>NC_058522.1:109927613-110552613 GCF_904849725.1 Hordeum vulgare subsp. vulgare | reverse complement strand
GACCTATGATCCACATCTCCATCCTACCCAGCGTCGACCACCATGGCTACCGGCGGCGAGGGGGAGGGAGGCCGAACGAGGAAGCCTTAGGTGGAGCTCTTAAGTAAACAGCAGAATGCAAGTTTGTTGCATGTTGCGGCGAACTGTTGCCGCTAGCATAGGAAAAGCGCACCAACGAAGCATGTCGGCTAGCCATTTTTTTAGCGATGGGCACAAAAGGGTTCTCGCTTTGGTTTTGGAACCTTCTTTAAAATTTGAGCTGCGTTTACCGGTCTTGTGTTTTTTGGTTTTTCCCTTTGTGTTTTTTTTCCTTTTCCTTTTTAGGATCAGTTTATTTTTTATATAATGCTCAGAAATTTCAAAAATATCTGCGTGTTTAACAAAGTGTTGGGAATTTCAAATATTGTTTGAAAATTTAGGAATGTGCATTGGCAAAAATTGTTTGGGAATTTCCGAAAGTTTGAAGAAAATGAAAATAAAATTATGGTTTCGAAAAATATTCAAAAAATAAATAAATAAAAACGTGTATTTTCAAAATTTATTAATATATTCAATATATATTCTTCAAACTGAAATTATGTGGACAAAACTTAATTTATGTTTTCCATAAGGCATTTGGAAAATTCACAAGTGTATGAAAATTCAAAATTTTAACAATTTTAAATATTATTATTATTTCCAATTTTCCCTTTTCTTATTCCTTTATTTCTTTTTTTCCTTATAGTTGATAATATCCTAAATATTAATATTGCAAAAACTTTTCTTAAATTTTATGAAACGTTAATCTTACATTTTTGAGGATTTGAATATGTATCATAAAATGTTTCTGATGTATACAAAAAATGTATAAATGAGAATGTAAAAAGTACTTCCTCCGTCCCAAAATGTTAAACTGTTTTTGACATGCTGGTAGTGTCAAAAACCGTCATATATTTTGGGACGAAGGCAGTAGAAAATGTTAATCATAGGTTTGAAAAAAGTTTGCGACAATTTAAAAAACATAACATATTTCGAAATAATGTATGTAAAATTTTAAAAATTATTTACACAAATGTAAAAAATGTTTGTCTAATCTATATTTTTCAAATTATTTTAAGAAATGCATGTCACATTTTATAAAATGTTAACATGTTTCCAAGTTGTCTTTGTGTCATTTCAAAACAATATGTACATTGTACAAAAATATATTCATAGTTAAAAAAGAGTGTTATTTGTCATTTGAAAAATGTGTTAACGTATATTTGAAAAAATGTTAACCTGAATTTGAAAAAATATTCAAAACATGCTTAGATGAAATGTTAAAAAAGTTAAACATGCATAAAAAATGCTTTTGCATGTAGACAATAAATGTAAAGCGTGTGTAAAAAAGTAGACATGTGTCAAAAAACAAAAAAAATAGCAAAGAAACAAAAACAAATGCGAAAAAACCAGAAAAACTTGAAAACCCCTAGGAAGAAAAAAAAGAAAAAAAAGAAAAACCAAGAAAAACCAAGAAAACCCAAGAAAATCATTGAATAACCAAAGAAAACTAATAACATAACGTAGAAAAAAGAAAATCCGAGGAACCAGTGAAAAGAACAAAGAAACCCAGAAAGAAAAAGCTGAAAACAATAAAGGAAAGGAAAAAACCCGGACAGGTCAAGGGATTCACATATACAAACTCAGGTCAAGGTAATAGGCATGTGCGTAGTCGCCCCCGTAAGCCATATATATACAACTATATTAAAATGGTTAAGGAGGAGCTCCTCTCGTGTGTTCCCATTCAGTGGTGGAGCAAGGAATATTTTCTTGGTATGGCATGCTTCATGAAAGAAAAATGTGGTGTTCTTGCTCGTTGCCTCACTAGCCGATCTCTAGCTGCGCTCGAAAGAAACAGATAGATCATGTGCCTCGAATCAACTTTTCTTTTTAGCAAAATGTCATGGGCTTATGTGATGCAAGTCATCTATTGATTAATTCTCTCATTCAGCTGTAGTTAGGCCTCTAATGAGCCAGAAATACATATCAACATCACAACTACCTCGCGAAATACATTGCAGGCCCTGAGTCGCATTCCCGTGCGAGTCATCTCCTCCTCCAAATTGACGAAACTGAGAAGAAATCCATTGACTCAGCTCATATCTTCATACATACAGTATAATATATGTTTTTCCCCTAAATTTTAGGTATGACAGCTGCCAAACCTTGCCATATAGCTGGAATCGCCCCTGTTCCCAGTTCTATGAGGTAAGTTTTTATACACTCACACGTGCTAAAAAAATAGATTTTTGAATTTTTTTACTATCTAGCAGGGATTTACTACTTAAGGCACCATAAAATAATATTTTTAATACAGTACAATCGAATTTGTTGTGCATCAGCATACATTCACCTTTATGAACACACACCCACCTTACCCCTATAAACACCTTTGAAAGACTGAACCGTCATAGCATCTTGAGATTCTAGATTTCATCAGAGGCGTCTCGCAATCGACAGAAACGTATCCTCTCACTAAACGAACATCGCCAGAAGCGTTAAGTATATCCAAAAAATCCAGTCATCAATGTTAAATCTAAAACTTAAACCGTGGCGGACTAAAAATACCACTGTCCTCCTAACTATCCAACCACACGGGTTGGTTCGCACGGCCACAAAATACCTAAAGGATGAGGTTTCGCTCTATCTCTCACCGCTTAATGCGAACAGCTGCGAAGCCACCATAAGATTTACGTCGTGCCTATTCTTTCTCCCCTAAAATATTGTTCTCTCCTCGGCTCTCCCCCTCTTTTAGACGGTGTTGGTTGAAAACTATTAGTCACTCAAAATTTAATAGTTGACAAAAGTATTCCTTAAATTCTAATCTTATCATTCAGACTTTATTACCTGCATGTAAGGAAAAGAAGAGGGTTCAATTCTGGGATCCATGCCAATATTTGCAATCTTTTTCTATTGCTCGGTGGTAGAAGCTAAATACGCAGTATGTATTCCAATATTTTAAATTTGAAAGTACGAACGGCACTGATCTGTTTTTGTTATTTATTAATTTAGAAACACCTTTATATGTCCTTGTTTTTTTATTTAACTAGGCTTGACATGTTTCAGTATATTCATTTAATTTACATCGTGCTCATGTGTACTTTCTGGCATTTATCGCTATATTTTCTTCTGGTGTTGTCAACTAAAGGAAAAATTGATGAACTTCTTATAGCCAAAAGTATAGTTGCTTCAGGACTAAAACAGAATGCATTATGTCATTTCTCCATTGTGTCAAGGACTTGATCCACGCCTTGATCGGATAACTCTATCTATGAACATTTATGTGTTGTTAGTTCTGAATTGGTGACCAGCTTTACAGCCATCTCCCGGCTTACATGTTAGGAAAATAAAATGTGGTATGGTGTATTTATAGGATTTCACACAGTAGCCTAATTTAACGTGATATTCATGATCTTCATGCACAATTTTCAAGGCAAGTTTCAGAATTCTCCATTGATGTATTCCAAGTCACCGTGAAGTCTTCTTTTCTTAAATTAAAAAGTTTCGTAATAGTTTGGCTTCTTTGATGTGGGAACTACTATACCATATAAACAATTAAACTTTCATTTGACAGATTTTTCTTAAATGAAGTTTCTAAATTAGTTTGGCTTCTTTGCTGTGAGAACTACTATACAGAGAATTCAATTTTTTTTTCACCGGTTAATCAAACCATGTCCTTCTAATTTTTTCAAAAGGGTGCAAGTGTCTAAAGAAGTATTTCACTGTATGTCTGTGCATGATGTACATCAATTTCTTTTACCGGATGCAAAATAAAAAATTCTTGAAAAATGTTAATTTTGATAGCACTACCTAGGAACTTTTGCTCATAATACTGTAGGAGAGTGCAATACTGGATTGATTATAAGGTACAACCCACATGAATATACTCTGGAAAATAATTTAATTTTGAACTTGCAACAATTACGAAGTTTACTTTTCACCGAGTCATATGTGTCGAATTTTTGTTAATGATGCATAACATTTTGATGGCTAGACAGAAGTTTGAAGTGTCAAATAATGAACAACCAATTCCAAATCTTAATTATGTTTTCATAGACTACCAGCATGCAATGAAAATTTTCGAAGTCTTATCAAAAGAGCAGTGCTCTGCGCCGGCGCGTCGGCCGAAATTTTCAGCGGGCCGCCTGATCCGTCAGATTGAATCTGGTTTGATCGTCAGATCTGACCATGCAACAAAAATCCTCGATACAACAAATTTCGACCACGATGCAGCAAATTTCGGTCACGGATGAAGGAAAAATATGATTGTAACAAAAATATATAAACGTGGTCGTACCAAAAACGACGCTGATGATGCATGGTAGCAAAATGGGTTATAGCAAAACAATCCGATGAACTCGGATTGCAACTCTGACGAGCGTGTATGCAACTTTTGTAGTTAACGATTGTAGCAAAAAAGGATACCGGTTTTAACAAAAATTAACACGGTTGTATGGAAAAAAATCCGACGAACTCGGACTGCAACTAAACGTGGATGCAACTTTTTAATGAATAAAATATAGTAAAAATCAACAACAACTATAGCAAAAATCTTATCGATAGTAGTAAAAAAGGATAATAATTACAGCAAAAATGACGTCTCACAGTAAAAAAAAAAAAAAGATCCCACGCATGGGATCAGACTACCCGGGCAGGACAGGCCGGCGCACCCTCCGGAATCGTTTCCCTTATCAAAAATTCACAACCAGCCTGACCCCAATATTACTGCCACACGTTCTTTATTTTGGGACGGAGGGACTAAAACACACAGCTTAGATAAGGGCGCGGCGTTCTGTTCTATTCCTCCGGCGAGGCATAGGCCTGACGGAGTACAGTCTCCCCTGCTAGCCAGGGAAACGTAAACTCTATCATTGCTAAATTTAGACGAAACTGCAATATTTACGTTTTCAAGTGACATCTCTGTGAGGAGAATTTTTAACTGAGATTTAGTACCAAAACTAGCAATGCGAATTACAAATCAAGACAGTGTTGCAAACAATCTGGGTACGTATCAGTCAAACCCTGCCAATACACAACCGCTCCAACAGTTGTAGTAGGCCTGTAAAATTAAAACTGGAATGCACATCCGACAGATCATGTTATGTTTGCACTCAGGTTATTTCCAATTTAAGCACGCAACCGAGGTTAGCAAGCTGGAGATCGGGCCACGAGGCTAGGTCAGCAGAAGCAGGCAATCGATCTAGCCGACGCATCGGCGGCAAGGTTAGCTTCCCCCCGTATGCGATTCCCAAATCGCACGCGCACGCACCAACAGATCTGATCGGAACCAACAGGCAAGAACACATGATCCCCCCCGGTGATTTTTCAAAAAGAAAACAGTCTCCCCTGCTGTCCGAATTTCAGCCCTTATAGAATAGACCGAACAGTCAGCAGAACGAACACATGGAAGAAGATTGAACAGCTGCAGAAAGAAATAGCAGCCTGAACGCTTCAAGAGTCCAACCATGTGATCTCCGGTCCAAGTTCATCAATTACTATTTTATGGATCTCTTGCCTTGCTCTGAATTTTTCTTTTGCACCTACTCTATATAAATCAGCCCCTTGCTTGCTCTCACTCATCACCGGTCTTCACTCTTCACTAGAACTTGCCAGCAGCGCTAGTGTGCAGCGAGCCAGTGACCGACGGACAAGAACAAGATGGTCGCCGGCTGTGTCATCACCGAGCAGTGTGCCCTGACGGTGTCGACAGAGCGGCTGTGGAAGGTGGTCTTCTCCGGCGAGGACACGGCCGCCCTGCCCAAGGCCTGCGCGGGCTTCATCGACGTTGTGGACGTCGAGGGCGACGGCGGACCCGGCAGCGTCTTCACCATGACGCTCAGCCCGGCGGCGGCGGAGCTGTCAGGCTCGGGCGTGATGAGGAGCCGCGTGATGGCCCGCGACAACGCGGCTAGGGTGTTCAAGACGGAGATACTGGAGGGCGGCAAGGTGAGCGGCCAGCTCAAGTCGCAGGTTGTCGAGATGAAGCTTGAGGCGGCCGGGGACGGTGCTTGTGTGGCGAAGCTCAGGGTGGAGTACGAGAGGCTCGACGGCGGCGGGGCGCTGTCGGCGGAGGACCAGGCGGCGCTCGCCGCCGGGTACCTCGACCAGCTCAAGATGGTCGAGGCATACCTGGTCGCCCACCCTGCCGAGTACGTCTAATTAAAACAACGCGACAAACATCAGAAATAAAACAATCTTCCTTTATAAGAAAGAATAAATAAATAAACTATTAAGGTGAGTACATATCTTTGTTTTGAAGAAATCATATGAGCAAGTAGCCCGGTGTTGTTTGCTTCGTGGTTGACTTCGCGAGAAGAATGAAGTGGTAATCATTAGTATAAATTGTTTGAGGTGTGTATTGAGTTTTTCATCCCTGTTTTAAGTTTGTATTTCGTGTGTAAGTTACTTCAAGCATTAATATAGATAAATATTGAAGCCGTTTGGTTTTGTGACAAATGCACTTTCGTACGTGTGGTTTTTTCAAAAAGAAAACAGTCTCCCCTGCTGTCCGAATTTCAGCTTCATCTACGTTGTGGACGTCGAGGGCGACGGCGGACCCGGCAGCGTCTTCACCATGACGCTCAGCCCGGCGGCGGCGGAGCTGTCAGGCTCGGGCGTGATGAAGAGCCGCGTGGTGGCGCGCGACAACGCGGCCAGGGTGTTCAAGACAGAGGTGCTGGAGGGCGACAAGGTAAGTGGTCAGCTCAACTCACAGGCGGTCGAGATGAAGCTCGAGGCGGCCGGGGATGGTGCTTGCGTGGCGAAGCTCAGGGTAGAGTACGAGAGGCTGGACGGCGGCGGGGCGCTGTCGGCGGAGGACGAGGCGGCGCTCGCCGCCGGATACCTCGACCTGCTCAAGATGGTCGAGGCATACCTGGTCGCCCACCCTGCCGAGTATGCCTAATTAAACCAAAACGAGAAACATCAGAAATAAATCAACTTTTCCTTCGTTCGAAATTATTTATCGCATAAATAAATAAAGTAATATGACCAAGTAGCCTGTGTTGTTTGCCTCCTGATCGACTTCGCGAGAAAAATCAATTGGTAAGCTTTAGTATAAATTATTGAGGTATATATGAGTGTTTAATCCCTGTTTTAAGCTCACATTTCGTGTGTAAGTTGCTTCAAGCATTGATGGAGATAAATATTTGAGCAGTTTGGTTTTGTGATAAATGCACTTCTTTCTTATCAGTCAATTCAAATTAAATGGCGAGACAAGCCAAACGTATAAAGGGCAATATCGATTATGTAACCATTTTCATATGTTTGATGGACTGTCGATACATATACGCCATACGTACAAGCTGGTAAAGGACCAAAAAAAAGATAGGGCAAATCTGATATAAAAAGTTGATGTCACTATAAGTAATAGCGACGGACCGAAAGACTATGTTTCATTGAGGTGTGAGACAACGATAGAGCTTGACGTGACTTATAACTAATGCATTCAACTTTTATAGGGAATGCACTCATATTTTCTGAGTGGAACATGTGCTTGCAAAAACCAAATGCTCTATCGTGCGTGACTGAGGTGCATGACTGAGTTCACAGCAACTTGAGCTTAAGTGCTAAATTGATGGCCAACAACCCAGAGGGCCTGGTTGTGTTTATGTTATTTTCCCAGCTAGACCATGACTAATTTATAAAAAATCATCCAGCCGGACAAGACATATACCTCAATGAACGCTTTCTTAGAAAATCAAGGTGAGGCGGCCGCCCAACCTTGCCTTACCGGCTCCTCCGTCCTTAAAGAGCATACATTCGGCTTAACTATGTACCGGCCCCTCGTAAGAAAAAGAAACAAAATCTTTGGGCCAACCCGATCCATAGTCGTCATCATGACTTTGACCGGTGGCCATCATGAGTCGTCGCCGTCCCTAGCGTCGACCCCGCTCGAGTTGACGTCGCCGTCCCCAGCGTCGACCCCCGGCCTACGTTGGAACTTAATCAACAGAAGGTTTGATCTTGGCACCCTTGTTTTTTGTGCATATTGTAATGGTGCCAAAAAACCACTACTTTGTTTATATAACTTAACCATTTGGTGGTCCCTTTCTGCACATTGATATGGTGCCTAAAAAAACATGTTAACAGTCATTGCTAACATAAAATTTGCTTTTGGACATATTATTTTGTGCGTCATAGGACATCATCGATTTTGCATTTGAATGGAATATGTCCCTGATAATGTTGTGTGGTGTTTAGATTGATCCGGGACTCCATTGGAACGTGTTTGGATGGAGCATGAAATCGGATATGCCGTCTATGAATCTAGTAGTGAGAATTGATCTTGGACGTCATATGAAAACCTACCTCCCAAGGACACCCATATCACTGAGGTCGAAGCCGACAGTGCTAATGTAAGTGACACATATGTTGACGGTTTTTTTAACAAGCAACTGGGAACTTACATGTCTTGCTTTTAAAGATCTACACGTAGATGTTGCTGTTGACAATGAGCAGAAAGATCTTGTCGAATCTTATGTTGATGATGCGAGCCAAGTATATTGAATAATGTGTACGGCGGGGAATGATATAACAATCGAGTGACAACAACTTACATCTCTTTATTTCTAATTTTGCATAGGAGGTTCGCGGTGCTCCTAGTGGGCAGTTGGCATGATGAGTGATGATGATGAAGATATTGGGCAAGCTGAATATCAACAAGAAATATTGGATAGGCACTGAAAGATAATTGCAAAGATGTTTGGTTCAAAGGAAGAGCCCTACGTGTTCTACCATAACTATGCAAAAAAGTGTGTTGCTTCAACATTAGAAGAGAAAGGGTGAAACAAGGAAAAGGTGCTTCGGGAAGAATACGCTTGAGATTTATTTGTTTCAGAGTTGGGAAACGGCAAAGCAATTCTTAACCATGGGTGGCTGCTACCGTAGGCTAAGACTCGAGACTCGATTCTACTCGGATTCTCATTTCAATGTGAAATTAGATAAATTTCGTGCAGTATGGTTTGTTGTGAGGTTACTAGATGATCAAAACCATGTTGATGCTATACCCGATGAAGTCCCATTCCTTCGTTCACATAAATATATCAAGACTTTTCGGAGAGCAAAAAACTTAGCAACGGGAGTAGCTAGGACGAGAAAGCACAACATCATGTAGAAGGTACGGTTTGTATATTAAGGCTAGAGGTTTGCTAATGGACCACTTCGGACAGCACATGATGCATGCAAGAGAGATTCCACAACACTTGGCGCACAAGACAAGAACTCTTCTAAACCCTAGGCCTCTAGTACGTTATATAAACCGAGGCCAGACTAGTCAATAGATGATCTCACATTCATTACAACAATCTCGTGGTAGATACGTGTACTATGTACTATCCCCATATCAATATAATCAAAAGCAGGATGTAGGGTATTATATCCTCGAGGGAGCCCGAACCTGGGTAAAATCATGTTTCCATGTTACCATCGCTCCAAGACGCCTAGCTTAGGTCCCCTACTACAAGATATGCCAGATTGATAATCGATATTGGTGTTTTCACTGAGAGCATGTTGGGTGATCGTCACGGTTCGATGGGATAATCAAGTGATGCTTTTTCAATTAGATCTATTCCACATAAATTATTTCTTTTGCAGAACCGTTGCTGCCATATCGTGCTATGTTGTTTGTAGTATGATGGGATCAAAAAAAGTTCAACGACGGCGGTGCCCGCTGTTCGAGCTTTGCAATACACCCAATGGGCGGTCCAGCCGAGGAGACCTTGCGAAGTAGTTAAGCAATGTGATGGGACGAACTCGGATCGATGAGAGCACACATCAGGGATATTCTTTCCTTTTTCTTCTTTATTTTTTCTGAATTATCAAGGTTGCCGATGTTAGGCCATTAATTTCTGTTGATGCAAGCGTAGACAAGTACTAATGCATCAATTAAGGGTCGCGATAACGCCCACATGTGTGATAGGAGTAACAAGAGTCCACACTCTCAATGATGAGAGGTTGTGACACATCACCGCATGCATGCACAAGTGACGAAACTGATGATGTCAACAAGAATCTTTTGCCTTTTTAGTTTGTAAAATGTTTTATCTCTTAAATAAAAAATCCAATTGGAAAACCGTTTTCACCATTAAATCCGCCGCAACGAGATCCTGAAATTAGATCTCGTATTGATATGTTTTGACGACATTTTTGGGGTTAAATGTTGCCATTCCTATTGCACAAAAATTGCCATCATGATTACGCTGAAGTTGACATGATATATTTTAACTACTTTTTCTTCTACGTTCAAAATAAACTTTTACATGTTATAAAAAAGAAAATTGACAAACTAAACTTGCTATGATGAATTACTAAATTTTTCCATGATCCATGAAATAATTTTGACATGGTTCATAAGTAAAAAATAAATATGTCGCTAGTTATTTTAAAAATGCATGGTCATTGAATCAAATTTGTCGTTAACAATAAACTAAAACTACCATGATGAATTACTTAAATTTTCCATGATACATGCACTTAATTTTGCCATGATTCATACAAAAAATGTTTTTCATGTTCAAAATACTAGAATTGCCATGATCTATAGACTCAATTTGACATGATGAATTACCAAAGTTTCCATGATTCATGAATTAAATTTGTCATGGTTAATTACTAGAAATTGTCATGACGAATTAATAAAAAATACCATGAAAAGTAGTTGAAATACAATGGTAGCTTTAAATCTAGAAGAAAAAACAAGATGAAACATGTCGTGGCAACTTTATTGTAAACCCTATGGCAACTTTAGTGTAAGCATGTGGCAACTTGTAGCCCCCAAAAAATGTCGTCGAAACATATCAATATGGTATCTAGTTTTAAAGATCTAGTTGAGACGGATTTAATGGTGAAAATGGATTTTTAATTGGATTTTTTATTTAAGAGATTAAACATTTTTAAGTTTAAAAGTCCAAAAAGGTTTCGCTGATGTCATATGTTTGATGTGGCAAGATGAGTGATTATAGAGGCGCGTGGACCATGTTGCCTCGTGCCCCACATGTGGGCCTTATTATTTAGGTTAATTAAATGCTAGGTTGCAGCACACATTACGAGATCTTATGGATAAACTATGCCTCTCATCCTTTGCTTGTGTTTATTAACATGAGATCGCTGCGAACTCTCCCACGTCGGTCGACACAATTCTAATCTGACACCTTGGGCAACCAGCTTCGTTGTTGTGATCCGGTAGAGTATCTTTCGCCCCACGGTAACAGGCACGAGTTGTCAAGCTACATGACATCAACCAAGTTATTTCTGCTAAACCAACGGACTCTTATCTGCATCGACATCACAGTGTTCTTGATTCTACTTATGCTACACTGAGGCCATGTTTGTTTTATTATTCATACTCTGTGTAATATTACGCAAAAAATATTATTATTATCTCTGGCTTGCATTGTTTTAGATGTGCAGATAAAGGATTTAGACCGGATATCATTGTCACCCTGGTGTACCGACATCGTTGCCCCACCTCCGTGGACCAATTTCTGTTGTCACCCTAGCACAAATTTTGATGACCCATCGAATTCGGATTTTATACCTCGTTGTGCCGACCGTGTGTGTCAACATCGGCATCGCGTCAAGCCACATCTCTTCTAAATAATTTATTTCAATTAAATAATTCTATAAATAATTTTTATTTATTTTCTTATTATTATTTAGCTTGTCCTACTTCATGAGTGTAGGTAATCAACTTCGGCTGCGTCACGCGGTCACCTCGGCGTGCTCACGTTGTCGCCTCGCCTTCGTCAGCCAAAGTTATATTGTCAACCTGGCGCATCACCTGTGTTGGAAGGGGGCTTCACCGCCACTTCGGTAGCATTGTGTTATTACTTCATCAAGCCGAGCTCTTGGCTCGGGCACCTCGGGACCGGCTTGGGGGGCATGACCTCGACCCCCAGCAAACTCGGACCACATCATCATCACCGAACACATTAATCAGCTAAGTTGCTTTCATGCTCAATTTTTTTCAATTTTTTGCATGGTTCAACCAGGCATTATATTTAAAACAAAAAAAATGTTTGTTAAAAATGTAGTTTATTAAAAACAACTTCCTCTCCTCAAGTTAACTAGGGATCACAAACTTTTATGTGCCTTATTTTAAAGTGTTCTCTTCCTAGTCGTTGCAAAGTCTTTCTCTGCTACTCCTTTTTCGACTCGAGCCTGTGGTCAAATAGTGAGACAACCTGATTTCTCTCTAGAGCCGCTCAAGTTTAGTTTGCTAAACTGGCCTCAGAAGCACTTCGCCTTTGGGAAGGGAGGTTGAAGCCGAAGGCTGACCCGCTTGAAGTCTAGAGATCGGATGAGTCATGACAAAGCACAACGGAAGCTCATATTTTTTTAAGACCAAATTCGTATTTGCACCAAAAAACTTGATTCTATTTAGACATAGATTTTTTACATAATTGGTTTGGTTTTTCCAAGCATAACTATCGCAATACAACGCCAAATGCCTTAAAAGCATCGGCTATTTTAACAGGGGGCTGCGACTAGAGTCGAACCCACCAAAAGCCAAAGTACTCCATGAAGTCCCCATCAAAACATCCTCAGTATTTTGCACTTATATGCATTGATTTCAAGTTGTGTCTTTAGTTAATAGCTGGATTGCTCATCTCCTGTGCTTACCCTTACGTTTCCTCTTAGTTCGGCCAAGGAGGTAAAGGGAGAACCACTTCGATTAAGTGCCTCACTTGGAGAAAGCCGAAATTTGAGTATCACAACATGCATACATCAGTTAGCGAACTACACGCGGTGTTACACAAAATATAGTTCATCAATGTTATTCGAGTAAAATGAAGGGCCTCTCTTTCTTGAGAAGGCCAAGTTGTTGGTGGTTCGACCTCAAATGATCCGAGGAGTCGACATATACCAGAGGCTATTAATTTGCCCCCAAACATAAGCTCCCATGACAAAGTAAAGTTATAAATCCCGAATATCTGATTTCCTTGTTTCCACTAACACAACAGCCTCCGGGCACCGAGACGTCGGCTAAGGGTTGTCTTGATAGTATGGAAACACCCTGCGTAGAATCTACAAAGGGGTGGAAGTTGGTGATGGGCCACTTTCAGATTCTAAGTAGTCGCAATGGAGTCAAAGTAAACCATACCAAGGGATCCTTGAGGCACCTCGGCATGGTCACATCAGGAGTCCTGGAGATCCCAAGATATCATCAACGTTTTTATTCAATACATGAGCGTTGCCTTCCATAATCATCATTATAAAGCCATAAATATGCGTCAGTTTGACTTTAGATTTTTGCCAAGCTAGTTTTCCTTGCTCTTGTGCTTACTCCTACGTTCCCGATTGTTCATCTAGGGGGTAAAGGGAGCGCCTCTATGATTGTTACTACCGGGTCCTCCGGGTTCGGACCACAGATGGGTAAAGCCGAAAGCTAGCTCTCCTAAGAACATAATTGGTCGGCAATGATGGAAGTGAAAATTTTCAGAAACTTTCGCCGAAACTAAATCCTCCATACATACTTTCCTCCCACATTGATCGAAGGTGAGATTTCATGCTCATAGTCAACATGATAGCCTGGAGAAAAGAACTTGTAAAGGAACTATTTTCCCACAACATGTTTCTTACGTTAAAAACTAATATAACACATCTCCCCGTGTACCTTTGTTTGTAAACATGTATGACCAGATTGCCTTGTTTTCCATAAACTTTGCCCCCATAAAGGATTTATAAAGTACGAAAACATTCCCCGGCTATTGGAGGTTGAAGCTGATGGTCGGTCAACAAAGTTTGTACAAAACAGATCTGAGCGTTAATGATGTAAAGTACTTGAATACATAGAATCATCAGAGTACCCAACATTTAATTGGGATTTTCCCTTCTCAATTAAAGGGGTACATTGATCCCCTGATCTCGTGTTACCTCCCGAACAGTGACTCGGGGGCTACTGGCTATACATCTCGATATTGAATAAATTGCCCCGATCAAAAAAAACTCTGCAAAACATAGCGAAGGCCGAGGTGGTTCCATAAAGGATGTTACAAAAATCAGATATTCACTCCTTGATGATCTCGGAATCAGTCTTGCATAAAGCATGAATGTGAGTGGCTGGTTCCGTAGATGACGTTTCCAGCATTAAGATCAGCTGAACTCCTTGACCTTTTTCAAGATCAAGGTAATCTATGACCTCTCGGGTGTCGACCAGAGTTAGAGCTTGGCTGCCAAAAAAGACACCTCAGATGCAGTCCATCAGTGAAGCTCACATGCAAGAGGACACCACTGCATGGGGAAAACATTGAGACCTGAAATGTGCTGTAAAAATAACAAGGCATTTATAAAGACCAAGAAATAAAAAGGGTTCCTCCGATGCTCGATGCTTGAAGTCCTCGGACGCTCGACGCTTGAACTCCTCGGACGCTCGATGTGCGAACTCTTCAGATACCCGACATGTAATCTCTTCAGATACAGGTCGGCAATCCTCAAGATTGGAGATGGGAAGATCTATTGAACCGCCTTTCAAAGACCGATGGTCGAAGACGAAGAATTGTTCGGAAGAACTGAGGAGCGTCCCCTATTTGAAAATTGGTTCAGGGGGCTACTAACGGAATCCTGGACTAGTTAGTACACACCATGTCGTCGCCCGGTAGGTCAGGCCGAGGACCCCCACGACAGTTCACTAATGGTCCTCTTCGGGCAGCACATGATGCATACAAGGGAGATTCCACAAGACTTGGCGCACAAGACAAGGACTTTCTAGACCCTAGGCCTCTGTTAAATTATATAAACCGATGCCAGTCTAGTCAATAGATGGTCTCATATTCATTACAACAATCTCATGGTAGATAAATGTACTATGTACTATCCCCATATCAATATAATCGAAAGCAGGACGTAGGGTATTATTTGTTCGAGGGAGCCCGAACCTATGTAAATCATGTGTCCATGCTACCATCGCTCCAAGAGGCCTAGCTTAGGGCCGCTACTACGAGATATGCCGGATTGATAACTGACACTCCTCTCATCCAAAGGATTTGTGAAGATATCAACCAATTGCTCCTCTCACTTCAAAGGTTCGATGATGATGTCTCCCTTCAACATAAGATCACGAAGAGAATGATGTCGTGTGTGAATGTACTTTGTCTCCGAGTGTTGTAGGCAATCTTGATAGCACTCTCATTATTGTAGTAGAGTGGTACTTTCTTATCGTTGATGCCATAGTCCTTGAGAGTTTGCTTGATCCATAGAAGTTGTGTACAACAGGCGCCAACAACAATGTACTCGGCTTTAGCAGTGGAGAGTGAGACGTAGTTTTGCTTCTTCGAAGGCCAACATACAAGAGATCGACCCAAAAATTTACATGTGCCTCATGTAGACTTGCGATCAACTCTATCACGAGCAAAATATGAATTTGAATAACCAATGAGATCAAACTTCAAGCCCTTTGAACTCATCACTATATCGGTTGTTAGTATAGCCGAAGATAATGTCATCAAGATAGATTTGACATACAAACAGTTCACCTTCATATGATTTACTGAGAAGAGTAGGATCGAGTGAGCCAGGCTTGAAACCTTACTCCTTGAGAAATTCCTTGAGTGTGTCATACTTCTACCTCTTGAGCTTGCATTGGTTTTTCCCTTGAAGAGGAAAGGGTGATGCAGCATAGTAGTGATAACCCACAAGTATAGGGGATCGCAACAGTTTTCGAGGGTAGAGTATTCAACCCAAATTTATTGATTCGACTCAAGGGTAAGCGAAATAATATTCTCAAGTATTAGCAGTTGAGTTGTCAATATAACCACACCTGAAAGATTTAGTGTCTGCAGCAAAGTATCAGTAGCAAGGTAGGGTGATAGTAGCAGTAGCAACAGAGTAACAGCAGTAGCAACAGAGTAACAGTAGCAGCAGCAAAGTAACGTAGCAAGGACCAGTAGTAAAAGACTCGTAGGCATTGGATTGGTGATGGATGATTATGCCAGATGTGATTCATCATGCAACAGTTATAACACGGGGAGATAAGTAACTAGCTCCAGTTCGTCAATCTAATGTAGGCATGTATTCCGTATGTAGTCATATGTGCTTAGGGAAGAACTTGCATGACATCTATTGTCCATCCCTCCCGTGGCAGCGGGGTCCTAATGGAAACTACGGGATATTAAGGTTCTCCTTTTAATAAAGAACCGGACCAACGCATTAACACTTGGTGAATACATGAACTCCTCATACTATGGTCATCTCGGGGAGTGGTTCCGGCTATTGTCACTCCGGGGTTGCCGGGTCATAACACATAGTAGGTGACTACAACTTGCAAGATAGGATCTAAAACACACATATATTGGCGACAACATAATAGGTTCAGATCTGAAATCATGGCACTCGGGCCCTAGTGACAAGCATTAAGCATGGCAAAGTAGTAGCAACATCAATCTCAGAACATAGTGGATACTAGGGATCAATCCCCATCAAAACTAACTCAATTACATGATAGATATCATCCAACCCATCACCATCCAGCAAGCCTACGATGATATTACTCACGAACGGTGAAGAGCATCATGGAATTGGCGATGAAGGAAGGTTGATGATGACGATGGCGACAATTTCCCCTTTCCGGAGCCCAGAACAGACTCCAGATCTGTCCTCGAGATGAAGAACAGGAGGTGGCGGCGCCTCCGTATCGTAAAACGCGATGAATCCTTCTCCTTGATTTTTTTCCGGGCGATACGAAGTAAATAGAGTGGAGATTGGAGGCGGTGGAGCAACGTGGGCCCCGCAAGCCTGGTAGGCGCGGCCTGGGGGTGGCCGCGCCTCCTGGGCTTGTGTCCCACTGGCTCACTGATACGTCTCCGTCGTATCTATAATTTTTGATTGTTTCATGCCAATATTCTACAATTTCATATACTTTTGGCAACGTTTTATACTATTTTTGGGACTAACATATTGATCCAGTGGCCAGTGCGAGTTCCTGTTTGTTGCATGTTTTTTGTTTCGCAGAATATCCATAACAAACGAAGTCCAAACGTAATAAAAACTTACGGGGATTTTTTTTGGAATATTTATGATTTTTGGGAAGAAGAATCAACCCGAGGCGATGCACGAAGTGCCCACAAGCCCTGTCGCCATGGCCAGGGGGTGGGCCCGCGGCAGGGGGGATTGTGGCCACTCCTTAAGCCGGTTGGAGCCTTTATTTCTCCACAAGAAAGATAATATCCGTAAGAAAATCGTGTTAATATTTCAGCCCAATCGGAGTTACGGATCTCCGAGAATTTAAGAAACGGTGAAACGCAGAACCTGGGAGCGCAGAAACAAAAGGACACAAAGAGAGAGATCCAATCTCGGAGGGGCTCTCGCCCCTCCGCCGCCATGGAGACCATGGACCAAAGGGGAAACCCTTCTCCCATCTAGGGAGGAGGTCACGGAAGAAGAAGAAGGAGGGGGGCTCTCTCCCTCTCTCACCCGGCGGCGCCGGAACGCCGCCCGGGACATCATCGTGTGATGACGATCTACACCAACACCTCCGTCATCTTCACCAACATCTCCATCATCTTCCCCCATATATATTCAGCGGTTCACTCTCCTGCAACCCGTTGTACCCTCTACTTGAACATGGTGCTTTATGCTACATATTATTATCCAATGATGTGTTGCTATCCTATGATGTCTGAGTAGATTATCGTTGTCCTATCGGTGATTGATGAATTGCTATGATTGGTTTAATTTGCTTGTGGTTATGTTGCTGTCCTTTGGTGCCCATCATATGATCGCGCGCGTGGATCACACCATAGGGTTAGTTGTATGTTGATAGGACTATGTATTGGCAGGCTAGAGTGACAGAAGCTTCAAACCTAGCATAGAAATTGATGCATATGGGATTGAAGGGGGACCAATATATCTTATTGCTATGGTTGGGTTTTACCTTAATGAACGTTAGTAGTTGCAGACGCTTGCTAATAGTTCCAATCATAAGTGCATAGAATTCCAAGTAAGGGATGACATGCTAGCAGAGGCCTCTCCCACATGATACTTGCTATCGATCTAGTAACGTAGTCAATTGCTTAGGGACAATTCCGCAACTCCTACCACCACTTTTCCACACTCGTTAGACACTCGTAGTTGTTTCTTTATCTAACCAGCCCCTAGTTTTATTTACGTGTTCTTTACTTTCTTACAAGCCTATCCTATCACTCCTACAAAGTACTTCTAGTTTCATACTTGTTATAGGTAAAGCGAACGTAAAGTGTGCGTAGAGTTCTATCGGTGGTCGATAGAACTTGAGGGAATATTTGTCCTACCTTTAGCTCCTCGTTGGGTTTGACACTCTTACTTATCGAGAAAGGCTACAATTGACCCCCTATACTTGTGGGTTATCACTCACCTCCTCCGGTGGATATTTGCGCAGGTATTTTTCATTAATTCCAGAAAAATTCTCCGTAAATTTTCAGGTCATTCCGAGAACTTTTATTTCTGCACAAAAACAACACCATGGCAATTCTGCTGAAAACAACGTTAGTCCGGGTTAGTTCCATTCAAATCATGCAAATTAGAGTCCAGAACAAGGGCAAAAGAGTTCAGAAAAGTAGATACGACGGAGAGGTATCAACTCCCCCAATCTTAAAGCCTTGCTTGTCCTCACGCAGTTCAGTTGACAAACTAAAAGAGACAAAAGAAAAACTTTGACGAACTCTGTTTGGTTTTGTTGTTGCAACTATGTCTAACTCATAACCAGAATTTCAGCAAGATCACAAGCAAACCACATAAGCAAATGACATCAAGGTCTTACGATAAACTCATATCAATGGCATAATCAACTAGCGAGCAAATAACAATAAGTCTCAAATGTCCACACTTCAATCAAAACAATCATGAAGCAGTACGAATAGATGGTATCTCGCTAGCTCTTTTTGAGACCGCAAAACATAAATGCAGAGCACCTTCAAAGACCAAGGGCTGGCTAAACATTGTAATTCATGGCAAAGAAGATCCAATCACAGTCATACTCAACACAGTTAAAAGCAAAGCATAAAAATGACAGAGGTTCTCTCTAGTTGGTGCTTTTGTAAGAGGAGGATGACTCAACAGGAACATAAATAGACAGGCCCTTCGCAGAGGGAAGCATTGATTTGCAGAGGTGCCAGAGCTCAAGCTTTTAAAACAAAGACAATAATTTTGGGTGGCATGCTTTCATTGTCAATGCAGTGACTAAGAGTTCTCGTCATCTTCCACGCTACACATGCTATAGGCGGTTCCCAAACATAAAAGTAAAGTTTTGACTCCCCCACCACCAATCAATCACACTCCACGACTAGCCGAATCCTCGGGTGCCGTCCATACCAACATCAATCCTGGGGGAGTTTTGTTTGCAATTATCTTTTCGATTTGAGCATGGAACTGAGAATTCCAATTACCGACCCCTTTCTCGTGAATGATAGTGAATAAAAACATATCGAGGATAACACGCCTAGCATGGAAGATACTGACAGCCCCCTGTCACCACATGAGCGGTTCGGGCATGCAAAACAAATTATTTCTTGAAGATTTAGAGAGTGGCACATGTAAATTTACTTGGAACGACAGGTAGATACCGCATATAGGTAGGTATGGTGGACTCATATGGAACAACTTTGGGTTTATGGAAGTGGATGCACAAGCAGTATTCCCGCTTAGTACAAGTGAAGGCTAGCAAAAGACTGGGAAGCGACCAACTAGAGAGCGACAACAGTCATCAAAATGCAATGAGATTAACTAACATTGAGTGCAAGCATGAGTAGGACATAAATCACCATGAACATGAATATCATAGAGGCTATGTTGATTTTGTTTCAACTACATGCGTGAACATGCGCCAAGTCAAGCCACTTGAAACATTCAAAGGAGGATACCATCCTATCACACTACATCATAGTCACCTCAAAATTCATGTGGGCATCCAAGACAAACCATTATAAGCTCCTAGCTAAGTAAGCATGGCATAATCAACTATGATCTCTAAGTTGTCATTGCAAACATGTTTCTCTCACAACAAAGCTGAATCAGGCATAATGAGCTAGTCATATTTACAAAAACAAAATAGATCGAGTTCATACCAGCTTTTCCAGGCTCAGTCACTTCATCATATATCGTCATTATTGCCTTTCACTTGCACGACCGAACGATGTGAACAATAATAAGAGTGCTCGTGCATTGGACTAAGCTGGAATCTGCAGGCATGCACAAAGGACAAGATAAAGTAATATGGCTATTTAATAGCTAAACAAGTATGCGTGCGAGAGCCACTAAACATTGTAACCATTATCTTCTACCTTGACCCAAAGAAAAAGAAAACTATTTACACGGGAAAGCTCCCAACAAGCAAAAGAAGAACAAGCAAATCTTTTTGGGTTTTCTCAAACTAGACAGACACACGAAAAGAAAACGAGAAAAAGAAAATAAACTAGCATGGATGATACAGTGGCAAAGTGTGAACACCGACGAACAAAGTGAAAGCATAAGCAAGAATGTAAGGTCGGTGAGAAACACGTACTCCCCCAAGCTTAGGCTTTTGGCCTAAGTTGGTCTACTCCCATGGATGGTCCGGGCGATACCCAAAATCATAATGGGGGTTATACGTGAGCGCTGCAGCCACTGCCTGAATAGTTGCCTCACATAGACGAGCAGCCTTTGCCTCCCTCTCATACTCCTCTGCCTCTCCTCTGGTTATGTAATATCTCCGTTTTACCTGAAAGTCAAAGAAGGCAGGAGCAGGAAGGGTAATATGGAAAACACGCTGTTGGTTAAATATCAAATGGTATAGGAGGGATTCATCATCCCTCTCAAGGAACTGGTAGTGTGTCAAAGCGACGCGGTCAAGGAAAGCTGTATGGAGAGGGGGCTCTCCTTCGCGGATGGGTACTCCCAGAAAATTTGCTATGCGAGTGGCATAGATCCCACCAAAGAAATCCCCTTCATTAGCATTATTATTCAGCCTCCTTGCTATAATAGCTCCCATGTTGAAACTTTTATCACCCGTTACTACGCTCTTAAGGATACTAAGGTCGGGTGCGTAGAGGTGACAATGCTCAATCTTGCCATTAATGCATCTGCCTATGAAGAGGGCAAAATAATGCAGGGCAGGAAAATGAATGCTCCCCATGGTAGCCTGCGTAATATCTCTAGTTTTTACAACAGTTATACCAGAGAAAAAATCTCTAACCGAATACTTAGGAGGATCATTGAGACTACCCCAAATAGGTATCTTGCAAATTCTATTGAAATCCTCTAAATCCATGGTATACGATTTGTCATAGAGATCAAACAGTACAGATGTATCACGGCCAACTGAAAATTTGAATCTACGAACAAAAGAGGCAGTGAGAGCAACATACTGTTCACATTTATCAGAGATGAAATCTTCGAGTCCGACGTTGTGAACAAGTGCATCAAACTCATCTTTGAAACCTGCCTCAATCATAAATTCATCAGAAGGCCATTCACATGGTTGTACCTGCGCGTCCCTTGGTTGGTAAGGATCGGGCTCCCGAATTGCAAGACGGGGACCCCTCTTGCTTGAGGAACCACCATGATAGTTTCTCCTAAACATCTTCCTTTCTGAAATTTTCAGTGACCCAAAGGACAAGTGAACAAGGCTCAACTAAACTTGTAGCTACTACTCCCACAAGTGCCTAGAGGCCATATTACGCATCAAAACTACTTGGGACCAGCTAAAATTAGCATGCAAAGCTCAAGAACATGGTAACCAAGGCAACAAAAATACGCGAAGTATAAGGAACTAGTGCAAAAACTAATTGGACCAATGGAGGAGTCACTTACCAAGGAGTAATTTCCCCAAAACAGTTCAGAGAATGGTGCTTTGAGCAAAGAGATCGAAAATCCCAGCAAGAGGAGCAAGAACACAGGTTTAAGCTACGAAACGATTTTTTCTGGAGGTAGGAGAACCAGATGAGAGCAAGAATGAGTGGAGGGGGTGCACGTGGGCCCCACAAGCCAAGTAGGCGCAGCGAGGGGGGTGCCCGCGCCTCCAGGGCTTGTGGCCCACTGGTGCAACCCCCAGACTAGCTCTTCGTCTCAGTATTTTTCAAAAATTCCAGAAAAAATCATAGTAGATTTTCAGGACGTTCGGAGAACTTTTATTTTCGGGGTACTTTTCTACGGGACGCTAAGACAGAAAACAGGGAAAACTAAACTAAATCTATCATTTTTCTTCTAAGCAACCTAAGGTGAAAGCTTGGAACAGAGGTTTGTGACTCCTCGATTCATCCATCTCATGGTCATCAAAATAAATCTGTCGATGAGGTTGATCAAGTCTCCTTGACAAACTTTTTCGAATCGCAAAAGAAGACGGAGAATTTTCGAATAGTCACTAGGTCACCTCAATGGGGATGTGTATCTCCCCAACAAGCAAACCATACTTCATCTTAACATGAGGAATAGGGCATTCAAAGCTCCCAATAAGAATCGATGAAGTTTTTTCGATAGCATTGATGCAATGTACTCGATATTGTTTCTTCGGAAAGTGCACCGTATGCTCATTACCGTTGACATGGAAAGTGACATTGCCTTTGTTGCAATCTATAACAGCTCCTGCAGTGTTTAAAAAGGGTCTTCCGAGGATGACCACCATGGCATCGTCCTCGGGAATATCCAGAATAACAAAGTCTGTTAAGATAGTGACATTAGCAACCACAACAGGCACATCCTCGCAAATGCCGATAGGGAAAGCAGTTGATTTGTCGGCCATTCGTAGAGAGATTTTAGTGGGTGTCAACTTATCTAGTTCAAGCCTACGATAAAGAGAGAGAGGCATAACACTAACACCGGCTCCAAGATCGCATAAAGTAGTTCTAACGTAGTTGCCTTTAATGGAGCAAGGTATAGTGGGCACACCGGGATCACCTAGTTTCTTAGGAATTCCACCCTTGAAGGTATAGTTAGAAAGCATGGTGGAAATCTCAACCTCAGGTATCCTCCTCTTATTAGTCACAATATCCTTCATGTACTTAGCATACGGAGATATCTTGAGCATATCTGTCAAATGCATTTGCAGAAATACAGGTCTAATCATTTCAACAAAGCGCTCAAAATCCTCATCATCCTTTTTCTTGGATGGTTTGGGAGGAAAGGGCATGGGTTTCTGTACCCATGGTTCCCATTCTTTACCATACTTCCTAGCAGCAAAGTCATTCTTATCGTATCTCTTATTCTTAGGCTGTGGGTTATCAAGATCAACACTAGGTTCAGTCTCCACATCCTTATCATTGCTAGGTTGAGCATCATTATGAACATCACTATCGATATTATCATTAGGCTCATGTTCATCACCAGATTGTGTTTCAGCATCAGAGACAGAGACGTCATTTGGACTCTCAGGTGTAGCAACAATAGGGTTGCTAGCGTGCAAATCCCTATGTTCTTTCTTCTTCTTTCTAGGATGACTAGGTGCATTAGTGCTAACTCCTTGAGAATCTTGTTCAATTCTCTTTGGATGACCCTCAGGATACAAAGGTTCCTGGGTCATTCTACCGCTTCTAGTAACGACTCTGACAGAATTGTCATTCAACTCATTGAGCAAGTTATTCTGAGCTTTAAGTACTTGTTCTACCTGAGTAGTAACCATAGAGGCGTGTTTACTCAGAAGCTTAAGAGCATTGACATTTCTGTCCACACAAGCACTTAAATGACTAAGTATACGAGCATTCTGTTCCAATTGTCTGCTAACATAATTATTGAAACTTTGTTGTTTGGCAACAAAGTTATTAAATTCATCCAGGCATAAGCTAGCAGGTTTATCAAAAGGAATATCGCTCTCATCAAACCTACGTAGAGAATTTACTTCTACTACCTGTATCGGGTTATCCAGACCGTGGGTCTCTTTGATAGGTGGTAGATTTTTGACATCTTCAGATTTAATGCCTTTCACTCACATAGATTTCTTAGCTTCTTGCATATCTTCAGGACTGAGGAATAGAATACCTCTTTTCTTCGGAGTTGGCTTAGGAGGTGGTTCGGGAATAGTCCAAGCATTCTCATTGCACAAGATGTTATTCAGTAGAATCTCAGCTTGTTCTACGGTTCGTTCCCTAAAAACACAACCATCACAACTATCTAGGTGGTCCTTGGAAGCATCGGTAAGTCCATTATAGAATATATCAAGTATTTCATTCTTCTCAAGAGGGTGATCAGGCAAATTATTCAGCAGCTGGACAAGCCTCCCCCAACCTTGTGGGAGACTCTCTTCTTCAGCTTGAGCAAAGTTGTATATTTTCTGCAAGGCAGCTTGCTTCTTATGGGCAGGGAAATATTTTTCAGAGAAGTAGTAGACCATATCCTGGGGGCTACGCACACAACCAGGAGCAAGAGAAGTGAACCAAGTCTTAGCATCATCCTTTAGCGAGAAAGGAAACAGCTTGAGGATATAGTAGTGACAGATCTTTTCCTCACTAGTGAATAGGGTGGCTATATCGTGCAGTTTGGTAAGATGGGCTACAACCGTTCAGACTCATAACCGTGAAAAGGATCTGATTCGACCAGAGTGATTAACTCAGGGTCGACAGAGAATTCATAATCCTTATCGGTCACAAAGATAGGCGAAGTAGCAAACTTTGGGTTGTATTTCATCCTAACGTTCAAAGATTTTTCTTTCCACTTGCACAGTAATTTCTCAACATCATAGCTATCCTTACACGTAAGAAAATCCTCAGCTATCTCTCCCTCTATAACATAACGTTCAGGCATATTAGGCAAAGTAGGTTCTACTTCAATAGTATCAGCAATTTCAGAAGTATCATCACATCTAGCAGCAACTCTAGCAATTTGTGCATCAAGGAATGCACCTAGTGGCAAAGCAGTATCAGGCATAGCATCATCAGGCAAATCAGTATCAAGCATAGCATCATCAGGCAAAGCAGTGTCAAGCATAGCATCATCATAAGTATCATGGGTAGCAGAAGTAGCATCATCAAGCACAGACGACATATCAAGATTTCTAGCAGGAGGTTATGTCGCAAACTTACTCATAACTAAAGGTGAATCAAGTGCAGAGCTAGATGGTAGTTCCTTACCTGTCCTCGTAGTTGAGGGCAAGACTTTAGTTCTTGGATCTATCGGATTCCTCATAGTGACCAGCAGACGTAAATTCCAAGTTACTCAAAGAATATAGCTATGCTTCCCCGGCAACGGCGCCAGAAAAAGGTCTTGATAACCCACAAGTATAGGGGATCGCAACAGTTTTCGAGGGTAGAGTATTCAACCCAAATTTATTGATTCAACTCAAGGGGAAGCGAAAGAATATTCTCAAGTATTAGCAGTTAAGTTGTCAATTCAACCACACCTGAAATATTTAGTGTCTGCAGCAAAGTATCAGTAGCAAGGTAGGGTGATAGCAGCAGTAGCAAGAGAGTAACAGCGGTAGCAACAGAGTAACAGTAGCAACAACAAAGTAACGTAGCAAGGACCAGTAGTAAAAGCTCATAGGCATTGGATCGGTGATGGATGATTATGCCGGATGTGATTGATCATGCAACATTTATAACACGGAGAGATAAGTAACTAGCTCCAGTTCGTCAATCTAATGTAGGCATGTATTCCGTATGTAGTCATACGTGCTTAGGGAAGAACTTGCATGACATCTATTGTCCATCCCTCCCATGGCAGCGAAGTCCTAATGGAAACTATGGGATATTAAGGTTCTCCTTTTAATAAAGAACCAGACCAACGCATTAACACTTGGTGAATATATGAACTCCTCATACTATGGTCATGTCCGGGAGTGGTTCCGGCTATTGTCACTCCGGGGTTGCTGGGTCATAACACATAGTAGGTGACTACAACTTGCAAGATAGGATCTAAAACACATATATATTGGTGACAACATAATAGGTTCAGATCTAAAATCATGGCACTCGGGCCCTAGTGACAAGCATTAAGCATGGCAAAGTAGTAGCAACATCAATCTCAGAACATAGTGGATACTAGGGATCAATCCCCGTCAAAACTAACTCGATTACATGATAGATCTCATCCAACCCATCACCGTCTAGCAAGCCTACGATGAGATTATTCACGAACAGTGAAGAGCATCATGGAATTGGCGATGAAGGAAGGTTGATGACGATGATTTCCCATCTCCGGAGACCCGAACGGACTACAGATCTGTCCTCCAGATGAAGAACAGGAGGTGGCGGCGCCTCCGTATCGTAAAACACGATGAATCCTTCTCCTTGATTTTTTTCGGGCGAGATAGACTAAATAGAGCTGAGATTGGAGGCGGTGGAGCAACGTGGGCCCCACAAGCCTGGTAGGCGCGACTAGGGGGGTGGCCGCGCCTCCTGGGCTTGTGGCCCACTGGCTCACCTCCTCCGGTGGATCTTTGCGCAAGTATTTTTCATTAATTCCAGAAAAATTTCTCCGTAAATTTTTAGGTTACTCCGAGAACTTTTATTTCTGCACAAAAACAACACCATGGAAATTCTGCTCAAAACAGCGTTAGTCCGTGTTAGTTCCATTCAAATCATGCAAATTAGAGTCCAAAACAAGGGCAAAAGAGTTCGGAAAAGTAGATACGACGGAGGCGTATCAAGTAGCAGTAAGTATTTCCTTCAGTTTGAGAACCAAGGTATCAATCTAGTAGGAGTATCAAGGCAAGTCTCCAAAGTACCTGCGCAAAAACAGCAAACTTGCACCCAACGCTACAGAGGGTTTGTCAATCCCTTCACGATTGATTGCAAGGTGAGATCTGAAGGTGGAAAGTGCAACAAAGTAAAAGTGTGGAGCTGAAAATATGATGTGAAGTAGACCCGGGGGCCATAGTGTTCACTAGAGGCTTCTCTCATGATAGCAAATATTACGGTGGGTGAACGAATTACTGTCGAGCAATTGATAGAACCGCGCAAAGTCATGACGATATCTAAGGCAATGATCATGCATATAGGCATCACGTCCGAGACAAGTAGACCGATACTTTCTGCATCTACTACTATTACTCCACACATCGACGCTATCCAGCATGCATCTAGTGTATTGAGTTCATAACAAACAGAGTAACGCGTTAAGCAAGATTACATGATGTAGAGGGATAAATTCATGCAATAGATATAAACCCCATCTTTTTACCCTTGATGGCAACAACACGATGCGTGCCTCGCTACCCCTTCTGTCACTGGGTGAGGTCACCGCACGGTATGAACCCAAAACCAATCACTTCTCCCATGGCAAGAATTATAGATCAAGTTGGCCAAATGAAACCCACAACTCGAAGAGAATTACAAGGATATGAAATCATGGAAATAAGAGATCAGAAGAAACTCAAATAAGATTCATAGATAATCTGATCATAAATCCACAATTCATCGGATCTCGACAAACACACCGCAAAATAAGATTACATCGGATAGATCTCCAGGAAGATGATGGAGAACTTTGTATTGAAGATCCAAGAGAGAGAAGAAGCCATCTAGCTACTAGCTATGGACCCGAAGGTCTATGGTGAACTACTCACGCATCATCGAAGAGGCAATGGTGTTGATGAAGAAGCCCTCCGTGTCCGAATCCCCCCTCCGGCAGGGCACCAGAACGTGCCCCAAATGGGATCTTGCGGAGACAGAAGCTTGCGGCGACGGAAAAGTATTTTCGTGACTCTCTCTCGTGGTTTCATATTTTTTGGGGATTTATAGGCGGAAGAAGTAGAGCAAAGGAGCCACGGGGGGCCCACAAGCCTGCTAGGCGCGGCCCCCAGGCCGCGGCTAGGGGGCTAGTGGCCTCCCCCGGGAGCCTTTGCCTTGGTTCTCAAGCTCCCTGCGTATCTTTTGTTCCGGAAAAATCTTTCCGGAGGTTTTATTCCATTTGGACTCCGTTTAATATTCTCCTCTGAAAAAGGTCAAAAACACGGAAAAACAGGAACTGGCACTTGGCACTGAGTTAATAGGTTAGTCCCAAAAAAGATATAAAATGCATACAAAACATCCAAAGTTGACAAGATAATAGCATGGAATTATCAAAAATTATAGATACGTTGGAGACATATCAGACATCCCCAAGCTTAACTCATGCTCGTCCTCGAGTAGGGAAGTGATAAAGACTGAATTTTTGATGTGGAATGCTACCTAACATATTTGTCCTTTGCAACTTCTTTCATGTGACATGAATGTTAAGATCCGTAATATTCAAAACAATAGTTTGCTATTAACATGAAAGCAATAATACTTCAAGCAAACTAGGAAGGTAATCATGAACTTTTGAAATATCAAGGCCTAAGAAAGTTATCCCTACAAAATCATATAGTCTGGCTATGCTCCATCATCCCCACACAACGAATTTAAATCATGCACAACCCCGGTATTGGCCAAGTAATTGTTTTCGCACTCTTACTTTCTCAAACCTTTTTCAACTCTCACGCAATGTATGAGCGTGAGCCATGGATATAGCACTGTAGGTGGAATAGAGTGTGGTGGAGGTTGTGAGTGAAAAAGGAGGAGATGGTCACATCGACTCAGCATATCAAAGGGCTATGGAGATGCCCATCAATAGATATAAATGTGAGTGAGTAGGGATTACCATGCAACGGATGCACTTAGAGCTATAAGTATGTGAAAGCTCAAAAGGATAACTAGTGGGTGTGCATCCAACTTGCTTGCTCACGAAGACCTAGGGCAATTTTGAGGAAGCCCATCATTGGAATATACAAGCCAAGTTGTATAATAAAGATTCCCACTAGTATATGGAAGTGTCAAAACAAGAGACTCTCTATCATGAAGAACATGGTGCTATTGTGAAGCACAAGTATGGAGAAAGATAGTAGCATTGTCCCTTCTCTCCTTTTCTCTCTCTTTTTTTGTTTGGGCTCTTTGGCCTCTTTTTTTTGTGGGCATCTTTGGCCTCTTTTTTTTTATTTCCTCACATGGGACAATGCTCTAATAATGATGATCATCACACTTTTTATTACTCACAACTCAATGCTTAGAATAATGATGACTCTTATAGGAAATGCCTCCAGCAGCGTACCGGGATGTGCAACGATCTAGCTTAGCGTATGACTGATACGTCTCCGTCGTATCTACTTTTCCGAACTCTTTTGCCCTTGTTTTGGACTCTAACTTGCATGATTTGAATGGAACTAACACGGACTAACGTTGTTTTCAGAAGAATTGCCCTGGTGTTGTTTTTGTGCAGAAATAAAAGTTCTCGGAATGACCTGAAAATTTACGAAGAATTTTTCTGGGATTAATGAAAAATACGTGCGCAAAGATCCACCGGAGGGGGTGAGCCAGTGGGCCACAAGCCCAGACGTCGCGGCCACCCCCCAGGCCGCACCAACCAGGCTTGTGGGGCCCACGAGGCTCCACCGCCTCCAATCTCAGCTATATATGTTCCGTTTCCCCCGGAAAAAAAATCAGGGAGAAAGATTCATCGTGTTTTACGATACGGAGGCGCCGCCACCTCCTATTCTTCATCTGGAGGGCAGATCTGGAGTCCGTTTTGGGCTCCGGAGAGGGGAAATTGTCGCCGTTGTCATCATCAACCTTCCTCCATCGACAATTCCATGATGCTCTTCACCGTTCGTGAGTAATCTCTTCGTAGGCTTGCTGGACGGTGATGAGTTGGATGAGATCTATCATGTAATCGAGTTTGTTTTTACACGGATTGATCCCTAGTATCCACTATGTTCTGAGATTGATGTTGCTACTACTTTGCCATGCTTAATGCTTGTCACTAGGGCCCGAGTGCCATGATTTCAGATCTGAACCTATTATGTTGTCGCAAATATATGTGTGTTTTAGATCCTATCTTGCAAGTTGTAGTCACCTACTACGTGTTATGACCCGGCAACCCCGGAGTGACAATAGCCGGAACCACTCCCGGAGATGACCATAGTATGAGGAGTTCATGTATTCACCAAGTGTTAATGCGTTGGTTCGGTTCTTTATTAAAAGGAGAACCTTAATATCCCGTAGTTTCCCTTAGGACCCCGCTGCCACGGGAGGGATGGACAATAGATGTCATGCAAGTTCTTTTCCCCAAGCACGTATGACTACATACGGAATACATGCCTACATTAGATTGACGAACGGGAGCTAGTTACTTATCTCTCTGTGTTATAGTTGTTACATGATGAATCACATCCGGCATAATCATCCATCACCGATCCACTGCCTACAAGTCTTTTACTACTGGTCCTTGCTACGTTACTTTGCTTCTATTGCTGTCACTACTGTTGTTACTTGCTGCTGCTCTCACTACTGCTGTTACTTGCTACTGCTGTCACTACTGTTGTTCCTTGCTACTGTTGTCACTACTGCTGTTACTTGCTACTTTGTTGTTACCTGTTGCAAGACTTATTTAGGCGCCATTGATACAACAAGTCAGGAATAGTCTGCCTTCACCAGACCTTTTTGTGGCACCGTTGCTATCATACCACTTTGCTACTGATAATTTGCTTTCAGACACTAATCTTTCAGGTGTGGTTGAATTGACAACTCAGCTGCTAATACTTGAGAATATTCTTTCGCTTCCCCTTGAGTCGAATCAATAAATTTGGGTTGAATACTCTACACTCGAAAACTGTTGCGATCCCCTACACTTGTGGGTTATCAATGACATTGAAACATCTCGCTAGCTATCTTACAATCACGCAATGGCAATATGAAAGTGACGGCACATGTCATGAGACGGAACAGTGGGAGTTGCATGGCAATATATCTCGGAATGGCTATGAAAAGGCCATGATAGGTAGGTATGGTAGCCGTTTTGAGGAAGGTATATGGTGGTTTTGTGTACCGGCGAAAGTTTCACGGCACTAGAGAAGCTAGCAATGGTGGAAGGTGAAAGTGCATCTATACCATGGACTCACATTAGTCATGAAGAAATCATATACTTATTGCGAAAGTTTTATTAGCAATCGAAACAAAGTGCTAAACACATACTCCTAGGGGAAGGGTTGGTAGGTGTTAACCATCGCGCGATCCCGACCACCACACAAAGGATGAAAATCAATAAATCAATAATGCTCCGACTTCCTAACATAGCGGTTCACCATACGTGCATGCTACGGGAATCACTAACTTCAACACACGTATTTCTAGATTCACAACACCCTACTAACATAACTCTAATATTACCATATCCATGTCTCACAACTAATTGAGAGGAATCAAACTTCTCTTTACTAATCAACGCACATGAATACGGAAGTTGTATTATATCCTCTTTGGATGCCTATCATCTTTAGGACTACTTTCATAGCACAAGCCAATTACCAAGTTACTCAGAGAGAGCACTCTCAAAAAGATATAAGTGAAGATCGAGAGTTCTTATTTCTCCAAAATATGACACCGCGGTGCTCTAAAAAGATCTAAGTGAAGCACTTAGAGCAAAGTTATCTAGCTCAAAAGATATAAGTGAAGCACATGCGAGCTAAATTGCCTAACTCAAAAGATATAAATGAAGCTCAATGAGTATTCTAGAAAATTCACGATGAGTGCATGTCTCTCTCAAAAAGGTGTGCAGCAAGGACAATTGTGACACAACAAAAATAAAAGACTCCTATAATACACGACGCTCCAAGCAAAACACATATCATGTGGTGAATAAAAATATAGCTCCAAGTAACGTTACCAATGGATTGAAGATGAAAGAGGGGATGCCTTCCCGGGGCATCCCCAAGCTTAGGCTTTTTGGTGTCCTCGAATTTGGTTTGGGATACCTTGGGCATCCCCAAGCTTGAGCTCTTTCCACTCTTCATCCCATTGTCCATGAAAACATCACCCAAAACTTGAAAACTTCACAACACAAAACTTAAACAAAAACTCATGATATCATTAGCACAAGAAAACAAACTACCAACTCTTTAGGTACTGTAGCAAACTTGATTTGTATTTATATTGGTGTTATATTACTGTATTATCACTTTTCCATGGCTAGTACCCCCCCGATACTATCCATAGTTTCATCAAAATAAGCAATCAACACAACAAAAACATAATCTGTCAAAAACAGACCAGACTGTAGGAATCTGTATACTTCGTACACTTATGGAATCTCTAAAATTATGAAAAATTACTACAATTTGGGAACTTGGCATATCAACCAGCAGAAAAAAGAATCAACTCAAAATCTCTTTCTGGATAAAAATGAAAAATAATTTCGTGAGCGAAAAGTTTATGTCTTTTTCAGCATGATCAAACAACCATCACCAAAACTAGTCATAAAGGTTTTACTTGGCTCAAAATTAAAAAGAAACATAAAAAACACAATCATAACAGCATTATGATGGTGTGGATGCAACAAAACAGAAAGAAAAAAAGCAAATATAAATTCATTGGGTTGCCTCCCAACAAGCGATATTGTTTAACGCCCTTGGCTAGGCATAAGGCGATAGAATCACGTATCGTCGTCTTTGGTGCTCAAACCATAAATAGGGTGAACACTCATCATCTTAAGATCTTCATCTCTCTTACTATATGGTTCACCACTATTTTTAGGAACAAAAACAGACTTGGTGGCCTTATTGTGGGAAAAATTTGGAGTGTTCTGCACAGCGGCAAAAGCGGAACCCAAGTTGGTTATAACATCCTCTAGTTTGCCAATCCTAGCGGAATCATGACCTAGTTTTTCGTTAACTGTGGGTTCCCTCTCCTTTAAATTTTTCAAAGTCATTCCCACATTGGATCCGTACTGAGTGATTTGATTGTGGATCTTTTTATCCAAATTTTCAATGAGTTCAATCATAGCAACGTTATTTTCAATGATATCCAGTCTACGCATCACATGTTCCAAAGTTAAGGTAGTTCCATTAACCATGAGTGGGGGTGAGCCTACCAAAGTTATTAAAGCACCATAAGAATCAACAGTATGTCTACCCAAGAAATTTTCGCCTACGATGGTGTCAAGAACATACCTATTCCAAGGGGAAATACCCACATAAAAGCTGCGAAGTAGGACGGTAGTAGATTGCTTACGAGTAGATCTATTCTGAGCATTGCAAATCCTATACCAAGCATCCTAAATTTTCTCCCTCATTTTGTTTGAAATTGAGAACCTAGCTCTCACGAGTTTCATTCGAAGTTGTAGGTCTAGCCATGAGGACAGGTAGACTATCCCACACAAGCAAGCAGAAAGCAAGCGAAAGAAAAGGGCGAACGAAAAAGGCAAATATTTTTGTAAATTTTTGTTTTTCAGAAGTGGGGGAGAGGAAAACGAGAGGCAAAAAAGTAAATGCAAGAGATGAGTTTGCGACAGTTACTTGGATAAGCTTCACTTAGAACAGTCCTCGGTGCCAGAAATTGACACGTTGGAGGAAGACTATTCTTGCTTGATACTCCCCGGCAATGGTGCCAGAAATTGGCACGTTGACGGGAGACTATTCTTGACTTGATCCTCCCCGGCAACGGCGCCAGAAATTGGCACGTTGACAGGAGACTATTCTTGACTTGATCCTCCCCAGCAACGGCACCAGAAATTGGCACCTTGACGGGAGACTATTCTTGACTTGATCCTCCCCGGCAACGGCGCCAGAAATTCTTCTTGCTACCTCTTGAGCTTGCGTTGGTTTTTCCCTTGAAGAGGAAAGGATGATGCAGCACAGTAGCAGTAAGTATTTCCCTTAGTTTGAGAACCAAGGTATCAATCCAGTAGGAGTATCAAGGCAAGTCTCCAAAGTACCTGCGCCAAAACAGCAAACTTGCACCCAACGCTACAAAGGGGTTGTCAATCCCTTCACGATTGATTGCAATGTGAGATCTGAAGGTGGAAAGTGCAACAAAGTAAAAATGTGGAGCTGAAAATATGATGTGAAGTAGACCCGGGGGCCATAGTGTTCACTAAAGGCTTCTCTCATGATAGCAAATATTACGGTGGGTGAACGAATTATTGTCGAGCAATTGATAGAACCGCGCAAAGTCATGACGATATATAAGGCAATGATCATACATATAGGCATCACGCTCGAGACAAGTAGATCGATACTTTCTGCATCTACTACTATTACTCCACACATCGACTGCTATCCAGCATGCATCTAGTGTATTGAGTTCATAACAAAAAGAGTAACGCCTTAAGCAAGATGACATGATGTAGAGGGATAAATTCATGCAATAGATATAAACCCCATCTTTTTACCCTTGATGGAAACAACACAATGAGTGCCTCGCTACCCCTTCTGTCCCTCGGTGAGGTCATGCACGGTATGATCCCAAAACCAAGCACTTCTCCCATTGCAAGAATTATAGATCAAGTTGGCCAAACGAAACCCACAACTCGAAGAGAATTACAAGGATATGAAATCATGCAAATAAGAGATTAGAAGAAACTCAAATAAGATCCATAGATAATATGATCATAAATCCACAATTCATCGGATCTCGACAAACACACTGCAAAAGAAGATTACATCGGATAGATCTCCAAGAAGATGATGGAGAACTTTGTATTGAAGAACCAAGAGAGAGAAGAAGCCATCTAGCTACTAGCTATGGACCCGAAGGTCTGTGGTGAACTACTCACGCATCATCGGAGAGGCAATGGTGTTGATGAAGAAGCCCTCCGTGTCTGAATGCCCCCCTCTGGCAGGACACCAGAACGTGCCCCAGATGGGATCTTGCGGAGACAGAAGCTTGCGGCGGCGGAAAATTATTTTCGTGGCTCTCTCTCGTGTTTTCAGATTTTTCGGGGATTTATAGGCGAAATAAGTAGGGCAAAGGAGCCACGGGGGGGGCACAAGCCTGCTAGGCGTGCCCCCCCCCAGGCCGCGACTAGGGAGCTTGTGGCCTCCCCCGGGAGCCTTTGCCTTGGTTCTCAAGCTCCCTGCGTATCTTCTGTTCCGGAAAAAATATTTCCGGAGGTTTTATTCCGTTTGGACCCCGTTTAATATTCTCCTATGAAAAAGGTCAAAAACAAGAAAAAATAGGAATTTGCACTTGGCACTGAGTTAATAGGTTAGTCCCAAAAAAGATATAAAATGCATACAAAGCATCCAAAGTTGACAAGATAATAGCATGTTACTATCAAAAATTATAGATACATTGGAGACGTATCACATACCAAGCCCTTGGTGCTTGGTTGACGTCACACAACGCTTTGTTGAGCCTGTATTCCATCTCTAGGTGTTTTGGATCTTCAAACTCTAGTGGTTGAGCACCATATACTTCTTCCTCAATCTTACCATTGAGGAATGCACTTTTGACATCCAATCGGTATAAGCATGTATCATGGTGGTTATCATAAGCAAACAATATGCGTATGGCTTCAAGTCTAGCAACAAGTGCAAATGTTTCATCGAAATCAATACCCTTAGCCTGTGTGTAGCCTTGTGTGACAAGTTGAGCCTTGTTTCTGACCACTTGGCCAGTTTCATCTTGCTTGTTGCAGTAGATCCACTTTCTGTTGATAATATTGTGTTTGCATGGATCGGGACGCTTGACTAACTCCCATTTGTTGCTGAGCTTGAATTGATGAAGTTCTTCTTTCATGGCTTGAATCCATTCTGATTCCATGAAGGCTTCATCTACCTTGGTGGGATCTGAGATTGACACAAAAGCAAAATGCCCACAAAAGTTAGCCCATTGGTTAGTTCTTGAGCGAATGAGAGGACCTAGCGCATTGATGCTATCGAGCGTTGATGTCTACTACACAACTTGTTCTTGTAGACTCGTGTTGGGCCTCCAAGCGCAGAGCTTTGTAGGAAAGTAGCAATTTTCCCTCAAATGGATGACCTAATGGTTATCAATCTTTGGGAGGTGTAGGATGAAGATGGTCTCTCTCAAACAACCCTGCAATCAAATACAAAAAGTCTCTTGTGTCCCCAACACACGCAATACAATGGAAAATTGCATAGGTGCACTAGTTTGGCGAAGAGATGGTGATACAAGTGTAGTATGGGTGATAAAATATATTTTTATAATCTGAATAAATAAAAACAGCAAGGTAGCAATTCATAAAACGTAGAACAAACGATATTGCAATGCTTGAAAATGAGGCCTAGGGTCCGTACTTTCGCTAGTGCAATCTCTCAACAATGCTAATATAATTAGATCACATAAAAGTCTCTCAACATGCGATAAAAAATCACTACAAAGTTCCTATCTAGAGGAGAACATAAGAATACATTATTTGTAGGGTATGAAACCACCTCAAAGTTATTCTTTCTGATCAATCTTTCCAAGAATTCGTACTAAAATAACAAGTTATCCTTCTCGATCGATCTATCCAAGAGTTCGTAGTAAAATAACATCATAACAAATTCAGATTCATAATACTCAATCCAACACAAATAAACTCAAATACTGCCCCAAGATTTCTACCAGAGAAACAAAGACGAGAACGTGCATCAACCCCTATGCATAGATTACCCCAATGTCACATCGGGAATCCACAAGTTGAGTGCCAAAACATATATCAAATGAATCAATATGACACCCCATTGTCACCACGAGTATTCATAGCAAGACATAAATCAAGTGCTCTCAAATCCATAAAAGTATTCAATCCGATAAAACGAAATCTCAAAGGGAAAACTCAATTCATCACAACAAGATAGAGAGGGAGAAACACCATATGATCCAACTATATTAACAAAGCCCATGATACATCAAGATCGTGCCATCTCAAGAACATGAGAGAGAGAGAGAGAGATTAAACACATAGCTACCGGTACAAACCCTCAGCCCCGAGGGTGGACTACTCTCTCCTCATCATGGTGTCCATAGGTATGATGAAGATGGCCTCCGGTGATGATCTCCCCCTCCGGCAGGGTGCCATAACGGGCTCCCGATTGGTTATGAGTGTCTATAGAGGCTTGCAGTGGTGCAACTTCTGATCTAGGGTTATCTCTGGAGGTTTCTCTATTTACATGATTTTTGGGCATTGGAGTCACGCCAAGATGGGCCACGAGGTGCCCACTAGGTACGAGGTCACGTCAGGGGGCAAGCGCGCCCTAGTGCCTAGTGGGCAGCCTGGGCCTCCTCTGGTTTGCTTCCTTGGTCCTCTCGATGTCTTCTCGTCAGAAAAAAATCTCCAAAAAGGTTCATGACATTTGGACACCATTTGATATTGATTTTCTGTAAAGTAAAAAAAGAAAAAACATGAACTCGCACTAGGCACTATGTCAGTAGGTTAGTCCCCAAAATGATATAGAGTTGCTATAAAATGATTGTAAAACATCCAAGAATGATAATATAACAACATGGAACAATAAAAAAATAAAAAAACCATAATTCCTACTCGTCCTCGAGTAGGTAAATGATAAAAACATATTTTTTGATGTGGAATGTTGCCTAACATGTTCATGATATTCTTTTCTTTATAGCATGGACACATATGGACTGTAGATTATTCAAAACAATAGTCTTTAATTTGACATGAAAACTTTAATACTCAAGCATATCAACAAGCAACCAAGTATTTCCAAATATCGACGCTAAAGAACACTATCCCTAGACCGTCATGCTAAATCATTGATCCATTCATGCAACACACCAAAATATTAGCTACATCTAATTCTCAAGTATGATAACATTGTTCCTTAGTTTTTTTGAAGGAAAATTGTAAGGGAAACCCCCACAGCTAGTTTTTAAATAATAAGAATCCAAATTCGCGTCCGTGGGTACTTGAACCTGGGTGGCTGCATTGTACATCCACTCCACTAGCCAAGTGATCTAAGATCACTTCCTTACAGTGTTCCGTAGTTGGTGCTTTATAAGAGAAGATGGAGACTCGAATTTTTTTGCCTAAATGTAAATAAATATGACCTTCACACAGGGAAGCGGACATTTGTAGAGGTGCGAGAGCTCAAGGCAAAAAATTGGGAGATAAAATATTTTGGGTGGTATGCTTTTCCTGTCAATGGAAATGACTAAGAGTTCCCAATATCTTCCATGCTAAACAAATCATAGGCGGTTCCCAAACTGAAAATAAAGTTTATTCATTTTTCCACCATTCTTTCACACTCCACGGCTAGTCGCATCCACGGGTACCGTCCATACCAACACTTTCCAAGGAATTTATTATTTGACAACATAACATAAATTTTCTTTGCATTTCGGGACTCGGCATCCCTATTACCGCCATACTCTCATCCAATGACAAGTTAATAAACACTCATCTTGAGAATAACCTATTTAACATGGAAGATACCAGCCATCCCTCGCCGCTTCATGAGCAGTACGGGCACACAAAACAGATGGCTATTTTGAATATTAGAGTTGGCACATACAAATTTACTTAGGACAAAACTAAAATACCACATATAGGTAGGTATGGTGGACTCATTTGGCACAACTTTGGGTTCAGGATTTGGATGCACAAGTAGCATTCCCGCTTAGTACAAGTGTTACAGAATATTTCTCCATATGTGGTTTTGGTAATCGATGACAATCCCTATGGACTAATGGTTTCCTTGAGTTATATTCAAAGGATTTGTACATAGGCACTACTTGATGTCCATATGTTGGTTTCAAGGAGTTTATATGATGACCAAGGTGGTATTCAAGGTTTTATCCAAAGGTTGGTCATAATGACACAAGGCTGATCAAGACTAAGTCAAGAGTGAATCAAGTTGATCAACACACAAAGCGTACAAGAGGTACAGAGGGGGATCAAGTGATCCCATGGTATGGTAAACATTGTCATTACGCTTTGTGTACTAACCCATGGTCTTCATGAGAGTTTTATGTGGGGTTAGGTGAGTTTCCATGGGCTTGCGTCAAGAGGAAGGTCTCATTCAACCCATGGAAGATTATGTTGTGCAAGTTCAAGTGGAGCATCATGATGAAATCTTGTTTGAAGCTTGACGTCCATTGTGGTGACAATGGATTTGTGAAGATGTGCTGAAGAGTGGCTCACCCATAGTGAGTGTGAGAGAGCAATCAACTAGTCTTCATCGAGGCAACACATTCAAGGAAGGTGGACCATCTTGAGGAAGTCAAGATCGTCATCATCTAGCTCAAGTGGACTATGTGCACGGTATATGTTTGCCCTTGATAGGTTTTCTATTTTACTGGTCTCACGATGGTAGTTGGGAGACTGGGTTATAGGATAGCTTGCCGCACTATTAAGGGGGGATCTCAAGTGAGTAGCTTGATCGTATCATTCGTTGAGAGCTCAAACCATTTGCATCCTTGCAACATCTTTCTTGGTTCTTGTTTGGTGTTTCCGTTTGTGAGTTTTAAAGCTTATGGCCATCTTGACGACAAGCTCGAGTTCATCGAAAATGGAGTCCATATGCATTTTCTATGATGTTTTCGATGTCGGATTTTTGCCGGTTATTCATTCATAGAGGTTTCACATCTCTATATCATTGGAATTTTCAAAAATGCATGTTCTTAAGATAACCAACAAGCTTGAGTTTACTCAATTCAGAGCTCATATGCGAAAGTTATGGAAGTTCAGGGCAGATTTCTCTCTCAAGCGGAAGTACCGCTCGGGCCGAGTGGTAGTACCGCTCTCGTGGTACTACTGCCCTCCCCTTCCGCTCCCACTTCCGCTTAATTATTTCTTCTGGTATCTGTGTTCTCCTTTGACAAAACTAAGCATAAAGTACCACTTGGAGCAGGGCGGTAGTACCACTTTGGCGGAACTACCGCCCCTTTGGCTATGTACTGTCGCCTGTGGTGGCCTGCACTTCTGTGCAAGCGGAAGTACTGCCCACCTGCATGATACTACCACTTAGTTGAGTCGTTGGGCAGAATAACGGCCAGATTTCCTCCCACTATTTATGGGGGTCTTCTTCCCCAATGGCCGTTTATCCGCTGAGCTCTTGTTCTTCCCCCATTGTTGACTTTCTTGGAGTTTTCTAACTCTCAATCCCTCCAATTATTCTTGCTAGTTCTTGAGGGAAAGAGAGAGGTGATCTAGATCCACATTTCCACCAATCACTTTCTCCTCTATGTGAGGGGAGCCCCTTGGATCTTGATCTTGGTGTTCTTTGTGAGCTCCTTGTTCTTCCTCACATATTCCTCTATAGCTTTTGTTGTTATGTAGGGATTTGAGTGTGAGGGACTTAACCACTTTGTGTGTTCTTGCCATTACATTAGTTGCATCAGTTTGAGTTCTCCACAGTGATACGTGGAAGTGAAAAGTTGAGAAGCTTATTACTCTTGGGTGCTTGGTACCCTAGAGCTTGTTCTTCTTGGGTTCTTTGGCATCCTAGAAGCTTCGTGGTGCATTGGAGCTCAACCATTGTGGTGTAAATCTCCGGGCAAGCATCGGGGTCTCCAATTAGGTTGTGAGATTGCCCCAAGCATTTGAGGTCATCTCGGAGCCATAGTCCATTGTGGTGAAGCTTCGTGGTGTTGTTGGGATCCTTCAATTAAGTTGTGGAGATTTTCCCAACCTTGTTTGTATCGGTTCGCTGACCACCCTCAAGGGTCCCTTAGTGGGATGAAGGCATCTTGCATTGTGCGAGGGCGTGAGGATATTACGGTGGCCTTAGTGGCTCTTGGGGAGCATTGTGCCTCCACACTGCTCCAAATGGAGATTAGCATCTGCAAGGGTGTGAACTTCGGGATGCATTGTTGTCTCCGTGCCTCGGTTATCTCTTACCCGAGTCTTTTACTTATGCACTTTACTTTGTGATAGCCGTATTGTTTCTTGTTATATATATTGCTATCACTTAGTTGGTTATCTTGCATAGCATAAGTTGTTGAGGCACATAGGTGAGCCTAGTTGTTTTATGTTTTGTGCTTGACTAATTAAGCATTAGTTTTATTCCGCATTTGTTCAAGCCTAAACCATAATTATTTTGAAGCGCCTATTCACCCCCCTCTAGGCGACATCCACGTCCTTTCAACAAGTTAAGGCTAGCAAATAGATTGAGAAGCGCCCAACCAAGGAAATAAAACAATCATAAGTGAACATTAAACATAACTAACACCGAATAATGCAACACAAGTAGGATGTAACTTCATAGCATAATATTGACTTCATGCGCATGCATAGGGAATCACAAACCTGAACACCAATTTTCTTACTAAAGCATAATTATTCATCAACACAACTCACATATCACTATCTTCATATCGCAAAACTGTTGCAAAGAATCAAGTTTAACATTCAGTGATCTTCATGAAAGTTTTTATTATATCTCCCCTGGATATCTATCACTTTGGGACCAATTTCATTTAAAGCAAATTGCCATTGCTAATAACAAGCTCTCAAACAAATATAAGTGAAGAACGAGAGCACAAGTTTCTTTAAAATTTTCAACTCCCAAAATAATATAAGTGACCATGCTCAAAAGATATAAGTGAAGCACTAGAGAAATTCAATCAAACTACTCTCAAAAGATATAAGTGAAGATCAATGAGTAGTCAAACAATTAAGTAGCTATGTGAGGACTCTCTCTTAATAAAGATTTTCAGATCTGATATTTTATTTCAAACATCAAATAAAACAAAAGACACTCCAAGAATAGCACATATCATGTGGACAAATAAAAATTTAGGCTCAATATAGGCTAACCGATATTTGTTTGATGAAGAGTGGTGGGATGCATAGAATCCCCAAGCTTAGATGCTTGAGACTTCTTGAAATATTTACTTGGTGTGCCTTGGGCATCCCCAAGCTTGAGATTTTGTATCTCTTTCAATCCTCTCATATCCTGGTTTCACCTAAGTCTCAAAAACTTCATCCACACAATACTTCAAAAGAACTCGTGAGATAGGTTAGTGCACATAAGCATAAATCAACTCTTTATGGTGGGGTCATTTGGCCTCCCCATTTTTTTCATTTTTCGTCCGGAGTCTATTCCTGACTTGTGGGGGAATCATAGTCTCCGTCATCCTTTCCTCACTAGGACAATTCTCTAATAATGATGATCTTCACACTTTTATTTACATTCAATTCATGAAAACTAGATATCACTCAATAGGAATGCCTCTGATAGTGTACCAGGATATGCAATGATCTGGCATGACATGTATTCAGCTGTGTAATGAATGGTGGCTTTACCACAGATGGATGTCACCTCTATATGATCATGCAAAGCAATATGATGATGAATGAACTAGTCATATGATGTAACAGTGTAATTTGCATGGCAATATATCTAAGAATGGATATGGAAATGCCATGATAGGTAGGTATGGTGGCTGTTTTGACGAATTTAAAGAAATGTTTACGTGTAATACAGCATATCATGCCACAGGGTTAGGATGCACCGGCGAAGTTTGCACCGATCCTCGAGGTGAGAATGGGCAATGCACGATACCTAAGAGGCCAGAAAAATATGAGGAGGTGAGATTGCGTATGTCCAAGGTTTCACATTAGTCATGAAAAACTCATATACTTATTGCAAAGTTTTATTAGTTTCATCTCAATCCAAATTATTAGTTGCATGCTCCAAGGGAGAGGGTTGGGTGGAGTTAACCATCGCGCGACTCCAACTCAAAAAACACTATGATTTCACGGAGGGATAGAAATACTCAAACGTCCCCACCATCCCTTTTTATATCCAGAGAAACAAGGAATTAACACCTCTTAATACAACTACTTCTACGAATCAACAATGATGCACTCACACCTTTTATTATTACTACATCAATATCATTAATCCACAATTTCTCTTTATGTTCTACACGATGGTTTTGATTATCATTCATTGGATACTAATTATTTTGGACTAGCTTTATGACCCACACAAATTTCCGCTACTATTTATTAACTCTGAAACAAATATAAACAAAGAGAAAGAGTTCAAATATTTCTATAAAATATACACGCCACCTTGCTCAAAAATATATAATTGAATTACTAGAGCAATTGTTTAGCTCAAAAGATATAAGTGGAGCACAAAGAGTATTCTAACAAATCATGATAGATGTGTATGTCTCTCAGGTTGGTGTGTGGAGCAAAAGATCATTGTGGAAAACTAAAAATAAAAAGCAAACTAAATAAAATGACGCTCCAAGCGAAACTCATATCATGTGATGAATAAAAATGTAGTTTCAAGTGACATACCGATGGATTGAGACGAAAGAGGGGGTGATTTCTGGGGAAACCCCAAGCTTAGATGCTTTAGTATTCCTAGAATATTAACTTGGGATGCCTTGGGAATACCCAAGCTTAGGCTCTTGCTGCTCCTTATTCCATTGTCTATCACAATAACACCCAAAACTTGAAAAATTTAATCACACAAAACTTCATGAAATCCATTACTATAAGCAACATAAAAAATACTTAGGCACTGTTGTAAATTTATTCTTATTTCATTATTACATAATAGGTATTGTATTCTAACTTATCCATGGATTATACCCCCGATACAATCCATAGCATCATCAAAACAAGCAAACTATGCAAGAAAAAACAGAATCTGCCTAAAACAAAACAATCAGTAGTCATCTCTAATGAACATATACTTGTGTAACTCCGAAAATTCTAAAACATTAGGATGACCTGAGGAATTTGTTGGAAATATGCCCTAGAGGCAATAATAATTAGTTATTATTATATTTATTTGTTCATGATAATCTTTTATTATCCATGCTATAATTGTATTGATTGGAAACACAATACTTGTGTGGATACATAGACAAAACACTGTCCCTAGTAAGCCTCTAGTTGACTAGCTCGTTGATCAAAGATGGTCAAGGTTTCCAGGCCATAGGCAAGTGTTGTTACTTGATAACGGGATCACATCATTAGGAGAATCATGTGATGGACTAGACCCAAACTAATAGACGTAGCATGTTGATCGTGTCATTTTGTTGCTACTGTTTTCTGCGTGTCAAGTATTTGATCCTATGACCATGAGATCATATAACTCACTGACACCGGAGGAATGCTTTGTGTGTATCAAACGTCGCAACGTAACTGGGTGACTATAAAGATGCTCTACAGGTATCTCCGAAGGTGTTCGTTGAGTTAGTATGGATCAAGGCTGGGATTTGTCACTCCGTATGACGGAGAGGTATCTCGGGACCCACTCGGTAATACAACATCACACACAAGCCTTGCAAGCAATGTGACTTAGTGTAAGTTGCGGGATCTTGTATTACGGAACGAGTAAAGAGACTTGTCGGTAAACGAGATTGAAATAGGTATGCGGATACTGACGATCGAATCTCAGGCAAGTAACATACCGAAGGACAAAGGGAATGACATACGGGATTATATGAATCCTTGGCACTGAGGTTAAAACGATAAGATCTTCGTAGAATATGTAGTATCCAATATGGGCATCCAGGTCCCGCTATTGGATATTGACCGAGGACTTTCTCGGGTCATGTCTACATAGTTCTCGAACCCGCAGGGTCTGCACACTTAAGGTTCGACGTTGTTTTATGCGTATTTGAGTTATATGGTTGGTTACCGAATGTTGTTCGGAGTCCCGGATGAGACCACGGACGTCACGAGGGTTTCCGGAATGGTCAGGAAACGAAGATTGATATATAGGATTACCTCATTTGGTTACCGGAAGGTTTTCGTGCATTACCGGAAAAGTTTCGGGCTCATCGGTAGTGTACTGGGAGTGCCGGGAGGGGTGCCGGGGACCATCAGGAGGGGTGTCACGCCCCAAGGGGTCTCATGGGCTATGGGAAGAGATAAACCAGCCCCTAGTGGGCTGGAATAAGTTCCCACTAAGGCCCATAAGGTTTGAGAAGGAAAAAACACAAGGTGGAAAGAGTTTCCAAGTGGGAAGGTGGAATCCTACTCCAAGTAGGATTGGAGTAGGACTCCTCCACCTCCAATTTCGGCCAAACCTTTAGGTTTTGAGGCTGCCTCCTCCCCTCCCTCCCTCCTATATATAGTGGGATTTTAGGGCTGATTTGAGACAACTTTTTCCACAGCAGCCTGACCACATACCTCCACGGTTTTACCTCTAGATCACGTTTCTGCGGAGCTCGGGCGGAGCCCTGCTGAGATTAGATCACCACCAACCTCCGGAGCGCCGTCACGCTGCCGGAGAACTCATCTATCTATCAGTCTCTCTTGCTAGATCAAGAAGGCCGAGATCATCTTCGAGCTGTACGTGTGCTGAACGCGGAGGTGTCGTCCGTTCGGCACTAGATCGGAGCGGATCGTGGGACGGATCGCGGGACGGTTCGTGGGACGGTTCGCGGGGCGGATCGAGGGACGTGAGGACGTTCCACTACATCAACCGCGTTTCTTAACGCTTCTGCTGTGCGATCTACAAGGGTACGTAGATCGGAAATCCCCTCTCGTAGATGGACATCACCATGATAGGTCTTCGTGCGCGTAGGAAAATTTTTGTTTCCCATGCGACGTTCCCCAACAGTGGCATCATGAGCTAGGTTCATGCGTAGATGTCTTCTCGAGTAGAACACAAAAGTTTTTGTGGGCGGTGATGTGCGTTTTGCTGCCCTCCTTGGTCTTTTCTTGATTCCGCGTTATTGCTGGATCGAAGCGGCTCGGACCGACATTACTCGTACGCTTACGAGAGACTGGTTTCATCGCTACGAGTAACTCCGTTGCTCAAAGATGACCGGCGAGTGTCGGTTTCTCCAACTTTAGTTGAATTGGATTTGACCGAGGAGGTCCTTGGATGAGGTTAAATAGCAATTCATATATCTCTGTTGTGGTGTTTGCGTAAGAAAGATGCGATCCTACTAGATACCCATGGTCACCACGTAAAACATGCAACAACAATTAAAGGACGTCTAACTTGTTTTTGCAGGGTATGCTTGTGATGTGATATGGCCAACGATGTGATGTGATATATTGGATGTATGAGATGATCATGTTGTAATAGTTAATATCGACTTGCACGTCGATGGTACGGCAACCGGCAGGAGCCATAGGGTTGTCTTTAAACTAACGTTTGTGCTTGCAGATGCGTTTACTATATTGCTAGGACGTAGCTTTAGTAGTAATAGCATGAGTAGCACGACAACCCCGATGGCGACACGTTGATGGAGATCATGATGATGGGGATCATGGTGTGACGCGGGTGACAAGAAGATCGTGTCGGTGCTTTGGTGATGGAGATCAAGAAGCACATGATGATGGCCATATCATGTCACTTATGAATTGCATGTGATGTTAATCCTTTATGCACCTTATCTTGCTTAGAACGACGGTAGCATTATGAGGTGATCTCTCACTAAAATTTCAAGACGAAATTGTGTTCTCTCCGACTGTGCACCGTTGCAACAGTTCTTCGTTTCGAGACACCACGTGATGATCGGGTGTGATAGACTCAACGTTCACATACAACGGGTGCAAAACAGTTGCACACACGGAACACTCGGGTTACGCTTGACGAGCCTAGCATGTGCAGACATGGCCTCGGAACACATGAGACCGAAAGGTCAAGCATGAATCGTATAGTTGATATGATTAGCATAGAGATGCTTACCACTGAAACTATTCTCGACTCACGTGATGATCGGACTTGAGATAGTGGATTTGGATCATGTACCACTCAAATGACTAGAGAGATGTACTTTTTGAGTGGGAGTTCTTAAGGAATATGATTAATTGAACTAATTGTCATGAACATAGTCTAATGGTCTTGGCGAATTACGATGTAGCTTGCGCTATAGCTCTACTGTTTTTATATGTTCCTAGAGAAAATTTAGTTGAAAGTTGATAGTAGCAAACTTTGCAGACTGAGTCTGTAAAACCGAGGATTGTCCTCGTTGCTGCGCAGAAGGCTTATGTCCTTAATGCACCACTCGGTGTGCTGCACCTCGAGTGTCGTCTGTAGATGTTGTGAACATCCGACATACACGTTTCTGATGACTACACGATAGTTCAGTACAAAATACTTAATGGCTTAGAAGCAAGGCGCCGAAGACATTTTGGAACGTCACGGAACATAAGAGATGTTCTAAAGAGATGAAATTGTGATTTCATGCTTGTGCCCTTGTTAAGAGGTATGAGACCTCCAAAAAATTCTTTGTCCACAAAGTAAAGGAGAAAATATCAATCGTTGAGCGTGTGCTCAGATTATCTGAGTACGATAATCGCTTGAATCAAGTGGGAGTTGATCTTCCAGATAAGATAGTGATGGTTCTCCAAAGTCACTGCCACCAAGCTGTGAGAGCTTCATGATGAACTATAATATATCAAGGATAGATACAATGATCCTTGAGCGATTCGCGATGTTTGACACTGCGAGAGTAGAAATCAAGAAGGAGCATCAATAGTTGATGGTTAGTAAAACCACTAAGTTTCGAGAAAGGCAAGGGCTAGAAGGGATACTTCGTGAAACGGCAAAGCGGTTGCTGCACTAATGAAGAGACCCCAGATTAAACCCAAACCCGGGACTGAGTGCTTCTGTTATGAGGGGAACGGTCACTAAGGCGGAGCAACTCTAGATACTTGGTAGATAAGAAGGCTGGCAAAAGTCGAAAGAAGTATATTTGATATACATGATGTTGATGTGTACTTTACCAGTACTCCTAGTAGCACGAGGGTATTGGATACCGGTTCGGTTGCTAAGTGATTAGTAACATGAAATGAAAGCTACGACATAAACGGGGACTATCTAAAGGCGAGGTGACGATACTTGTTGGAAGTGTTTCCAAGGTTGATATGATCAAACATCCCACGCTCCCTCTATCATCGGGATTGGTGGTGAAACCCAAATAATTGTTATTTGGTGTTTGCGTTGAGCATGAACATGATTGGATCGTGTTTCTTGCAATACGATTATTCATTTAAAAGAATAATAGTTATTCTATTTGCTTGAATAATTACCCTCAATGGTTTATTGAATCTCGATCGTAGTGTTACACATGTTCATGATATTGGTGCCAAAAGATACGAGGTAATGATGATAGTACCACTTACTTGTGGCACTGCCGCTTGAGTCATGTTGGTATAAATTGCATGAAGAGGCTCCATGCTGATGGATCTTTATACTCACTTGATTTTGAATCACTAGTGACATGCAAATCATACCACATGAGCAAGGCCTTGTTTTCATTGAGATGAAACAAGATAGTAACTTGTTGGAAGTGATACATTTAGATGTATGCAGTCCAATGGGTGCTGAGGCACGCAGTGGATATCATTATGTTCTTACTTCAATGACGATTTGAGTAGATACAAGAGTATTTACTTAATGAATCACAAGTCTGAAATATTGAAAAGTTCAATTCTGTTTCGGAGTGAAGTTCGTCGTAACAAGAGGATAAACTGTCTACGATATGATCATAGAAATGAATATCTGAGTTACGAGTGTTGGTATGCAGTTAAGACAATGTGGAAATTGTTTCGCAGTTCATGCCACCTGGAACATCATGGTGTGATGATATGTCTGAACGTCATAGCCACGCACTATTTGGTATGGTGCATGCTATGATGTCTCTTATCGAATTACCACTATTGTTTATGGGTTATGCATTAGAGACAACCGCATTCACTTTAAATAGGGCACCGCGTATTTCCCTTGAGATGACACAGTATGGACTGAGGTTTAGAGAAATCTAAACTGTCGTTTCTTGAAAGTCTGGGGCTTCGACACTTATGTGAAAAAGTTTCAGTCTGATAAGCTCGAACCCAAAGCGGATAAATGCATCTTCATAGGATATCCAAAACAGTTGGGTACATCTCCTATCTCAGATCCGAAAGCAAAGTGTTTGTTTCTAGAAACGGATCCTTTCTCGAGGAAAGGTTTCTCTCGAAAGAATTGAGTGGGAGGGTGGTAGAACTTGATGAGGTTATTGAACCATCACTTCAACCAGTGTGTGGCAGGGCGCGGGAAGTTGTTCCTGTGGCGCCTACACCAATTGAAGTGAAAGTTGATGATGGTGATCATCGAGCATCGGATCAAGTTCCTACAAACCTCATAGGTTGACAAGGTCGCGTACTACTGTAGAGTGGTACGGTAACCCTGTCTTGGAGGTCATGTTGTTGAGCAACAGTGAACCTACGAGTTATGGAGTAAGCAATGGTGGGCCCGGATTCCGACAAATGGCTGGAGGCCATGAAATCCGAGAGAGGATCCATGTATGAAAACAAAGTGTAGACTTTGGAAGAACTACTTGATGGTCATAGGACTATTGAGTAAAGATGGATCTTTAAAAGGAAGACAGACGATGATGGTGATAAGTCACTATTAAGAAAAGCTCGACTTGTCGCAAAGATGTTTCCGACAAGATCAAACAGTTGACTATGATGAGACTTTCTCACTCGTAGCGATGCTAAAAGTCTGTTAGAATTATGTTAGTAGTTGCTGCATTATTTATGAAATATTGCACATAGGATGTCAAAACATTGTTTCCTTGACGGTTTCCTTGAGAAAACATTGTATGTGATACAACCAGGAGGTTTTGTCGATCCTAAGGATACTAGCAAGTATGCAAGCTCCAGCGATCCTTCAATGGACTGGTGCAAGCATCTCGAAGTTGGAATATACACTTTGATGAGATGATCAAAGATTTTGGGTTTGTACAAGGTTTATGAGAAACTTGCATTTCCAAAGAAGTGAGTGGGAGCACTATAGAATTTCTGATAAGTATATGTGGTTGACATATTGTGGATCAGAAGTAATGTAGAATTTCTGTAAAGCATACAAGGTTGTTTGAAAGGAGTTTTTCAAAGGAATACCTGGATTGCGCTACTTAAACGTTGAGCATCAAAGATCTATGGAGATAGATCGAAAGATCTTAATAGAAGTTCCAACAAGATGCATGCCTTGACAAGTTTTTGAAGGAGTTCAAAATAGATCAGCAAAGAAGGAGTTCTTGGTTGCGTTGTAAGGTGTGAATTTGAGTAAGACTCAAAACCCGACCACGGCAGAATAAAGAGAATAGACGAAGATCGTCTTCTATGCCTTAGTCGTAGACTCTAAAGTATGCCATGCTGAGTACCGCACGTGATGTGTGCCTTGCAGCAAGTCTGTTAAGAGGTACACAGAGTGATCCAGGATTGAATCACTGATCAGCGGTCAAAATTATCCTTATTAACTAAATAGACTAAGGAATTTTTATCGATTATGGAGGTGGTTAAAGAGTTCGTCGTAAAGGGTTACGTAGATGCAAGCTTTGACACTAATCCGAATAACTATGAGTAGTGAAACGGATTCGTATAGTTGAGTAGATATTTGGAGCATTTCCGAGTAGCACGTAGTAGCAGCATCTATAAGATGACATAAAGATTTGTAAAGAATGCACGGATCTGAAAGTTTCAGAACTGTTGACTAAAACCTCTCTCACGAACAAGACGTGATCAGACCCCAGAACTATATGGGTGTTGGATTCGTTGAAATCACATGGTTATGTGAACTAGATTATTGACTCTAGTGCAAGTGGGAGACTGTTGGAAATACGCCCTAGAGGCAATAATAATTAGTTATTATTATATTTCTTTGTTCATGATAATCTTTTATTATCCATGCTATAATTGTATTGATTGGAAACACAATACTTGTGTGCATACATAGACAAAACACTGTCCCTAGTAAGCCTCTAGTTGACTAGCTCGTTGATCAAAGATGGTCAAGGTTTCCTGGCCATAGGCAAGTGTTGTTACTTGATAACGGGATCACATCATTAGGAGAATCATGTGATGGACTAGACCCAAACTAATAGACGTAGCATGTTGATCGTGTCATTTTGTTGCTACTGTTTTCTGCGTGTCAAGTATTTGTTCCTATGACCATGAGATCATATAACTCACTGACACCGGAGGAATGCTTTGTGTGTATCAAACGTCGCAACGTAACTGGGTGACTATAAAGATGCTCTACAGGTATCTCCGAAGGTGTTCGTTGAGTTAGTATGGATCAAGACTGGGATTTGTCACTCCGTATGACGGAGAGGTATCTCGGGGCCCACTCGGTAATACAACATCACACACAAGCCTTGCAAGCAATGTGACTTAGTGTAAGTTGCGGGATCTTGTATTATGGAACGAGTAAAGAGACTTGTCGGTAAACGAGATTGAAATAGGTATGCGGATACTGACGATCGAATCTCAGGCAAGTAACATACCGAAGGACAAAGGGAATGACATACGGGATTATATGAATCCTTGGCACTGAGGTTCAAACGATAAGATCTTCGTAGAATATGTAGGATCCAATATGGGCATCCAGGTCCCGCTATTGGATATTGACCGAGGAGTCTCTCGGGTCATGTCTACATAGTTCTCGAACCCGCAGGGTCTGCACACTTAAGGTTCGACGTTGTTTTATGCGTATTTGAGTTATATGGTTGGTTACCGAATGTTGTTCGGAGTCCCGGATGAGATCACGGACGTCACGAGGGTTTCCGGAATGGTCAGGAAACGAAGATTGATACATAGGATGACCTCATTTGGTTACCAGAAGGTTTTCGTGCATTACCGGAAAAGTTTCGGGCTCATCGGTAGTGTACTGGGAGTGCCGGGAGGGGTGCCGGGGACCATCAGGAGGGGTGTCACGCCCCAAGGGGTCTCATGGGCTATGGGAAGAGATAAACCAGCCCCTAGTGGGCTGGAATAAGTTCCCACTAAGGCCCATAAGGTTTGAGAAGGAAAAAACACAAGGTGGAAAGAGTTTCCAAGTGGGAAGGTGGAATCCTACTCCAAGTAGGATTGGAGTAGGACTCCTCCACCTCCAATTTTGGCCAAACCTTTAGGTTTTGAGGCTGCCTCCTCCCCTCCCTCCCTCCTATATATAGTGGGCTTTTAGGCCTGATTTGAGACAACTTTTGCCACAGCAGCCCGACCACATACCTCCACGGTTTTACCTCTAGATCGCGTTTCTGCGGAGCTCGGGCGAAGCCCTGCTGAGATTAGATCACCACCAACCTCCGGAGCGCCGTCACGCTGCCGGAGAACTCATCTACCTATCAGTCTCTCTTGCTGGATCAAGAAGGACGAGATCATCGTCGAGCTGTACGTGTGCTGAACGCGGAGGTGCCGTCCGTTCGGCACTAGATCGGAGCGGATCGTGGGACGGATCGCGGGACGGTTCGTGGGACGGTTCGCGGGGCGGATCGAGGGACGTGAGGACGTTCCACTACATCAACCGCGTTTCTTAACGCTTCTGTTGTGCGATCTACAAGGGTACGTAGATCGGAAATCCCCTCTCGTAGATGGACATCACCATGATAGGTCTTCGTGCGCGTAGGAAAATTTTTGTTTCCCATGCGACGTTCCCCAACAGAATTTGTGCATAAATACTGTGTAAGAAATGCAGAATAAAAGACGTTCCAGTAAAATTAGAGGAATTCTACACTCAACATCAAAGTTTCTATTTTTGCTTCGTATCAATTATACTTATCTTACAAGTAATCCCAAAGGTTTAACCTGTCACAAACACTAAATTAAACACAAAAACAAAATCATTACAGATAAAATAATCATGTCATCACACCTAAGCAGAAAGTAAAAAAAGCAATAAATTAAGATAACTATTGGGTTGCCTCGCAACAAGCTCTATTGTTTTATGCCCCTGGAAAGGCATAATGCATATGATCAAGTGTTGTCATCTTTGACACTCAATCCGTAAGTAGCGCTCATGATAGATTCATAAGGTGGTTTGATTCTTTTTCTAGGGAAGTGTTCCATCCATTTATTTAATGGAAATTGGAACCTTATGTTTCTCTTTTCATATCAATAATTGCACCTATAGTTCGTAGGAAAGGTCTTCCAAGTATTATTGGACAAGTAGGATTGCAATCAATACAAGCACAATGAAATATAGAGGCACATATTTTTTATTTGCAATAGTGAGAACATCATTAATTCTACCTAAGGGTTTCTTAATGGTAGGATCCGCAAGATGCATGTTTAGGGAACACTCTTGAATATTAGTGAGACCAAGCACATCACAAGAGATTTAGGTATTGTTGAAACACTAGCACCAAGGTCACACAAATCATTGAATTCATATTTATTTGTTTTTATTTTTATAGTAGGTTATCACTCATCATGAAATTTTCTATAAATAGAAACTTCAAGTTCAAGTTTCTTATCATATGCTTTTATCATCGCTTCCACTATGTGATTAGTGAAAGCCTTATTTTATTCATAAGTATTGGGTGAGGTAATAATGGATTGCAACAAGGAGATACATTCTATTGGAGAACATCTTTCATAATTAAAATCCTTGTAATCCAAAATAGTGGGCACATCACTAGTTAAAGTTTTGACCTTTCCAAACCCATTTTTTCAGTATTAGCCTTAGAACCATCACCCTCCAAGCAAACGGGACGCTCACTAGCTAAATTTGAATCATATAGAGTCCCTTTCTTATTAACTTCCATAGAAGTACATAAAGATTTAATAGGAGAAGTGTCAATCATTTTAAGATCTTCATCATGGTTTTGGCAAAAACTGAGTGGGAGAGATTTTTCTAGGAATTCCAGCTTAGCTTTCAACTTAGCGGTCCTCTCCCTACTTTCATTCATAGATATTTGGATACACTTAATAGTCTCATTAAAATCATGCTTGGGTGGCAAAGCTTTACTTTTACGAGTTTCTACATCAAGATCAATTCTATCCATGTTTTTAGCCAAAGTATCGAGCGTATGCAGCTTTGCCTCTACCATAGTATTGATTTTTTTTTTATTTAATTAAAACTTTAATAGCATTTTCAGGATTAGAGGAGAATTTATTATTATTGGTAAAAGGATTTCTATAAGAATTGCGCTAACCACTAGAAATATTAACGGGATATGGCCTAGCATTGAAATTACCCCTACAAGCATTGTTATTGAAATTATTTCACGAGATAAAATTCACATCAATGGCATTATAATTTTGATCTATCAAAGTGTACATGGTCATGTCATTAGGATCAACATGAGTATTTTTATTAGCAACCAAATTCATGAGAGCATCCACTTTTTCACTCAAGGTAGCGATTTCCTCAACAGAATTTACCTTCTTGCGCGTTGGAGCTCTTTCGATATGCCATTAAGAATAGGTTTCCATGATGTTTTCTAGAAGTTGGTGGCCTCTACTAAAGGCACCTCCATGAAAGTACCACCTGCGGCAGAACCTAGAAGATTTCTGGATACAATGTTTAGTCCCGCATAGTAATTTTGGATGATCATCCACAAGTTTAAACCATGTATAGGGCAATTTCCAATCATTAATTCCATCCTATCCCAAGATTGTGCAACATGTTCATGATCTTGCTGTTTAAAATTCATTATTTGATTTCTAAGGGAGATGATCTTAGTAGTAGGAAAATACTTGGCAATAAAAGCATCTTTACACTTACTCCATGTTCCAATACTATTACGGGGTAAAGATGAAAACGAAGCCTTAGCTTTATATCTTAGCGAAAAAGGAAATAATTTTAATTTCAAAATATCATTATCGACATCCTTTTTTTCGCATACCACAAAGTTCAACAAAGGTATTACCATGAGAAGTGGGATCCTCCTTAGGACTTCCGAAAACTATTCTTTTATGACAAGATTCAGCAATGTAGCATTTATCTCAAAGGCATCCGCACTAGTGGTGGGCAGTATAGGAGTACTAATAAAATCATTATTATTAGTATTTGAGAAGTCAAACAACTTAGTAGTATCTTGAGACATTATGACCGAGCAAGCAAAGTAACAAGAACGACAAGTAAACTAGAGGGTGAAGATGCAAACTAGTGACAAGCAAAGCAAGCAAAGGTAAATATTTTTGTATTTTTTATTTTTTTGAACAAGCAAGATATAACAAAAAATAAAAAGAAGAACAAGTGAATAATAATTTGTGTGAATTTACCTGATAGTTGGTGACGATATTTCCCAGCAACGACGCAAGAAATCCTTCGTGATGCTTGTGATCTGCATTGGGTTTTGTGTGAAGAGGAACTAATTACCGCAACACAACACTGGGTAAGTATTTCCCTCGATTAAGAAACCAAGGTTTATTGAACCAAAAGGAATATCAATCCTCAACCATCTTCAGCGGCTGCATACAAAATAGAAAACAACTTGCACCCAACGCGGGCAAGAGGGTTGTCAATCCCCTTGATCTCGTTACTTGGAAGCATATAAGGTGTGTAGATAATTGTAGATAGTTGTGACTTGCAAAATAAAATAAAAGCCAAATAATAAAAGCAAGGAAATTATCAGTTTTCTGAATATATAAGTGAATAGACCCGGGGGACATAGTGTCCTATAGTGGCATCTCTCTTGAAAGGAACAATAGGTGGGTAAGCAAATTACTGTTGGGCAATTGATAGAATAGCGGATACTTATGCGATTTTCACGACAATGATCATGTGTATATAGGCATCACCTCCATAAGCAAATAGGGAGACTCATGCCTGCACCTACTACTGTTACTCCACCCATCGACCGCTATCCAGCATGCATCTAGAGTATTAAGTAAAACACAATAATGCTTGGGGAACGACGACATGATCAAGAGAAAGTAAACTCAATCAATATGAATAAACCCTATCATTTTATCCTTAGTGGAAGCAACACAAAGATGCAATTTGTCCCCTTTCTTTCATTGGGATATAGAAACTAGCCAGGTTGAACCCACTACAACGCACATCTACCACCGAAGAAAGATCAGACTACTTGGCCAAAGCAATTCAATAGACCGGATAGATTTATGATGCTATGATGATCATGCAAATAAGAATCATAAACTCATAGAGTATTCCAATAATTTTCATGAATAATATGAATATAAACCCACAACTCATTGGATCACAAGAAACACACTGCACAAAAAAATTACATTGGATAGATCAAAGCGAAGATGCGATTATCATTGTATTGAAGATCAAGAGAGAGATAGCCATCTAGACACTAACTATGGACCCATAGATCTGTGGTGAACTACTCACACAGCATCACGAGGGTACCAAGGTTGATGAAGAGGCCATCCGTGATCGACCCCTCCTGGTCGTGCCCTGTTTCCTTGTCGGCTTCCCGTGGGGCTTCAGGTCTCCTCCCAAAGCTTCTAGGTCTTCTTTTGGTCAGAAAAAATCATCAAAATTTTTCATGCCAATTGGACTTCGTTTGGTACTCCCTCCATCACGGTTAGAAGGCGTGCATGAGCAATCTCTGGAACCAAGGTGAATCTTGATTGGCTCTAATTTTTTTGCAAGTGCTCACACAATAATCGCATGTCGCCTAATTATTTGAGAAGATAATGCACAGTAACTCACACAACCCCTAAACGAGGAGAGCATGAAGCCTACTAGTATTCCTAATTAACCAAGCAGTAAATGTCATGCACCTTAATCCTCTTCTATTCTCGAATTGCCTAATTATTTGAGAATATAATGCACAGTAACTCACACAACCACTAAACAAGGAGTGCATGAAGCCTACTAGTATTCCTAATTAACCAATAAGTAAATATCATGCACCTTAATCCTCTTCTATTCTTGAAATGCATGTAAACGGAACCGTGCCATCTAAACCATGGCGGAGGGAGTACTGAAAACCTGAAAAACAAAAAACACATGGAAAACAACAACTAGCACTAGAAACTCGGTTAATAGGTTTGCACTAAAAAATAATATAAATTGGTGCATTATCACCCAAAAAGTATCTTAAGATGATAATATAACAACTTGGAACAATCAAAAATTATAGATACCTTGGAGACGTATTGATACGTCCATTTTGCATCTTGCTTTCATGTTGATATTTATCCCTTTTTGGGCTGTTATTACACTTCACGGTACAATACTTATGCCTTTTCTATCTTATTTTGCAAGGTTTATATGAAGAGGGAGAAAGCCGGCAGCTGGAATTCTGGCCTGAAAAGGGAGCAAGTTTGAGATGCCTATTCTGCGCAACTCCAAAAGCCGTGAAAATCAACATGGATTTTTTTGGGGATTTATAAAAAATACTGGACCGAAGAAGTGCCAGAGGGGTGCCAGCAGGAGGCCACAAGCCTGCTAGGCGCGGCCTCCCCCCTGGCCGCGCCTAGGGGGCTTGTGAGCTCCCTGCTGGCCCACTGCCCCCCCCCTTTTGCTACAAGAAGGGTTTCAGTATGGAAAAAATTAAGAGGAGGCTTTTCGGAGGATTCGCCCCCGCCACGAGGCGGAACGTGAGCAGAACCAATCTAGAGCTCCTGCAGGACGATCCTGTCGGGGAAACTTCCCTCCCGGAGGGGGAAATCATCGCTATCGTCATCACCAACACTCCTCTCATCGGAGGGGACTCGTCACCATCAACATCTTCATCAGCACCATCTCATCTACAAACCCTAGTTCACCTCTTGTAACCAATCTCCGTCTCGTGACTCCGATTGGTACTTGTAAGGTTGCTAGTAGTGTTAATTACTCTTTGTAGTTGATGCTAGTTGGATTACTTGGTGGAAGAGTTTATGTTCAGATCTTTGATGCTACTCATTACCTCTCTGGTCATGATTACAATTATGCTTTGTGAGTGGTTACTTTTGTTCCTGAGGACATGGGATAAGTCATGTTATAAGTAGTCATGTGAATTTGGTATTCGTTCGATATTTTGATGTGTTGTATGTTGTTTTTCCTCTAGTGGTGTTATGTGAACGTCGACTACATAACACTTCACCATTATTTGGGCCTAGAGGAAGGCATTGGGAAGTAGTAAGTAGATGATGGGTTGCTAGAGTGACAAAAGCTTAAACCCTAGTTTATGCATTGCTTCGCAAGGGGCTGATTTGGATCCACTAGTTTAATGCTATGGTTAGACTTTGTCTTAATTCTTCTTTCATAGTTGCGGATGCTTGCGAGAGGGGTTAATAATAATTGGGATGCTTGTCCAAGTAAGGGCAGTACCCAAGCGCCGGTCCACCCACATATCAAACTATCAAAGTAATGAACGTGAATCGTATGAACATGATGAAAACTAGCTTGACAGAAATTCCCATGTGTCCTCGGGAGCGTTTTACCTCCTATAAGAGTTTGTCCAGGCTTGTCCCTTGCTACAAAAGGGATTGGGACACTTTGTTGCACCATTGTTACTTTTGCTAATTGCTACTTGCTAGGAATCATCTCACCACACAACTACTTGTTACCCATAATTTCAGTGCTTGCAGAGATTACCTTGCTGAAAACCACTTGTCACATCCTTCTGCTCCTCGTTGGGTTCGACACTCTTACTTATCGAAAGGACTACGATAGATCCCTTATACTTGTGGGTTATCAAGACCCTTTTCTGGCGCCGTTGCCGGAGAGTGAAGCGCCTTTGGTAAGTGGAATTTGGTAAGGAAACATTTATATATTGTGCTGAAATTTATTGTCACTTGTCACTATGGAAACTAATCCTTTGAGGGGCTTGTTTAGGGTATCTTCACCTCGAACGGAAGCACAAAGAGTTGCTCCTCAACCTGCTGCACCTACTGAAAATATTTACTTTGAATTTCCTTCGGGTATGCTTGAGAAACTACTGGCTAATCCTTTTACACGAGATGGAACATCACATCCAGACTTGCATCTAATCTATGTAGATGAAGTTTGTGGTTTATTTAAGCTTGCACGTTTGCCCGAGGACGAGGTCAAGAAGAAGTTCTTTCCCTTATCTTTGAGGGATAAGGCGTTGACATGGTATAGTCTATGTGATGATACTGGATCATGGAACTACAATCGACTGAAATTGGAATTTCATCAAAAGTTTTATCATATGCATTTAGTACATCGTGATCGGAATTATATTTATAATTTTTGGCCTCATGACAGAGAAAGCATCGCTCAAGCTTGGGGGAGGCTTAAATCAATGTTATATTCATGCCCCAGCCATGAGCTCTCGAGAGAAATTATCATTCAGAACTTCTATGCTTGGCTTTCTCATGATGATCGCACCATGCTTGACACTTCTTGTATCGGCTCTTTTACGAAGAGAGATATTGACTTCAGATGGAATTTATTGGAAATAATTAAATGCAACTCTGAAGATTGGGAGCTTGATGAAGGTAAGGAGTCACGTATGAATTTCAAGTTTGATTGCATTAAATCCTTTGTTGAAACAAATACCTTTTGTGATTTTAGCGCTAAGTATGGACTTGACTCTGAGATAGTAGCTTCATTGTGTGAATCATTTGCTGCTCATATTGATCTCCCCAAAGAGAAGTGGTTTAAATATCATCCTCCCTTATAAGTCAATGTAGTTAAACCCAATCCAGTTGAAGAGCGAGTCATTGCCTATAATGATCCTATTGTTCCCAGTGCTTACATTGAGAAACCACCTTTCCCTGTTAGGATAAAGGATCATTCTAAAGCTTCAACTGTGATACGTAGAGGCTACATTAGAACACCTACACCCCCTGAGCAAATTAGAGTTGAACCTAGCATTGCTATTATCAAAGATCTCCTGTCCGACAATGTTGATGGCCATGATATTCACTTCTGTGAAGATGCTGCTAGAATTGCTAAACCACACGCTAGAGACAAACATAGGCATGTTGTTGGCACGCCTGTTGTTTCTGTTAAGATAGGAGATCATTGTTATCATGGTTTATGTGACGTGGGTGCTAGTGTTAGTGCAATACCTCAATCCTTATATGATGAAATTAAAGACGAGATTGCACCTGTCGAGATAGAACCCATTGATGTCACTATTCAGCTTCCCAATAGAGATACTATCTGCCCTGTGGGAATTGTGAGGGATGTTGAAGTCTTGTGTGGTAAAACGAAGTATCCTGCTGATTTCCTCATTCTTGCTACCACACAAGATAGCTTTTGTCCCATCATATTTGGTAGACCTTTCTTCAATACTGTCAATTCTCATATTGACTGTGAGAAGCAAATTGTCACTTTTGGCTTTGAAGGTGTCTCACACAAGTTCAATTTCTCCAAGTTTGGTAGACAACCTCATGAAAAAGAGTTGCCTAGTAGGGATGAAACTATTGCCCTAGCTTCTATTGCCGTGACTCCTACTGATCCTTTAGAGCAATACTTGCTTGAGCATGAAAATGATATGCATATGGATGAAAGGGATGAGATAGATAGAGTTGTCTTAGAACAATATCCTATCCTTAAGAATAACTAGCATGTTGATCTGCTTGGAGATCCACCCCCACCAAAGGGTGATCCTGTGTTCGAGCTTAAACAGTTGCCTGATACTCTTAAGTATGCTTATCTTGATGAGAAAGAGATATATCCTGTTATTATTAGTGCTAGCCTCTTAGAGCATGAAGAAAAGAAGTTACTAAAAACTCTGAGGAAGCATCGTGCTGCTATTGGATATACTCTTGATGATCTTAAGGGCATTAGTCCCTCTCTATGCCAACACAAGATTAAAACTGATCCCGATTCCAAGCCAGTTGCTGATCATCAACGGAGATTAAATCCTAATATGAAAGAGGTAGTAAGAAGAGAAATACTAAAGCTCCTCGAAGCAGGTATTATCTATCCTGTTGCTCATAGTGATTGGGTGACTCCTGTGCATTGGGTCCCTAAGAAGGTAGGTATTACCGTAGTCCCTAATGATAAGGATGAATTGATCCCACAGAGGATTATTACTGGCTATAGGATGGTCATCGATTTTAGGAAATTAAATAAAGCCACTAGGAAAGATCATTACCCTTTGCCTTTTATCGACAAAATGCTAGAAAGACTGTCTAAACACAGACACTTCTGCTTTCTAGACGGTTATTCTAGTTTCTCCCAAATACCAGTTGCACAAGCTGATCAGGAGAAAACCACTTTCACCTGCCCTATCGGTACCTTTGCTTATAGACGTATGCCTTTTGGCTTATGTAATGCACCTGCTACCTTTCAAAGATGTATGATGGCTATATTCTCTGACTTTTGTGAAAATATTGTTGAGGTTTTCATGGATGACTTCTCCGTCTATGGGTCTTCTTTTGATGATTGCCTCAGCAACCTTGATTGGGTCTTGCAGAGATGTAAAGACACAAATCTTGTCTTGAATTGGGAGAAGTGCCACTTTATGGTTAATGAAGGCATCGTCTTAGGACATAAAATTTCTGAAAAAGGTATTGAAGTCGATAAGGCTAAGGTTGATGCGATCGAGAAAATGCCATACCCCACAGATATCAAAGGTATAAGAAGTTTCCTTGGTCATGTTGGTTCCTATAGGAGGTTCATTAGATACTTCTCTAAGATTTCTAGGCCTCTTACCAATCTCTTGCAAAAGGATATTCCTTTTTTTTTACAATGATTGTGAGGAAGCCTTCGAAATACTTAAGAATGCCTTGATAACTGCACCTATTGTTCAACCACCTGATTGGAACTTACCTTTTGAGATCATGTGTGATGCTAGTGATTATGTTATTGGTGTTGTCCTAGGGCAAAGAGTTGATAAGAAGTTGAATGTTATTCACTATGCTAGTAAAACTCTAGACAGTGCCCAAAGAAACTATGCTACTACGGAAAAGGAATTTTTAGCAGTCGTGTTTGCATGTGAAAAGTTCAGGTCTTACATAGTTGATTCCAAAATCACTATTCACACTGATCACGCTGCTATTAAGCACCTCATGGAGAAGAAGGACGCTAAACCTAGACTTATCAGATGGGTTCTCTTGCTACAAGAATTTGATTTGCACGTTGTCGACAGGAAGGGTGCTGATAATCTAGTAGCAGATAACTTGTCTAGGTTGGAGAATGTTCTTGATGACCCACAACCTATTGATGATAGCTTTCCTGAACCCTACAAGAATTTGATTTGCATGTTGTCGACAGGAAGGGTGCTGATAACCTAGTAGCAGATAACTTGTCTAGGTTGGAGAATGTTCTTGATGACCTACAACCTATTGATGATAGCTTTCCTGATGAGCAATTGAATGTCATCAATACTTCACGTAGTGCACCGTGGTATGCTGATTATGCAAATTATATCGTTGCCAAATATATACCACCTAGTTTCACATACCAACAAAAGAAGAAATTCTTCTTTCACTTGAGACATTACTTCTGGGATGATCCTCACCTTTATAAGGAAGGAGTAGATGGTGTTATTAGACGTTGTGTACCTAAACATGAACAGGGACAGATCCTAAAAAGTGTCACTCCGAGGCCTACGGAGGACACCATGCGGGAGATAGAACTACACACAAGGTATTGCAATCAGGTTTCTATTGGCCCACTCTCTTTAAGGATGCCCGTAAGTTTGTCTTGTCTTGTGACGAATGTCAAAGAATAGGTAATATCATTAAACGTCAGGAAATGCCTATCAATTATTCACTTGTCATTGAACCATTTGACGTTTGGGGCTTTGATTATATGGGACCTTTTCCAAAATCCAACGGGTATACTCATATCCTAGTTGTTGTTGATTACGTCACTAAGTGCGTAGAAGATATCCCCACTAGTAGTGTTGATCACAACACCTCTATCAGGATGCTTAAAGAAGTTATTTTCCCTAGATTTGGAGTCCCTCGATATCTAATGACCGATGGTGGTTCACATTTCATTCATGGTGCTTTCCGTAAAACGCTTGCTAAGTACGATGTCAACAATAGAATTGCGTCCCCCTATCACCCTCAGTCCAATGGTCAAGTAGAGCTAAGCAATAGAGAGATTAAACTAACTCTGCAAAAGACTGTCAACAGGTCTAGAAAGAATTGGTCTAAGAAGCTCGATGATGCACTGTGGGCTTATAGAACTGCCTATAAGAATCACATGGGCATGTCTCCGTACAAAATGGTGTACGGTAAAGCATGTCATTTACCTCTTGAGCTAGAGCATAAGGCTTATTGGGCAATCAAAGAGCTCAACTTTGATTTCAAACTTGCTGGTGAGAAGAGGTTATTTGACATTAGCTTGCTTGATGAATGGAGAACTGAGGCATATGAGAATGCCAAGTTGTTCAAAGAAAAAGTTAAGAGGTGGCATGATAAAAGGATACAAAAGCGTGAGTTCAATGTAGGTGATTATGTCTTGCTATAAAATTCTCGTTTAAGATTTTTTGCAGGCAAGCTTCTCTCTAAATGGGAAGGTCCCTATATTGTTGAGGAAGTATATCGTTTCGATGCTATCAAGATCAACAACACGGAAGGTAATTGTCCGAGAGTGGTAAATGGGCAGAGAATCAAGCAGTATATCTCAGGTACTCCCATAAATGTTGAAAGCAATATTATCAATACCATAACTCCGAAGGAGTACCTAAGGGATATTTATCACCCTGTTTCAGACTCCGAAAACGAAGAGGTATGTTATTCGGTAAGTAAACCGACTCCAAAACTTTTCGAGTAGGATTTTTCCTCCGTTTTGGAATTTTTAGAAAAATAGAAAATTTTGAAGTAGTCCGGAAAGCGCACGAGGAGGCGACAAGCCTGCCAGGCGCGAGCCATCCCCCTGGCCGCGCATGGGGGGCTTGTGGCCACCTCGTGTGCCTCCCGGACTCCGTTTTCTTGCGGAGTACTCCTTCTGGTCTGGAAAAAATCATTATATATTGTCCCGAAAGGTCTGACCCTTGTATCATGCGAATTTGCTATGTTTTCGTTTCGAGCCTGTTTCTGTTGTAGATCTAGATTGCTATGACGTCCCCAAAAGCTCCGAAGGACAAGATCTTCGAGAAGGTCATCAATCCCTACCTCACGGGAGTGCTGCAACACCCTCAATCTATCGAGATGGGTGAGGGGATGTTGCACATCCGTGATGTTGAGGGGCCTAAGAAGACTGGAAGCATGGAGGCGAGGCTTGAAGCAATGGAGCAACAGGTCTTCAAGTGCCAAGGGATGGTGGAGCGTGGACTCAACGCCAACCACATGATGATCACGGAGTTCACCAACAAGCACAAGATCGATGCCAATGACATCGGGAAGCACCTCTCCAGGCTCTATGACAGAATTGATCACCTCCAAGCCCAGATCTATGACCTGCAGAACCAAAACTGTGAGAATGAGTATAGATTTAAATCAATACGGTTGGCTGCAGATTTGAGGATTCCGAAGACTCGGTCATCTTTCCATGATGGAGCACCTATGCCTTGGAAGATGAAGGATCAAACCTATGTTGCAACAACTCCACCACCATCACCTCCAAAGGAAGACAACTAAGCATGGGTATGGGCAATCCCCTTGGCTTGTGCCAAGCTTGGGGGAGTTGCCCCGGTATCGTATCACCATCACATCTTTTGCCTTTACCTTTGTTTTAGTTTGTTCCTTTTCAGTTTTCTCTTTCTCTAGTAGAATAAAGGTCTTAGTGTTTTAGGCTTGAGTTTTGCTTTGCGTCACCCCCGATGTATTCGAGTTCGTGAGTCATATAATAAAGAGTGTCTTAGTTAAGGGCCTTGCCTCATGTCATGATCAAAAGAATGAGAAAAGAACAAAAGCATGAAAGATCATGCAATGATCTTATGGGAAGTGATGGCTTCACATATAAGAAGAATGATGATTGGAACTTGTTGAGGGTAGACAAACGTAGACCTTGGTCATTGTTGCAATTAATAGGAAGTGATACAGAAGGAGAGGTTCACATATAAATATATCATCCTTAACACCATCTATGATTGTGAACACTAACTAAACTATTACATGCTTAGAAGTAGATGTTGGACAAGGAAGACAACATAATGAATTGTGTTTGCTTGGTTCCAAACAATGTTATATGACTAGAGATACCTTAGCATGTGACGATTGCTTCCACCTCATATTAGCCAAAACTCCTGCACGAAGTAGAAATACTACTTGTGCATCCACAAACCTTCAACCCAGTTTTGCCATGAGAGTCCACCATACCTACATATGGATTGAATAAGATCCCTCAAGTAAGTTGTCATCGATGCAAGCAATAAAAATTGCTCCCTAATATGTATGATCTATTAGTGTGTGGAAAATAAGCTTTGTATGAACCTGTGATGAGGAAGACATAAAAGCGACAGACTGCATAATAAAGTTCTTTATCAGAGGAGGCAATATAAAGTGACGTTCCTCCACACTAAGAGGACACACATCCAAACCTCAAAAGCGCATGACAACCTCTTCTTCCGTCTGCGAAGGGCCTATCTTGTACCTTTACTTTTTGCCCTTGAAAGAGTCATGGTGATCTACACCAATTCCTTGTTTCGCCTTTATCTTGGCTAACGTCATATGCTTGGGAAAGATCTATATTCATATGTCAACTTGGCAGTAAGTATTCATGAACTATTATTGTTGACATTACCCTTGAGGTAAATGGTTGGGAAGCGAAACTATAAGCCCCTATCTTTCTCTGTGTCTGACTGAAACTTTGATCTCTTGAGTACCACATGAGTTGTAGCAATTGTAGAAGACAAAAGGATGATTGAGTATGTGGATTTGCTTTACAAGCTCTTATTTGACTCTTTCTGATGTTGTGATAAATTGCAATTGCTTCAATGACTAAAGGCTATCGGTTGTTAATTCTCGGTAAGGTTCTTGATCCATGCTTTACTTTGTGAAGGAATTGTCACTTTAGCATAAGAGATGATATGATGGTATTGCTGTTCTGATCATTATCATGATGCCTGCATGTTCGTATCTTGTTCTGTCGACACCTCTCTCCCTAAACATGTGGGCATATTTATTGATCTCGGCTTTCGCTTGAGGACAAGCGAGGTCTAAGCTTGGGGGAGTTGATACGTCCATTTTGCATCATGCTTTCATGTTGATATTTATCGCTTTTTGGGTTCTTATTACACTTCACGGTACAATACTTATGCCTTTTCTCTCTTATTTTGGAAGGTTTATATGAAGAGGGAGAATGCCAGCAGCTGGAATTCTGGCCTGAAAAGGGAGCAAGTTTGAGATGCCTATTCCACGCAACTCCAAAAGCCGTGCAAAATCAACGTGGATTTTCTTGGGATTTATAAAAAATACTGGGTCGAAGAAGTGCCAGAGGGGCGCCAGCAGGAGGCCACAAGCCTGCTAGGTGCGCCTCCCCCCTGGCCGCGCATAGGGGACTTGTGAGCTCCCTGCTGGCCCACTCGCCCCCCCTCTTTTGCTACAAGAAGGGTTTCGGTCTGGAAAAAATTAAGAGGAGGCTTTTCGGAGGATTCGCCGCCGTCACGAGGCGGAACATGAGCAGAACCAATCTAGAGCTCCAGCAGGACGATCCTATCGGGGAAACTTCCCTCCCATAGGGGGAAATCGTCGCCATCGTCATCACCAACACTCCTCTCATCGGAGGGGACTCATCACCATCAACATCTTCATCAGCACCATCTCATCTCCAAACCCTAGTTCATCTCTTGTAACCAATCTCCGTCTCGCGACTCCGATTGGTACTTGTAAGGTTGCTAGTAGTGTTAATTACTCTTTGTAGTTGATGCTAGTTGGATTACTTGGTGGAAGAGTTTATGTTCAGATCTTTGATGCTACTCATTACCTCTCTGGTCATGATTATGATTATGCTTTGTGAGTAGTTACTTTTGTTCCTGAGGACATGGGATAAGTCATGCTATAAGTAGTCATGTGAATTTGGTATTCGTTCGATATTTTGATGTGTTGTATGTTGTTTTTCCTCTAGTGGTGTTATGTGAACGTCGACTACATAACACTTCACCATTATTTGGGCCTAGAGGAAGGCATTGGGAAGTAGTAAGTAGATGATGGGTTGCTAGAGTGACAAAAGCTTAAACCCTAGTTTATGCATTGCTTCGCAAGGGGCTGATTTGGATCCACTAGTTTAATGCTATGGTTAGACTTTGTCTTAATTCTTCTTTCATAGTTGCGGATGCTTGCGAGAGGGATTAATCATAAGTGGGATGCTTGTCCAAGTAAGGGCAGTACCCAAGCGCCGGTCCACCCACATATCAAACTATCAAAGTAACGAACGTGAATCATATGAAGATGATGAAAACTAGCTTGACAGAAATTCCCATGTGTCCTCGGGAGCGTTTTACCTCCTATAAGAGTTTGTCCAGGCTTGTCCCTTGCTACAAAAGGGATTGGACACTTTGTTGTACCGTTGTTACTTTTGCTACTTGCTACTTGCTATGAATCATCTCACCACACAACTACTTGTTACCGTTAATTTCAGTGCTTGCAGAGATTACCTTGCTGAAAACCACTTGTCAGATCCTTCTGCTCCTCGTTGGGTTCGACACTCTTACTTATCGAAAGGACTACGAAAGATGCCCTATACTTGTGGGTTGTCACGTATCACGTTCCCAGCGCGACAAGGCGCGTCAGATGGTGGTCGTAGGGTGGCCGAAGATGGCCGGAGTCGATGGCGGGGTCGACAACCGCGACGGTAGTGGGCGGTGCAGCACGGACACGGCGAGCAGTAGGGCAGGAGCAGCAACAAAACGATCGCGAGCGGGTGGCAACAAGCACACGTGGGCGACGCACCACGGGCACAACACACACGAGTGTTGGTTTGAGACGGAAGGGCCGAGAACGACGAAGACAAGCACAACGGAGGTGACGGAAGCTCGACAGCAGCATCAACATGTTACGAGCTCGAGATCGAGCTAAGAAAAGAGGGGTTTCATGGGGATGCTCACCACGAAGCTCAAGATGGCTCGATGATTGGGTTAGTAGCATCAGTGGCTTAGAATTGATCGGAGAGGCGCCGACAACCGGGGCGGGGAAGAGCTCGATCTGCTTGTTGGGATGGCGTCGTGCTCAAGCTGGTCTACGTAGGCAAAGAAGAGGAGTACAACGGAGTTTCTAGATAGCGCGGATCGGCGAATGATGGTCGGGGTCCATGCCTACGATGGAGCCAAGGCGACGGCACAGGTGGCCATGGCGAGGGTCGGAAGGAGCGGTGCAAGGAGGGAGAAGTGGGGCGATCTAGGGTTCGGGGGAGGCCGTGGGGGTCTTGTAGACCTCGAGGAGGCGGCGGATGGCCGCCAAGGCGGCGACCGTGGCCTTGGCGAGCATCGACGGCGTCCACACCCCTCTTGGTAAACAGAAGAAGGAGAAGGGGGGCTAGGTGGGCTGGGCCTCACTATGGACTAAGGCCCAGTCCACAGTGGCCCTTTTTATTTTATTTTCCATTTTCTAATTTTTTTTATTTTTCTTTATTTTGTTTTGCATTCAATTTTAAAAGAAAACTAGTTTTACAAAATATATAACTTGGTCCATAATTAGCATTGCATTTTTGGACAGTGCCACAAAAAGTTTGGGAGGCAATTGGAATGTCTTAGATTTTTCATAATTTAAAAGACATTTAAATTATTGTTTTCACTTCCGTTGTAATTGTTTTAGAGATTTTAGTTACTTACAAAAATGTTGGTTCCTCCATCATAATTATCTTTAGATTATTTATCACCTTTGAAACATCTTAGTTTCCATGTTTGTGAATTTTTTGATGCACTTTTTATTTGAATGTTGAATTTCAAACTCGAATATGGAATGAGATATGATTCTAAAGATGGCCAAGCACTGATTGGCAAAATGATTAGCTTAATATCAGAGGGTTTACTGTAGCTTAATTACACGGGTGTTACAAGAAAGAAGAGCATGTGGTGCACCATATGATTGGGATTTATTACAGCAAGAAAAATGGGGAGAAGTTGAGACGAAACCGGACGAGCCCAAGTTTCGCCATGGAGCCGACTGAGGGATGCCATCGACGGATCTGCAACCAGAGATCATCTTTGCATGTCTCCATGAGCGTGGCCCCACGGGAGAGTTAAAAAACCATTTAGACAAGATCCAAAACACTGGTGTGCTTTATTTTTTCGGAGAGAGACACTCACACAACACTAGACCTACGATCCACATCTCCATCCTACCCAGCGTCGACCACCATGGCCGCCGGCGGCGAGGGGGAGGGAGGTCGAACGAGGAAGCCTTAGGTGGAGCTCTTAAGTAAACGGCAGAATGCAAGTTTGTTGCATGTTGCGGCGAACTGTTGCCGCTAGCATAGGGAAACCGCACTAATGAAGCATGTCGGACAGCCATTTTTTTAGCGATGGGCACAAAAGGGTTCTCGTTTTGGTTTTGGAACCTTCTTTAAAATTTGAGCTGGCGTTTACCGGTCTTGTGTTTTTTGTTTTTCCCTTTGTGTTTTTTTTCCTTTTCCTTTTTAGGATCAGTTTATTTTTTATATAATGCTCAGAAATTTCAAAAATATCAGCGTGTTTAACAAAGTGTTGGGAATTTCAAATATTGTTTGAAAATTTAGGAGTGTGCATTGCCAAAAATTGTTTGGGAATTTCCAAAAGTTTGAAGAAAATGAAAATAAAATTATGGTTTCGAAAAATATTCAAAAAATAAATAAATAAATAATGCGTCTTTTCAAAATTTATTAATATATTCAATATATATTCTTCAAACTGAAATTATTTGGACAAAAACTTAATTTATGTTTTCCATAAGGCGTTTGGGAAATTCACAAGTGTATGAAAATTCAAAAATTTAACAATTTTAAATATTATTATTATTTCCAATTTTCCCTTTTCTTATTCCTTTATTTCTTTTTTTCCTTATAGTTGATAATATCCTAAATATTAATATTACAAAAACTTTTCTTAAATTTTATGAAACGTTAATCTTACATTTTTGAGGATTTGAATATGTATCATAAAATGTTTCTGATGTATACAAAAAATGTATAAATGAGAATGTAAAAAGTACTTCCTCCGTCCCAAAATATTAAACTGTTTTTGACATCGTGATAGTGTCAAAAACCGTCATATGTTTTGGGACGAAGGTAGTAGAAAATGTTAATCATAGGTTTGAAATTTTTTTGCGAAAATTTAAAAAACATAACATATTTCGAAATAATGTATGTAAAATTTTAAAAATTATTTACACAAATGTAAAAAATGTTTGTGTAATCTATATTTTTCAAATAAATTTTAAGAAATGCATGTCACATTTTATAAAATGTTAACATGTTTCCAAGATGTCTTTGTGTCATTTCAAAACAGTATGTACATTGTACAAAAATATATTCATAGTTAAAAAAGAATGTTATTTGTCATTTGAAAAATGTGTTAACGTATATTTGAAAAAATGTTAACCTGAATTTTAAAAAACATTCAAAACGTGCTTAGATGAAATGTTAAAAAAGTTAAACATGCATAAAAATGCTTTTGCATGTAGACACTAAATGTAAAGCGTGTGTAAAAAAGTAGATATGTGTCAAAAAAACAGAAAAAATAGCAAAGAAACGAAAACAAATGCGAAGAAACCAGAAAAACTTGAAAACCCCTAGGAAGAAAAAAAAGAAAAACAAAGTAAAAAAGAAAACAAGAAAACCAAGAAAACCCAAGAAAATCATTGAATAACTAAAGAAAACTAATAACATAACGTAGAAAAAAAGAAAATCCGAGGAACCAGTGAAAAGAACTAAGAAACCCAGAAAGAAAAAACTGAAAACAATAAAAGAAAGGAAAAACCCGGACAGGTCAAGGGATTCAGATATACCGGCTAAAACTCACGTCAAGGAAATAGGCCTACGCGTAGTCGCCCCCCATAAGCCATATATATACAACTATATTAAAATGGTTAAGGAGGAGCTCCTCTCGTGTGTTCCCATTCAGTAGCGGAGCAAGGAATATTTTCGTGGTATGGCATGCTTTATGAAAGAAAAATGTGGTGTTCCTGCTCGTTGCCTCACTAGCCGATCTCTAGCTGCGCTCGAAAGAAACAAATAGATCATGTGCCTGGAATCAACTTTTCTTTTTAGCAAAATGTCATGGGCTTATGTGATGCAAGTCATCTATTGCTTAATTCTCTCATTCAACTGTAGTTAGGCCTCTAATGAGCCAGAAATACATATCAACATCACAACTACCTGGCGAAATACATTGCAGGCCCTGAGTCGCATGCCCGTGCGAGCCATCTCCTCCTCCAAATTGACGAAACTGAGAATAAATCGATTGACTCAGCTCATATCTTCATACATACAGTATAATATATGTTTTCTCCCCTAAATTTAGGTATAGCAGCTGCCAAACCTTGTCATATAGCTGGAATCGCCCCTGTTCCCAGTTCTATGAGGTAAGTTTGTATACACTCACACGTGCTAAAAAAATTAGATTTTTGAATTTTTTTTTACTATCTAGCAGGGATTTACTACTTAAGGCACCACAAAATAATATTTTTTGATACAGTACAATCGAATTCGTTGTGCACCAGCATACATTCACCTTTATGAACACACACCCACCTTACCCCTATAAACACCTCTGAGAGACTAAACCGTCATAGCATCTTGAGATTCTAGATTTCATCACAGGCGTCTCGCAATCGACAGAAACGTATCCTCTCACTAAACGAACATCGCCAGAAGCGTTAAATATATCCAGAAAAATCCAGTCATCAATGTTAAATCTAGAACTTAAGCCGTGACGGACTAAAGGATGAGGTTTCGCTCTATCTCTCACCGCTTAATGCGAACAGCTGCGAAGCCACCATAAGATTTACGTCGTGCCTATTCTTTCTCCCCTAAAATATTGTTCTCTCCTGGGCTCTCCCCCTCTTTTAGACGGTGTTGGTTGAAAACTATTAGTCACTCAAAATTTAATAGTTGACAAAAGTATTCCTTAAATTTTAATCTTATCATTCAGACTTTATTACCTGCAGGTAAGGAAAAGATGAGGGTTCAATTCTCGGATCCATGCCAATATTTGCAATCTTTTTCTATTGCTCGGTGGTAGAAGCTAAATACGTAGTATGTATTTCAATATTTTAAATTTGAAAGTACGAACGACACTGATTTGTTTTTGTTATTTATTAATTTAGAGACACCTTTATATGTCCTTGTTTTTTTTATTTAACTAGGCTTGACATGTTTCAGTATATTCATGTAATTTACATCGTGCTCATGTGTACTTTCTGGCATTTATCGCTATATTTTCTTCTGGTGTTGTCAACTAAAGGAAAAATTGATGAACTTCTTATAGCCAAAAGTATAGTTGCTTTAGGACTAAAACAGAATGCATTATGTCATTTCTCCTTTGTGCTCAAGGACTTGATCCACGCCTTGGTCGGATAACTCTATCTATGAACATTTATGTGTTGTTAGTTCTGAATTGGTGACCAGCTTTACAACCATCTCCCGGCTTTCATGTTAGGAAAATAAAATGTGGTATGGTGTATTTGTAGGATTTCACACAGTAGCCTAATTTAACGTGATATTCATGATCTTCATGCACAATTTTCAAGGCAAGTTTCAGAATTCTCCATTGATGTATTCCAAGTCACCGTGAAGTCTTCTTTTCTTAAATTAAAAAGTTTCGTTATAGTTTGGCTTCTTTGGTGTGGAAACTACGATACCATATAAAAAATTTAAATTTCATTTGACAGATTTTTCTTAAATGAAGTTTCTAAATTAGTTTGGCTTCTTTGCTGTGAGAACTACTATACAGAGAATTCAAATTTATTTTCACCGGTTAATCAAATCATGTCCTTCTAATTTTTTCAAAAGGGTGCAAGTGTCTAAAGAAGTATTTCACTGTATGTCTGTGCATGATATGAATTTAGCATCTCTTTTGTTGAACAAACCGTCGGTACATTAATTTCTTTTACCGGATGCAAAATAGAAAATTCTTGAAAAATGTTAATTTTGATAGCACTACCTCGGAAACTTTTGCTCATAATAATGTAGGAGAGTGCAATACTGGATTGATTATAAGGTACAACCCACATGAATATACTCTGGAAAATATTTTAATTTTGAACTTGCAACAATTACGAAGTTTACTTTTCACCGAGTCATATGTGTCGAATTTTTGTTAATGATGCATAACATTTTGATGGCTAGACAGAAGTTTAAAGTGTCAAATAATGAACAACCGATTCCAAATCTTAATTATGTTTTCATACTCTACCAGCATGCAATGAAAATTTTCGAAGTCTTATCAAAAGGGCAGTGCTCTGTGCCGCCGCGTCGGCCGAAATTTTTGGCGGGCCACCTGATCCATCAGATTGAATCTGGTTTGATCGTCAGATCTGACCATGCAACAAAAATCCTCAATACAGCAAATTTCGACCACGATGCAGCAAATTTCGGTCACAGATGAAGGAAAAATATGATTGTAACAAAAAAATATAAACGTGGTCGTACCAAAAACGACGCTGATGATGCATGGTAGCAAAATGGGTTATAGCAAAACAATCCGATGAACTCGGATTGCAACTCTGACGAGCGTGTATGCAACTTTTTTAGTTAACGATTGTAGCAAAAAAGGATACCGGTTGTAACAAAAATTAACACGGTTGTATGGAAAAAAATCCGACGAACTCGGACTGCAACTAAACGTGGATGCAACTTTTTAATGAATAAAATATAGTAAAAATCAACAACAATTATAGCAAAAATCTTATCGATAGTAGTAAAAAAGGATAATAATTACAGCAAAAATGACGTCTCGCAGTAAAAAAAAAGATCCCACGCGCGGGATCAGACTATCCGGGCAGGACCGGCCCGGCGCACCCTCCGGAATCGTTTCCCTTATCAAAAATTCGCAACCAGCCTGATCCCAATAATACTGCTACACCTTTTTTATTTTGGGACGGAGGGAGTAAAACATACAGCTTAGATAAGGGCGCGGCGTTCTGTTCTATTCCTTCGGGCGAGGCATAGGCCTGACGGAGTACGGTCTCCCCTGCTAGCCAGGGAAATGTAATCTCTCTCATTGCTAAATTTAGACGAAACTGCAATATTTGCGTTTTCAAGTGACATCTCTGTAAGGAGAATTTTTAACTGAGATTTAGTACCAAAACTAGCAATGTGAATTACAAATCAAGACAGTGTTGCAAACAATCTGGGTACAGAATCAATCAAACCCTGCCAATACACAACCCCTCCAACAGTTGTAGTAGGCCTGTAAAATTAAAACTGGAATGCACATCCGACAGATCATGTTATGTTTGCACTCAGGTTATTTCCAATTTAAGCACGCAACCGAGGTTAGCAAGCTGGAGATCGGGCCACGAGGCTAGGTCAGCAGAAACAGGCAATCGATCTAGCCGACGCATCGGCGGCAAGGTTAGCTTCCCCCCGTATGCGATTCCCAAATCGCACGCGCACACACCAACAGATCTGATCGGAACCAACAGGCAAGAACACATGATCCCCCCCCGGTGATTTTTCAAAAAAAAAAACAGTCTCCCCTGCTGTCCGAATTTCAGCCCTTCTAGAATAGACCGAACAGTCAGCAGCATGAACACATGGGAAGAAGATTGAACAGCTGCAGAAAGAAATAGCAGCCTGAACGCTCCAAAAGTCCAACCATGTGACCTCCGGTCCAAGTTCATCAATTACTATTTTATGGATCTCTTGCCTTGCTCTGAATTTTTCTTTTGCACCTACTCTATATAAATCAGCCCCTTGCTTGCTCTCACTCATCACCGGTCTTCACTCTTCACTAGAACTTGCCAGCAGCGCTAGTGTGCAGCGAGCCAGTGACAGACGGACAAGAACAAGATGGTCGTCGGCTGTGTCATCACCGAGCAGTGCGCCCTGGCGGTGTCGACAGAGCGGCTGTGGAAGGTGGTCTACTCCGGCGAGGACACGGCCGCCCTGCCCAAGGCCTGCGCAGGATTCATCGACGCCGTGGACGTCGAGGGCGACGGCGGACCCGGCAGCGTCTTCACCATGACGCTCAGCCCGGCGGCGGCGGAGCTGTCAGGCTCGGACGTGATGAAGAGCCGCGTGGTGGCGCGCGACAACGCGGCCAGGGTGTTCAAGACAGAGGTGCTGGAGGGCGACAAGGTAAGTGGCCAGCTCAAGTCACAGGCGGTCGAGATGAAGCTCGAGGCGGCCGGGGATGGTGCTTGCGTGGCAAAGCTCAGGGTAGAGTACGAGAGGCTGGACGGCGGCGGGGCGCTGTCGGCGGAGGACCAGGCGGCGCTCGCCGCCGGGTACCTCGACCTGCTCAAGATGGTCGAGGCATACCTGGTCGCCCATCCTGCCGAGTACGCCTAATTAAACCAAAACGAGAAACATCAGAAATAAATCAACTTTCCCTTTGTTCGAAATTATTTGTCGCATAAATAAATAAAGTAATATGACCAAGTAGCGTGTGTTGTTTGCCTCCTGATCGACTTCGGGAGAAAAATCAATTGGTAAGCTTTAGTATAAATTATTGAGGTATATATGAGTGTTTAATCCCTGTTTTAAGCTCGCATTTCGTGTGTAAGTTGCTTCAAGCATTGATGGAGATAAATATTTGAGCAGTTTGGTTTTGTGATAAATGCACTTCTTTCTTATCAGTCAATTCAAATTAAATGGCGAGACAAGCCAAACGTATAAAGGGCAATATCGATCATGTAACCATTTTCATATGTGTGATGAACTGTCGATACATATACGCCATACGTACAAGCTGGTAGAGGACCAAAAACAAAAGGTAGGGCAAATCTGACATAAAAAGTTGATGTCACTATAAGTAATAGCGACGGACCGAAAGACTAAGTTTTATTGGGGTGTGAGACAACGATAGAGCTTGACGTGACTTATAACTAATGCATTTAGTTTTTATAGGGAATGCACTCATATTTTCTAAGTGGAACATGTGCTTGCAAAAACCAAATGCCCTATCGTGCGTGACTGAGGTGCATCACCGATTTTGCGGCCACTTGAGCTTAAGTGCTAAACTGATGGCCAACAACCCAGCAACATGAGTTCATACAGAGGGCCTCGTTGTGTTTATCTTATTTTCCCAGCTAAACCATGACTAGTTCAAAGAAAACCATCCAGTCGAACAAGACATATATCTCAATGTACGCCTTTTAAAAAATCAAGGTGAGGCGGCCGCCCAACCTTGCCTTACCGGCTCCTCCGTCCTTAACGAGCATACGTTCGGTTTAACTATGTATCGGCCCCTCGCAAGAAAAAAAAACAAAATCTCCGGACCAATCCAATCCATAGTCATCATCACGACTTTGACCGGCGGGCATCATGAGTCGTCGCCTCCCCAGCGTCGACCTCGCTCGAGTTCACGTCGTCGTTGGGCTCATCTGCGTCGTTGCACGTGGCGCCATCCAGCAACCCTGCTCTCACGCGGCACTGTCGTCGTCGCCCTACCCGTCATTGGAGGTGACAAGCACACCGTCTTTGTTGCACCTGCCCGCAAGACGTCATGTGATGCACTTTCCCACTCTTCCAAATCGTCGACCAAGACGAGGAAGACGTCGATGCTGGAATTTTTGGCCAGCCCAATATATAATTTCAAAAAATTTCTAATAAATCCTAGAGGCCCACGCAGCCCATTTGTGCAAGGCAGGAGGTGGAAATGTTTAGTCCCACGTTGCTAGTTTAGTGGGAGTCGGATCTCCTTATATGGGAGGATGTTTCCACACATGTATGAGCTTGAGAACAAGAGAGACATATAGGCGTGCTCCTCCTCCTCCATCACCTGCCGCGCCTCGTCACGATGCGCCGCGGGTTGCGGGAATGAGCCGAACTAAATTTTTGCCACGCACAACTGGTATACGAAAGGTCACTCGGAGAAGTTGAACTCTTCGGCTGTTGTCTATTCGTTTCGTCTCTGTCGCTGGCCTCTCGCCTCCTTCTCTTGCGTCTATAAAAGAGAGGTCGCTCCTCTCCAGAGAAGACGCATCAGAACTTCCTCTCGTCACCTGTTCCTTTCTCTGTGATGCTGCTACGTTCTTTCCCATCCCGTCTTGCGACGTGCACCGTAGGTTGGGACAGTAGGCCTCTGAAACTCCGTCTCTTTGAGTCCTGTACGGGAGAAAGACGATAAGGTATTTGGGGGGCGCTCAGCGCGACTACTGGCTTCCATCACGGACACCGACGATCTCTTCCCGGACGACGACTACTTCCCTGACGTCGACCACCTCTTCGGGAACATGGTCAACGCCAACACCAACCCTATTGCTGCTGCAACTCAGTACGTACTCATGTTCTTTTTTTTTGAGTTCCTACCACAACTTCTTACTATAGTTTCACTTCTAGATATGTTCCGTTTCTGCTCATCACTCCATATGATATCTTGTGTATATAGAACGGTTACACATATGTTCTTTTCTAGATCATATGTGCACATGTCTTTTGTCGTCTCATCTCTATTTTGCATGTCTTCTTTCATCTTTATTATGATGGTCATGTTTATCCTAACTTTTATTTTAATAAAATCCGGTGGTAAATTGCTCATATTTCCAACAATCCAAAAACCTTATTATAGGCATTTACCCCGAGTGGTTTTGCTGCTTCCATGAGACCTCATATTTTTGAGGGTATCCACTATAAGAGGTGGCGCGTGAGAGCTGTTCTATGGTTTCAAACCATGAGCTGCTATGACACCACTCTTGGCAAACGTGAAAGAGATCATGATGCTCAACAGGAACTAGCTTTCCAGAAAATGGATACCTTGTTTAAGGCTGCTCTCTTGAGCGTTCCTGGTGAGAACATAGTTGATGCTTATGCGTCAATTGATAATGAAAAAGAAATGTGGGATGCACTCAAGGCCAAGTTTGGGGTCTCGGATGCTGGCACTAAGTTGTACATCATGGAACAATTCTATGACTACAGGATGAATGAAGAGCGCTCTGTGGTTGAGCAAGCTCACGAGGTACAGTCATTTGCAAGAAAATTTGAGCACTTCAATTGCATGCTATCCGACAAGTTTGTTGCCAGAGGCATCATCACTAAACTTCCTCCTTCGTGGAGGAACTTTGCTACCTTACTAAAGCATAAGAGGCAAGAGTTTTCTGTTTCGGATCTCATAGGTACTCTTGATGTGGAAGAAAACGCGAGAGCAAAAGACACACGTGCTCGAGGTATTGAGGGAGGTTCTAGTGCCAATCTGGTACAGAAGAAAAACTTCCAGCCCCACAATTTCAAGAACAAGGGCAAGTTTGATGGTAAAGCAAAGTTCGATGGGAAGAACAAGGCTGTACAACACACCAACTTCAAGAAGAAGAATGACAAGAAGAAAGGTGTTTGTCATGTGTGTGGAGATCCTGATCATTGGGCACCTAACTGCCCTAACCGTTATGACAAGCGTCAACATGGGAAAGGTGGCAAGTCCGTTAATGTTGTCATTGGTGACACAGACGTGGACGATGCTGGGTATGGTATATTTTCCACTATCCTTTCAGTATGTCATTTTCCCGATTGGTTGATTGACACGGATGCTAATGTGCATGTATGCAGTGATATTTCCATGTTTTCGTCTTATCAGTCCATAGGGACTTCCACCGTGCTTATGGGCAACGGTTCAAGTGCTTCTGTTCGTGGTGTTGGCACGGTCGATCTGAAGTTTACTTTGGGGAAGGTCGTGCGGATGAAGAACGTGCACTATGTCCCCTCTGTGAATAAAAATCTTGTTAGCGGATCTCTTTTATGTAGAGATGGCTACAAGTTTGTCTTTGAGTCGAATAAATTTTTAATATCCAAGTATGGAATTTTTGTTGGTAAAGGCTACGAGTCAGGAGGCCTGTTCCGGTTATCCTTGGCAAACGTTTGCAATAAAGTTGTTAATCATGTTTACAACAATAGTGAATCAAATGTGTGGCATTCACGTCTCTGTCATGTTAATTTTGGTTGCATGTCGCGACTTGTCAAATTGAACTTAATCCCTAGCCTCACCACCGTCAAGGGATCTAAGTGTCAAGTTTGTGTGGAAGCCAAGCAACCTCGTAAGTCTCACACGACTGCCGGAACGAGAAATCTTGCACGACTAGAGTTCATACATTCAGATCTATGTGAAATTGAAAGGATCGATATGGTTGGCTAGAGGGGGGGTGAATAGACAACGACCACTTTTTAATTAATCTTAGCAAGTTAACGTAAACACCCTAGGGTTCACAAATAATACGACAATGAGGTGAACCCTATAGAAGCTAACAACGAGAGCTATTAAGACAAGTAAGATATAGTCACAGGCATAAGCAAATACAAAGTAAAGGATAGAGATAACCACAAGTGGAACCGATGGAGACGAGGATGTGTTACCGAAGTTCCTTCCCTTTGACAGGAAGTACGTCTCCGTTGGAGCGGTGTGGAGGCACAATGCTCCCCAAAAAGACACTAGGGCCACCGTATTCTCCTCACGCCCTCGCACGATGCAAGGTACCGTGATTCCACCATAGGTGCCCTTGAAGGCGGCGACCGAACCTTTACAAACAAGGTTGGGGCAACTCCACACAAAGCTTGGAGGCTCCCAACTGAACCACGAAGCTTCACCACAATGGAATATGGCTTCGAGGTGACCTCAACCGTCTAGGATGCTCAAACACCCAAGAGTAACAAGATCCGCAAGGGATTGGTGGGGGAATCAACTTTTCTCTTGGTGGAAGTGTGGATCTAGGCCTTCTCAACCAATCCCTAAAGAATCAACAAGTTTGATTGGCTAGGGAGAGAGATCGGGCACTTTTGAGCTTGGGGCGCAACAATGGAGCTTAGAGAGGTAAGAGATAGGGTTCCTCAGCTAGAAGAACCCTTTATATAGTGGGGGGGAAAATCAGACCGTTTTCCCACTCTCTGCCAGAGCTCCAGCGGTACTACCGCTGGCTGCAGCGGTACTACTGCTGGCACTCCAGCGGTACTACCGCTGAACAGGGGCGGTACTACCGCCGCCTGGCGGTACTACCGCTGGATGCAGCGGTTCTACCGCTGGGGCTCCAACGGTACTACCGCTGACACCAGCGGTACTACCGCTTGCCCTTATGTAGTGCAGAAGCACTACTACCGTCAAGAAAGTCTTCGCAAAAAGGTCCGTCCACGAACTACCGCTAGGCAGGTGGAACAAAGCTCCTGGAGCGGTACTACCGCTGGCCAGGGGCGGTACTACCGCTAGCTAGCGGTACTACCGCTGGCTGCAGCGGTACTACCGCCAGCAATCCACTGGTACTACCGCTAGAGCTAGCGGTACTACCGCTGGGGACCATTTTGCAAAGATGCGAGAAACAAAGTGACGGGGGCCGCTCCAAAGATGAAGGAAAGGGAGAATGTGAAGTGTGCGTGTGTAAAGATAGATTCCACCCAAACCTTTCCACTACGGATCCCCTCTTAATAGTACGGCTTTCCTATGACTCAAATAAAGAGAATCGTAGAGAGCGTCGTGCTTCCGTTCCATGAATGAGGAGACGAGTCGTCTTGTGCCATTGACGTGTGTTACCTGAAACCTTAACACACACGGTTAGTCCTGTACGGTACTGTCATCAATCACCAAAATTACTTAGGCATAAACTATGCCCCAACAATCTCCCCCTTTTTGGTGGATTGATGACAATACCGGATTTGCACAGAGAATAATATGAGAATAAAAGGATAGAGATATATGACAATACGGGGCATATGACTCACAGCATATGAAGGAAATAAATCTCTCATAAGTTCATGTCTCACACAAGATAGCAAACTAAGCAAACCATAAGAAATAAAGCAAAGCAACGCAAAGTTCGAATAAGAAAGCAAATTCAGCTCCTAGACTCTCTCCCCCTTTGGCACAAGACACCAAAAAGGGGCACACCTAATGCCACAGGTAGCTACTCGTCATCCTTAGCATCGCCAGACTCATCGGTCCCCTCCTGATCGGCCTGCTCCTCCTCGTCCGCCTCATCCCCAGACCACTGGTATCCTTGGGCCTGCATCCAAGTAGCCTCTGGAGTGATATCGTCCTCAGATCCGCTGGAGATGTCCACATCAAGAGTCCTGAGGACACGCTTATGCCTCTGGCGGCTCTCCTTCTGAGCCACGTGCATCTGGTACTCACCCTTAGCCTGCATACAGAATAGAGTCTTCATCTTGTCCTGCAGCTTGATGGCCCAAGATGGCATGGCAGAAGACCGGGACTGAGAGGCGGTTCCTCTGTCAGCAGGAGTCTCAGTGTCAGTATCCATGTGCTGAGAGGAAGTGGATGGGTTGGCCCATTTGTCCTTGACGCGAAGCTTGATCGGGTCGTGCACAATGTAGTCTGACTGAGCGTAGAGCACCTCCTCCGGAAAAGCCTCTTGCCACTTATGGCGAATATATGCGAACAGGTAGGGCCCGTAGATGGGAACCTTACGCATGATGATGCAGTTCCATAGCTCCGTGAACATCACATCAGAAATATCCAGAGGGGCAGACTCCTGAGACATAGCCTCCTCACAAAGCAGCAGCATCTCAGCCAAGGAACCATGAACCTCGTCGAAGTTACCAATGCGAGGGAAGAGGGTGTTGCGAAGGATCCGGTGCATGATGTCCAGATGCTTGGGGAGCACACCCTTCCTCACATAGAGCTTCTGTAGTCTGTCCTTTGCGGGGGCCCTATCGGTGGGGGCTGCAGCATGAGGACGTAGCCCAAGTGGAGTGTCAGCTCCCTCGAAGTCAATGTTGAGGAATTGCATGAACTCACGCCAGGTACTGGTCATCTTCTGAGTCCCAGTCATCCACACCATAGAGCGCTCTGCGTCAGGAGAGAAGTGGACCGTGACATAGAACTGAGCAACAGCAGTGGGATCAAAATCTGTCTTGTATGTGATGATGTCCTTGATGCCCAGTTTGTCAATCAGAGAGAGGGCATCACCAAAATAGTCCAGGTTCCGCTGAAGATGGGCTAGGTCAATCCACTGAACGGAGACATAGTTTTTCTTGAAATGCGCAACAACATCCCGGTAGATCCTGCACTGATCCCTTGCCCAGACATGGTCAACATCCTTGATCACAGCCCTCTCGTTGAGATAGTGGTTCTGAGTGCGAAACTACAGAAAGTCCTTGGGGGACATTGTACGGACATTGACCCTCTTCTCCTTGTCTGCGACCTTCTTGAATGACTGCCTTTTGGGTTGCATACCTGATGTGGCAGACCCCTCGGGAGCCTCTTTGTTGCGATACTGCTTTGACTGCGTGTCACGAGGGGGGTTCGAACGGCGAGAGCCACCTGTGACACAAAACACACAGCGAAAAGAGGCGAAAAAAAGAGTCAAGGCAACGAATCTTTGAAAACGCAGAAGAATTAAACACGCGTTGCTAAGCACATAAAAGGAATACACAGTGAATGCTCCTGGCGGTAGTACCGCCACCCCTGGCGGTAGTACCGCTGGGGGTCATAGCGGTAGTACCGCTACCCGTGGCGGTAGTACCGCTGGGGTCCTAGCGGTAGTACCGCTAGGGTTTGACTTTTCAGATCTGACAGATGAAAATCGTTACGAGGGCATGGGCTGTATATGAACATGAAGAACTCCACCCCAGCCCTACTTTACATGAGGAACACTAGTAACACGAAATAAGTACATGCCTAGGCAAGAGAGAGCAAGTTTTAGATCTAATCCAAACAAAGTTCAAGTGCTAGATCTAAAACAAGTAAATCCTAGGGCATGGCAACATAATCAACAACAATCCATTGGACCTATACTCCCCTCAAATATCTCCTTCATGCCACCCAAGAACTAGCCATAAGATCAAAGATATGGATTCAATCCCCACTGCTCCTATCTCTAGAACGAGAACATCAACCAAATAGAAGAAGGGAGGAGCTTTACCGGGATTCATGGCTCTTGGAGGAGGAAGGAGAGGTGGAGCAACCCTTCCAAACCAACGGGGAGAAGGAGCTCCACGAAACAAGATCCAAACAGGGAGTTTTCGGGCTAAGGGAGGGAGGAGCCGCGAGGAAGAAGAAACAGGTTGAGAAAAACGGGCTCCCCCTCCTTTATATAGCCCAAGGGGTACGGGCCAGCGGTAGTACCCCTGAGGTCCCAGCGGTAGTACCGCTACCTGGCGGTAGTACCGCCAGATGCAGCGGTAGTACCGCTGGGGTCCTGGCGGTAGTACCGCTCCCCCTGGCGGTAGTACCGCTCCCCCTTGAGGCAGCCCTAAAAATTTCCTAGCCGGTCGTGTTAGATGGGAATCCTGGCGGTAGTACCGCTACCCCTGGCGGTAGTACCGCTGGGGTCCTGGCGGTAGTACCGCTACCCCTGGCGGTAGTACCGCTGGGGTCCTCGCGGTAGTACCGCTACCCTGGCAGTAGTACCGCTGTAAATGTCGCAATGCAGCTAAGGAAAAGAGATGAACTTGGGCACATGACAAGTGAGTAAAAATAGATAGCATCTAGGAAAATGTACTGACTTTTCATTGTATCTCCTTTCTTCTATACGCAAGAAAGGATGGAGGGGCGGTGGCCGAGGCCACCTATGTTTGAGACAATGGTATGACACCGCGAAGAATTATCCTTGGGTTCATGACCAATGCTCGTCTTTGAAGCACAAGTGCCATTTGACAATGGCTAAAGTGAAAGACTAGATTGATTTATGCATAATGGGGGGAGGGAAAGTTCATTGCGAGAACAACACTCCCCCTATGTCCATGCCTACATCTAGACCAAGATGGAATGCAAAGTGAGGTGCAATATGCCTAGTTTCAATCCACATTACTTGAATCAATGATATTTAGCTCATGCCTTAACTCCCGGAACCTTGCTTCATCTAGAGGCTTAGTGAAAATATCTGCAAGTTGCTCTTCAATGTTGATGAAGTGAACCTCAATATCACCTAGCTTGATATGTTCACGAATGAAGTGATGACGAATATCAATATGTTTGGTTTTGCTATGTTGCACTGGGTTGAGGGAAATCTTGATAGCGCTTTGATTGTCACATAGAAGAGGCACTTTGTCACAAGTGACACCATAATCCTTTAAAGTCTGCCTCATCCATAGCAATTGTGCACAACAACTTGCAGCTGCCACATACTCAGCTTCGGTGGATGATAAGGAGACGCAATTCTGCTTCTTTGAAGACCAACTTACTAAAGAGCGACCAAGGAATTGGCATCCTCCAGACATTCACTTCCTCTCCACACAATCTCCTGCCCAATCTGAGTCAGAATAGCCAACTAGATTGAAGTTTGCTCCTTTGGGATACCAGAGGCCAAAGTTTGGGGTATGAGCCAAATATCGAAAGATTCGCTTAACAGCCATGTAATGTCTTTCTTTTGGTGCGGATTGAAACCGTGCACATATCCCTACACTCAACATAATATCCGGTCTAGATGCACAAAGGTAAAGGAGGGATCCAATCATGGAGCGATATACCTTTTGATCCACTGCTTTACCATTGGGATCACTGTCAAGCTTGCATCTTGTTGGCATGGGGAACTTGACCGGCTTGACATCTTCGAGCTCGAACCGTTTGAGCATGTCTTGAGTGTACTTGTCTTGTTTGATGAATGTCCCTTCTAGACCATGTCTAATCTCGAACCCGAGGAAGAACTTCAACTCTCCCATCATGGACATCTGAAACTTCTCAGTCATTAGTGCAGCAAATTCTTCATTGAATGAAATGTTAGGAGAGCCAAAGATAATATCATCAACATATAGTTGGCATATGAACAAATCCCCTTTAACCCTCTTAGTAAAAAGAGTGGGATCTATCTTCCCAATTTCAAACCCACGATCTTGTAACAACTCAGTAAGATACTCATACCACGCGCGTGGGGCTTGTTTAAGGCCATAGAGTGCCTTATTAAGTTTGTACACGTGATTGGGGAGCTTGGGATGTTCGAATCCCGGGGGTTGTTTGACATAGACCAACTCATTCAAAGGACCATTAAGAAAAGCACTTTTCACATCCATTTGTTGTAATTTGAAGTTATGAGGAGAAGCAAATGCAAGTAACATGCGAATAGATTTTAGACGAGCAACAGGGGCAAAGGTTTCACCGTAGTCGATACCCTCGACTTGGGAGTAGCCTTGAGCCACCAATCTTGCCTTGTTTCGAATCACAATTCCATTGGCATCTTGCTTGTTCTTGAATATCCATTTGGTCCCGATGACATTATGTTCCTCCGTTGGCCGAGGCACTAAATCCCAGACTTAGTTGCGCTCGAAGTTCTTAAGTTCTTCGTGCATGGCCATAAGCCAATCCTCATCATCGAGCGCTTCCTGTACCTGTTGAGGTTCACAATACGAGACAAACGCGTGATGCTCACAATAATTCCAAAGCTGTTGACGGGTGGATACTCCCCTTTTTAAACTGCCAAGTACATTCTTCATAAGATGTGACTTGACTCTCAGCTTGTTCGCATTCTTGGCTGCTCGACGCTCCAAGAGTTCTTCATTAGATAATGGGGGAGCATCGACTTGTTTCTTTTGCTTGCCCTTGCGTCTTGAGCCGGTTGTTGGAGCTCCAGACGGGAATTGTGAGACAGTCTCCTGATCATCTTGTCCTTCGACTTGAGCAGGTTCACTAGTTTGTTCTTGTATTAGTGGTTGCTCTTGATCTTGATCTTGTGCTTCTACTTGGTCTGAATCTCGGGGTTGCACTTGATCTTGATCATGAGCTGGTTCGGAGTCTTGGGGTAGTGCTTGAATATCATGGGACACATCACCATTGTTGGGCAATTGATCTTGACCTTGAGCTTGTTCAATTTGTTGAGAGTCTTCTCTTTGTTCATCGGAAGCGTGTGGGGCTTGTGGGGGTGATGGCTCCACTTGAGTAGAGCATTGTCCTTCTCCTTCGGCCACAAGGGGTTCCTCAATGGGGAGTATTTGACCAATCCCCATTCTTCTTATGGTTTCGGGAGGAATTTCATCACCTATATCACAAAGACCACTTTGCTCCACTTGGGAGCCATTATTTTCATCAAACTCTACGTTACACGTCTCCTCAATTAGTCCGGTGGACTTGTTGAGGACACGGTAAGCATGAGAGTTTGTAGCATAACCAACAAAGAAACCCTCATGTGCTCTAGAATCAAATTTAGCTAATCGTGATCCTTTCTTGAGAATGAAACACTTACAACCAAATACCCGGAAGTACTTGAGATTGGGTTTGTTTCCAGTTAGAATCTCATAAGGAGTCTTGTTCAAGCCTTTGCGGATGTAGAGTCGATTGGATGCATGACATGCTGTGTTGATGGCCTCTTCCCAGAAGTTATATGGAGATTTGAATTTTGCCATCATTGTTCTTGCAGCGTCTATCAAGGTCCGGTTCTTCCTTTCTGCCACACCGTTTTGCTGAGGGGTATATGGTGCAGAATATTGGTGCTCTATTCCCTCATCACCTAGAAACTCATCTAAGGTGTAGTTCTTGAACTCGGTGCCGTAGTCACTCCTAATCATCAAGATCTTTGCTTCATGTTGACGTTGCGCTTCATTAGCAAAGTTGATGACCGTTTGTTGAGTTTCACTCTTCCTTTTAAAGAAATATACCCAGGTGTATCTTGAGTAGTCGTCAACAATCACTAAGCAATATTTTCTGCCTCCAAGACTATCAAATGTTGGAGGACCAAACAGATCCATATGGAGAAGTTCCAATGGCCTCTTGGTGTAGATAAGAGTCGTTGGACGATGAGCAGTTTCATGAATCTTTCCTTCAATGCAAGCACAGCAGACACGATCTTTAGCAAAGCTCACATTTGTTAGTCCACGAACATGGTCCCCTGTCAGAAGACTTTGCAAAGATCTCATATTGACATGAGCTAAACGGCGATGCCAAAGCCAGCCCACGTCAGCTTTAGCCATTAAACATGTCGCAGTCTTAGTGGGTCGCTTTGAGAAGTTCACCACATAAAGACCATTTTCGACATGTCCAACATAGGCTACTTTAAGAGTCTTGCTCCTCAGGAGGACCACAGTGTCAATATTAAAGAATGTGGAAAAACCCATAATTGCAAGTTGACGAACCGAAAGTAAATTGTAGGCAAGTGACTCAAGAAGCATGACCTTCTCAATAGATAAATCTTGAGAGACGACCACCTTACCAAATCCCAATACCTTTGAAGAGGATGCATCGGCGAATTGGACATGGGTGGGCATAGATGGAGAAGGATGCACATCCACCACTAAGTCCTTGCTTCCGGTCATATGATTTGTTGCTCCACTATCGAGCAACCATGACACCCCACCGGAAGCAAACTCCTGCAATAGATCAAGGCTTGGTTTTAGGTACCCATTTTTTAATGGGTCCTTTCATGTTAGAGACAAGGGTCTTAGGAACCCAGATAGCCCATTCAATATCTACATCGTAGGAACCAACAAATCTGGCATAAACATGCCCATCACTAGCACAACATAAAACATAAGAAGAATTGAGTTTGCCAGCTGTGTTAGTAGGAACGGTTTTTCCCTTCTTGGGGTTCCCATAGTCCACCTTGTTCATGTTCACCTTCTGAGTCCCCTCACCCTCTTTGACGAAGATGTCCATGAGGGTGAGAGATCGTTTGTTCTTGTTCTTCCTTTTACCTTTTGACTTGGAGGTAAGTCCAAGTCCTTCCTTTCCTACAGCACCCTTTTGAGTACTCAAGAGATCGTTCAGACTCTTCTCACCTTGTATGCATGCCACAAGGCCCTTCTTAAGTTTCTCCTTTAACTTGGCATTTTCCTCCACAAAATGAACATGCTCACAACAGGGGTTAGTTGCACAAGTATTATCAATTAACACAAAGGGAGGACAAGTAGAGATCTCCTTGGTAAGCTTTGCTTGGAGTTGATCATGAGACTCTTCCAGAGAGAAATGAGCACCTTCAAGGCTTTGTGGGCCTTGTCAAGTATGTCAAACTCCTCTTTGAGTCTGTCATGGCCAACCTCAAGAGCATACTTTTCAGATTTAAGCATGCGAGTAAGAACAACATCATGATCTAGTTTCTTTTGCATTTTAGCACAGTCATCGTTACATGACTCCTCAAGAGCCAAACGAAGAGTGCGCTCTTCCTCTAGAGCACTAGATAATTCGGCAATTTCATCGGCATAGTCACGACTATGTCCCTGAAGCTCGGAGATGGTCTCTTCATGAGACTCAATGAGGTCAGTGGCCTCACCCAGTTGTTCCAAGAGAGCAACAAAGTGCTTCTTGGGTTCTCCCTTAATAGTGCACAGAAACTTATCAAGATCATGCTCATTAAGTTCCCCAACATCACTATCTTCAACACAATTTAACAATGAAGGAGCAGAAGCAATGTTGGTCTTAATGATGGGAGTTACCTGATTGATACCTTTTGCCATGAGGCACTTGGTGATGTGGTTCTCGTTGGGGGCGTTGAAGAGAGACACCTTCTGGGAAGAGGTAGTGGCAATAGCAACATTTGTCGTTGCCACTGTATCATCATCACCATCATCATCGGAAGGATACTCTTCCAGGGCCACCATCCCTCTTGGGTGAGGTTTCTTCACAAAGTTGTTCTTGATTGGAAATGATTTGGTTTTGTCTTTGCGAATGAGCTTGCCTCCGTTGTCTTCCCTTTTTTCATAGGGACATTCGGCCACGAAGTGACTCACGTTGCCACAGTTATAACATGTCCTTACTCTTTGCTTGGGTTTGAAGCCACTCGAGTTGTTCTTGTTGAAGTTGGGTCTTGAGTTCCTTTTATTGCCCCAGAATTGCCTTGATGCAAGAGCCATGTGCTCATGATAGGCATACTTTGTGTCTTCAGGGCAGATCTCCTCTTCCTCATCTTCTTCTTCTTCTTCAAGCATTGCTCTTGCTTTCAACGCAAGGTTGGGTGAAGTTGTCTTTGATCGAACACGAGCAAGAGCATTGTCGGCTGTTTCGTTCATGATTGACATTGCTATGAACTCATCCAACACTTCACTAGAAGACAAGGAGTGGAAGTCTGGCCGCTGACGAATGACAGATGACATGGCTTTGTTGAAAGGCATGATGGCTTTGTGAAACTTGCGCTTGACCCATGTATCATCCACATCCTTACTCCCATGATCCTTTAGTGCCACAGCAATAGCAGTCACCCTCCGATAGAGATCACGAGGGTCCTCGTCTTCCTTCATCACAAACTCATCGGCCTTATCAAGTATCACTTCATAGTTGGATCGTTGAATGCTTGATCTTCCCTTGTACAACACCATAATATGCTCCCAACAATCTTTGGCCAATGTGAAGGGACGTAAGTGGGGAAGATCTTCAGGTGGCACAGCAGACTGGAGAATAAACGAAGCAGAGTGATTGTATTGATTGTCTGCATCTTCTCTCGGAGTGAGGTTGCTTGGATCATGGGGATAATATCCTTGCTCAATGATTCTCCACAAATTTGTTGAGCTGTGATTCAAATGAGACTTAATAGAAAATACCCAGTTAGCAAAGTCACCTTTCACAAGCTTAGGAGGAGGACCAACAGGACTAAGACGTGGTGCGGGAACGGATCCTCCATAAACCATGGGGGGTGGAACTGAGGCATATGTTCCAGTCCCATCCTTTTCATGAGACGAGGGAGGTTGCATACCTTTAGCCGCTTCCTTAGAGGAGTTGGCCTCCGAATCGGAAACGGTGGGTTTAACCACTATAGCCTGTTCGGGTGAACTTTCCAATCCCTCAATTAACTCTTTAATCATGGTCTTGACCTCGTTCGTCAAGGACGTCTTGAGAGCGGCCATAGCCGTATTCAAGTCGTCCCTTGTGACCGAAGTCAAGTCCATGGCCTCGGGTTGCCCATGATTAATTCCCTCTTCGCCTTCCATACTCTTCGGGTGGTTAAACCCTTAATAAAGAGACGTGGCTCTGATACCAGTTGAAAGGATCGATATGGTTGGCTAGAGGGGGGGTGAATAGACAACGACCACTTTTTAATTAATCTTAGCAAGTTAAGGTAAACACCCTACGGGTTCACAAATAATACGACAATGAGGTGAACCCTATAGAAGCTAACAACAAGAGCTATTAAGACAAGTAAGATATAGTCACAAGCATAAGCAAATACAAAGTAAAGGATAGAGATAACCACAAGTGGAACCGATGGAGACGAGGATGTGTTACGGAAGTTCCTTCCCTTTGACAGGAAGTACGTCTCCGTTGGAGCGGTGTGGAGGCACAATGCTCCCCAAAAAGCCACAAGGGCCACCGTATTCTCCTCACGCCCTCGCACGATGCAAGGTACCGTGATTCCACTATAGGTGCCCTTGAAGGAGGCGACCGAACCTTTACAAACAAGGTTGGGGAAACTCCACACAAAGCTTGGAGGCTCCCAACTGAACCACGAAGCTTCACCACAATGGAATATGGCTTCGAGGTGACCTCAACCGTCTAGGATGCTCAAACACCCAAGAGTAACAAGATCCGCAAGGGATTGGTGGGGGAATCAACTTTTCTCTTGGTGGAAGTGTGGATCTAGGCCTTCTCAACCAATCCCTAAAGAATCAACAAGTTTGATTGGCTAGGGAGAGAGATCGGGCACTTTTGAGCTTGGGGCGCAACAATGGAGCTTAGAGAGGTAAGAGATAGGGTTCCTCAGCTAGAAGAACCCTTTATATAGTGGGGGGGGGAATCAGACCGTTTTCTCACTCTTTGCCCGAGCTCCAGCGGTACTACCGCTCGCACTCCAGCGGTACTACCGCTGAACAGGGGCGGTACTACCGCCGCCTGGCGGTACTACCGCTAGATGCAGTGGTACTACCACTGGGGCTCCAGCGGTACTACCGTTGGCCCTTTGGTAGTGCAGAAGCACTACTACCGCCAATAAAGTCTTCGCAAAAAGGTCCGTCCACGAACTACCGCTAGGCAGGTGGAACAAAGCTCCTGGAGCGGTACTACCGCTGGCCAGGGGCGGTACTACCGCTGGCCAGGGGCGGTACTACCGCTGGCTGCAGCGGTACTACCGCCAGCAATCCAGCGGTACTACCGCTAGAGCCAGCGGTACTACCGCTGGGGACCATTTTGCAAAGATGCGAGAAACAAAGTGACGGGGGCCGCTCCAAAGATGAAGGAAAGGGAGAATGTGAAGTGTGCGTGTGTAAAGATAGATTCCACCCAAACCTTTCCACTACGGATCCCCTCTTAATAGTACGGCTTTCCTATGACTCAAATAAAGAGAGTCGTAGAGAGCGCCGTGCTTCCATTCCATGAATGAGGAGACGAGTCGTCTTGTGCCATTGACGTGTGTTACCTGAAACCTTAACACGCACGGTTAGTCCTGTACGGTACTGTCATCAATCACCAAAATTACTTAGGCATAAACTATGCCCCAACAGAAATGAATGGTATTTTGACAAAAGGTGGAAAGAAATATTTCATGACGTTAATTGATGACTCCACTAGATACTGCCGAGTGTATCTTCTGAAATCTAAGGATGAGGGTTTGAACTTTTTCAAGATCTATGAAGCTGGAGTAGAAAATCAACTTGATCGAAGATCAAGCGGCTTAGGTCCAATCATGGTGGAGAGTATTTCTCAAATTAATTTGATTACTTCTGTGAGGAACATGGTATAATCCATCAGAAGGCGCTTCCCTATTCACCTCAGTCAAATGGGGTAGCTGAAAGAAAGAACCGTACTCTAACTGATTTGGTTAACGCCATGTTACACACATCGGGTCTCTCCAAGACACGGTGGGGGGATGCGATATAGTCTGCATGTCATGTCCTAAACCGAGTTCCCACTAAGAATAAAGAGATTTCTCCATTCGAGGAATGGGAAAAGAAAAGGTTAAAACTCTCTTATCTACGAACCTGGGGTTGTTTGACGAAAGTCAATGTGCCAATCCCAAAGAAGCACAAGCTAGGACAAAAAACCGTGGATTGTGTATTCCTGGGATATGCTTTTCATAGCATTGGATATAGATTCTTGGTTTTAAAATCTGATGTATCTAACATGCATGTCGGTACAATCATGGAGTCGAATGATGCGACTTTTTTCGAAGATATCTTTCCCATGAAAGATATAGCTACCTCATCTAATCAGGATATGCCTAATTCATCGAATCATGAATTAGTTGCAATTCATGAACCTATCATTTCGATGAAATACTTTGAAAATATTGTGGAGGAGAACAATGAAGTTCCTACCAGGAGCAAGAGACAAAGGACTGCAAAGTCCTTTGGTGATGATTTTCTAGTGTATCTCATAGATGACACTCCCATCTCTATTTCAGAGGCCTATGCGTCTGAAGATGCTGACTACTGGAAGGAAGCAGTCCTTAGTGAGATCGATTCCATCTTGGCAAATGAAACTTGGGACATCACTGATTGTCCTTATGTGTGCAGACCTATAGAATGCAAATGCGTATTCAAGAAGAAACTTAGGCCCGGCGGGCTTCATCGACCCCGTGGAGGTTGAGGGCGACGGCGGGCCCGACAGCGTCTCCACCATGATGCTCAGCCCGGCGGCGGCGGAGCTGTCAGGCTCGGGTGTGATGAGGAGCCGCGTGGTGGCGCGCGACAACGCGGCCAGGGTGATCAAGGCGGAGATGCTGGAGGGCGGCAAGGTGAGTGGCTAGCTCAAGTCGCAGGTGGTCGAGATGAAGCTCGAGGCGGCCGGGGACGGTGCTTGTGTGGCGAAGCTCAGGGTGGAGTACGAGAGGCTCGACGGCGGCGGGGCACTGTCGGCGGAGGACCAGGCGGCTGTCACCGCCGGGTACCTCGACCTGCTCAAGATGGTCGAGGCATAACTGGTCGCCCACCCTGCCGAATACGCCTAATTAAAACAACGCGAGAAACATAAAAAATAAATCAATCTTCCACTATAAGAAAGAAGGACAACACTAGACAGCGGCGCCGCACCCGCTTCTTGTAGTGTGGCGGCTCAATTAATCATGCTCCAATACAAAAATTAACACCCTATTAATCACTCATCTAATGCAAAATTAGTGTGAGTGGAGTATCTTTCTCATGCATACATGTATGCATGTAATAATATCATCATGTATAATGAAAACTTCTACATGCATGCAATGATGTCATCAAGATTTCCTTTGATGTTTAAAATTTATAATTTTTTTATCTAGAAGACTGTTAATTCAATCGATGATCCGCTTTCATCATTACCTTTCTCGCGACGAGTTCTTCGAAACTAGATCCCATGTTGACATGTTCCGTCAACTATTTTTTTACGTTCATACATGCCACATTATTTGACCCACTTGTCATATTATTAACCACTTACTTGCGTGAAAAAAATAACTTAATTAGCACTTTTTGATGTTGTTTCGTATAAAGTCTTGTAGCAGTTTTCATTATACATGATATAAAATCATGTTATAAGTTGTGTTTGTCAATTTAAATATGCTAACTTGTCATATTTACATACAACTTTACCAGGAAACTATTTTGTGTGCTTGTTAGTTTAATTATGCCGAGTTGCCATATTTAAAAACGATGATCAATTTTTTTTTGTGGTTATCGGTTTTTAATATGTTGAGTTGTCATATATTTTTGCGTGTAATCGTCTAAAAAAAGTTATTTGTGCTTGTCATTTTGATTATATCGAGATGTCATATTCATACACAATTTCTAAAAATTTGACGATTAAGTTATTTTTTATGAGACAAGTAAGTACTTACTAATATGACAAGTAAGTGCAATAAATGTGGTAAGTGCGAGCAAATAAAAGTTGTCGAAACATATCGACATGGAATCTAGTTTTGAAGATTTCGTCGAAACAAATCAACGACGAAAACGAATCATCGATCGAATTAACGGTTTAAGAGATTTTTTTGAATTCCAATCACTTAAAACGAATCTGATGACATCATAGCATGCATGCATGCATACATGATGAAGAGAGCCGCGGAAGAGGATGTCGACGATGCGGCGCTTTTTAATAGAATTTTCCAAGAAAGAATCAATAAATCTACTATTAAGGTGAGTACATATCTTTGTTTTGATAAAATCATATGAGCAAGTAGCCCGGTGTTTATTGCCTCGTGATCGACTTCGCGAGAAAAATCAATTGGTAATCTTTAATATGAATTGTTTGAGGTATGTATTGAGTGATTTATCCCTGTTTTAAGCTCGCATTTCGTGTGTAAGTTACTTCAAGCATCAATAAAGATAAATATTCGAGCAGTTTGGTTTTGTGACAAATGCACTTCTTTCTTATCAGTCAATTCAAATTAAATGACTAGACAACCCCAGACGTAGGGCAATATTGATCATATAACATTTTCATATGTGTGATGGACCGTCAATACATATACGCCATACATACAAGCTGTCATAGGACGGAAAAAATGAGGTAGGGCAAACTCTAGCATAAAACGTTGTTGCCACTATAAGTAACAATGGCGAATTGAAAGACTAAGGTTTGTTGAGATGTCGGACAACGATAGAGCTCGACGTGACTTATAACTAATGCATTCAGCTTTTATAGGAAGTAGACTCATATTTTCTGAGTCGATGCACTCGAACATACGCTTGCAAAAACCGAATGCCCACAATAGTGTGTGACTGAGGTGCATGACTAAGTTCACGGCCTCTTGAGCTTAAGTGCTAAATTGATGGCAAACAGCCTAACAACGGGAGTTCATACACACGGCCGTGGTTGCTTGTCCGCTTGTCTTTTTTTCCCAGCTAGACCCCGACTAGCTCGAAGACAACCATCTAGTCGGACAAGAACACTTTTTTTTTAGAAAATCAAGGTGAGGCAGTCACCCAACCTTGCCCTACCGTCTTCTCCGCCCCCTAATAAACATACATTCGGCTAAACTATGTATCGTCCCCTCGCAAGAAAAAAACGTTGTCCCAACCCGATCCATAGTCGTCATCACAACTTTGACCGGCGGCCATCATGAGTTGTCGCCGCCCCCAGCGTCGACCCCGCTCGAGTTCACATCGTCGTTGGGCTCATCTACATCGTCGCACGTGGCGCCATCCAGCAACCCTGCTCTCACACGGCACTGTCGTCGCCCTACCCGTAATTGGAGGTGCCAAGCACACCGTCTTTGGTGCACGTCCCCGCAAGACGTCGTGTGATGCACTTTCGTGCTCTTCCAAATTGTCGACCAAGACGAGGACGACGTCGGCCCCCGGCCTACGTTGGAACTTAATCAACCTAAGGTTTGATCTTAGCACCCCTGTTTTTTGTGCATATTGTAATGGTGCCAAAAAAACCACTACTTTATTTATATAACTTAACCATTTGGTGGTCCCTTTGTGAAAATTGATATGGTGCCGAAAAAAATCATCTTAACAGTGATTGCTACCATAAAATTTGCTTTTGGACATATTATTTTGTTCGTCATAGGACATCATCAATTTTGCATTTGAATGGAATATGTCACTGATAATGTTGTGCGGTGTTTAGATTGATCCGGGACTCCATTTGAAGGTGTTTGGATGGAGCATGAAATCGGATATGCTGGCTATGAATCTACTAGTTAGAATTAATCTTGGACGTCATATGAAAACCTACCTCCCGAGGACACCCATATCAGTGAGGCCGAAGCCGAGAGTGCTAATGTAAGTGCCGCATTTGTTGATAGTTTTTTGAACAAGCAACTCGGAACTTACATGTCTTACTTTTAAAGCTCTACACGTAGACGTTGATGTTGACAATGAGAAGAACGATCCCGACGAATCTTATGTTGATAACGCGAGCCAAGTATAGTGAATAATTTGTGCGGCAAGGAATGATATAACAACCGAGTGACCACAACTTACATCTCTTTATTTCTAATTTTGCATAGGAGGTTGGCGGTGCTCCTAGCAGGCAGTTGGCACGATGAGTGATGATGATGAAGATATTGGGCAACCTGAATATCAGCAAGAGGCATTGGAAGATAATAGCAATGATGTTTGGTTCAAAGGAAGACCCCTATGTGTTCTACCATAACTATGCAAAAGAGTATTGCTTCAACATTAGAAGAGAAAACTTAACAATCAAAGTTAACAATTTGACTTTTATGTCATGTCAAACCTGACAGATAGCCCAACCCTTACGGACACTAATTTTTTTTGAATCAGCAAATCAAAATTATGATAGCACTTCAGGAAATTAAAAAACAGGTAGTTTTTCGTAGCCCTAGCATGCAGTAGCTTTTTGGACGCAGAGTTTTTGCTATTTACTCTAGAAGGATCATCAGGATCAGGCAATCTGAATAGTAGACATGGGTTAAGCATCTACAGTCGAACATAGCAAATATAACCCTTAAACGCCCGAGGACGCGCCTGGTTAATAATCGGACGTGTCTCTGTTTATCCGCCCGCACAACCATATTTCTCAGTTTTTTCTCATTTTTCCGGCCACTTGCACGTGATTTGCGAAGACGAAGAGAGATCAAGAAAAAAAATAAAGAAAAGGAAAATTGCTCCGGGATGGGGTCATGTTCTACTCCTATGTGGCGAACTGAAGCGTCCGCGAGCCCTCATATACTTTCTATATTTGAGATGGATACGAGGGATTCGATTAAATCATTTTTTCCTTTTTTTCTGTCCGGTCAATTTATACACTACTAGGAAAAGGCTTGCTAATGGCGCACCATTTTTTGCTACTAATGGCGCACTATAGGTGCGCCACTAGCATCACGCCATTAGATTTTTTTACTAATGGCGCACTACAAGTGCGCCATTAGTATCTGGTATACTAATGGCGCACCAGGTAGTGTGTCATTAGTATTGCTCACGGTGCGTCATTAATATAGATCCGGGTGCGTCATTAGTATAGATCCGGGTGCGCCATTAGTATAGCTTATGATGTGCCATTAATATGCCTCCCAGGGCCATATTTACCCATATGCTCTGGCTTACTAATGACACACTAGTGTGCTCAGTGATGCGCCACTAGTATGAATATTAGGTATTTATTTTATTTTTTCTGATATTTTCACAGATTACAAAATATATTATTGCATAGAATATAGATAGCACAACATATAAACAACAGATTTATCGAATACAATAGAAGATTAGTCTCCGAATACAATTCATTATATTAGTCTCCGAATTTAAAATACCGAACAAAGTTAGAACATTACAAGTCTCGAGACCGCGAGTAGCGAGTTTGTCTTCACATTACAAGTCGATATATCGACCATCTAAACTACCATCACATATAGAAGAGAGCTGCGGTCATCACGAGAAAGACAGGCAAAATTATCTAAAGTACAACATCATCGACACCAAACATGTTACTGAAGCCGTGCCAGGAGAATCACATTCGCGTCCTTTGCCTGCTACCCCTGTCCTCGTCTTCTTCCACCTGTTGCAGAAAGGTGAGGAACAAATTATTCTCCGGCAGGAATTTGTGCTAGTTCAAATTAGCGTACGGCACGATGAAATCACTTTGAAAGAAAAACTAACATTGTGAAACAAATGCATATTTTGGGAGAACCTCTACAATAAAGAAATCATCCAAAGAGCTTTCATAAAGAGAAAAGCATAATTACTGATCCCCCCTAGACCACTACTACTTTATGTGTTGGACAGGAAATCGTACGTGACAACTGACAAGACAGTAAGATGTGTTCGATTTTATCAATGTTTATAGGCGACATGGTGTATGATGACATCAAGAATATTCATACTCATATCAAAAAAATCATAGTGAGAACAATCGATTTACCTCGGTGATAACCTTCCTAGATTTCCGCCCAATCTTTGAACTTGAATCAGATTTGGAGTTGGCACTACTATGCCAAATAACCATTTTGTCCAAATAAATATTTCTACACCGCATACTTAATTAAACAAGTCATAATGGAATTTCAAGGCCCATAATTCAGAAAATGTAAAGTTTCTTTACATTATCTAGTGAACACGGAAAAATGAGAAGTATCTTCACAGATCAGAGCACTCTATAACATGCAAAATTAAAATCAGTAGAAACAAGGGAAATGTTTACCATCTTCATCACCAAAGCCTTCAAAATCTTCCATACCATCCATGTCACCCATCTCGATATCATCACCTTCAACATACTCTATCTCGCCTTCCTGACTCTGTTGGATGCACAGCTGGCAGCAACAGGGCACATGGACATGGCGAAAAACTGGGAGGCCAACAAACACCAAATAAGCTAAACATCAAGCAAAGTTAAGATCAATCACTGTCATGCCCAGATAATTTACAGTGGTTGTGTTTAAGCTTTTTAGGTGTTTGGGAACATTGTAGCACTAATATTTTTAAGCACAAAAGACAAATCATGTCCAGTGCATGTGCAAGGAGAACCTGAATCAACACTGCCGATAATAATAAATCTAAAACTCTAATTACTCCCTCCACCAAGATAAGCAATCCGTGCCTGACATTTTAGACCCCAAGCCATTAAAAGTTTAGCCAGCAGCAACCAAATCTTCCCACATCAGTCATCACAACAAATCCCCTCAGATGAGCTCGATTCGACACTGTCCAAACCACGGAGCAGGGCACAGACAGAGTAGCCAGAGAGAAGCAGAGTCGCGCACGCACCTGCACCCCCTGGCCATGGCGCACATGAGCTCGTCGCCGACGGGGTGCACCGTGAATTAAACCAGGATTTTTTTAGATCCAGCATAACATGTATCCCTTACAAACCAAGAAAAACCATGATCTATCCATCCGTAGAATGACCTAGCATAAACCAGTAGCCCGCCCAAAAAAACAACAGCATACCCTATAGCAGCCATGCGGCAGAAATTAAAAAAACAATCTATTATGTGGCCAGCGGATATCTAAGATGGCACCACTACGCAGGTACATGCTGTGGGAGCTAAGTCCAATTTACTTGGACGTACAAGTCAGCGGCCAGTACATGTACCTCACACAAGCAATACTTCATGGAATAATACTAACCGCAATATTGTTTTTTCCAGTGTACCTGTTGATTTTGCAGGCAGTCATTTCAAGTATACTTGCTCTCCAATAACTGTATTGTTTTATTTCTCTATAGCTGATTATGAATGAAACAGGCAATGTCTTACATGCATGCCTCATGGATATGAATTTCTATAGTGATGTTGTTACCATGCAGCCCAGATTTACGGCCTGAGAAGGTAAAACATATTAGTGAAGGTTTTACCATAATTTTTCTTAGATGAACATTGTCAACTACGAGAAGCTATTGCATGACCATGTTGATTCTACCGAGATGGAACAACCGCAGTAGTCCTACAACCGAATATGAAACATCTACGTTATTGTATTCTACATATAAATGGAACATTTCTTCATGTGTCTACCACAAATAAGTACAATAATCGAGCCTTCCCATTAGGTTACGCAATGAAATTTAATATACCATTGCATAGCTTCGGTCAAAGTTTGAAGTTAAAATGATTACTTGATAAAATTCAACTACAATTAACTGTTTTGAGTCTAGCCGTGCGTTCGCACGGGTTGACGGCTAGTAGGAACCAAACTGGGAGAGACTTTTGCTGGTATATGTCGAATCGACTTCCATAATTCTCTTGAACTCAGATTACACCGAGGTAATAGAAAACTTACTGGGATGCGACTGTAGAAATTGCGGCTCCTGTTATACCAAGCTTAAAACCATATATAAGTAGCGGAAGAAGGACCATAGCAGAAAGATCCATCTGGGAGAGGCTCCTCCTCAGCCATTCGTCCTCCTCGCCTTCTGTTGGGCTCAACTGTACCAATTCCGACAACAGAAAAACAAATGTTCCTTCTATCAGAGAAAAACACCAACATAATGTCCACTGTTCTTTAGCAGCTAAAAAAGTATCACATTTGGTCTGCTCACCTTCACATCCGTGAGATCGACGTTCCTCTTCCTGAGATACTTCATGAACTCCCGGAAGTTCGCCTCCGTGGGCCGGTAGTGCCCGCTATGAGGCCAGACAGCCTGAAGACGAAGAAGGGTAACTGAATCAGACAGGTGAGCTTGGAACTCCAAACATGAAACTGTGACAAGAGTTGAAATCTGCAGATCCAGGCACCTTTAGGATCCCGTTCGCGAAGACTAATCTCCCGGCAGCAGATGTGGCTCCACCGGCAAGGAAGCTGGAGTGCTGAAATGTCCCTTTGCTTTTCTGCAACAATGTGCTTATTTCATCAGTTACAGGTAAATTTTATGATCCAGGTACCAGTAAAGTACTGCTGACAACGGACAAATGCCACTATTCTCTGACCGAGCCTATGTACAGAATTTTCGTTGTGCTCAACACAAAGATCCATTTTGCATCCTTGGGCCCCTCGGACGTGTCGACAATCTTGCGGCTCAGCCTGTACATCATCATCTTATTCTCGATTGTTACCTCATAGAACTCCCTCTCTCCCTGCACAAAGAAACAACACCATGTTCAGATATGTGACATTTTATGCCCTGTTTTTTTGTTTTTTTTTTCCTTGCTTGAACGCTAGTACTACATTTTCTAATTTCATATTTCTAATGGATTGGTCTACAGGTCGCAGCAACTTACAGGGCCAAGATACCTGATGCATTGCTGCAGCAGCTTCCATCTTGGGCAGTGGTCCTCAAGATTAATCTCTTTTCCTTCACCTACATCCAACCTGCCACAAACGGAATTTCAGAAATCATGAGCCTTTTTCGCCACTGCTGCTACCAGCTGCTAAGTGCTAATTCTACTCACTGCTCCTGCTACAGCTACAACTACTTCTACTTTATTATCCTTCCTGCTTTTCCTGCTGGTCATGGACTCATGGTGGTGGTGGTCATGGTGCTGCTTCTTGCTCGTCTCTCTACAAGCAGCCGCCTCCATAGCCGGCGTTCTTGAACAGCTCCTGCTTGATGGCGTCCGCGCTTATCATCTCCCTCTGCATCTGCACCCACAAAACTCCAATCAATGAGATGGAATTGGTGACCTGACCAGCTGAACTGATGATGGTAGCTCAAGAAGAAGATTAATCTATCCATGTTTGCTGGTGGATGATGAATCCATGGATGGAGGAGTTCTTGGTTACCTCGGAGCAGGATGCGTGCATGGCGAAGTCGTTGAAGCAGCTGACGACGCACTGCTGGATGTCGAGGCCGAGCGTGTCCAGGGTGCTCACTGTTGACAGCAGCAGCCCCGGCTTGGCCGCACAGTAGATCTCCACTCAGGTGTCGCCCTCCTCCCCCTCCTTGCGCTCCACCACGAACTGCAACAACACATCCCTCGGTCACCACCATTTTTTCCAAGCCGCAGCGGCAGCAATGGCGCAGCTCTCTGCTCCATTGGCGACACAAGCTCTCGGAAGAAGATATCCTATCCCTGTACTGACCTTGGGGGTGTTCCTGGCGAGCATCTCGTTGGGGTTGAGCTCCCGGAACACGCTGAGCAGCGGCGGCGCCGCCGCCGCCGCCTCCGGTCCGTCCATCTCCTCCTGTAACTGCCGGATCCTCTCCAGCAGCTCCTTCATGTAGTCGATGGTGTCCCCCAGGATCGACGTCCTGTCCATCTACAAACGCCCAAAATCAAGAACGACATTCAGATTTACTCCCAGTCCCAAGATTCCACCACCCCTCATTCTGCCAAGATGGATGATTTGGTGGTGTTCATTCACCTTGCTGATCTTGGGCACGACGGAGCGGAGCATGGAGAGGCGGTCGATGAGGCGCTTCCGGCGGCGGCGCTCGACCATCAGGTTCTTGGATGGCATGCCCTCCACCCGCTTCTCCCTCGACGCCGGCATCGCCGACATTTGGCCCTGGCCGAACGCGCCGCCATCAGCCCCCGCAGCCAGCCCGGGCTCCACCTTGCAGGCGGCGAGGGAGCGGCCGTGGCAGCGAGCGTCGTGCGCCCGCAGGTTCGCCAGGTGCTTGCCGCTCCTGTCGTGGCGTGGGAACTTGCGGCGCACCTCGAAGACGCCGTCGTGGCCCGAGGACGGATGCTCCTCCTCCTCCTGGAGAGCTTGGGCCGGAGAGGCGGGGCGGATCTGGGTGGCGCATCCGCAATGCGCCATTAGTAAATGGAGTATATTTTTTATATAGCAATGGCGCATTTCACAGAGGTGCGCCATTAGTAATCTTTTTTTGATAGCAATGACCCACCCCAAAGAAGTGCGTCATTAGTAATATTTTTTTTTTGGATAGCAATGGCGCTCGGGGGGTGGGAGGGGGTGGGTGGTGCGCTCGGCCGATTCTGTTCGGAGGAACTGAGCGAGGAGACAGGGGAGGGTGCGGGGGGTCGTCGGCGGCGGTGGAGCGGGGGAGGGTGCGGGGGGTCGTCGGCGGCGGTGGAGCCGGGGAGGGTGCGGGAGGTCGTCGGCGGCGGTGGAGCGGGGGAGGGTGCGGGGGGTCGGCGGCGGCGGTGGAGCGGGGGAGGGTGCGGGGGGTCGGCGGCGGCGGTGGAGCGGGGGAGGGTGCGGGGGGTCGTCGGGGGCGGTGGAGCGGGCCGGGGAGGGTGCGGGGGGTCGGCGGCGGCGGTGGAGCGGGGGAGGGTGCGGTGGGTGTTCGACGGCGGTGGAGCGGGGGAGGGTGCGGGGGGTGCTCGGTGGCGAGGGTGGTGGTGCGCCATTAGTAGTTTTGCAAAAAAAAAATTATAGTAGTGGCGCACCACCTACATATGCGTCATTAGTAACCCTGGTTACTAATGGCGCACCTCCTCTAGTGCGCCATTAGTAATTCTGCAAAAAAAATAGTGGCGCACCACCAACAGATGCGCCATTAGTAACACTGGTTACTAATGACGCACTAGCTACTAAAAAAACCAAAAAAAAAATATAGTAGTGACGCACTACTAACAGATGCGTCATTAGTAAGCAGGTTACTAATGGCGCACCAGCTTCTGGTACGCCATTAGTAGTTTTGCAATATATATATATATATATATATATATATATATATATATATATATATATATATATATATATATAGTAGTGACGCATCGAGAGTGTGGTGCGTCATTAGTATCCACCACACTAATGGCACACCTCACATGGTGCGTCGTTACTATATAATAGTGGCACACTGCTTGTATGGTGCGCCATTAGTATCTATATCATCTATAGCCCTTTTCCTAGTAGTGATAGATGCTTTTAGGATCGACGTGTCATGAAAATTCTTGAAAAATGGTAACTTTGATAGCACTATCCAGAAAACTTTTGGTCATAATACTGTAGGAGAGTGTAATACTGGATTGATTATAAGGTACAACCCACATGAATATACTCTACACTCAGGAAAATAGTTTTATTTTGAACTTGCAGCAATTACAAAGTTGACTTTTCACAGAACCATATGCTTTAATTTTTTTGTTAATGATGCATAAGATTTTGATAGATAGAGAGAAGTTTGAAGTGTCAAATAATAAACAACCGATTCCAAATCATCACATTGTTTTCATAGTTTACCATTGTGCAATGAAAACCCCAATATTACTGTCATCCCATCTTTACTTTACAATAAAAAATAAAACACACACACACACACTTACGGGCTTAGAAAAGGGCGTGGCAATGCCGCCGCGCCTTCTATCTGCTAGTTCCTATTAGGAATTTTAGCCCTTCTATAATCTAGACCGAGCAGTCAACAGCACGAACACATGGGAAGAAGATTGAACAGCTGCACAAAGAAATAGCAGCCTGTCTTGGCTTCCCCCCCTCCCGTGTCGCCCCGCGTGCGACAGGGAGGGCGACCAGACCGCCGCCGCCAGAGGCCTTCTCCACCCCGTTCCTCCCCCCTCGCCGCCGCCACAGGGTGTGGCCAGGCAAAGCCTGGCCGGCGACGGCGACGGCGGGGCGTTCTCGGCTCCTCGCGCGGTGGCCCCGATGCGCGATGGGGAGGCCACGGCGGGATGCAGCGCTATTGACGGGCGCAGCAGCGCGGCGGCTCTCCGGCGCAGTCTCGGCGACGGCGGAGCGTGGGCTGTGTGCCGAGCGGCGCGGTGGTGGGGAGGCATGGCCGTGGGGGCAGCTTCCCTTGGCTTTGATATGCGGGGGAGGTGCCTGGCGGCCGGGGCGGCCCCGACGCGGTGGTGCGGAGCGGCGCGCTCGGCCATGATGGCCCGCTGTGGAGGCGGGCGGCAGGGGCTTGGCGGCGCTAGATGCGGGCGCGTGCGATGGCGTGCATGGCGGATCTCGCGCCCTCGGCGGCGCGGCCGCGTTCGGCGGTGGTGCATGGGGCTCGGGAGGTGTGGCGGCAGAGGGGAGGTGATGTGCTGTCGGCGCGACAAGGGGAGGAGCTGGGGCGCAGCGGCGGTGTCGAGTGGCGCAGGAGGATGCGGCGGCCGCAGGAGGCGACACGGGCTTGGTGCAGGCGCGGGGTCTGGCGGACCGCTTGCGCGCACGGATCTGGCGCGGTCTATTGGGGCCGTGGTGGCGGCGGGCATGGGCAACTTCGATGGTGGTCGCGTTTGGAGGGCTTACTGACGTCAGTGCAGGATGATTTGTGGTTTAGGTGGTGTGGAGCTTGGTGAAAACCATGTCTTGGCCTCGTGTCGTGACCAGCGATGGCGACGGCTCTGGCCGTCGTTGACCTTCTTGGAGGCATCGTTGCTTGTTCTGTCACTCCTCCTGCGCGGATCTGGCCATTTCGGTCTCTCCGGGGGAAACCTTGATCTGTGATCGGACGATGATGACGCATTGGTGTCGTATTCCCTCTTGAGGGCTTCGTTTTGGGAGCTTGGCGTTGGTGAGAGGGACCGGTAGACGGCGGTTGGTGGCGGGTGTGGCTTCCAGACTTCTGTGACAACGATGAGGGTGGGAGCGATGTCGGCAACGCGACAATGGTTGCGGTAGTCGGCTCTTCTTCGGCATGTCCATGGTTTTGTCTCGGTTTGTTTGTTGCTATGGAGTCGAAGCTGCGGCGGAGGGGCCTGCGGTATACGATGACTAGCTGCAGATAGCCCGTTCGGCGATCCTTCGTGGCGCTAGTCGTGCCTGGTTTTGTCCTACAAACTTCTCCGTCAGAGTCGGAGCTGCGTTGTTTGGCTGTAGGTCGACGTGTCGTCGATAAGAGTGGGCTTTGACCTGAGTGTGTCAGTCTATGGGAGTGGGCTAGACCCTTGTTGTATCGGTTTTTGCCCAGTTTTCCGTGATTAACTGGGCAATTCTCTTCTGCTTATTTAATAGATGAGGCAATCTTTGCCTCCGTTTCAAAAAATATAATAAAAAAAAATAGGAGCCTGAACGCTCCAAGAGTCAAACCATGTGATCTTGTGTCCAAGTTCATCAATTACTATTTTATGGATCTCTTGCCTTGCTCTGAATTTTTCTTTTGCACCTACTCTATATAAATCAGCCCCTTGCTTGCTCTCACTCATCACCAGTCTTCACTCTTCACTAGAACTTGCCAGCAGCGCTAGTGTGCAGCGAGCCGGTGACCGACGGACAAGAACAAGATGGTCGCCGGTTGTGTCATCACCGAGCAGTGCGCCGTGGCGGTGTCGACAGAGCGGCTGTGGAAGGTGGTCTTCTCCGGCGAGGACACGGTCGCCCTGCCCAAGGCCTGCGCGGGCTTCATCGACGCTGTGGACGTCGAGGGCGACGGCGGACCCGACAGCGTCTTCACCATGACGCTCAGCCCGGCGGCGGCGGAGCTGTCAGGCTCGGGCGTGATGAGGAGCCGCGTGATGGCCCGCGACAACGCGGCTAGGGTGTTCAAGACGGAGATACTGGAGGGCGGCAAGGTGAGCGGCCAGCTCAAGTCGCAGGTGCTCGAGATGGCGGCCGGGGACGGTGCTTGTGTGGCGAAGCTCAGGGTGGAGTACGAGAGGCTCGGCGGCGGCGGGGCGCTGTCGACGGAGGACCAGGCGCGCTCGCCGCCGGGTACCTCGACCAGACCAGCTCAAGATGGTCAAGGCATACCTGGTCGCCCACCCTGCTGAGTACGCCTAATTAAAACAACGCGACAAACATCAGAAATAAATCAATCTTCCTTTAGAAGAAAGAATAAATAAATAAACTATTAAGGTGAGTACATATCTCTGTTTTGATGAAATCATATGAGCAAGTAGCCCGGTGTTGTTTGCTTCGTGGTTGACTTCGCGAGAAGAATCAAGTGGTAATCTTTAGTATAAATTGTTTGAGGTGTGTATTGAGTGTTTCATCCCTGTTTTAAGTTTGTATTTCGTGTGTAAGTTACTTCAAGCATTAATACAGATAAATATTAAAGCAGTTTGGTTTTGTGACAAATGCACTTTCGTACGTGTGGTGGCCCGTTGGCACGGCCTCGTATAAGCATATGTTCGGCTACACTACATACCGGCCTCTCGCAAGAAAAAAACCCGAAACCGTCGCCTCTCCTAATCTATAGTTGTCATCACGAGTTTGATCGGTGGCCATCATGAATCGTCGTCGTCCCCTGCATGGACCCCGTTCGAGTTCACGTCAACGTTGGGCTCATGGGACACGTCACATGTGGCACCGTCTAGCATCCCTCCTTGCATGCGGCACCGTTGTCGTCACCCTCACCGCAACGGCGCCAAGCATGTCGTTTTCGGCACTCCTCCCCACCTGGCGTTGTGTGACACACTTGCCTCTTCCACGTCGTCGAACGAGACAAGGACGTCGTCGATCCCAGACTACGTCAAAACTTAATCAACCAAAGGTTTGATCTTGGCACTCTTCTTTTTTTGTGCACACTGTAATGGTGCCAAAAAAATTCATTGCTTTGTTGATATACCTGAACCATGTGAGGGTGCCTTTGTGTACATTGATGTGGTACCGAAAATATTCATATGAATCGTTACTGCTACCAATCTTGCTCCTTGACATATTATTTTGTGCATCACATGACATCATCGATTTTGCATTTGAACTGAATATGTTTCTGATGATGTTGTGCAGCGTACAGATTGATCGGGGACTCCATTTGAAGGTGTTTCAATGGAGCATGAAACCGGATATGCTGGCTATGAATCTAGAAGCGAGAATCAATCTTGGACGTCATATGAAAACCTACATCATGAGGACACCCATATCAGTGAGGCTGAAGCCGACAGTGCTAATGTAAGTGACGTGTGTTTTGACATCTTTTTACAAGCAACCGGAAATTTGCATGTGTTACTTTTAAAACTCAACGAGTGGATGTTGATGTTGAAAATAAGTAGAACTATCTCAACGAATGTTACGTTAATGATGCGAGCCAAGTACATTGAATAATTTGTATGGAAGGGAATGACATAACATCTGAGTGACAACAACTTACATCTCTTTATTTCAAAATTTGCAGGAGGGTGTTAGTGCTCCTAGTGGGCACGATGACCATGATGATGATGAATTAGACATGGATATTGGGCAAGGTGAATATCAGCGAGAGGCGTTGGATAGGCATGTGAAGATAATGCCAATGAAGTTTTGTTCAAAGACAGAGGCCTATGTGTTCTACACCAACTATGCAAAAGTGTAACCACTAAGACGCGACACTTTCATTATTTTGGGGCGAGGCCTCAAAAGGGGAAAGGGCCGCATCTAAGCGTATCGGAAGAAGGATAACATTGCCATTACACAAATAGAGAGATGAGTATAAGATTCGGCTTACACTCGCCACATGCTAAATTACAATCCACACAAGCATTCGTTATTCATACATAAGACAGCGTCCGACAACGGACAAGATCAACAGCAAAATCATGCTATCCCATCTTGCTAGTCCCACAATCATGACCATGCACCTCTAGTCCTCGGGATACGTCACATACACCCTGCCACTGTCTTCGTCGAACTCCCACATCAGTTGGGTATCCTCTGGAAGACCTACATATGGGGTACCTGTACCTGTGGGTGTTTGTAGTAAACTGTGAGCCACGAGGACTCAACAATCTCATGACCTTGGTATCAAGTCTAACTAAGTTAATTGGAGAGGTAGGGTTAAGTGTTTGATTTGCAGCATCCTAAGCCAATATATGGTGGCTAACTTACGAAGAACAAAAATAAAATATGGTGGTCTACGTAAGACGATCGAAGACTAGAATGATCACTAAGTGATCCTGGACACCTACTTACGTTATTCATAACCCCAATGTGTTCTGGATCAGAGAAGGAGCTCTAAAAGAAATAGTCATGGTTACGCACACATTTGGCAAGTTTTATTTGAATTACTTTAAGTTATCTAGAACTGGATTTTAAAAAAATATCCATGTTTGCCACATAACCACAGGCATAGCTTTCCAGAAGATTAAACCCTGCAGGGGTGCTCCAACTAGTCCATCACAAATTACCACACGACACATAGTAATCCTCTACCACGAAACTCGTGATCTCGTCGGATTCCTTAGTGGAAAACCTCAACTCTGAGAAGACTCAAAGTCTCACCGGAATCCCAATGTGCAAGATATATCGCTAAGGTAAGACAAGTCCGGCAAGACCTCCCGACGTGTCGACGGTCCCGATAGGAGCCGCATATCTCGTTCTTAGGACACGACAGATTGTCCAAACTTCCGGTAGGCCAATAGCAAAGTTTCCCTTGGTAGCCACCGGCGGTTAACACTTTGGACCAGCACTCATGAGGAGCACTGGCCCGGGGGTTGATTTAAATTCCTCGGGGTAGCTATTCCCTATGCCTTTAATTAAGTCGTTAGCAAATTAACACCAAAGTTGGGTCTTGCCAGACACGCCTTAACTCTAAATGATTTATCAAGGGGGTCCCCATAACAACCCCGAACGTGTTAGGAGCGCTCAGTTATGGAATAAAACACCGGTAGCCGAAACTAAGGCAGCAATATCGGAACAAATCACCCGGCAAAAGGCTAGGCCATCTGCTATTTAGCAAGTATATAGGTGCATTAATTAAATAGTAGATAAATACGATGATATCAAATGCCCATGTTATCACATGGACCAGCTCGCACCTGCAACTAGCAATGCTAACAATTATAGGTTGAGCAAGCCTAACTTAGCCAAACAATATTTGCTAGGAGGGGAGGTGATGAGGACATCCCTATCTCTTCACCTATTGTTACACATGATGATGTTGCTGTCCAAGATAATGGAGTGAGACTTGGTCCAATGACAAGGTCAAGGACAAAACTATTAGAACAACAGGTGATTTCACTCCTATTAGAATATGATGTTTATAATTGTGAGAATTTTATACTACCTAAATCTATTTATTTATGTATGATCAGGTTTATTGATGACACCAACATACTTGGAGGAGAACATCAAGAGGAGCTGGAAAACAAGACCCAGCAGCTGGAAAACAACATGTGCTTGAGGGAGTAGAGGGAGGCAGCACATGAAGGTTGATGGAGTGCATAACACATTGTTATTTCGCATTAGAGAGGTGGGCATGCCTGTCCAAAGTGGCCGACTTCCTTAGGGACCGGTTTGTATCCACTTGGGTCTGTTATTAGAATCCAAACCGAACCAAGTTAGAGTCCAAACCCAGGAAGGAGTAGGGGTGCTTACGCAAGCCCTTGTGGCCGCCCCATACCCCCTTACCGAGGGTCTGAGCTATTGCTCCTTAGACTACGTTAAACATAAACCCTAGACTTCTAGATTGAATCTGCTCATTGTAAGCATTCATCTGAAAGTATTGTTACCATCGCAAAACTGTGTGTTACCTGCTGTTCCACTGGGAATAAGACGGTACAGGACCACCTCTTAGTCGGTGGCTACGTTGTGCAAGCGTGTGGAGTTGAGAATATCCATGGGGTTGCAAACTGTTACATTGGCATCAGGCATCAGCCGGAGAGTTTTCAGTGAGACACGAGTTATAGATTCAAGTTAACCGTGAGAGTTCATCGAGAAGATTGGGCCACCCCCTATCATCTTGTATCAGTTTTCCAGGTTGCATCGGTGAGTTGTTTCCTTTTCATAAACCCTAGTTCGAGTGTTTTTATTTCCTATACTAAGAGTACTAAGCCCGTAAGGCCTTGTTTAGTACTACTGTATTTTAGGGAATTTGTGGGGATTATCCCGGTCAAACCCCTCAATCCCCACACATCCCATAACACCATTTGGTTCTAGTGTATTTGACATGTTTTATCCCCACATTTCCCCTCAAATCCTCAAATTATGGTGCATTTTTCTCAATACCCAATACACTACCCCTACCTAGTGTATTGGGGATAAATGGGGATTTGAAGGGATTGTGTGAAGGTTGGGGTTTCACCGAATCCCTTGGGGGATTATCCCCACCAATCTCCTCAAAAACACTAGTACCAAACAAGGCCTAAGGCTTTGTTCGGTTGCAACGAATTTGAAGGGGATTGGAGTGGATTAGGGAGGATAAATCCCCTGTAAGTCAAAATTCACCTCAATCCCCTCCAATCCTATCCATTTCCCTTGTGATGGGGATTAACTGAACAAGCCCTAAGGCCTTGTTTGGTACTAGTGTATTGTAGGGAATTTGTAGGGATTATCCCGGTCAAACCCCTCAATCCCCACACATCCCATAACACCATTTGGTCCTAGTGTATTTGACATGTTTCATCCCCACATTTTCCCTCAAATCCCCAAACTATAGTACATTTTTCTCAATACCAAATACACTACCTGTACCTAGTGTATTTGGGATAAATGGGGATTTGAAAGGATTGGGTGAAGGTTGGGATTTCACCCAATCCCTTGAAGGATTATCCCCACCAATCTTCTCAAAAACATTAGTACCAAACAAGGCATAAGGGATTCTTTTTTCTAATGTTTTCGGATTATTTTTTACCCTTGTTAAAAAAATGACGCGTGTCACGGAGGACCACTTACCAGGCAGCATACCGTGCATGTATGTTTAGAACAATGAGGGCCTGGACCGTACTTATGTTTGTTCATATGGTGGTTGCATGGTCTTGCTTTGTTTGATATGAAAAAGATTGGTTTAGCTTTTTTTTTTGAGCGAACTGCTTTTGTACATGCGAGTATGGGCTATTTTTGTCACATGTGAGTATGACCTGCTTTTGTCTATTTTACTGCCGCTGCATGAGGCATGCTGGCCACGTCGATGCACTGAAGAGTTGCTTTGTTTCTTAATATTTGTTTCACTGCAAGTTACATGGTCCAATTCACATGTTCGCTTCAGATTTTCGCCCTTGCATGGACATGCACGTCGCCACGTTTGCAAGCATGGGGCATGCATGTCGCCACGTTTGCTTCACGTATTATTGACCAATAGTTCCACCGATCAACACGTTGCCTTCTGGGCCTTTTGGATGGGCTTTGTTTTTGTTTTTTCCTTTCCTTTTGACTGCCTATAAGTACTTGTACAGAAAAAAGCCACAAAAAATAGTTCTCGTTCATTGCCTAGCCTTAGATCAACACCTAATTGCATCTCTTGTTCGCTGTTACTAGCAAAAGAGTTCGTGCGTTGCAACGGGAGAAAAAATACCATACGCTTTTAATTTTTTATAATCATTTTAATTTATTAAAATAATAAGCTAACTAACTAATGTAGTCAGTCCTATCCTATTTTGTTGAGAAATCAACCCGTCCATTGTTAATTCCATCATGATGAGAAATTGAGCGGGACAAGCAAAGCAAAACAAAGAGGCTACGTGAATTGATCAATGGACTGTTATCTTATTTCACTCATGGGGTAGAGAATGTGGGATCAGATGACAAACTAAAGGTGGTGTTCCATTCTCTGTCTCTACAACAATACAATCTTACATTCAATACATTCATTCATCAGTAAACAAATCCCCACAGAACAAAATTTCTTGCCGGTGCTTGGCACACGGTTGGAGGCATGGGGAGAAGATCTCACCAGATGATGAGTTCCTGTCGCACGAGGGGATACGATGAGGGGAGCAAGGGTTAGGCGCCTCTATCTGGCCATAAGGAGTCGCCATTGCCACGTCATAACCTCGGAGTTCCCCGTGTGAGCCATGGAAGCCCGCCTCCACCTGCAAGTACTTCGCTCCGCCGCGCCGCTGCCGTTCTGCATCGAGCAGACGCATCATCCCCAGTCACTGTAGTTATCGCGTTGACTTGATCCAGAAGCTGTGCTCGAGCGCCGAAACGGGGGCATCAAGCGGGCAGAGGTACGGCCGCGGAGGCGTGTGGGTTGAGATCGACAACAGTGGTGGTTGAGGTCGGCGGCGTTAGCGAGTGGTGTGGCAGCGGCCTAGGCACATGCCAGGGTGGACCAGGGGCGACGCGATGCGCTCGAGCGCCGCAATCGGGACAGTGAGCGGGGAGAGGTACGGCCGCGGAGGCGGGTGGGTTGAGATCGACAGCGGTGGCGGTTGAGGTCGACCGCGGCGGCGAGTGGTGTGGCGGCGGCCTGGGCACAGGCCAGGGTGGCCTAGGGTCAACGGGAGGAGGCGATGCGTACGGGTATAATTTTTGCAGCGAATCGTTTTTTCCCTTTACGTTGCAGATAAATGATGAAGGCGGGTTGAATAACAAAAATTAGAGGGGCTTTTTTATAAAAATGTCGTGGTGGGTTTTCCGACGAAAGCAATAGCCTCTTTATTATTAAGTATAGATTTGTTGATTTTGCGTCTCCTTTTTCTTTTTGCGTCTTGAGTTTCCTCGGGTTTAGGGTTCTTAGTGTTCGAGTTGTTCAATTTCTGTTGGCATCTATACCGAAAATCCTCACTAAGTATTGGTACAATTGAGCTAGTTGCTTCGGGTTTGATTCCTACAGCAGCACCAATACTTGTGTTTTTCCGTGCAGAAGATCGCAGTGCTGCACTAAGGGTGTGTTTGGTTGCTGTCATCGGTTAGAATGTCACGGGTCGGACCCGTTCCTAGTCCTCGTTCCTGCGTTTGGTTTACCGACTGGAACAGAACCCACTCATTCCACTTTAGGGAATATTCCACTCAGATCCGGAACGTGCTAGTACCACGAAATTGATGGAATCACACGGAACGGCTCGTCTGCTCGCGCTGCTCGTCGCCGCTCGTCCGCGCTGCGCCTGCCGGGGCCGCCGCGCACCCGCGCCCTCGCCGGGGCCGCCGCCCACCCGCGCCCTCGCCGGAGCCGCCGCACACACGCGCCCTCGCCGGGGCCGCCGCCCACCCGCGCTGCGCCTGCCGGGGCCGCCGCGCCCTCGGCCCCCGCGGCGCTCGGCCCCCTCCCTCTCTGCTGCCGCGCCCTTGCCGGGGCCGCCGTCCACCCGCGTTGCGCCTGCCGGGGCCGCCGCGCCCTTGGCCCCCGCGGCGCTCGGCCCCCTCCCTCTCTGCTGCCGCGCTCTCGCCGGGGCCGTCGCCCACCCGCGCTGCGCCTGCTGGGGCCGCCGCCCACCCGTGCCATCGCCGGGGCCGCCGCGCCCTCGGCCCCCGCGGCCGCCGGCCCTCTCCCTTCCTCTCTGCTGCGTCGCTGCCGGCCCTCTTCCTTTCATTTTTCATTCCATGCCTCCCAACCAAACACTCGAACGGAACCATCCCGTTCCACTTTTTTGCTCGTACCAAACACAGAAACGGAACCGTTCCGTTCCTCTGGAATGGAACCATTCCATTCCATGACAGTTGGTTCTCCAACCAAACACACCCTAGGTTCCCATCAGACTCGGTTCCGAGCTGCTGCCGTGGGTGTTGTTCCATGCCAACATGCCGCCGTTCCCTAACCTAGATCGCGTCGGATTCCTACCGCAATTGTGTTTTTCCCTTTCTATTTCTTAGGTGTTCTATATCTGAACTTTGTTAGCCTAGACACAACCCTTCTACAGCATTATAAATAGGTATCTACCCACAAGTATAGCTATTTTATGCTCTTGACAGGCTGCTCATTATATCTTATACCATTGTGATTCACTTGCTGTTTGGCTCTTATTGCTCCTAGTTCTTCTTAAGACATTGAATTTTTTTTAGAAAAAGAGTCAACATTAAAAAAAAAGAAAACAGAAAATTGAAAACAGGCTGACTTGTTATTGTTCTTTACTAGTGGAGCTTGCTATATTCAAATTGTGACACCTGGTCTCTACTAGTGAGCAATCTTGTGCCTGTCTACATTGAGCCATAGCTAGTGACTTTCTCGTGCTTACAACAATTCATCCATATAGTTGTTAAGCCACATTTGTCTCCATTGGTGTGAGTTTCCCTGTGCTTTTACATCACATTTGATAGCTTTTAGGAGGTGTTAATTTTGGTGTTGTTAGGACTCCCAACCAAGCTCCACCATATACCTTGTTTGCCTTGTGATAGTTAAAACCTCGGGTATTCTCTTCTTCACATCAAGCACACTAGTTGCCTCTACTTGTTGGTAAGTATTTCTATTCACTTTGGAACGGTAAGGTACTCCTTTCTTGCTGGTTTTGAATGAGTTGTGAGAGAACACCACCTATACATACTTGCTTTAAGTTTTCCCTAACCTACTAATGGATCCTTCTAGTGATGATCTTGTGCAGCATAAGAAGGACCATGTCGAAGGAGTGAATTGGAGGGAGTATGAGGCAGTGCGTGATGTGTTGACAAATCAAATAGCAGCAAACCACAAAGAATTGAGAACTTTTGTTACTGATGCTTGTGATCCTCTCTATGTGGAGATGCAAGCAATGGATACTAAAGTGGGGGACATCACTAAATTGGCTAAGGCCAACCAAACACAAGTGACCACTATCCAAGATTTTATTACCACATTGGCTACTCAGCTTGCTGATTTCAAGACTTTTCTTGATCAAAGATTTCCTGCTGTTGATGATGATAATGCTAGTGTGCATAATAATGCTACTAATGGAATTCCAGCTAATGGAGGAGTGGAACATAATGTGGGCCGTGGAGTTAGCGGAGAGGGGACCGAGGTGGATTCTCAGGCCGATCTAGCATACACATGGGTGCAAGGCGTATGCCCGATATTGTCCCTCCTGAAAATAATAGAGATGATGATGCTTTGGGAAAACCAAAATTTTCTATTCCACCTTTCAGTTTTGACACCATGGATGTTGAGGAGTATTTGTTATGGGAGCTCAAGAGTGATTAATTATGGCGTTTGCATGAGTATACTAAGGATAGAAAAATTAAATTGGCTTCTTCTGAGTTTGATGGATATGCTCTTCGTTGGTGGGATAACACTGTGAGAACAAGGGCTGAAATTGGTGAATTACCCATTATCACTTGGGCCACAATGAAAGAGTTATGAGGGACAGATTTGTGCCTCCCAATTATATTCGTTCTCAGTATGATCAATTGCAGCAATTGAGACAAGGTACCATAACTGTTGATGCTTATTATCACGAGATGTAATCGATCATGCAAAGGGCACGTGTGAGAGAACAATTGGAGCAAACAATGCAACGTTTTCTTTCAGGTTTGAATTACAAGATCGAAGGCATTGTTCAGCACCACCAATACCTTGATATGCATGAGCTTCTCCAACATTTAAATGATGAGGCCAAAATTACAACAAGAGCAAGGAGTCGTTTTCCATTGAGCCATTGAGAACGCCTTCTGTTTCTAGTACCCCACCTCCACAATCATCAATTCATGGTAGTACCTCTTACAAGGTTGAGCCTAGTGCATCCAATGCAAGGAAAACACCACAACCAGTAGCAAGTACCACGGGTTCTAGTGCCTCTACAACACGAAACAGAGATATGGCATGTCATACATGTGGAGGTAAAGGCCATTTTAAGAGGGATTGCCCTAATGCAAAAATTATGATTGTGAATGAAAATAATGAGTATGAGACAGGAGATGATGCTGATCCTAATGATGATGTTGATGATGGCTATATTAGTGATACTCCATTGGATGCTTATGCTACTTCTCTGCCATCTATTGTGTGCACACATAAATCTTTGAGTGTGATTCCCAGTACAGAAAATCAACGCTGCAATTTATTTCAAACCAAAGTTATTATTGGTCCTAATATGGCTTGCAAGGTTATTATTGATGGAGGGAGTTGCCGGAATTTAGCTAGCAAAGATCTATGTGCAAAACTGAATCTGAAATACTTACCACACCCCAATCCTTATTATATTCAGTGGTTGAGTAGTACTGGGGAGATGAAAGTGAGCTATATGGTGCGTGTGGAATTTCAGATTGGTCCATACAAGGATACTATTGAGTTTGATGTGGTTCCAATGACTGTTTGCCACTTATTGTTGGGAAGACCATGGCAGTTTGACAGAAGCGTGAAGCATGATGGGAGAGCAAACACTTATGAGATGATTTACCATGGGAGCACTATTATTTTGAGGCCTATGACACCACAACAAATTGTAAATGAGTCTCGTCAAAAAATCAAAGTGAATCTTGAGAATGAGAGTGAGAGGGCTGAGAGAAAAGAAAATCCAAAAGCTGTGGGTAATAGTAGCAAAACCAATTCGAGTGGTAAAATTAAGAGAGAGAGCCTATTATGCATGTTAGGCACTAAAGAGGATTTGAGGGAGTTTAGAGAGGATCCTACACTAGTTCCTATTGTGCTTATTCACAAGGGAGAGATGTTGGTTTCTAATGACATGACCCCTATTTCTCTTGGTGTTTCTCATGTTTTGCACGAGTTTGATGATGTTTTTCCAGAAGAAATTCCCTCGGGGCTGCCACCACTGAGAGGGACAGAGCACCAAATTGATTTAATTCCTGGCTCATCTTTGCCAAACCGAGCTCCTTATAGAACCAATCCCCAAGAAACAAGGAGATACAGAAACAAGTGCAAGAGCTACTAGACAAAGGGTATATTCGAATTAGTCTTTGTCCTTGTGTTGTTCCTGTTATTTTAGTTCCTAAGAAAGATGGTACTTGGCGCATGTGTGTAGATTGTAGAGCAATTAACAACATCGCTATTCGTTATCGTCATCCTATACCACGTTTGGAAGACATGCTAGATGAATTAAGTGGTGCTGCTATTTTCTCTAAAATTGATTTGCATAGTGGTTACCATCAAATTAGGATGAAAGAGGGGGATGAGTGGAAAACAACATTTAAAACAAAATTTGGTTTATATGAATGGTTAGTGATGCCTTTTGGTTTAACTAATGCACCTATTACTTTCATGCAATTAATGAACCATGTTTTGAGAAAATTTATTGGTAGATTTGTGGTAGTTTATTTTGATGATATTATCATATATAGCCACAATGAACATGAACATGTTGATCATATTAGACAAGTCTTGCATGTGTTAAGAGAAAATAAATTGTATGGTAATCTTGAGAAGTGCACTTTTTGCAAAGACAAGGTCATATTTCTGGGATATGTAGTTTCTAAAAATGGAATTGAAGTAGATACTTCTAAAATTGATGCAATTCGAAACCGGCCTACTCCTACTAATGTGAGTCAAGTGAGAAGTTTTAATGGTCTTGCTGGTTTCTATAGAAGATTTGTGAAAGATTTTAGTACCATTGCTGCACCATTGAATGATTTAACTAAAAAGGGAGTACCTTTCGAGTGGGGAGTAGCCCAAGATATTGCTTTTGATACACTGAAAAATAAATTGATTTCAGCACCTTTGTTAATGCTTCCAAATTTTAATAAGCAATTTGAGATTGAATGTGATGCTAGTGGCATAGGTATTGGAGGTGTTTTGATGCAAGAGAAGAAACCTATTGCTTACTTTTCTGAAAAATTGCATGGTGCTCAATTGAATTATTAAGTCTATGATAAGGAATTATATGCCCTTGTGAGAGTTTTAGAAGCGTGGAAACAGTATTTATGGCCTAAAGAATTCATTATACATTCTGATCATGAAGCTTTAAAATTCTTAAAGAGCCAATCTAATTTGAATAAAAGACATGCTAAATGGGCTGAATTTATAGAATCTTTTCCATACATTATTAAACATAAAAAGGGATTGGATAATGTAGTTGCTGATGCTTTATCAAGGAAAAATATGTTACTCACCAAATTAGAAGTGCAAGTTTCGGGTTTGGAGGGTATTAAAGAGTTATATGTTGAGGATAGTAAATTTTCTATGCCATTTACTAAATGTACTAATTTTAAGGCATGGGACAAATATCACATACATGATGGGTTCTTGTTTTGAGCTAACAAATTGTGTATTCCCGGGTGTTCTTTGCGTTTATTCTTATTGCGGGAATCTCATAGTGGAGGATTAATGGGACACTTCGGACGTGAGAAAACATTGCTTATGTTAGCTGATATTTTTTATTGGGCACACATGAGGCGTGATGTGTATAGGTTTGTGCAACGTTGCATCACTTGCCACAAAGCTAAATCAAAATTGAAGCCTCATGGTTTGTATACTTCTCTTCCTGCGCCTACTACACCTTGGGAAGATATTAGTATGGATTTTGTGTTAGGCTTGCTGATATGTCTCCGTCGTATCTATAATTTTTGATTGTTTCATGCAAATATTCTACAACTTTCATATACTTTTGGCAACTTTTTATACTATTTTTGGGACTAACATATTGATCCAGTGCCCAGTGCCAGTTCATGTTTGTTGCATGTTTTATGTTTCGCAGATTATCCATACCAAACGAAGTCCAAACGCAATAAAAAAACATACGTGGATTCTTTTTGGAATATTTATGATTTTTGAGAAGAAGAATCAACGCGAAACGATGCCCGAGGGGGTATCAAGCCCCCTAGCCGCGGCCTGGGGGTGGGGCCGCCTAGCAGGCTTGTGACCAATCACTAAGGCGGTTGGGGCCCTTCTTTCGCCGCAAGAAATATAACATCCAGAAGAAAATCGTGTTAAAATTTCAGCCCAATCGGAGTTACCGATCTCCGGGAATTTAAGAAACGGTGAAAGGCCAGAATCTGGGAGCGCAGAAACAAAAGGACACACAGAGAGAGATCCAATCTCGGAGGGGCTCTCGCCCCTCCGCCACCATGCAGACCATGGACCAGAGGGGAAACCCTTCTCCCACTAGGGAGGAGGTCAAGGAAGAATAATAAGAAGGGGAGCTCTCTCCCCTCTCTCCTGGCGGCGTCGGAACGCCGCCCGGGACATCATCGTGTGATGGCGATCTACACCAACACCTCTGTCATCTTCACCAACACCTCCATCACCTTCCCCCATCTATATTCAGCGGTCCACTCTCCCGCAACCCGCTGTAACCTCTACATGAACATGGTTCTTTATGCTTCATATTATTATCCAATGATGTGTTGCCATCATACGATGTCTGAGTAGATTTTCGTTGTCCTATTGGTGATTGATGAATTCCTATGATTGGTTTAATTTGCTTGTGGTTATATTGCTGTCCTTTGGTGCCCATCATATGAGTGCACGCGTGGATCACACCATAGGGTTAGTAGTATGTTGATAGGACTATGTATTGGAGGGCAAGGGTGACAGAAGCTTCAGCCTAGCATAGAAATTGATGCATGCGGGATTGAAGGGGGACCAATATATCTTATTGCTATGGTTGGGTTTTACCTTAATGAACGTTAGTAGTTGCGGATGCTTGCTAATAGTTCCAATCATAAGTGCATATAATTCCAAGTAAGGGATGACATGCTAGCAGTGGCCTCTCCCACATAAAACTTGCTATCGGTCTAGTAACGTAGTCAATTGCTTAGGGACAATTCCGCAACTCCTACCACTACTTTTCCACACTCGTCAATCTAACGTAATTGTTTCTTTATCAAACCAGCCCCTAGTTTTTATTTACGTTTTCTTGCAAACCTATCCTATCACTCCTACAAAGTACTTCTAGTTTCATACTTGTTCTAGGTAAAGCGAACTTAAAGTATGCGTAGAGTTGTATCGGTGGTCGATAGAACTTGAGGGAATATTTGTCCTACCTTTAGCTCCTCGTTGGGTTTGACACTCTTACTTATCGAGAAAGGCTACAATTGATCCCCTATACTTGTGGGTTATCAAGACCTTTTTCTGGCGCCGTTGCGGGGGAGCAATAGCGTGGGGTGAATATTCTCGTGTGTGCTTGTTTGCTTTATCACTAAGTAGATTATTTGTTGTTCTAAGTTGTTCTCTATCTTTAGTTATGGATGTGGAACACAAAATACCAAAAAAATTAGGTGTACTTGCTACTCATGGAGATGGGGAACCTCCTAAAACCCTCGATGCTCGTTATGTGGAAAATATTATGCACTTGTTTAATAATCCTGAGAAAACCCCATTAAATTATATGATGGGATACACGTTGGATCAACGTGAATGCTTTAGGGATTATCGCTTGACTCAAAAGGGGAAACTATTATGGGATCAAATTCATTTGTTGAAATGGTATGCTTGGGAGCTATGCTCGGGATATGATATTACTTGTTGCTCTAGGATGAAGGCTAAACACCTTTCCTTTTCTTGCAAATTTAATGCTAATGAAACCTTGGCTTCTTATGCTAATGGTATATATGATTACTATGATGTGGAACAAATAGAAGAGTTTGTTGCTTTTATGGGTGATTATGAAATTGAAGCTCTATTTAAAGGGTGTGATGATAATGATGATGCTGCTTACCGATCTAAAAATTTGGTTATGCTTTGTTATTGTTATACTAATTATGAATATAATGCCCATATTTATCGATTTATGGAGAAATTATACGCTGCCCAAGAAGAGACTAATATTTTGCAGGAAACTATGGAAGAAGAAAATGTTGAAACTGTGAGCTCATTAGATGAAAAAGATGACGAGGAGAGCGAAGAACAAAAGGAGGAAGAGCGGACTAGCTACCCATGCCCACCTTCTAATGAGAGTAACTCTTCAACTCATACATTGTTTAATTCCCCTTTTGTTCTTACCGAAGGATGAATGCTATGTTGATTTCTATGATCCCTTGGATTCGTTTGAAATATCCCCTTTTGATGAACTTGATGCTTGCTATGCTTGTGGCCATGATGCCAATATAAATGATGCTTATGAAGATGAACTTGCTATAGTTCCTTGTGTTAAACATGAAATTGTTGCTATCGCACCCACTTGTGATAGTCCTATTATCTTTTTGAACTCTCCCAACTACACTATATCGGAGAAGTTTGCTCTTATTAGGGATTAATAGATGGGTTGCCTTATACTATTCCACATGATGATTTTGATGAATATAATATGCATGTGCTTGCTGCTCCTACTTGCAATTATTATGAGAGAGGAACTACATCTCCACCTCTCTATGTTTCCAATACGATAAAATTGCAAGAAACTGCTTATGCTATGTATTGGCCTTTACTTGATGTGCATGAATTGTTCTTTTATGACATGCCAATGCGTAGGAAGAGAGTTAGACTTCGTCGTTGCATGATATATGTTACCTTGTGCTCACTACTAAATTACAAATCATTGTTAATTATTATTGGCTTTGATATACCTTGGGATCCGGGTGGATCCATTACTTGAGCACTTTATGCCTAGCTTAATGGCTTTAAAGAAAGAGCTGCCTGGGAGACAACCCGGAAGTTTTAGAGAGTCATTTATTTCGGTTGAGTGCTTTTATATAGTTTAAAAACCAAAAATATAGAGGGGAACTTAAAACTTTTTCAAAAAGAGAAGCGATTGAAAGGTGATGCATTACGGAAGTGAGGGTCGACCTTGAACAATTGTGTTCATGCTCATGGAAACAATGTAGAATTTTTCATGGAAGTTTCTCGCAAAAATATTTATCCCCTTGTACAATTCCATTGTATTATAAAAATAATGTGCCAAGTAAAGCCTTTATGATTAGTTTGGGTGATAGTTGTTTGATCATGCTGAAAAAGACAGAAACTTTATGCCCACGAAATTATTTTTAATTCCTATACAGAAAAAGATTTTGAGTTGATTATTTTTGCTGCTGATTGATATGCGAATTTCCCTAATTTTAGTAAATTCTTCAGAATTTTTGGAGTATCAGAAGTATGGTATAAGTTCAGATTACTACAGACTGTTTTGTTTTTGACAGATTCTGTTTTCTATGCTTTGTTCTCTTATTTTGATGAATCTATGGGTAGTATCGGGGGGTATGAACCATGGTGAAGTTGTATTAGAGTAGATATAATGCTAATATGAATTTGGAATGAGTTCACAACAATTCTTAAAGTGGTGATTTACTTTATTATACTAACGGATCTCACGAAAGTTTTGTTGAGTTTTGTGTGATTGAAGTTTTCAAGTTTTGGGTGAGACCACGATGGATGAAGGAATAAGGATAGGCAAGAGCCTAAGCTTGCGGATGCCCGAGGCACCCCAAGGTAATATTCAAGGAAGACTCAAGCGTCGAAGCTTGGGGATGCCCCGGAAGGCATCCCCTCTTTCGTCTACAATCTATCGGTAATTTTACTCGGAGCTATATTTTTATTCGTCACATGATATGTGCAAATGCTTGGAGCGTCTTTTGTGTTTATTTTTCCTTTTTATTTCTTGCACCATGCTGGTATGAGATAGTCCTTGGTTGATTTATAGAATGTTCTTTGCACTTCACTTATATCTTTTGAGTATGACTTTATAGAATGCTTCATGTGCTTCACTTATATCATTTGAAGTTTGGATTGCGTGTTTCCCTACACACAGAAAACCGCCATTTGTAGAATGCTCTTTTGCTTCACTTATATTTGTTAGAGCGGGGCATATCTTTTGTAGAAAGAATTAAACTCTCATGCTTCACTTATACCTATTTAGAGAGTTAACATGAGTTGGTCATTCACATGGTTAGTCATAAAATCCTACATAAAACTTGTAGATCACTAAATATGATATGTTTGATTCCTTGCAATAGTTTTGCGACATGAAGATGTGATATTAGAGTCATGCTAGTGAGTAATTGTGTATTCGTAGAAATACTTGTGTTAAGGTTTGTGATTCCCTTAGCATGCACGTATGGTGAACCGTTATGTGACGAAGTCGGAGCATGATTTATTTATTGATTGTCATCCTTTGTGTGGAAGTCAGGATCACGCAATGGTTAACTGCTACCAATCCTTCCCCTAGGAGCATGCATGTAGTACCTTGTTTCGATGACTAATAGACGTTTGCAATAAGTATGTGAGTTCTTTATGACTAATGTTGAGTCCATGGATTATACGCATTCTCACCCTTCCACCATTGCTAGCCTCTCTGGTACCGCGCAACTTTCGCCGGTGCATTACACCCACCATATACCCTTCCCCAAAACAGCCACCATACCTACCTATTATGGCATTTCCATAGCCATTCCGAGATATATTGCCATGCAACTTCCATCGCTCCGTTTATTATGACACGCCCATCATTGTCATATTGCTTTGCATGATCGTAAGATAGTGATACGTCCATTTTGCATCATGTTTTCATGTTGTTATTTATCGCTTCTTGGGCTATTATTTCACTTCACGGTACAATACTTATGCCTTTTATCTCTTATTTTGCAAGGTTTACATGAAGAGGGAGAATGCCGGCAGCTGGAATTCTGGCCTGAAAGTGGAGCAAAGTTGAGATACCTATTCTGCGCAACTCCAAACGCCGTAAAAAATCAACGAGGATTTTTTTCCTGATTTATAAAAAATATTGGGCCGAAGAAGCGCGAGAGGGGCACCAGCAGGTGGCCACAAGCCTGCACGGCGCGGCCACCCCCCAGGTCGCGCCAAGGGGGCTTGTGGGCAGCCTGCTGGCCCACTGCCCCCCTCTTCTACTATATGAAGGGTTTCGTCCAGAAAAAAAAATCAGGGAGGAGCTTTTTCGTGGATTCGCCGCTGCCACGAGGCGGAACTTGAGCACAACCAATCTAGAGCTCCGGCAGGACGATCCTGCCGGGGAACTTCCCTCCTGGAGGGTGAAATCGTCGCCATCGTCATCACCAACACTCCTCTCATCGGACGGGACTCGTCACCATCAACATCTTCATCAGCACCATCTAATCTCCAAACCCTAGTTCAGCACTTGTAATCAATCTCCGTCTCGCGACTCCGATTGGTACTTGTAAGGTTGCTAGTAGTGTTGATTACTCTTTGTAGTTGATGCTAGTTGGATTATTTGGTGGAAGAGTTTATGTTCAGATCCTTGATGCTACTCATTACCTCTCTGGTCATGAATATGATTATGCTTTGTGAGTAGTTACTTTTGTTCCTGAGGACATGGGATAAGTCATGCTAATAGTAGTCATGTGAATTTGGTATTCGTTCGGTAATTTGATGTGTTGTATGTTGTTTTTCCTCTAGTGGTGTTATGTGAACATCGACTACATAACACTTCACCATTATTTGGGCCTAGAGGAAGGCATTGGGAAGTAGTAAGTAGATAATGGGTTGCTAGAGTGACAAAAGCTTAAACCCTAGTTTATGCGTTGATTCGTAAGGGGATGATTTGGATCCACTAGTTTAATGCTATGGTTAGACTCTGTCTTAATTCTTCTTTCGTAGTTGCGGATGCCCACGAGAGGGGTTAATCATAAGTGGGATGCTTGTCCATGTAAGGGCAGTACCCAAGCGCCGGTCCACCCACATATCAAACTATCAAAGTAATGAACGCGAATCATATGAACATGATGAAAACTAGCATGACAGAAATTCCCGTGTGTCCTCGGGAGCGTTTTTCCTCCTATAAGACTTTGTCGAGGCTTGTCCCTTGCTACAAAAGGGATTGGGCCACTTTGCTGCACCGTTGCTACTTTTGTTACTTGTTGCTTGCTACGAATCATCTCACCACACAATCACTTGTTACCGACAATTTCAGTGCCTGCAGATTTTACCTTGCAGAAAACCACTTGCCAGATTCTTCTGCTCCTCGTTGGGTTCGACACTCTTACTTATCGAAAGGACTACGATTGATCCCCCATACTTGTGGGTCATGAGATAGCTAGCATGATGTTTTCATGGCTTGTCCGTTTTTTGATGTCATTGCTATGCTAGATCATTGCACATCCCGGTATACCGCCAGAGGAATTCATATAGAGTCGTATTTTGTTTTAAATATCGAGCTGTAAGTAAATAAAAGTGTGATGATCATCATTATTAGATCATTGTCCCATGTGAGGAAAGCAAGGAAGCTATGATTCCCTAACAAGTTGGGATGAGACTCCGGACTATAAAAATAAAATAAAAGAGGCCAAAGAGCCCACAAAAAAATTAAAATGAAAAAAAGAAAAAAAAGAGGCCAAAGAGCCCAAACAAAAAAAATGAGAGAAAAAGAGAGAAGGGACAATGCTATTATCCTTTACCACACTTGTGCTTCAAAGTAGCACCATGATCTTCATGATAGAGAGTCTCATATATTGTCACTTTCATATACTAGTGGGCATTTTCGTTATAGAACTTAGCTTGTATATTCCAATGATGGGCATCCTCAATTGCCCTAGGTCTTCGTGAGCAAGCAAGTTGGATGCACACCCACTTAGTTTCTTGTTGAGCTTTCATAAACTTATAGCTCTTGTGCATCTTTTTCATGGCAATCCCTAATCACTCACATTGATATCTATTGATGAGCATCTCCATAGCCCGTTGATACACCTAGTTGATGTGAGACTATCTCCTCCTTTTTGTATTCTCCACAACCACTATATTCTATTCCACCTATAGTGCTATGTCCATGGCTCACGCTCATGTATTGCGTGAAAGTTGAAAAAGTTTGAGAACACTAAAGTATGAAACAATTGCTTGGCTAAAACCGGGGTTGTGCATGATTTAAATACGTTGTGTGGGGGAAGATGGAGCATAGCCAGACTATATGATTTTGTAGGGATAACTTTCTTTGGCCATGATATTTTGAGAAGACATGCTTGCTTTGTTAGTATGCTTGAAATATTATTGTCTTTATGTCAAATGATAGACTATTGTTTCGAATCACTCGTGTTTTAGTATTCATCCCATGATTAGATTATATGATCAAGATTATGCTAGGTAGCATTCCACATCAAAAATTATCTTTTTTATCATTTACCTACTCGAGGACGAGAAGGAATTAAGCTTGGGGATGCTGATACGTCTCCGTCGTATCTACATTTTTTTATTGTTTCATGCCAATATTCTACAACTTTCATATACTTTTGGCAACTTTTTATACTATTTTTGGGACTAACAAAATGATCCAGTGCCCAGTGCTAGTTCCTGTTTATTGCATGTTTTCTGTTTCACAGATTATCCATACCAAACGAAGTCCAAACACAATAAAAAACCTACGGGGATTTTTTTAGAATATTTATGATTTTTGGGAAGAAGAATCAACGTGAAATGATGCCCGAGGGGGTCACAAGCCCCCTAGCCGCGGCCTGGGGGTGGAGCCGTGCCTGGCAGGCTTGTGACTAATCCCTAAGGCGGTTGGGCCCTTATTTCGCCGCAATAAAGATAATATCCGGAAGAAAATCATGTTAAAATTTCAGCTCAATCGGGGTTACCGATCTCTGGGAATTTAAGAAACAGTGAAAGGCCAGAATCTGGGAGCATAGAAACAGAAGGACACATAGAGAGAGATCCAATCTCGGAGGGGCTCTCACCCCTCCGCCGCCATGGAGACCATGGACCAGAGGGGAAACCCTTCTCCCATCTAGGGAGGAGGTCAAGGAAGAAGAAGAAGAAGGGCGGCTATCTCCCCCTCTCTCTCGGCGGCGCCGGAACGCCGCCTGGGACATCATCGTGTGAGGCCAACACCTCCGTCATCTTCACCAACACCTCCATCACCTTCCCCCATCTATATTCAGCGGTCCACTCTCCCGCAACCCATTGTACCCTCTACTTGAACATGGTGCTTTATGCTTCATATTATTATCCAATGATGTGTTGCCATCCTATGATGTCTGAGTAGATTTTCGTTGTCCTATTGGTGATTGATGAATTGCTATGATTGGTTTAATTTGCTTGTGGTTATATTGCTGTCCTTTGGTGCCCATCATATGACTGCGCGCGTGGATCACACCATAGGGTTAGTAGTATGTTGATAGGACTATGTATTGGAGGGCAAGGGTGACAGAAGCTTCAGCCTAGCATAGAAATTGATGCATACGGGATTGAAGGGGGACCAATATATCTTATTGCTATGGTTGGGTTTTACCTTAATGAACGTTAGTAGTTGTGGATGCTTGCTAATAGTTCCAATCATAAGTGCATAGAATTCCAAGTAAGGGATGACATGCTAGCAGTGGCCTCTCCCACATAAAACTTGCTAGCGGTCTAGTAACATAGTCAATTGCTTAGGGACAATTCCGCAACTCCTACCACCACTTTTCCATACTCGTCAATCTAACGTAATTGTTTCTTTATCTAACCAGCCCCTAGTTTTTATTTACGTTTGTTTGCAAACCTATCCTATCACTCCTACAAAGTACTTCTAGTTTCATACTTGTTCTAGGTAAAGCAAACGTAAAGTGTGCGTAGAGTTGTATCGGTGGTCGATAGAACTTGAGGGAATATTTGTCCTACCTTTAGCTCCTCGTTGGGTTCGACACTCTTACTTATCGAGAAAGGCTACAATTGATTCCCTATACTTGTGGGTTATCACTTGCCAAGGACTAAAAGAGGACATGATTCTATATTTCTGGTAGTGGATAGGTTTTCTAAAATGTCACACTTTATTACATGCCACAAAAGCGACGATGCATCTCATATTGCTAATCTGTTTTTCAGGGACATCGTGAGATTGCATGGAGTACCCAAGACTATTGTTTCTGATCGTGATGTGAAGTTTATGAGCTATTTCTGGAACACACTATGGGGGAAGCTGGGGACAAAGTTGTTGTTTTCTACAACTTGTCACCCCCAAACTGATGGCCAATTGGAGGTGGTGAATCGCACATTATCCACATTGTTGCGAACCATGATCAAGAAAAATCTGCCTGAGTGGGAAGAGTGTTTGCCTCATGTTGAGTTTGCTTATAATAGGTTTGTGCAGTCTACTACTCAGTTATGTCCGTTTGAGGTGGTTTATGGTTTCAAACCAATAACACCACATGATTTACTCCCACTTCCAATACAAGACAGAGTAAACATGGAGGCATCAAAACGAGCTGAATTTGTGAAAAAAATCCATGAGAAAACAAAAGAGGCTATAGAGAAGAAGGGAAGACATGTGGCTGAGAGAGTAAACAAGAAGAGGAAGGAGGTGATATTTCAGCCTGGAGACATGGCTTGGGTTCATTTTCGCAAGGATAAGTTCCCCACATTACGAAAGTCAAAGTTGATGCCTAGGGGTGTTGGTCCATATAGAGTGATTTCGAGGATCAATTATAATGCATACAAGATAGACCTTCCGGTTGATGAGTGATACGTCTCAAATGTCTCTATAATTTTTGATGGTTTCATGCTGTTATCTTGTCAACTTTGGATGTTTTATATACCTTTTATATCTTTTTTGGGACTAACTTATTAATTGAGTGCCAAGTGCCAGTTCCTGTTTTTTCCGTGTTTTGACTCTTTTCAGATCTGATTTTGGAACGGAGTCCAAACGGAATTAAATCCCCGAAATAAAATTTTCCAGAACAGAAGAAGATCGGGGGACTTGAGGGCCAAGGAAGGGGGCCCACAGGGAGCCCACAAGCCCTGACGCCGCGGCCAGGGGGGCCCGCGGCGACCAAGCTTGTGGCCTCCCTGGCGCTCCCCTGCCCTAGCTCTTTGGCCTATAAATTCCCTAAAATCCCAAAAAATATAAGGGCATCCATGAAAACACTTTTCCGCTGCCGCAAGCTTCCGTTTTCGTGAGATCTCATCTGGAGACCCTTCCCGGTGCCCTTCCGAAGGGGACTTTGGAGTTGGAGGGCTTCTTCATCATCATCATCGCCCCTCCAATGACTCGTGAGTAGTTAACTTCAGACCTACGGGTCCGTAGTTAGTAGCTAGATGGCTTCTTCTCTCTCTTGGATCTTCAATACAAAGTTCTCCATGATCTTCATGGAGATCTATCCGATGTAATCCTCTTTGGCGGTGTATTTGTCGAGATCCGATGAATTGTGGATTTGTGATCAGATTATCTATGAATTATATTTGAGTCTTTGCTGATTTCTTATATGCATTAATTGATATCCTTGTAAGTCTCTCCGAGTCTTGGGTTTTGTTTGGCCAACTAGATCTATGATTCTTGCAATGGGAGAAGTGCTTGGTTTTGGGTTCATACCGTGTGGTGACCTTTCCCAGTGACAGAAGAGGCAGCAAGGCACGCATCGTGTTGTTGCCATCAAGGGTAACAAGATGGGCTTTCATCATAGATTTGAGATTGTCCATCTACATCATGTCATCTTGCTTAAGGCGTTACTCTGTTCTTATGAACTTAATACACTAGATGCATGCTGGATAGCGGTCGACGTGTGGAGTAATAGTAGTAGATGCAGAAAGTATCGGTCTACTTGTTTTGGACTTGATGCCTATAGATATGATCATTGCCATCAATAACGTCATGAATTTGTGGGGTTCTATCAATTGCTCGACAGTAATTCGTTCACCCACCGTCTACTTGCTTTCATGAGAGAAGCCACCAGTGAACACTACGGCGCCCGGGTCTATTCACAACTATCGTCTCCACTTTCACTTTTACTTTGCTTTGTTTACTTTTTGCTTTCAGTTCTCACTTTGCAAACAATCTATAAGGGATTGACAACCCCTTCATAGCGTTGGGTGCAAGCTCTTTGTGTTTGTGCAGGTACTTGTGACTTGACGCGATCCTCCTACTGGATCGATACCTTGGTTCTCAAACTGAGGGAAATACTTACTGCTTCTCTGCTGCATCACCCTTTCCTCTTCAAGGGAATACCAACGCAAGGCTCCAAGGCCGCGGAGGAATCCTTTGCATATTTGCCAAGAAAGTCCCTGTAGGCGTAGCCAGCAGCAGAAGGACCTCTGATGCCGTTGCCAGGGAAGGTCTTTTGTTGCCGTAGCAGAAGGATTTTTGGCGCCGTTGCCGGGGAGGAGAGATCAAGTCAATATCTATCCAAGTAGGTGTCACAAACTCATCTCTTGCATTTACCTTTTTTTGCCAGTTGCCTCTCGTTTTCCTTGCCCCCACTTCACATTGCCGTTTTCATTTGCCTTTCTCCTTTGCCGTTTTATTTTGCCTTTCTCCTTTGCCGTTTTCATTTTCCTTTTGCCGTTTTCCTTTGCCAGTTTTCTTGCCTGCCTGTGTTCTTGTTTGTTTGTTGATGTCATCATGGCTGAAAACACCAAACTTTGTGACTTCTCGAGTACTAATAATAATGATTTTATTTGTACTCCGATTGCTCCCGCCACTAGTGCGGAATCATATGAAATCAACGCTGCCTTGCGGAATCTTGTTATGAAAGAGCAATTCTCTAGCCTTCCTAGTGAAGATGCCGCATCCCATCTCAATACCTTCATTGAGCTTTGCGATATGCAAAAGAAAAGCGATGTGGATAATGACGTGATTAAATTGAAGCTTTTTTCCTTTCTCGTTGCGAGATCGCGCAAAAACTTGGTTTTCTTGTTTGCCTAAAAATAGTATCGATTCTTGGGATAAGTGCAAAGATGCTTACATATCCAAGTATTTTCCGCCGGCTAAGATTATCTCTCTCCGTAACGATATCATGAATTTCAAGCAACTTGATCATGAACACGTTGCACAATCTTGGGAGAGGATGAAGTTAATGATTAGAAATTGTCCCGCTCATGGCTTGAGTTTGTGGATGATTATACAAATCTTTTACGCTGGTTTGAATTTTGCTTCTCGCAATATCTTGGACTCCGCCTGAGGTGGAACGTTCATGAAATCACGTTAGGAGAAGCTACAAAAGTCCTAGACAATATCATGACCAACTACTCTCAGTGGCACACTGAAAGGTCACCTGCTAGCAAAAAGGTACACGCTATAGAAGAAATTAACTCACTTAGTGCTAAGATGGACGAGTTGATGAATTTGGTTGCTAGTAAAAATGCTCCTTTAGATCCTAATGACATGCCACTATCTTCCTTGATTGAGAGCAGCAACGCTAGTTTGGACGTTAATTTTGTTGGTAGGAACAATTTTGGCAACAACAATGCTTTTAGAGGAAACTATGTTCCTAGGCCTTTTCCTAGTAACTCCTCTAACAACTATGACAATTCCTACAACAACACTTATGGAAATCATAACAAATTACCCTCTGATTTAGAGAGTAATATCAAAGAGTTCATCAACTCTCAAAAGATTTTCAATGCGTCCATAGAGGAAAACTACTCAAAATAGACGATTTGGCTAAGAGCATTGATAGGATGTCTTGTGATATTGATGCTTTGAAAGTTAGATGTGCTGTTCCCAAGGTTAACTTGGATGAAACTTTAAAATCTATGTGTGTCTCCATGAATGAGAGCAAAGAATGAACCACCCAAATTCGCGCTAGGAATGAATGGTTTAAAAGGGTGCGTTCTAGTGATGCAAATCACGAAGATCTTAAAGTGCTTGGTTTGACTCCTCTTGAATCTTTGTTTTCGCGTGTCAAACCTATTGATGAAGGGGCTGGATATGAATCCACTTTGGTTGAAAAACGCCCCAATGATTCGGAGTCTGATGGGGTTATAGTCCCAGGATAGGGTCATAGGCCCGCCCTATAGGTTCTACCCAAGAACTATCCTTCATAGAGGACGAGGCCCTTGGACAGTTCCGACTGAACTAAGGACTCCCCCATCATCCAGTCGATGACAAACACTCGGAGCATATTTAACGTACCGACTGGATTCCATTCTGTACATCGTAACCTCCCAGGAGGGCAACGGTCATACGTTTTCATACACCATTATTAACATTTAAGGCTTACGTTACCTGTAATGTAGGCATTTATTCACCACTATTCCACCCCTGTCCACCGGGCCATTATGAAGGGCAGCGCACTCTATATAAGCCGCCCTTCCACACTGGTGCGGGGGTTGGCTTTTACTATAATCCTATATTCCACTCGACACTAAGCTCCCAAGAGCACCGAGACGTAGGGATTTTACCTCCACCGTAGAGGGGCCTGAACTTATACATCCTTGCCGTAGCTAAGGCTCTGCCCATCCTTTCGTACCCTACACTTCTACTATCAGACTTATACCCACGACAGTTGGCGCCCACCATGAGGCAGGCGTCTAAGCGACTTCCGGCGAGTTTGCGATTTCATCTGTTCATCATGTCGTCCGGTGGAGATCTGTGCATGGGTCACGAGATCCTCTTTGGCGCACTCTCCTTCATCGTCGACGATTTGGCTTGGCTTCGGGATGCGCCCCTCGACGTCGAGGCGCTCCCGAGTCGCGGGGCTACGCACTCCTGTGCTGGTTCCCGCGGCATCCTTCTTCTCCAACCATCGGCCCCGGTGTCGATCCTCGCCCCCGTCACGCGTCGCAACAAGCGATCCCGTCGCCCCCGGCTCCCGCGTTGGGTGCGACATGCCCAAGAGCGACAGAGCGCGTCCTCTCAAGTGGCGGTACTCGAATCGGTTGTGGTCCGCCACCATCCCAGTGCTTGGAATCAGTTCCGACTCAGCTACCTTCCGAGTACCTGGGTCGCGGGCCTACAGCCGAAGTTCTCATGGACGATTCCCATGAAAGTCCCCTCCGGACTAGTCGGGACGAGCATGAGGTCGGAGAATCATCCGACGCTCGTCGTCAACACCGTCGTTCTGTCAGTCGACGCACTCGCCAGAGCGACGTCGAGGTGTTCCGCACACCCGTCCTCAACCTGGCTGCGGCTGCCAGGATAGCCGATTCTCTCCAGCCGACTGATTCAGAGGCTGGCAGAGGGATCGAGCAGATCCGTGCCCTGTTGCATACGGCGAAGCAGCAAAATTCGGCGGTCTCCCAGTCGCACAACAGGATCCACAACAGTTCTGTTCACGCGAACACGCATCGGTCGGTTTTCAGCCCCGACTCTCATCAGCGCCGCAAAGGGGGCAGCCGTTCCAGGAATCCCGAAATCGTCGCTGTTCACGCACCCCTCCGCGGGGTGGGCCCTACGGACCTCGGCATCACGATGATCATCGTTCAGTCGGCGACGCAAGAGGGTACATCGCCCAGAAGAAGGTCGACAGGAGTCGAGTCCACCGTGATGGTCACGATAGAGACCATCCGAGTGGAAGCAAGACCGTCGTCTCGGGCCCCGAGTGCTTCAGTCGGGCCATCCGTTCAGCTGACATCCCTCCCAACTTCCAATTGGCGACGGGAATCAGCAAGTTCATAGGAGAGTCCAAGCCAGAAACGTGGTTGTACAACTACAGAGTGGCGGTCCAGATCGGTGGCGGAGATGACTAGGTCGCCATGAAACATCTCCCCCTGATGCTCGACGGCTCGGTGCGAGCTTGGCTGAGTCAGTTGGCTCCGTCAAGCATCTACAGCTGGACAGATCTGTCCCGAGTCTTCATCAGGACCTTCGAGGGCACGTGCAAACGCCCTGCTGGTCTCGTGGAGCTCCAGCACTGCGTTCAAAAGCAGAACGAGCCCTTGCGCGATTTCATCCAGCGCTGGACGACCCTCTACCACACGGTGGAGAATGTCGCGGAGCATCAAGCAGTCTGCGCCTTCAAGGCAGGCGTGCGGTACAGGGATCTGTACCTGAAATTCGGTCGGACATGCGACATCTCCATGAGCAAGATGATGGAGATAGCCGCACGCTATGCAAATGGCGAAGAGGAGGACCGCATACGTAGGGGCAAGCATAAGTCAGTCGCCGATGGAGATGGGAACAACAGTCGGAAGCAGAAGCAGAAGGCTCAATCCACTCCGCAGGTAGAGGCAACAACCGTTACAAATGCCAAGTTCAAAGGCAAGGGGAAGGCTCAGTACACCCCCAAGAAGAGGCAGTCAGGAAATTCCATCCTGGATCAGCGGTGTCCAATCCACACGAAGATGGACGAGGAAGGCAACGCCATATTCCCGAAGCATACCACTCGGCAGTGTCGTCTCCTGATCCAAGGATTCGGTGAAGGGCAACCGAGTGAAAAGGACACCGAGCAGGATGATGAGGACAAGGAGGATCCGTTCCCCCAAGTCCATGCAACGTTGATGATTTTTGCTGATGTGGAAAGCAAAAGTCGACTGAAGCTGGTGAACAGGGAGGTGAACATGGCAACCCCAACCACCCCCACGTTCCTCAAGTGGTCACAGACTGCGATCAGGTTTGATCAGTCGGAATCCAGCACACGTACCCACCCCAGGGATGCAAGCTCTGGTCGTCGACCCGGTGGTGGAAGGAGTCCGACTGCGCAAAGTCCTCATGGACGACGGCAGCGGTTTGAACATCATGTACGCCGACACTCTCAAGGGAATGGGCATTCCGATGTCCAAACTTAGCGAGAGCACTATGCAGTTCCACGGAGTCGTCCCAGGACGAAAGGCCAAGTAACTCGGCCAGATCGCGTTGGATGTCGTCTTCGGCTCTGACAAGAACTTCCGCAAGGAGAAGCTGACATTCGAGGTGGTGGACTTCCAGTGCGCATACCACGCGATTCTGGGCCGTCCGGCATATGCGGGTTTCATGGCCCGTCCATGTTACGTGTATTTGAAGCTGAAGATGCCAGGTCCCAAAGGTGTGATCACGATTATAGGCAATCGGCAGCGAGCCGAGGAGTGTTTGCAGCAGGGGTCGAGGATTGCCGATCAGCAGATGGCTATTCTCGAGCTGGATGAGTACAAGAAGACCATCGACCCCGCTGACCTGACGCGTTCAAAGAAGCCAGCTTCCGAGTCCACGTTCCAGTCGGCGGGCGACACGAAGAAAGTCAGCATCCACCCGACAGACGACACTGCCGCCCCGACGAACATCTCCACCACCCTTGATCCAAAATAGGAAGCCGAGCTCATCCAATTCCTCCGTGAGAACTGGGACATTTTCGCATGGAAGCCCGCTGACATGCCAGGTGTACCCAGGGAGTTGGCTAAGCACCGACTGCATGTGGATCCTGCTGCTCGGCCCGTCCGAGAACGCCTACGTCGATCCATCGCGCACAAGAGGAAGGCAATCGAAGAGGAGGTGGCTAAACTTTTGGCAGCCAACTTCATTCGCGAGGTGCACCACTCCGAGTGGCTCGCTAATGTGGTCATGGTGCCCAAGAAGGACAAGTCTCTCCGTATGTGCATCGATTTCAAGCATCTCAATAAGGTGTGCCCGAAAGATCACTTCCCGCTCCCCCGCATCGATCAAATTGTCGATTCGACTGCGGGTTGCGAGCGTTTATCCTTCCTTGATGCCTATTCGGGCTATCATCAGATCCGTCTGTATGGTCCGGATGAATTAAAAACAACCTTCATCACCCCATTCGGGTGTTTCTGCTACATCACTATGCCATTCGGTTTGAAGAATGCAGGAGCAACTTTTATGCGCATGATCCAAAAATGCCTCCTTGACCAGATCGGTCGAAATGTGGAGGCATATATGGACGATATCGTAGTCAAGTCACGCAAAGGTTCCGACCTGCTGACTGACTTGGCAGAAACATTCGCCAACCTACGTAGGTACGATATCAAGCTCAACCCAGCCAAGTGTTCATTCGGTGTTCCCAGCGGGAAGTTATTCGGTTTCTTCGTTTCCGAACGAGGGATCGATGTCAACCCCGAAAAGATCGGGACCATCGTCCGAATGGAACGGCCGGTAAGAATACATGATGTTCAAAGCCTCACAGGTTGCCTAGCGGCTTTGAGCAGGTTTATCGCTTGACTCGACGAGAAGGCGTTACCTCTGTACCGACTCATGAAGAAATCAGATACCTTCGAGTGGACAGACGAAGCCCAAATTGCATTCGACGACCTCAAAGCCCTGCTTTCCACCCAGCCGGTTCTTACTGCCCCACTCAGTAAAGAACCCCTTCTTCTGTACATCGCGGCTACAAATCAAGTCGTCAGCACCGTTCTCACAGTCGAACGCGAAGAAGAAGGCAAAGCATACAAGGTTCAGCGACCAGTATATTATGTCTCCGAAGTCCTGACTCCTTCCAAGCAGAGGTATCCCCATTATCAAAAGCTTATTTACGGGATCTACATGACTGCAAAGAAGGTGGCTCATTACTTCCAAGACCACTCGGTGTCTGTCATATCTGATGCTCCGTTGTCGGAAATTCTCAACAATCGGGATGCATCGGGCAGAGTGGCAAAATGGGCAATGGAGGTGCTATACTGCAATATCAAGTTCGAAGCCAAGAAAGCTATAAAGTCTCAAGCTCTGGCTGACTTCATAGCAGAATGGGTAGAACAACAGCAACCGACTCACATCTACTCGGCTCATTGGACTATGTTCTTCGATGGGTCCAAGATGTTGAATGGCTCCTGCGCTGGCGTAGTGATCATAGCCCCAAAGGGTGATAAACTCAAGTATCTGTTGCAGATACATTTCGATCCCTCCAACAACGAAGCAGAGTACGAAGCTCTCCTTTACGGGTTGCGCATGGCCATCACACTCGGCGTCCGTCGCCTGATGATCTATGGCGACTCAGATCTGGTGGTTAATCAAGCAATGAAGGAGTGGGATGTAAGGAACCCCACCATGACTGCATACTGCAACGCAGTAAGGAAGCTCGAGAAGAAGTTTGAAGGTCTGGAACTTCACCATGTTCCCCGACTGAAAAACCAAGCAGCAGATGAATTGGCAAAACTTGGATCCACTCGGAGACCAGTCCTGAGTGATGTCTGCCTCGAGCACCTACATCTCCCCTCGGTGAAGGAAGATCCCTTTACAGAGGAGCCAGTACAACCAAAGAGCTCAATAGATCTGACTGAAGTCGAGGTCTCCGCTGTGGTTGATTTGATCATGGAGATTCTTGCTGTCATCCCCGAGTGGACTGTGTCGTTCATTGCGTACATCATGAGGCAAGAGTTACCAGAAGACGAAGTCCAAGCTAGGCAGATCGTCCGCAGGTCGAAGTCCTTCACCGTCATTGATGGCCAGTTGTAGAGGGAAAGTGTTTCGGGCGTCCTTCAGCGGTGTATCTCCCCTGAGGAGGGACAGTTAATATTGGAAGAAATTCACCTGGGAACCTGCGGTCATCATGCCTCCTCAAGAGCAATCGTTGCCAAAGCATTCAGAGCTGGTTTCTTCTGGTTACAGGCGAATGAAATGGCAAAAGATATGGTCGACCGATGCGAAGGCTGTCAGTTCTATTCGAACAAGTCCCACAAGCCAACGTCTGCGCTGAAGAAAATTCCTCTTGTTTGGCCATTCGCGGTGTGGGGATTAGACATAGTCGGGCCATTGAGAACAGGCCAAGGAGGATTCACTCATCTACTAGTAGCAGTCGACAAGTTTACCAAGTGGATCGAAGCCAAGCCCATCAAGAAGCTCGACGCTCTTACGGCCATCAAGTTTATTAGAGACATCATCGCCAGATTTGGGGTTCCGCACAGCATAATCACCGACAATGGCACGAACTTTGACTCGGACAGATTCAAAGGTTTTTGCAAAGGCCAAGGTATCCGAGTGGATTTTGCATCCGTGGCGCACCCCCAAACAAACGGGCAAGAAGAGCGGGCGAATGGACTTATTCTTCAAAGGTTGAAGCCTCGACTCCTACGAGAAGTTGGACATGCCGCCGGCGCATGGGTCACCGAGCTGCCTTTGGTGCTGTGGGGCCTCCGCACAACTCCAAATAGATCTACATGGCGATCCCCGTTCTTCCTCATTTATGGAGCAGAGGCAGTCCTTTCGAGCGATTTGCTTCACAACTCTCCACGAGTCGAACTCTTCTCCGAAGCCGAAGCAGAGCAAGCTAGGCAAGATGGAGTGGATCTTCTAGAAGAAGAGCGCGAGATGGCACTAACTCGCTCAAAAATTTATCAACAAGATCTGCGGCGATTTCATGCGCGGCACGTCAGGTGCTCCTAGTGGATCAGCAGAGACCACACAAGTTGGCTCCCACCTTGGAAAGACCCTTCATCGTCTCTAAGGTGCCGAACAACGGAGCATATCGACTCTACAACCTCGATAGGGAAACGGACGAGCCATGAGCATGGAATGGAGATCTCCTGAAGCGCTTCTACACATAACCGTCGTCGGGGGCAATGTAAAGAGCAAGTATCATTGAAGTAATACAAAGCAGATTGATTTCTTGCCGATTCAAAATTCTTCCGCGTTTGCAGACTCCGGCCTAAAAAACTCGCTCAGATTGTGCACTAAAAGTCGCACTCGGGGACTTAGCTGCGACCCAGAATCGCCTAAGTACAAACTCGCTCTGAGTGTGCACTAAAAGTCGCACTTGGGGACTTAGCTGCGACCCAGAATCGCCTAAGTACAAACTCGCTCCGAGTGTGCACTAAAAGTCACACTCGGGGACTTAGCTGTGATCCAGAATCGCCTAAGTACAAACTCGCTCTGAGTGTGCACTAAAAGTCGCACTCGGGGGCTTAGCTGCGACCCAGAATCGCCTAAGTACAAACTCGCTCCGAGTGTGCACTAAAAGTCGCACTCGGGGAGTTAGCTGCGACCCAGAATCGCCTAAGTACAAACTTGCTCCAAGTGTGCACTAAAAGTCGCACTCGGGGACTTAGCTGCGACCCAGAATCGCCTAAGTACAAACTCGCTCCGAGTGTGCACTAAAACTCGCACTCGGGGACTTAGCTGCGACCCAGAATCGCCTAAGTACAAACTCGCTCTGAGTCTGCACTAAAAGTCGCACTCGGGGACTTAGCTGCGACCCAGAATCGCCTAAGTACAAACTCGCTCCGAGTGTGCACTAAAAGTCACACTCGGGGACTTAGCTGCGACCCAGAATCGCCTAAGTACAAACTCGCTCCGAGTGTGCACTAAAAGTCGCACTCGGGGACTTAGCTGCGACCCAAAATCGCCTAAGTACAAACTCGCTCCGAGTGTGCAATAAAAGTCGCACTCAGGGACTTAGGTGCAACCCAAAATCGCCTAATTACAAACTCGCTCCGAGTGTGCACTAAAAGTCGCACTCGGGGACTTAGCTGCGTTCCAGAATCGCCTAAGTACAAACTCGCTTCGAGCGTGCACTAAAAGTAGCACTTGGGGACTTAGGTGCGACCCAGAATCGCCTAAGTAAAAACTCGCTCCGAGTGTGCACTAAAAGTCGCACTCGGGGACTTAGCTGCGATCCAGAATCGCCTAAGTACAAACTCGCTCCGAGTGTGCACTAAAAGTAGCACTCGGGGACTTAGCTGCGACCCAGAATCGCCTAAGTACAAACTCGCTCCAAGTGTGCACTAAAAGTCGCACTCGGGGACTTAGCTGCGACCCAGAATCGCCTAAGTACAAACTCGCTCCGAGTGTGCACTAAAAGTCGCACTCGGGGACTTAGCTGCGATCCAGAATCGCCTAAGTACAAACTCGCTCCGAGTATGCACTAAAAGTCGCACTCGGGTACTTAGCTGCGACCCAGAATCGCCTAAGTACAAGCTCGCTCTGACTGTGCACTAAAAGTCGCACTCGGGGACTTAGCTGCGACCCAGAATCGCCTAAGTACAAACTCGCTCCGAGTGTGTATTAAAAGTCGCACTGGGGGACTTAGCTGCGACCCAGAATCGCCTAAGTACAAACTCGCTCCGAGCGTGCACTAAAAGTCGCACTCGGGGACTTAGCTGCGACCCAGAATCGCCTAAGTACAAACTCGCTCCGAGTGTGCACTAAAAGTCGCACTCGGGGACTTAGCTGCGATCCAGAATCGCCAGAGTACAAACTCGCTCCGAGTGTGCACTAAAAGTCGCACTCGGGGACTGAGCTGCGACCCAGAATCGCCTAAGTACAAACTCGCTCCGAGTGTGCACTAAAAGTCGCACTCGGGGACTTAGCTGCGACCCAGAATCGCCTAAGTACAAACTCGCTGCGAGGGTGCACTAAAAGTCGCACTCGGGGACTTAGCTGCGACCCAGAATCGCCTAAGTACAAACTCGCTCCGAGTGTGCACTAAAAGTCGCACTCGGGGACTTAGCTGCGATCCAGAATCGCCTAAGTACAAACTCGCTCCGAGTGTGCACTAAAAGTCGCACTCGGGGACTTAGCTGCGACCCAGAATCACCTAAGTACAAACTCGCTCCGAGTGTGCACTAAAACTCGCACTCGGGGACTTAGCTGCGACCCAGAATCGCCTAAGTACAAACTCGCTCTGAGTCTGCACTAAAAGTCGCACTCGGGGACTTAGCTGCGACCCAGAATCGCCTAAGTACAAACTCGCTCCGAGTGTGCACTAAAAGTCGCACTCGGGGACTTAGCTGCGACACAGAATCGCCTAAGTACAAACTCGCTCCGAGTGTGCACTAAAAGTCGCACTCGGGGACTTAGCTGCGAGCCAGAATCGCCTAAGTACAAACTCGCTCCGAGTGTGCACTAAAAGTCGCACTCGGGGACTTAGCTGCGACCCAGAATCGCCTAAGTACAAACTCGCTCCGAGTGTGCACTAAAAGTCGCACTCGGGTACTTAGCTGCGACCCAGAATCGCCTAAGTACAAGCTCGCTCTGAGTGTGCACTAAAAGTCGCACTCGGGGACTTAGCTGCGACCCAAAATCGCCTAAGTACAAACTCGCTCCGAGTGTGTATTAAAAGTCGCACTAGGGGACTTAGCTGCGACCCAGAATTGCCTAAGTACAAACTCGCTCCGAGCATGCACTAAAAGTCGCACTCGGGGACTTAGCTGCGACCCAGAATCGCCTAAGTACAAACTCGCTCCGAGTGTGCACTAAAAGTCGCACTCGGGGACTTAGCTGCGATCCAGAATCGCCTAAGTGCAAACTCGCTCCGAGTGTGCACTAAAAGTCGCACTCGGGGACTTAGCTGCGACCCAGAATCGCCTAAGTACAAACTCGCTCCGAGTGTGCACTAAAAGTCTCACTCGGGGACTTAGCTGCGACCCAGAATCGCCTAAGTACAAACTCGCTCCGAGGGTGCACTAAAATTCGCACTCGGGGACTTAGCTGCGACCCAGAATCGCCTAAGTACGAACTCGCTCCGAGTTTGCACTAAAAGTCGCACTCGGTACGTAGCTGCGACCCAGAATCGCCTAAGTACAAGCTCGCTCTGAGTGTGCACTAAAAGTCGCACTCGGGGACTTAGCTGCGACCCAGAATCGCCTAAGTACAAACTCGCTCCGAGCGTGCACTAAAAGTTGCACTCGGGGACTTAGCTGCGACCCAGAATCGCCTAAGTACAAACTCGCTTCGAGTGTGCACTAAAAGTCGCACTCGGGGACTTTGCTGCGATCCAGGATCGCCTAAGTACAAACTCGCTCCCAGTGTGCACTAAAAGTCGCACTCGGGGACTTAGCTGCGACCCAGCATCGCCTAAGTACAAACTCGCTCCGAGTGTGCACTAAAAGCCGCACTCGGGGACTTAGCTGCGACCCAGAGTCGCCTAAGTATAAACTCGCTCCCAGTGCGTGCTAAAAGACATGCTCGGAGACTTAGCTGCGATCCAGAGTCGCCTAAGTAAAAAAGCTTCCTCCGAGTGTATACTCGAGATACACTCGAAGGCTTAGCAGACCCTCATTGAGGCTCATGTGGATGTGAAGACAACTCACAACTACATGAGTATCAACTCACTCCGAGTGCGCACGAAAAGTCACACTCGGGGACTTAGCTGCGACTAAGAGTCGCCTAAGTAAAAAGCTTCCTCCGAGTGTGTACTCGAGATACACTCGAAGGCTTAGCAGACCCTCATTGAGGATCATGTGGATGTGAGGACAACTTACAACTACATGAGTAACAACTCACTTCGAGTGTGCACGAAAAGTCACACTCGGGGACTTAGGTGCGACTCAGAGTCGCCTAAGTAAAAAGCTTCCTCATGTTTGCCATTGGCTTCACCAAGAAACGCCAAACAAAAACCACGAGCCAAAATCGTGTCAAAAAAAAACTTGGCGAAAGAAGAGCAAAATATTCGATTCGAATTCAAAGTTGGATCTAAGATCAGTCGGCTCGGTGTGAATCAAGCTTATCCACATCGAACCACGAATGTGACGACCAACAGCAATGGCCAAAGTTTGATACAGATACCACTCGGCATACCGAGGTAAAGGTGCATTCACCATCAAGTTTTTTTCAAGCGTCACCAGGACTGGCAGAATCCACAAAGGTGTCAAGGTCGATTCCGTCTGGAATGCGAGTAGCTGTGTCCAGGAAGGTCTCCATGAAATCTTCGAATCGAAGCTTCTTGGTGTTGGCAACCTGCAACGTCTTCAACTTTTCTTCGCGAGCTTCCTTGCAGTGCACTCGGACCAGAGATAGCGCCACGTCCGTACCACAACGAGCGGCAGACTTCTTCCATGCCTGCACTCTGCTCGAGACATCCTCCAGCCGAGTCATCAACCCATCTATTTCTTGCCGAGAATCGTCTTCAGGCCACAACTCCTTGTCGATACGGCCGGTGACTTCTCTCAGGCGGCCAATGAAAGGTCCCACCCTGCTAAGGCGAATATGCGCTCGGAGCAAGTCCCGGTTGGCTTTGTCGCCGAGTAGAACGTTTGGAACAACCGACCGTTCAATGTCGGCTGCTTTAGCCTCAACGTCCAGACAGAAGTATGCAAACAAAAGACAAGCAGAAAGTAAGCGCAGAGTGGACTCCACAGGCATGAAGCGCTCGGCAAAAACTTACCACCAAGCAGTGCAACCATCTTCCTTGCCCAGTCGCTGACGTACTTCTCCTGCGCCATGCATCGAGTGTTCATCAACTTCAGCTGGCCCATCCATTCAGATCTTTGACTCTTCAATTTTTCAACTTCGGCTAGCAATGCCTTGTTGGTCTCCCGAGACTCCTCCAAAGACTTCTCTCGGTCAGCAAGAGCTCCCTTCACACCAGCCAGGTCATTCACAGCCGCCTCCAAGTCTGCATCAAGCTGAATCTTCTCAGCCTTCAAAGCATTGTACGCACATCCCATTTCGCAAGTCTTCTGCCAAATAAGCACAAAGGGAAGATCATACACATTCAACAAGGAAAACAATAAAAGCTCAAAGTTCTTCAGACCCCTGCCGATGAAAGCAATCGACAGCGGTCTTGGGGACTACACCCAGTGGGTTCACTAAGAGTGACCCCACTGGCATGAAGGTCGAACAAGTCGGCCCTATTGAGCTACATGACAAACAGACAAATCTATGAGACTACTATTACCCGACCTGAGTAACACTACTCTCGGGGACTACACCAAGTGGGTGCACTCGGAGTGCCCCCACTGGTACCATTCGGGCAGATCAACTCTGATTTGTTCAGGTCACGGAAAATACTTATAAAGACAACTGCCGGTGCAAGCACTCGACAGAAGTCTCGGGGACTACACCCACTGGGTTCACTCAGAGTGAACCCACTGCAAAATCATCCTACTGTATCCGAGTATATCATTGAAACCCCCAGTGGGTGACAAGAGGAAAGTAAACACTTACTAGCGCACTTACTCGGATATCATCCCGGAGCTCCAAGCTTTTCTCGTCCAAAGACGCGATGGAGTCGTACGCTCCCTTGGCATCACCCACCATCAGCTCCACCTGCACCATGGCGTCCTTGGCAGCCCCCACCTGGTCTTCCGGGAGATGTCGAGCGTCATATTGAACGGTTGACGGACCCGACACGATAGAAGACTCCTTGGGCATCCCGAGCTCAGCTCCAGTCTGTCCCGTCTTGAGGGGCACCGTCTCGGCCGGCGGCACGTTCATGGTGGGAGCAGCAGTAGATGGGACAAACTCAAGGACAGGCGCCAAAGCTGGCTCCGACCCCCTTTGGTCGTCGTCCTCCAGATGGATCACCTCCGAAGGAAGCTCGACTGAACAAAATGAAATTACAGAAAAAGGTCAAGATCAAAGACAGCACTCGCGAATCAATAATACAAACTCTCGGAGTCGTGACAACGTACCTTGCTGGGACGTGGCGGCGTTATCCCTGTCCATGGGGTCATCGTCCTGGTGCGGCAGAGAGGTGGCAGAGGTAGCAGCTCTGTTGAGTGAAATCCACTCGACAGGTGAGCATGAGTTCAATCAGATACTGAAGGAAGATAGAAGAACAAGAGACTTACACTCAGGCGACTGGAACAGCGATCCTCATCCGAGGCAAAGCTTTCCGAGGCTTAGGCCCACTGGATTTGGCCACCTTAGACGGCTGGTCCGTGGGCTCGGCAGCCGCGTCCCTGGTCCTCTTCACACTCCGAGCACTCGAAGCCACGGGAGGGGCTGGCGGAGCACTCGGGGCCGCTGGAGGAGCCGGCGGAGTAGCAGGATCGTGACGGCGCTTAGTTTGGTGCTCTGGTGGTGGAGGTGGCGAGCTCTGCTCCCCTTCCTCCTCCTCCTCCTTCTCCTCCGACTCCTCCTCCGTCTCCCCACTGTCGAAGACGTACTCGGTGCTATCCGCGCTGCCCTCCTGGTTGCCCTCTTCTTCCTCGGCTGGATTCCCGTTCGAGACAGCAGAATACCAGTTAGTCCACTCCTGCACAAAACACAATCGGCAACGTCAGTCAGCAGGACAAGAAAAGTAATAAATATAAGAAGATTAAAAGCACTCGACAAGATGCGCTTACCTCATTCGGAGGAGGATTGTCGGCGCGCAAGGGCTTCACCCGTCGGGCTCCTTCGGGGTTATCACACGCGCCTGTGATGCCGCAGACCCACGCCCTCACAGTCTCCCCGGTCACACACTCTGGATGAGACCGAGTGGAGTCCGAAGGCCCCGCATAGTGCCACATGGCGTGGTGTCGGGCCTGCAGCGGCTGGATGACCCGACCCAGAAAAGTCTCCAGCAGGTCCGTGCCGGTGACTCCCTTGCGGACGATGGCTATCAGCGCGTCGACCAAAGGCTGGATCTGGATCCTTTCCCCCTTAGAGAGCGCAAGCTTCCTGGGAGGGCCCGGACGGTCTAGGCTAAAAGGTGGCAACCCGCTCGAGGCATTCGGACAAGCAATGTCCTGGCAATAGAACCAGGTCGATTGCCAGTTCCTAACTGACTCGGACAACTGGAGGGGGGGGGGGTAGCTACTCTTTGTTTTCTTCTGGAAACCTAACCCCCCGTAGAGCTGGAGGAGATGGGTCTTATCGCCGACTAGCTAAGATTTTTGACGGTTTGGGATCTAGCGGAGAAGACGTACTTAAAGAGCCCCTAGTGAGGGGGACATCCAATAAAGCACTCGCAAAGGGTGACAAATGCAGCAAGGTGGGCTATTACGTTTGGAGGAAAATGATGGAGCTGCGCCCCGAAGTAGGTCATGATACCTCGGAAGAAGGGGTGGGGAGGCAAGGAAAAGCCCCTGAACACATGGCTGAGCAGCAGAACGCGCTCCCCCTCCTTCGGCGTCGGCTCCGTCTCGCCTTCCGGCAGCCGCCAGGACTTGTTGACGATCATGCCATGCTCCACCAACTCCAGCAAGTCGTCCTCCGTCACCGAGGAGGGGAGGAAATCCCCCTGGATCCAACCCGCCGGCAGCGCCCGCTGCCGCCGCTAGGTAGGAGCCGCCCCCTTCTTCTTCTTCTTCTGCGACTCAAGTTTGCTGGTCTGCCCCTTCGTCATGGCGAAGGCGACGGATCCGCGGAGGAAGAGGGGAAGGAGGAAGCTTGGGGCGTGCAGAGAGCTGCGGGAGGAGCGGGATTAATGCGAGGAAGATGAGCAACGCAACAGAGAATCCCGCCGGAGGGGCTTAAATAAGTCCCGACTGGGTCACTAACAGGTGGACCCGAAATCCTATCTCCCCAACCGGCTACTGCGATGTTAGTGGAGAAGATAAAGGCACGGTAATCGAGGCGGCGAAACCTACTCGATGGCAATGTCGACATCCCCGCTGAGCGCACGGCAACCGAAATTTGAGGATCCCGGAAAATCCGGAACTGTCAGTTTGACCAGTCACGTCGAAAGATTCCGCGGAAACACTCGGTCTCTGACGGTTCGTTTCACCGATACCTTCACTCGGATCACTGGTTGAAAGGACAAAATGGATCGAGGCAAACAACGCCAAAGTCACCTCCATACCAGTCAGATCCATACTCCACACATCACTTCATCGTTCCAACCCCGATCCATTCGGGGACTAATGATGGGGTTATAGTCCCAGGATAGGGTCATAGGCCTGCCCTGTAGGTCCTACCCAAGGACTACCCTTCATAGAGGATGAGGCCCTTGGACAGTTCCGACTGAACTAAGGACTCCCCCATCATCCAGTCGATGACGGGCACTCGGAGCATATTTAACGTACCGACTGGATTCCACTCTGTACATCGTAACCTCCCAGGAGGGCAACGGTCATACGTTTTCATACGCCATTATTAACATTTAAGGCTTACGTTACCTATAACGTAGGCATTTATTCGCCACTATTCCACCCCTGTCCACCAGGCCATTATGAAGGGCAACGCACTCTATATAAGCCGCCCTTCCCCACTGGTGCGGGGGTTGGCTTTTACTGTAATCCTATATTCCACTCGACACTAAGCTCCCAAGAGCACTGAGACGTAGGTATTTTACCTCCACCGTAGAGGGGCCTGAACTCATACATCCTCGCCGTAGCTAAGGCTCTGCCCATCCTTTCGTACCCTACACTTCTACTGTCAGACTTATACCCACGACAGAGTCCACCTATCTTGATGATAAAGGTGTGGAGAGTGGAGAAGAAGAAATCAAAATATTGGGTAGTAATGAAACTCCCACTTTGGATTTCAAGGAATTCAATTATGATAACTGCTCCTTGTTTGAATGCATTTCCTTGATGCAATCCATTGCAAAATCTCCACATGCTTATAGGCAAAGCAAAGCCTTTACCGCACATATCGTAGATGCTATGATGAAATCTCTTGAAGAGAAACTCGAATTAGAAGTCTCTATACCTAGAAAACTTCAAGATGAGTGGGAACCTACTATCAAAATCAAGATAAAAAACTATGAATGCAATGCTTTGTGTGATTTGGGTGCTAGTGTTTCCGCGATTCCAAAGTCTTTATGTGATATTCTTGGTTTTCATGAGATTGAAGAGTGTTCTCTTAATTTGCATCCTGCGGATTCTACTGTCAAGAAACCCATGGGAAGGATCAATGATGTTCTTATTGTTGCAAATAAGAACTATGTACCCGTGGATTTCATTGTACTTGACATAGATTGCAATCCTTCATGTCCCATTATTCTTGGTAGACCTTTCCTAAGGACTATTGGTGCTATCATCGATATGAAGGAAGGGAATATTAGATTTCAATTCCCTCTAAAGAATGGAATGGATCATTTTCCTAGAAAGAAAATAAGATTGCCTTATGAATCTATGATGAGGGATACTTATGGTTTGAGCACCAAAGATGACTATACGTGATTCTATCACCTTATGCCTAGCTAAGGGTGTTAAACAATAGCGCTTGTTGGGAGGCAACCCAACGAATCTATCCTTTTTCTTTCTATTTTGTGTTTTTCACACTTTCATAATTCTGTTATGATTGTGTTTTTGTGTTTCTTTTGCGTTTTTGCCAAGTAAAACCGTTATGATTAGTCTTGGGGATGATCGTTTGGTCATGCTGGAAAAGACCAAAACTTTCTGCTCACGAAAAGAATTTTCATTTTTTTTTCTGAAAGAGCTCTTGAGTTGATCCGTTTTGCTTATAATTTCTATGTAAATTCTTTAGACTGTCGTAATATTTCAGAATTATTGAAGTACCAGAAGTATACGAAGTATACAGATTGCTACAGACTGGTCTGCTGTTAACAGATTCTGTTTTTGTTGAGTTGGTTGCTTATTTTGATGAAACTATGGATAGTATCGGGGGTACTAGCCATGGAAGATTGAAAATACAGTAACCCAACATCAACATAAGTAGAATTTAAGTTTGCTATAGTACCTAAGGAAGTGGTGGTTTGCTTTCTTATACTAATGTTATCACGAGTTTTGGTTTAAGTTTCGTGTTGTGAAGTTTTCAAGTTTTGGGTGAAGTTATTATTGACAAAGAGATAAAGAGTGGCAAGAGATCAATCTTGGGGATGCCCAAGGCACCCCAAGTTGATTCAAGGATGCCGAAAAAGCCCAAGCTTGGGGATGCCCCGGGAAGGCATCCCCTCTTTCGTCTTCAATCCATCGATAACGTTACTTGGGGCTATATTTTTATTCACCACATGTTATGTGTTTTGCTTGGAGCGTCTTGTATCGTAGGAGTCTTTTATTTTTTTTGTGTCACAATCTTCCTTGCTGCACACCTAGATAGAGAGACATGCACTCACTGTGATTTTGTCGAGCTTCACTCATATCCTTTGGTTAGACAATTCAGCTCACATTTGTTTCACTTATATCTTTTGAGCTCGTTGATTTTGCTCTATGTGTTTCACTTCTATCTTTTAGAGCACAGAAGCGCGTGGCGTGGTAGTTGTTCTATGCTATGAAAGTAGTCTCAAAAAGGGTAGTTATCCAAAGGGATATGAAAACTTCCACCTTCATGTGCATTAAATAGTTAGAGAAGTTTGATTCATCTCAATTAGTTTTGAGTTGTGGTTGTGGTAATATTGAAGTTATATTAGTAAGCTGTTGTGGATCTAGAAATACTTGTGTTGAAGTTAGTGATTCCCGTAGCATGCACGTATGGTGAACCGCTATGTGCTGAAGTCTGAGCATGATTAGTCTATTGATTATCATCCTTTGTGTGGCGGTCGGGATCGCGTGATGGTTTATACCTACCAACCCTTCCCCTAGGAGTATGCGTTGAATGCTTTGTTTCAACTACTACTAAAACTTTTGCAACAAGTATATGAGTTCTTCATGACTAATGTTGAGTCCATGGTTTAGGTGCACTTTCACCTTCCACCATCACTATCTTCTTTAGTGCCGTGCAACTTTTGTCGGTGCACAAAACCCACCATTAGCCTCCCTCAAAACAGCCAACATACCTAGCTACTATGGCTTTTTCGAAGACATTCCAAGATATATTGCCATGCAACTACCACCATGACTTGTGCCAGCACTTCTACATTGCCATTGCATGATCATAAGATAGCTAGCATGATATTTGCATTGATGTCTATGCCATGCTAGATCATTGTCACGGTACACTACCGAAGGCATTCCATATAGAGTCATCATTGCTCTAAGTTTTGAGTTGTAAGTGTGATGATCATAATTGATGGAGCATTGTCCCATGTGAGGAAATAAAAGAGGCCAAAGAGCCCACCAAAAAAATGAGAGAAAAAGAGAGAAGGGACAATGCTACTATCTCCTTTCCGCACTTGTGCTTCATATTAAGCACCATGATCTTCATGATTGAGAGTCTCTCGTTTTGTCACCACCATATAGCTAGTGGCAAATTTTCATTATATAACTTGGCTTGTATATTCCAATGATAGGCTTCCTCAAAATTTCCTTAGGTCTTTGTGAGCAAGCAAGTTGGATGCATACCCACTAGTTTTCTTTCAGAGCTTTCACTTACTCTTAGCTCTAGTGCATCATTTGTATGGCAATCCCTACTCATTCACGTTGATATCTATTGATGAGCATCTCCATGGCTCGTTGATATGCCTAGTCGATGTGACCATCCTCTCCTTGTTTGCCTTGCAACCTCCACCACACTCCATTCCACTTATAGTGCTAAAACCATGGCTCACGCTCATGTATTGCGTGAGAGTTGAAAAAGTTTGAGAAAGTAAAGGTGTGAAAACAATTACTTGGCCAATACCGAGGTTGTGCATGATTTAAATTCGTTGTGCAAGGATGATAGAGCATAGCCAGACTATATGATTTTGTAGGGATAACTTTCTTTTGGCCTTGTTATTTTGAAAGTTCATGATTACCTTGCTAGTTTGCTTGAAGTATTATTGTCTCCACGTCAATAGAAAACTATTGTTTTGAATCTAATGGATCTGAACATTCATGTCACATAAGAGGAGTTACAAAGGACATCTATGCTAGGTAGCATGAAAGCATCGAAAATTCATTCTTTATCACTTGCCAACTCGAGGACGAGCATGAGTTAAGCTTGGGGATGCTTGATACGTCTCAAATGTATCTATAATTTTTGATGGTTTCATGATGTTATCTTGTCAACTTTGGATGTTTTATATACCTTTTATATCTTTTTTGGGACTAACTTATTAATTCAGTGCCAAGTGCCAGTTCCTGTTTTTTCTGTGTTTTTGACTCTTTTCAGATCTGATTTTGGAACGGAGTCCAAGCGGAATAAAATCCCCGAAATAAAATTTTCTAGAAAATAAGAAGATCGGGGGACTTGAGGGCCAAGGCAGGGGGCCCACAGGGAGCCCACAAGCCCTGACGCCGCGGCCAGGGGGGCCCGTGGTGACCAGGCTTGTGGCCTCCCTGGCACTCCCCTGCCCTAGCTCTTTGGCCTATAGATTCCCTAAAATCATAGAAAAAATAAGGGCATCCACGAAAACACTTTTCCGCCGCCGCAAGCTTCCGTTTTCGCGAGATCTCATCTGGAGACCCTTCCCGGTGCCCTGTCGGAGGGGACTTTGGAGTTGGAGGGCTTCTACATCAACATCATCGCCTCTCCAATGACTCGTGAGTAGTCCACTTCAGACCTACGGGTTCGTAGTTAGTAGCTCGATGGCTTCTTCTCTCTCTTGGATCTTCAATACAAATTTCTCCATGATCTTCATGGACATCTATCCGATGTAATCCTCTTTGGCGGTGTGTGTGTCGAGATCCGATGAATTGTGGATTTGTGATCAGATTATCTATGAATTATATTTGAGTCTTTGCTGATTTCTTATATGCATGATTTGATATCCTTGTAAGTCTCTCCGAGTCTTGGGTTTTGTTTGGCCAACTAGATCTATGATTCTTGCAATGGGAGAAGTGCTTGGTTTTGGGTTCATACCGTGTGGTGACCTTTCCCAGTGACAGAAAGGGCAGCAAGGCACACATCGTGTTGTTGCCACCAAGGGTAACAAGATGGGCTTTCATAATAGATTTGAGATTGTCCATCTACATCATGTCATCTTGCTTAAGGCGTTACTCTGTTCTTATGAACTTAATACACTAGATGCATGCTGGATAGCGGTCGACGTGTGGAGTAATAGTAGTAGATGCAGAAAGTATCGGTCTACTTGTTTTGGACGTGATGCCTATAGATATGATCATTGCCGTAGATAACGTCATGACTTTGCGCGGTTCTATCAATTTCTCGACAGTAATTCGGTCACCCACCGTCTACTTGCTTTCATGAGAGAAGCCACTAGTGAACACTACGACCCCCGGGTCTATTCACAACTATCGTCTCCACTTTCACTTTTACTTTTCTTTGGTACTTTGTTTCTTTCAGTTCTCACTTGGAAAACAATCTATAAGGGATTGAGAACCCCTTCATAGCGTTGGGAGCAAGCTTTTTGTGTTTGTGCAGGCTCTTGTGATACTCCTTCACTGGATCGATACCTTGGTTCTCAAACTGAGGGAAATACTTACCACCGCTACGCTAGATCATCCTTTACGCTTCGAGGGAACACCAACGCAAGGCTCCAATGCCACGGGGAAATCCTTTGCATATTTTCCTAGGAAGTCCCTTAAGGCGTAGCCGTAGCAGAAGGATTCCTGGTGCCGGTGACACACCTATTTCTGGCGCCGTTGGAAGGTCTTCTGTTGCAGTAGCAGTGGGCTTGTCAGCTCCTTGCAACGTCCCTCCAGTTGATTCTTGCACCTGTATTTTTTATATATTCCACAAAAATTCCTCGTAAATTTCCAGGTCATTCCGAGAACTTTTATTTCTACGGAAAAACAACACCATGGCAATTCTGCTGAAAATGACGTCAGCCCGGGTTAGTTCCATTCAAATCATGCAAATTAGAGACCAAAACAAGGGCAAAAGAGTTTGGAAAAGTAGATACGATGGAGACGTATCATGTACCTCCTCGGGTCTTTATACCATATGCCTCTGTACTCAAGATGTACTCATATTAATAGCATAATCAACTAGCGAGCAATAATAATAAGTTTCAAACGTCAACACTTTAATCAAAACAATCATGAAGCAATATGAGCAGGTGGTATCTCGCTAGCTCTTTCTGAGACCGCAAAACATAAATGCAGAACACCTTCAAACACCAAGGGCTGACTGAACATTGTAATTCATGGCAAAGAAGATCCAGTCACAGTCATACTCAATATCAATTAATAGCAAAGCATGAAAATGACAGAGGTGCTCTCTAATTGGTGCCTTTTATAAGCACAGGATGACTCAACAGAAATGTAAATAGATAGGCCCTTCGCAGAGGGAAGCATTGATTTGTAGAGGTGCCAGAGCTCAAGCTTTTAAAACAGAGATAAATAAATTTGGGTGGCATGCTTCCATTGTCAACGCGTTGACCAAGAGTTTTCACCATGTTCCATGCTATACATATTATAGGCGGTTCCCAAAAAGAAAAGAAAAGTTTCGACTCCCCCACCACCGATAAATCACACTGCACGACTAGCCGAATACTCGGGTGCCGTCTGAAAGGATCGATATGGTTGGCTAGAGGGGGGGGGGGGTGAATAGACAACGACCACTTTTTAATTAATCTTAGCAAGTTAAGGTAAACAACATACGGGTTCACAAATAATACGACAATGAGGTGAACCCTAAAGAAGCTAACAACGAGAGCTATTAAGACAAGTAAGATATAGTCACAAGCATAAGCAAATACAAAGTAAAGGATAGAGATAACCACAAGTGGAACCGATGGAGACGAGGATGTGTTACCGAAGTTCCTTCCCTTTGACAGGAAGTACGTCTCCGTTGGAGCGGTGTGGAGGCAAAATGCTCCCCAAAAAGCCACCCAAGAGTAACCTCAACCGTCTAGGATGCTCAAACACCCAAGAGTAACAAGATCCGCAAGGGATTGGTGGGGGAATCAACTTTTCTCTTGGTGGAAGTGTGGATCTAGGCCTTCTCAACCAATCCCTAAAGAATCAACAAGTTTGATTGGCTAGGGAGAGAGATCGGGCACTTTTGAGCTTAGGGAGCAACAATGGAGCTTGAGAGGGTAAGAGATAAGGTTCCACAGCTAGAAGAACCCTTTATATAGTGGGGGGGAAAATCATACCGTTTTCCCACTCTCTGCCCGAGCTCCAGCGGTACTACCGCTGACCAGGGGCGGTACTACCGCCGCCTAGCGGTACTACCGCTGGGCCCCTCGTAGTGCAAAAGCACTACCACCGCCAAGAAAGTATTCGCAAAAAGGTCCGTCCACGAACTACCGCTAGGCAGGCGGTACTAAGCTCCTGGAGCGGTACTACCGTTGACCAGGGGCGGTACTACCGCCAGCCAGCGGTACTACCGCTGGCTGCAGCGGTACTACCGCTGGCTGCAGCGGTACTACCGCTGGCTGCAGCGGTACTACCGCTAGCCTTCTAGCGGTACTACCGCTAGGGCGAGCGGTACTACCGCTGGGGACCAATTTGCAAGGAGGAAAGAAACACAGTGGCGGGGGTCGCTCCAAAAATGAAGGTAAGGGAGAATATGTGAAGTGTGCGCGTGCAAAGATAGATTCCACCCAAACCTTTCCACTACGGATCCCCTCTTAATAGTACGGCTTTCCTATGACTCAAATAAAGAGAATCGTAGAGAGCGCCGTGCTTCCGTTCCATGAATGAGGAGACGAGTCATCTTGTGCCGTTGACGTGTGTTATCTGAAACCTTAACACACACGGTTAGTCCTTTACGGTACTGTCATCAATCACCAAAATTACTTAGGCATAAACTATGCCTCAACAATCTCCCCCTTTTTGGTGGATTGATGACAATACCGGATTTGCACAGAGAATAATATGAGAACAAAAAGATAGAGATATATGACAATACGGGGCATATGACTCACAGCATATGATGGAAATAAATCTCACATAAGTTCATGTCCCACAAACGATAGCAAACTAGAAGCAAACCAAGTTCGAAGCAAACCACGAAAGAAAGGAAAGCAAAGCAAAGTTCGACTATGAAAGCAAATCCAGCTCCTAGACTCTCTCCCCCTTTGGCATAAGACACCAAAAAGGGGCACACCTAACGCCACACGTAGTTACTCCTCATCCTCAGCATCGCCAGACTCGTCGGTACCCTCCTGATCATCCTGCTCCTCCTCTTCCTCCTCATCGCCAGACCACTGGTAACCTTGAGCCTGCATCCAAGTAGCCTCTGGAGTGATATCGTCCTCTGATCCGCTGGAGATGTCCACATCAAGAGTCCTGAGAACGCACTTGTGCCTCTGGCGGCTCTCCTTCTGAGCCACGTGCGTGTGGTACTGACCCTTAGCCTGCATACAGAATAGAGTCTTCATCTTATCCTGCAGTTTGATGGCCCAAGATGACATGGCAGAAGGGCGGGACTGAGAGGCGGTTCCTCTGTCAGCAGCAGTCTCTGTGTCAGTATCCATGTGCTGAGAGGAAGTTGACGGGTTGGCCCATTTCTCCTTGACGCGAAGCTTGATCGGGCCGTGCACAATGTAGTCAGACTGAGCGTAGAGCACCTCCTCTGGAAAAGTTTCTTGCCACTTCTGACAAATATAAGCGAACAGATAGGGCCCGTAGATGGGAACCTTACGCATGATGATGCATTTCCAGAGCTCCGTGAACATCACATCAGAAATATCAAGAGGAGCAGACTCCTTAGTCATAGCCTCCTCACAAAGCAGCAGCATCTCAGCCAAAGAGCCATGAACCTCGTCAAAGTTACCAATGCGAGGGAAGAGGGTGTTGCGAAGGATCCGATGCATGATGTCCAGATGTTTGGGGAGCACACCCTTCCTCACATCGAGTTTCTGCAATATGTCCTTTGTGGGGGGCCTATCGGTGGGGGCTGCAGCATGAGGACGCAACCCAAGTGGAGTGTCAGCTCCCTGGAAGTCAACCTTGAGGAGTTGCATGAATTCACGCCAGGAACCGGTCATCTTCTGAGACCCTGTCATCCACACCATAGAGCGCTCTTCATCAGGAGAGAAGTGGACCGTGACATAGAACTGAGCAACAACAGTGGGGTCAAAATCTGTCTTGAAAGTGATGATGTCCTTGATGCCCAGTTTGTCAATCAGAGAGAGGGCATCACCAAAATAGTCCAGGTTCCGCTGAAGATGAGCTAGGTCAATCCACTGAACGGGGACATTGTTCTTCTTGAACTGTGCGACAATATCACGATAGATCCTGCACTGATCCTTTGCCCAAACATGGTCAACATTCTTGATCACAGCCTTCTCTTTGAGATAATGGTTCTGAGTGCGAAACTGCAGAAAGTCCTTGGGGGGCATTGTTCGGACATTGATCCCCTTATCCTTGTGTGCGGTCTTCTTGAAGGACTGCTTTTTGGGTTGCAGACCTGAGGTGGCAGACCCCTCGGGAGCTTCTTGGTTGCGAAACTGCTTTGACTTAGTGTCCCGTGGGGGGTTCGAACGGCGAGAACTACCTGTGACACAAAACACACAGCGAAAAGAAGCGACAAAAAGAGTCAAGGCAATGAACTAGAAAAAGCAGAAAAAAAATAAAACTCATTGCCAAGCACATGAAAAGAATGCACAATGAATCCTCCTGGCGGTAGTACCGCTGGGGCCTAGCGGTAGTACCGCTACCCCTAGCGGTAGTACCGCTGGGGGTCCTGGCGGTAGTACCGCTACCCCTGGCGGTAGTACCGCTGGGGTTTGACTTTCAGATCTGACAGATAAAAATAGACCTCATGCATAGGGCTACACGATTTTTACGAGGGGCATGGGCTGTATATGAACACTAAGAACTCCACCCCTGCCCTACTCACATGAGGATCACAGGAATCACCGAAATAAGTACATGCCTAGGCAAGAGAGAGCAAGTTTTAGATCTAATCCAAACATAGTTCAAGTGCTAGATCTAAAACAAGTAAATCCTAGGGCATGGCAAAATAATCCGCAATGATTCATAGGACCTACACTCCCCTCAAATATCTCCTTCATGCCATCCAAGAACAAGGCACAAGATCAAAGACATGGATCCAATCCCCCAATGCTCCTAACCCTAGAACAAGAACATCAACCAAATAGAAGAAGGGGAGGAGCTTTACCGGGATTCATGGCCCTTGGAGGAGGAAGGAGAGGTGGAGCAACCCTTCCAATCCAACGGAGAGAAGGAGCTCCACGAAACGAGATCAAAACAGGGGGATTTCGGGCTAGGGGAGGGAGGAGCTGCGAGAAAGAAGAAAGAGTCTGAGAAAAACGGGCTCCCCCTCCTTTATATAGCCCAAGAGGTACGGGCTAGCGGTAGTACCGCTGAGGACCTAGCGGTAGTACCGTTGCGTGGCGGTAGTACCGCTGGGGTCCTGGCGGTAGTACCGCTCCCCCTAGCGGTAGTACCGCTCCCCCTTGAGACAGCCCTAAAAATTTCCTAGCCGGTCGTGTTAGATGGGAATTCTGGCGGTAGTACCGCTCGGGTCCTGGCGGTAGTACCGCTACCCCTGGCGGTAGTACCGCTGAGGTCCTGGCGGTAGTACCGCTACCCCTGGCGGTAGGACTGCTGCAAATGTCACAACGCGGCCTAGGATAAGAGAAGGACTTGGGCAAATGACAAGTAAGTAAAAACGAGATAACACCTAGAAAAATGTACTGACTTGTCATTGTATATCCTTTCTTCTATACAAAAGAAAGGTGAGAGGGGCGGTGGCCGAGGCAACCTATGTTTGAGACAATGGTATGACACCGCAAAGAATTATCCTTGGGTTCATGACCAATGCTCGTCTTTGAAGCACAAGTGCCATTTGACAATGGCGAAAGTGAAAGACTAGATTGATTTATGCATAATGGGGGGAGGGACAGTTCATTGAGAGAACAACACTCCCCCTATGTCCATGCCTACATCTAGACCAAAATGGAATGCGAAGTGAGGTGCAACATGCCTAGTTTCAATCCACATTACTTGAATCAATGATATTTAGCTCATGCCTTAACTCCCGGAACCTTGCTTCATCTAGAGGCTTAGTGAAAATATCTGCAAGTTGCTCTTCAGTGTGGATGAAGTGAACGTCAATATCACCTAGCTTGACATGTTCATGAATGAAGTGATGACGAATATCAATATGTTTGGTTTTGCTATGTTGCACTGGGTTGAGGGAAATCTTGATAGCGCTTTGATTGTCACATAGAAGAGGCACTTTGTCACAAGTGACACCGTAATCCTTTAAAGTTTGCCTCATCCATAGCAACTGTGCACAACAAGTTGCAGCTGCCACATACTCGGCTTCGGTGGATGATAAGGAGACGCAATTCTGCTTCTTAGACGACCAACTTACCAATGAGCGACCAAGGAATTGGCATCCTCCAGACGTTGACTTCCTCTCCACACAATCTCCTGCCCAATCTGAGTCAGAATAGCCAACTAGATTGAAGTTTGCTCCTTTGGGATACCAGAGGCCAAAGTTTGGGGTATGAGCCAAATATCGAAAGATTCGCTTAACATCCATGTAATGGCTTTCTTTTGGTGTGGATTGAAACCGTGCACATATCCCTACACTCAACATAATATCCTGTCTAGATGCACAAAGGTAAAGGAGGGATCCAATCATGGAGCGATATACCTTTTGATCCAGTGCTTTACCATTGGGATCACTGTCAAGCTTGCATCTTGTTGGCATGGGGAACTTGACCGGTTTGACATCTTCGAGCTCGAACCGTTTGAGCATGTCTTGAGTGTACTTGGCTTGTTTGATGAATGTCCCTTCTAGACCTTGTGCAATCTCGAACCCGAGGAAGAACTTCAACTCTCCCATAATGGACATCTCAAACTTCTCAGTCATTAGTGCAGCAAATTCTTCATTGAAGGAAATGTTAGGAGAGCCAAAGATAATATCATCAACATATAGTTGGCATATGAACAAATCCCCTTTAACCCTCTTAGTAAAAAGAGTGGGATATATCTTCCCAATTTCAAACCCACGATCTTGTAACAACTCAGTAAGATACTCATACCACGCGCGTGGGGCTTGTTTAAGGCCATAGAGTGCCTTATTGAGTTTGTACACATGATTGGGGAGCTTGGGATGTTCGAATCTCGGGGGTTGTTTGACATAGACCAATTCATTCAAAGGACCATTAAGAAAGGCACTTTTCACATCCATTTGTTGTAACTTGAAGTTATGATCAGAAGCAAATGCAAGCAACATGCGAATAGATTCTAGACGAGCAACAGGGGCAAAGGTTTCACCGTAGTCAATACCCTCGACTTGGGAGTAGCCTTGAGCCACCAATCTTGCCTTGTTTCGAATCACAATTCCATTGGCATCTTGCTTGTTCTTGAATATCCATTTGGTCCCGATGACATTATGTTCCTCCGTTGGCCTAGGCACTAAATCCCAGACTTGGTTGCGCTCAAAGTTGTTAAGTTCTTCGTGCATGGCCATAAGCCAATCCTCATCATCGAGCGCTTCCTGTACTTGTTGAGGTTCACAATACGAAACAAACGCGTGATGCTCACAATAATTCCAAATCTGTTTTCGGGTGGATACTCCCCTTTTTATACTGCCAAGTACATTCTTCATAAGATGTGACTTGACTCTCAGCTTGTTTGCAATCATGGCTGCTCGACGCTCCAAGAGTTCTTCATTAGATAACGGGGGAGCATCAACTTGTTTCCTTTGCTTGCCCTTGCGTCTTGAGCCGGCTGTTGGTGCTCCAGAAGGGAATTGTGAGACAGTCTCCTGATCATCTTGTCCTTCGACTTGAGCAGGTTCATTAGTTTGTTCTTGTATTTGTGGTTGCTCTTGATCTTGATCTTGTGCTTCTTCTTGGTCTGGATCTCGGGGTTGCACTTGATCTTGATCATGAGCCGGTTCCGTGTCTTGGGGTAGTGCTTGAATATCCTGAGACACATCATCATTGTTGGGCAATTTATCTTGACCTTGAGCTTGTTTATTTTGTTGAGAGTCTTCTCTTTGTTCATCGAAAGCATGTGGGGCTTGTGAAGGTGATGGCTCCACTTGAGTAGAGCATTGTCCTTCTCCTTCGGCCACAAGGGGTTCCTCGATGGGGAGTATTTGACCAATCCCCATTCTTCTTATGGCTTGGGGAGGAATTTCATCACCTACATCACAAAGACCACTTTGCTCCACTTGGGAGCCATTATTTTCATCAAACTCTATGTTACACGTCTCCTCAATTAGTCCGATGGACTTTTTGAGGACACGGTAAGCATGAGAGTTTGTAGCATAACCAACAAAGATAACCTCATGTGCTCTAGAATCAAATTTAGCTAACCGTGCTCCTTTCTTGAGAATGAAACACTTACAACCGAATACCCGGAAGTACTTGAGATTGGGTTTGTTTCCAGTTAGAATCTCATACGGAGTCTTGTTCAAGCCTTTGCGGATGTAGAGCCGATTGGATGCATGACATGCTGTGTTGATGGCCTCTGCCCAGAAGTTATATGGAGATTTGAATTCTGCCATCATTGTCCTTGCAGCGTCTATCAAGGTCTGGTTCTTCCTTTCTGCCACGCCGTTTTGCTGAGGGGTATATGGTGCAGAATATTGGTGTTTTATTCCCTCATCACCTAGAAACTCATCTAAGGTGTAGTGCTTGAACTCGGTGCCATTGTCACTCCTAATCGTCAAGATCTTTGCTTCATGTTGACGTTGCACTTCATTAGCAAAGTTGATGACCGTTTGTTGAGTTTCACTCTTCTTTTTAAAGAAATATACCCAGGTATATCTTGAGTAGTCGTCAACAATCACTAAGCAACACTTTCTGCCTCCAAGACTATCAAATGATGGAGGACCAAACAGATCCATATGGAGAAGTTCCAATGGCCTCTTAGTGTAGATAATAGTCGTTGGACGATGAGCAGTTTCATGAATCTTTCCTTCAATGCAGGCACTGCAAACACGATCTTTAGCAAAGCTCACATTTGTTAGTCCACGAACATGGTCCCCTCATAAGGCTTTGCAAAGATCTCATATTGACATGAGCTAAACGGTGATGCCAAAGCGAGCCAACGTCAACTTTAGCCATTAAACACGTCACAGTCTTAGTGCGTCGCTTTGATAAGTTCACCACGTAAAGACCATTTTCGACATGTCCAACATAGGCTACTTTAAGAGTCTTGCTTCTCAGGAGGACCACAATGTCAATATTAAAGAATGTGGAAAAACCCATAATTGCGAGTTGACGAACCGAAAGTAAATTGTAGGCAAGTGACTCAACAAGCATGACCTTCTCAATAGATAAATCTTGAGAGACGACCACCTTACTAAATCCCAATACCTTTGAAGAGGATGCATCGGCGAATTGGACATGGGTGGGCATAGATGGAGAAGGATGCACATCCACCACTAAGTCCTTGCTTCCGGTCATATGATTTGTTGCTCCACTATCGAGCAACCATGACACCCCACCGGAAGCAAACTCCTGCAATAGATCAAGGCTTGTCTTTAGGTACCCATTTTTTAATGGGTCCTTTCATGTTAGAGACAAGGGTCTTAGGAACCCAGATAGCCCATTCAATATCCTCATCGTAGGAACCAACAAATCTGCCATAAACATGCCCATCACTAGCACAACATAAGTCATAAGAAGAATTGAGTTTGCCGGTTGTGTTAGTAGGAATGGTTTTGCCCTTCTTGAGGTTTCCATAGTCCACCTTGTTCCTGTTCACCTTCTGAGTCCCCTCACCCTCTTTGACAAAGATGTCCATGAGGGCGGGAGATCGTTTGTTCCTGTTCCTTCTTTTACCTTTTGACTTGGAGGTAAGTCCAAGTCCCTCCTTTCCTACAACACCCTTTTGAGTGCTCAAGAGGTCGTTCACACTCTTCTCACCTTGTATGCATGCCACAAGGCCCTTCTCAAGTTTCTCCTTTAACTTGGCATTTTCCTCCACAAGATGTACATGCTCACAATAGGGGTTAGTTGCACAAGCATTATCAATTAACACAAAGGGAGGGCACGTAGAGATCTCCTTGGTAAGTTTTGCTTGGAGTTGATCATGAGACTCTTTCAGAGAGAAATGAGCACCTTTCAAGACCTTGTGGGCCTTGTCAAGTGTGTCAAACTCCTCTTTGAGTCTGTCATGGCCAACCCCAAGAGCATACTGTTCAGACTTAAGCATGCGAATAAGAACAACATCATGATCTAGTTTCTTTTGCATTTTAGCGCAGTCATCGTTATATGACTCCTCAAGAGGCAAACGAAGAGTGCGCTCCTCTTCTAGAGCATTAGATAATTCGGCAATTTCGTCGGCATAGTCACGACTGTGTCCCTGAAGCTCGGAGATGGTCTCCTCATGAGACTCAATGAGGTCAGTGGCCTCACCCAGTTGTTCCAAGAGAGCAACAAAGTGCTTCTTGGATTCTCCCTTAATAGTGCACAGAAACTTGTCAAGATCATGCTCATTAAGTTCCCCAACACCACTATCTTCAACACAATTTAACAATGAAGGAGCAGAAGCAATGTTGGTCTTAATGATGGGAGTTACCTGATTGATACCTTTTGCCATGAGGCACTTGGTGATGTGGTTCTCGTTGGGGGCGTTGAAGAGAGACACCTTCTGGGGAGAGGTAGTGGCAATAGCAACAGTTGCCATTGCCACTGTATCATCATCATCATCTGAAGGATACTCTTCAAGGGCCACCATCCCTTTTGGGTGAGGTTTCTTCACAAAGTTGTTCTTGATTGGAAATGATTTGGTTTTGTCTTTGCGAATGAGCTTGCCTTCGTTGTCTTCCCTTTTCTCATAGGGACAATCGACCACGAAGTGACTCTCGTTACCACAGTTATAGCATGTCCTTACTCGTTGTTTGGGTTTGAATCCACTCGAGTTGTTCTTGGTGAAGGTGGGTCTTGAGTTCCTCTTGTTGCCCCAGAATTGCCTTGATGCAAGAGCCATGTGCTCATGATAGGCATACTTTGTGTCCTCAGGGCAGCCCTCCTCTTCCTCATCTTCTTCTTCTTCTTCAAGCATTGCTTTTGCTTTCAACGCAAGGTTGGGTGAAGTTGTCTTTGATCGAACACGAGAAAGTGCATTGTCGGCTGTTTCGTTCATGATTGACATTGCAATGAATTCATCCAACACCTCACTGGAAGACAAGGAGTGAAAGTCTGGCCGCTGACGAATGACTGATGACATAGCTTTGTTGAAAGGCATGATGGCTTTAAGGAACTTGCGTTTGACCCATGTGTCATCCACATCCTTGCTCCCATGATCCTTGAGTGCCACAGCAATAGCAGTCACCCTCCGATAGAGATCACGAGGGTCCTCGTCTTCCTTCATCACAAACTCATCGGCCTTATCAAGTATCACTTCATAGTTGGATCGTTGAATGCTTGAGCTTCCCTTGTACAACACCATAATATGCTCCCAACAATCCTTGGCCAAAGTGAAGGGACGCAAGTGAGGAAGATCTTCAGGTGGCACTGCAGACTGGAGAATAAACAAAGCAGAGTGATTGTATTGATTGTCTGCATCTTCTCTTGGAGTGAGGTTGCTTGGATCATGGGGATAATATCCTTGTTCAATGATTCTCCACAAGTTTGTTGAGCTGTGATTGAAATGAGACTTAATAGAAAATACCCAGTTAGCAAAGTCACCTTTCACAAGCATAGGAGGAGGACCAACAGGATTAAGACGTGGTGCGAGAACGGATCCTCCATAGACCATGGGGGGTGGAACTGAGGCATATGTTCCAGTCCCATCCTTTTCGTGAGATGAGGGAGATTGCATACCTTTAGCCACTTCCTTAGAGGAGTTGGCCTCCGAATCGGAAATGGTGGGTTAACCACTATAGCCGGTTCGGGTAAACTTTTAAATCCCTCAATTAACTCTTTAAGCACGGTCTTGACCTCATTCGTCAAGGACGTCTTGCGAGCGGCCATAGCCGTATTCAAGTCGTCCCTTGTGACCGAAGTCAAGTCCATGGCCTCGGGTTGCCCATGGTTAATTCCCTCTTCGCCTTCCATACTCTTCGGGTGGTTAAACCCTTAATAAAGAGACGTGGCTCTGATACCAATTGAAAGGATCGATATGGTTGGATAGAGGGGGGTGAATAGACAACGGCCACTTTTTAATTAATCTTAGCAAGTTAAGGTAAACAACATACGGGTTCACAAATAATACAACAATGAGGTGAACCCTAAAGAAGCTAACAACGAGAGCTATTAAGACAAGTAAGATATAGTCACAAGCATAAGAAAATACAAAGTAAAGGATAGAGATAACCACAAGTGGAGCCGATGGAGACGAGGATGTGTTACCTAAGTTCCTTCCCTTTGACAGGAAGTACGTCTCTGTTGGAGCGGTGTGGAGGCACAATGCTCCCCAAAAAGCCACTAAGGCCACCGTATTCTCCTCACGCCCTCGCACGATGCAAGGTACCGTGATTCCACTATAGGTGCCCTTGAAGGCAGCGACCGAACCTTTACAAACAAGGTTGGGGCAACTCCACACAAAGCCCGGAGGCTCCCAACTAGACCACGAAGCTTCACCACAACGGAATATGGCTTCGAGGTGACCTCAACCGTCTAGGATGCTCAAACACCCAAGCGTAACAAGATCCACAAGGGATTGGTGGGGGAATCAACTTTTCTCTTGGTGGAAGTGTGCATCTAGGCCTTCTCAACCAATCCCTAAAGAATCAACAAGTTTGATTGGCTAGGGAGAGAGATCGGGCACTTTTGAGCTTAGGGAGCAACAATGGAGCTTGAGAGGGTAAGAGATAAGGTTCCACAGCTAGAAGAACCCTTTATATAGTGGGGGGGGGGAAATCAAACCGTTTTCCCACTCTCTGCCCGAGCTCCAACGGTACTACCACTGTCTGCAGCGGTACTACCGCTGGCACTCCAGCGATACTACCACTGACCAGGGGCGGTACTACCACTGCCTAGCGGTACTACCGCTGGATGCAGCGGTACTACCGCTGGGCCCTTGGTAGTGCAAAAGCACTACCACCGCCAAGAAAGTCTTCGCAAAAAGGTCCGTCCACGAACTACCGCTAGGCAGGCGGTACTAAGCTCCTGGAGCGGTACTACCGCTGACCAGGGGTGGTACTACCGCCAGCCAGCGGTACTACCGCTGGCTGCAGCGGTACTACCGCTAGCCTTCCAGCGGTACTACCGCTAGGGACCAATTTGCAAGGAGGAAATAAACACAGTGGCGGGGGTCGCTCCAAAAATGAAGGTAAGGGATAATATGTGAAGTGTGCGCGTGCAAAGATAGATTCCACCCAAACCTTTCCACTACGGATCCCCTCTTAATAGTACGGCTTTCCTATGACTCAAATAAAGAGAATCGTAGAGAGCACCTTGCTTCCGTTCCATGAATGAGGAGACGAGTCGTCTTGTGCCGTTGACGTGTGTTATCTGAAACCTTAACACACACGGTTAGTCCTTTACGGTACTGTCATCAATCACGAAAATTACTTAGGCATAAACTATGCCCCAACACCGTCCATACCAACAACAATCCAGGGGAGTTTTGTTTGCAATTATCTTTTCGATTTGAGCATGGAACTGGGCATTCCAATTACCAGCCCCTTTCTCGTGAGTGATAGTGAATAAACACGTATCGAGGATAACACGCCTAGCATGGAAGATACTGATCACCCCTTGTCACCACATGAGCGGTTCGGGCATACAAAACAGATTATTACTTGAAGATTTAGAGAGTGGCACATGCAAATTTACTTGGAACAGCAGGTAGATACCGCGTATAGGTAGGTATGGTGGACTCATATGGAACAACTTTGGGTTTATGGAAGTGGATGCACAAGCAGTATTCCCGCTTAGTACAGGTGAAGGCTAGCAAAATACTGGGAAGTGACCAACTAAAGAGCGACAATAGTCATCAATATGCATTGAAATTAACCAACATTGAGTGCAAGCATGAGTAGGATATAAAACACCATGAACATGAATATCATAGAGGCTATGTTGATTTCGTTTCAACTACATGCGTGAACATGTGCCAAGTCAAGCCACTTGAATCATTCAAAGGAGGATACCGTCCTATCATACTACATCATAATCATCCTGAAATTCATGTTGGCATCCAAGACAAACCATTATAAGCTCCTAGCTAATTAAGCATGGCATCAAAAACTATGATCTCTAAGTTGTCATTGCAAACATGTTTCTCTCATAAGAAAGCTGAATTAAGAACGATGAGCTAGTCATATTTACAAAAACAAAATAGGTCAAGTTCGTACCAGCTTTTCCAGGCTCAGTCACTTCATCATATATCATCATTATTGCCTTTGACTTGCACGACCGAATGATGTGAACAATAATAAGAGTGCTCGTGCATTGGACTATGCTGAAATCTGCAAGCAAACACAAAGGAGAAGACAAAGTAATATGGCTCTTTGACAGATAAACAGATATGCATGCGAGAGCCACTAAACATTGTAACCATGGTCTTCTACCTTGACCCAAAGAAAAATAAAACTATTTACACGGGAAAGCTTCCAACAAGCAAGAGAAGAAAGATAAATCTTTTTGGTTTTTTTAAACACTACAAAGCAAGCAGAAAAGTAAACTTGCAACTAATTTTTTTTGTTTTTCTCAGTCTAAACAAACACACGAGAAGAAAGCGAGAAAAAGAAATAAACTAGCATGGATGATACAATGGCAAGGTGTGAACACCGACTAACAAAGTGAAAGCGTGAGCATGAATATAAAGTCGGTGAGAAACACGTACTCCCCCAAGCTTAGGCTTTTGGCCTAAGTTGGTCTACTCCCACGGAGGGAAATAACCGTCTCCGGGGTACTCCGGAGTGTACTGAGGGTGCCACTGCTGGGTGAGCTCCTCTGTCTCCCACTGATAAATTGGCGTCTGGTACTCAACTGGTAGCTCGGGCACGGGCGCCTGTGGTGGCGCTATGCCCCAATATGCATAGATGTCCGAGGGCATACTAATGTACTTGCCTAGATGAAGATTGAACAAAGAAGGAGCAGGCAAAGTAATAGTCTCATGAGTACCCTGACTAAATACCAAGTTATAAATCATCCTCTTATTATTATCTCTATCAAGAAAGTCATGGCAAACCATGCTATCATAATCTAGATATCTCTCAGGAAGAAGCATCTCTTCTTCCTCTTGCAGTCTAATAGGTATCTCAAAATGTCTAGCAAGACGGGTAGCATAGATACCTCCATAAACAGGGCCTTTAGTACGGTTTGTGTTCAACCGTTGAGCCACTATAGCGCCCAAGCTATAATTTTTATCATTATAAAGAGCCTCGCGCAAAACCGCAAGATCTGGGGAGCTAAGAACCCCAGCTTTCCCACGGCCAATCAAACATTTTCCCACAAATAATGAGAAATACCTAAGCACGGGAAAATGTATGCTAGCAACTCTAGCGCAAGATACTCCTCTCTCCTATCCTACAACAACAATGAAAGACTCCAAGTCCCGTGGACGAGGTTCATGAATATCCCCAACATAAGGTAATTTGCAAACATTGCAAAAATCCTGTAGTGACATGCACTGGGGGATATCATATAACTTGAACTCAACCATAGGAGGATCCTTCCTCGGATAGAAATTAAATCTTTGCACGAAAATATTAGTGAGGAGGAGGTATTGTGGACACTTATCTTCAACAAATGCGGTAAGGCCTGCGTTCTCCACCAAGTAATAAAAATCCTCATAAAGACCGGCAGCACGTAAGAACACATCGCTTGTCCACTCGCACGCTCGAACTTCTGCAACTCGGGGGATCGGATACTTGGGTTTCTTCTTCTCGTTTTCATCTTCCTTGGGGTTACGGCTTGAAGAGCCTCTTAGGAACCTCCTCCTCTTTCCCTTTTTCTTTCACAAAAAATTTCTGAAATTTTTAGTGACTCAAGAGAAAAGTGAACAAGACTCAACAAAACTCATAGCAACTACTCCTCCAAGTGCCTAGAGGCAATATCACGCATCAAAACTACTTGGGACCAACTGAAATGAACATGCAAAGCTCAAGAACAGGGTCACCAAGGCAGCAAAAATACGCAACGAATAAAGCACTAGAGCAAAAACTAATTGGACCAATGGAGGAGTCACGTACCAAGGAACAATTTCCCCAAAATAGTTTGGTGAATGGGGCTTTGCACAAGGAGATCGAAAAATGCAGCAAGAGGAGCAAGAACACGGGTTTGAGCTGTGAAATGAATTTTTCTGGAGGTAGGAGAAGGAGATGGGAGCTGGAATAAGTGGAGGGGGGCACGTGGGGCCCACAGGCTTGCCAGGCCCGGCTAGGGGGGGTGGCCGGGCCTGGTGGGCTTGTGACCCACTGGCGCATCCCTCTGACTAGCTCTCTATCTCAGAATTTTTCATAAATTCCAGAGATAATCATACTTGAATTTCAGGGCATTTGAAGAACTTTCATTTTCGAGACACTTTTCTAAGGGACGCAAAAAGCAGAAAACAGGAAAAAATAAAGCTAAATTTATCATTTTTCTTCTAAACAATGGAAAGTAAAAGTTGGGGGCAGTAGGTTGTGACTCTTAGATTCATCCATCTCATGGTCATCAAAAGAAATCCGTCAATGAGGTTGATCAAGTCTCCTTGATAACTTTTTTCGAATCACATAGAACCAGAGAATTTTCGAATACTCACTAGGTTACCTCAATGGGGATGTGCATATCCCCAACAAGCAAATCATACTTCATCTTAACAGTAGGTATAGGGCATTCAAAGCTCCCAATAAGAATCGATGAAGTTTTTCAATAGCATTGATGCAATGTACTCGATATTGTTTCTTCGGAAAGTGCACCGTATGCTCATTACCATTGACATGGAAAGTGACATTGCCTTTGCTGCAATCAATAACAGCCCTTGCAGTGTTTAAAAAGGGTCTTCCAAGCATGACCGCCATGGCATCATCCTCGGGAATATCCAGAATAACAAAGCCCGTTAAGATAGTAACATTAGCAACCACAACAGGCACATCCTTGCAAATGCCGATAGGAAAGGCAGTTGATTTGTCGGCCATTTGCAAAGATATTTTAGTGGGTGTCGACTTATCCAATTCAAGTCTACGATAAAGAGAGAGAGGCATAACACTAACACCGACTCCAAGATCGCATAAAGCAGTTCTAACGTAGTTTCCTTTAATGGAGCAAGGTATAGTGGGCACTCCAGGAGCACCTAGTTTCTTAGGAGTTCCACCCTTGAAGGTGTAATTAGCAAGCATGGTGGAAATCTCAACCTCAGGTATCCTCCTTTTATTGGTCACAATATCTTTCATGTACTTAGCATAAGGAGACATTTTGAGCATATCTGTCAAACGCATTTGCAGAAAGACAGGTCTAATCATTTCAACAAAGCGCTCAAAATCCTCATCATCCTTTTTCTTGGATGGTTTGGGAGGAAAGGGCATGTGTTTCTGAACCCATGGTTCCCTTTCTTTACCATGCTTCCTAGCAATGAACTCGTTCTTATCATATATCCTATTCTTAGGTTGTGGGTTATCAAGATCAACACTAGGTTCAATCTCCACATCCTTATCATTGCTAGGTTGAGCATCATCATGAGCACCACTATTGATATCATCACTAGGCTCATGCTCATCACCAGATTGTGCTTCGGCATCAGAAACAGAGATATTGTTTGGATTCTCGGGTGTAGCAGCAACAGGGTTGCTAGCATGCAAGTTTCTATCATCTTTCTTTCTCTTCCTAGGATGATTAGGTGCCTCGGTGCTAACTCCTTGAGAATCTTGTTCAATTCTCTTAGGATGACCCTCAGGATACAAAGTTCCTGGGTCATTCTACCACCTCTAGTGACGACTCTAACAGAATTATTATTCAACTCATTGAGCAAGTCATTTTTGAGCCTTAAGTACTTGTTCTACTTGAGTAGTAACCATAGAGGCATGTTTACTCAAAAGCTTAAGATCATTGACGTTTCTATCCACACAAGCACTTAAATGACTAAGCATACGAGCATTCTGCTCCAATTGTGTGCTAACATAATCATTGAAACTTTGTTGTTTGGCAACAAAGTTATCAAATTCATCTAGGCATAAGCTAACAGGTTTATCAAAAGGAATATCACTCTCATTGAATGTACGAAGAGAATTTACCTCTACTACATGTGTCAGGTTATCAAGACCATGTATTACTTCGATAGGTGGTAGATTCTTGAAATCTTCAGATTTAATGCCTTTCTCTTGCATAGATTTCTTAGCTTCTTGCATATCTTCAGGACTGAGGAATAGAATACCTCTTTTCTTTGGAGTTGGCTTCGGAGATGGTTCGGAAATAGTCCAAGCATTATCATTGCTCAAGATATTATTCAATAGAATTTCAGCTTGTTCCACAGTTCGTTCCCTGAAAACACAACCGGCGCAACTATCTAGGTGGTCCCTAGAAGCATCGGTTAGTCCATTATAGAAGATATCAAGTATTTCGTTTTTCTCAATAGGGTGATCAGGCAAAGCATTAAGTAGCTGGACAAGCCTCCCCCAAGCTTGTGGGAGACTCTCTTCTTCAACTTGCACAAAGTTATATATATCCTGCAAGGCAGCTTGTTTCTTATGGGCAGGAAAATATTTGTCAGAGAAGTAGTAGATCATATCCCAGGGACTACGCACACAACCAGGAGCAAGAGAAGTAAACCAAGCCTTAGCGTCATCCTTTAGCGAGAAAGGAAACAACTTAAGGATATAGTAATGGCGAATCTTTTCCTCACTCGTGAATAGGTTGGCTATATCATTCAGCTTAGTAAGATGTGCTACAACCGTTTCAGACTCATAACCATGAAAAGGATTAGATTCGACCAAAGTGATTAACTCAGGGTCGACAGAGAATTCATAATCCTTATCAGTCACAAAGATGGGTGAAGTAGCAAACTTAGGATCGTATTTCATTCTAGCGTTCAGAGATTTTTCCTTCCACTTGCGCAGTAAATTCTCAAGATCATAGCTATCCTTAGAAGCAAGAAAGTCATCAGCTACCTATCCCTCCATAACATAACCCTCAGGTATATCAGGCAATTCATATATAGGAGAGCTAGTTCTAATAGGTGAAATAGCAGGTTCTACTTCAACAATCTCAGCAGTTTCAGAAGTATCATCACATTCAGCAGCAACTCTAGCAATTTGTGTATCTAGGAATGCACCTAGTGGCAAAGCAGTATCAAGCAAAGCATCATGGATAGCAGAAGTAGCATCATCAAGCACAGGCGACACATCAAAAAATTTAGCAGGTGGTGGTGTCGCAAATTTACTCATTACTGAAGGTGAATCAAGTGCAGAGCTAGATGGCAGTTCCTTACCCGTCCTCGTAGTTGAGGGCAAGACTTTAGTTTTTGGATCTCTCAGATTCCTCATAGTGATCAACAGACGTAAACCCCAAGTGACTCAAGGAATAGTGCTAGGCCTCCCCGGCAACGGCGCCAGAAAATAGCCTTGATAACCCACAAGTATAGGGGATCGCAACAGTTTTCGAGGGTAGAGTATTCAACCCAAATTTGTTGATTCGACACAAGGGGAAGCAAAATAATATTCTCGAGTATTAGCAGTTGAGTTGTCAATTCAACCACACCTGAAAGACTTAGTATCTGCAGCAAAGTTTCAGTAGCAAAGTAGTGTGATAGGAACAGTAGCAATGGTACCAGTAGCAACAGTGACAGCAGTAGCGGTAACAGTAGCAGCAGTGACATCAGTAGCAACAAAGTGACATAGCAAGGACCAGTAGGAAAAACTCGTAGGCATTGGATCGGTGATGGATAATTATGCCGGATGACATTCATCATGCAACAGTTATAACATGGGGAGATATGTAACTAGCTCCAGTTCGTCAATGTAATGTAGGCATGTATTCCATATATAGTCATACGTGCTTATGGAAAAGAACTTGCATGACATCTATTGTCCATCCCTCCCGTGGCAGCGGGGTCCTAATGGAAACTAAGGGATATTAAGGTTCTCCTTTTAATAGAGAACTAGAACAAAGCATTAGCACTTAGTGAATACATGAACTCCTCATACTATGGTCATCTCCGGGAGTGGTTCCGGCTATTGTCACTCCGGGGTTGCCGGGTCATAACACATAGTAGGTGACTACAACTTGCAAGATAGGATCAAGAACACACATATATTGAGGAAAACATAATAGGTTCAGATCTCAAATCATGGCACTCGGGCCCTAGTGACAAGCATTAAGCATGGCAAAGTAGTAGCAACATCAATCTCAGAACATAGTGGATACTAGGGATCAATCCCCATCAAAACTAACTCGATTACATGATAGATCTCATCCAACCCATCACCGTCCAGCAAGCCTACGATGATATTACTCACGAACGGTGAAGAGCATCATCGAATTGGCAATGAAGGATGGTTGGTTATTACGAAGGCGTCGATTCCCCCTCTCAAGAGCCCAGAACGGACTCCAGATCTGCCCTCCAGAAGAAGAACAGGTGGTGGCGGCGGCTCCGTATCATAAAACGTGATTAACTCTTGTCCTTGATTTTTCCGGTCAAAGGAGAATATATAGAGCTGGAATTGGAGGCGGCGGAGCCCCGAGGGGCTCATAAGCCTGCCAGGCCCGGCCAGTGGGGGCGGGCTTGGTGGGCTTGTGAGCTCGTGGCTCCGTCCCTCTAGTTGATTCTTGCACCAGTATTTTTTATATATTCCACAAAAATTCCTCATAAATTTCCAGGTCATTCTGAGAACTTTTATTTCTGCGCAAAAACAACACCATGGCAATTCTACTGAAAACAGCGTCAGTCCGGGTTAGTTCCATTCAAATCATGCAAATTAGAGACCAAAACAAGGGCAAAAGAGTTTGGAAAAGTAGATACGATGGAGACGTATCATGTACCTCCTCGGGTCTTTATACCATATGTCTGTGTATCAACTTGTTTGGCATTGTTAGCAAGCAAATCTTTTTGCACATTAGAAATTTGTTCAAGCTTAGTTTGAACCATATGAAAATACTTAACAAGACCTTTAACATCATTAACAGTTCTACTCAAAAACATCAAGCAAACTTTTGATTGCAAGGGAATTATCATGCAATTGGCTTTGAATCCTCTCATTAAAGTGATTTTGCTTGACAATAAAATTATCAAGCTCATCTAAACATTGATCAGGGGGCTCATCTAAACATTGATCATCTTAACATTGGCTTTGAATCCTCTCATTAAAGTGATTTTGCATTGAATACTAGAAGAGAGTGTACCTCGACCATCGGTGGGTGAGTGGTAGGCTCACATAATTTCTCAATATGAGGTAGGTTCTTCACATCTTCAGATTTAATACCTCTCTCTTTCGTAGACTTCTTGGCTTCTTGCATAACTTCTGGACTCAAGAAAAGCATACCTCTCTTCTTGCGTGATGGAGGCGGTTCACGAACGGACCAATCATCATGATTCTTAGCTATCTTGCCCATTAATTCTTCAGCATCGTCCGGTGTTCTTTCCCTGAAAACACAACCAGCACAACTATCCAGATAGGTGCTACTTCAAAACGATCCCCGGCAACGGCGCGAGAAATACTTCTACTACTTCAAAAAGATCACCGGCAACGGCGCCAGAAATACTTCTGCCACCTCAAAAAGATCCCCAGCAACGACGCTGAAAATACTTCTGATTGTTCTGTTGTGTATCCCTTGCAACGGCGCCAGGAAGTAGTTGTGTCAACGGCACCAGGAATCCTTCAGCTTCGGCTACGCCTTAAGGGACTTCCTAGGCAAGTATGCAAAGGATTTCCCCCGTGGCCTTGGAGCCTTGCGTTGGTGTTCCCTCGAAGCGGAAAGGGTGATGTAACACAACGACGGTAAGTATTTCCCTCAGTTTGAGAACCAAGGTATCAATCCGGCGGAAGAGTATCTCAAGATCCTGCACAAACACAAAAGCTTGCACCCAACGCTATGAAGGGGTTTTCAATCCCTTATAGATTGTTTGCCAAGTGAGAACTGAAAGCAACAAAGTAAGAAAGCAAAGTAAAAGCGGAGATGTAAACGATGGATGTGAATAGACCCGGGGGCCGTAGTGTTTACTAGTGGCTTCTCTCATGAAAGCAAGTAGATGGTGGGTGAACAAATTATTGTCGAGCAATTAATAGAACTGTGCAGAGTCGTGACGATATCTATGCAATGATTATTTCCATAAGCATCATGTCTGAAACAAGTAGACCGATACTTTCTGCATCTACTACTATTACTCCACAAGTCGACCGCTATCCAGCATGCATCTAGTGTATTAAGTCCATAAGAACAGAGTAACGCCTTAAGCAAGATGACATGATGTAGAGGGATAATCTCAAACCAATGATAAAACCCCCATCTTTTTACCCTTGATGGCAACTGCTTGATGTGTGCCTTGCTGCCCCTACTGTCACTCGGAAAGGTCACCACATGGCAGCACCCAAAACCAAGCACTTCTCCCATTGCAAGAATCATAGATCTAGTTGGCCAAACAAAACCCAAGACTCGGAGAGACTTACAAGGATATCAAATCATGCATATAAGAAATCAGCAAAGACTCAAATATATATCATAGATAATCTGATCACAAGTCCACATTTCATCGGATCTCGACAAACACACCGCCAAAGAAGATTACATCAGGTAGATCTCCATGAAGATCATGGAGAACTTTGTATTGAAGATCTAAGAGAGAGAAGAAGCCATCTAGCTACTAACTACGGACCCGTAGGTCTGAAGTGAACTACTCACTAGTCATTGGAGGGGCGATGATGATGATGAAGAAGCCCTCCACCTCCAAAGTCCCCTCCCGCAGGGTGCCGGGAAGGGTCTCCAGATGAGATCTCGCGGAAACGGAAGCTTGCGGCGGCGGAAAAGTATTTTCGAGGCTCTCCTGATTTTTCGGGGAATATTTGGGAATATATAGGCGCATGATCTAGGTCAGGGTGCGGCTAGGGTGGCCACAAGCTTGCCCACCGCCGCCTCCCCCCTGGTGGCATGGTGGGAGCTTGTGGGCTCCCTAGGGCCCACTTGGCTTGGCCCAAAGGCTCCCTGGTCTTCTTTCGTTTGGGAAAAAATCATTTCGCGGTTTTTATTCCGTTTGGACTCCGTCCGAAAAATCAGCTCTGAAAAGAGTCAAAAACACGGAAAAACAGGAACTGGCATTTGGCACTCAATCAATAAGTTAGTCCCAAAAAAGATATAAAAACGTACAGAAAACATACAAAGAAGGCAAGATAACAGCATGAAACCATCAAAAAATATAGATACGTTTGAGACGTATCAAGCACCCCCAAGCTTAACTCCTGCTCGTCCTCGAGTAGGGAAGTGATAAGAATGAATATTTGATGCTTTCATGCTACCTAGCATGGGTGTCCTTTGTAATTCCTCTTATGTGACGTGAATGTTCAGATCCATTAGATTCAAAACAATAGTTTGCTATTGACGTGGAAACAATAATAATTCAAGCAAACTAGCAAAGTAATCATGAACTTTCAAAATAATGAGGCCAAAAGAAAGTTATCCCTACAAAAGCATATAGTCTGGCTATGCTCTACCATCATTGCACAACAAATTTAAATCATGCACAACCCCGGTATTGGCCAAGTAACTGTTTCACACCTTTACTTTCTCAAACATTTTCAACTCTCACGCAATACATGAGCGTGAGCCATGGTTATAGCACTATAGATGGTGTGGAATGTGGTGGAGATTGCAAGACAAAAAGGAGAAGATAGTCACATTAACTAGGCATATCAATGAGCTGTGGAGATGCTCATCAATAGATATCAATGTGAATGAGTAGGGATTACCATACAAATGATGCACTAGAGCTACAACTATGTGAAAGCTCTTAAAGAAAACTAGTGGGTGTGCATCCAACTTGCTTGCTCACGAAGACCTAAGGCAATTTTGAGGAAGCCTATCATTAGAATATACAAGCCAAGTTATATAATGAGAATTTCCCACTAGCTATATGGTGGTGACAAAACGAGAGACTCTCAATCATGAAGATCATGGTGCTCAATATGCACAAGTGTGGAAAAAAGTGGTAGCATTGTCCCTTCTCTCTTTTTCTCTCATTTTTTTATTTTGGTGGGCTCTTTGGCCTCTTTTTTTATGGGCTTCTTTGGCCTCTTTTATTTCCTCACATGGGACAATGCTCCAATAATGATGATCATCACACTTTCAACTCAAAACTTAGAGCAACTATGACTCTGTATGGAATGCCTTCGGTAGTGTACCGTGGCAATGATCTAGCATGGCATAGACATCAATGGAAACATCATGCTAGCTATCTTACGATCGTGCAAAGCCAATGTAGACGTGGTGGCACATATCATGGTGGTAGTTGCATGTAAATATATCTCGGAATGACTTTGCAAAAGCCATAGTAGGTAGGTATGGTGGCTGTTTTGAGGGAGGCTAATGTTGGGTTTTGTGCACCGGCGAAAGTTGCGCGGCACTAAGAATATAGTGATGGTGGATGGTGAAAGTGCATATAAACCATGGACTCAACATTAGTCATGAAGAACTCATATACTTGTTGCAAAAGTTTTATTAGTAATCGAAACAAAGCATTCAACGCATACTCCTAGAGGAAGGGTTGGTAGGTACAAACCATCGCGCGATCCCGACCACCACGCAAAGGATGACAATCAATATACTAATCATGCTCAGATTTCATCACATAGCGGTTCACCATACGTGCATGCTATAGGAATCACTAACTTCAACACAAGTATTTCTAGATCCACAACACCTTACTAGCATGAGTTCAATATTACCATAACCACAACTCAAAACTAATTGAGATGAATCAAACTTCTCTAACTATTCAATGCACATGAAGGTGGAAGTTTTCGTATCCCTTTGGATAACTACCCCTTTTGAGACTACTTTCAAAGCATAGATCAACTACCACGCCACGCACCGCTGCGCTCTTAAAGATATAAGTGAAGCACATAGAACAAAAGTATCTAGCTCAAAAGATATAAGTGAAGCACATGTGAGCTGAATTGTCTACCAAAAGATATAAGTGAAGCTCGACAAAATCACGGTGTGTGCATGTCTCTCTCTATAGGTGTAAAGCAAGGATGATTGTGACACAACAACAAAAAAGACTCCTACGATACAAGACGCTCCAAGCAAAAACACATAACATGTGGTGAATAAAAATATAGCCCCAAGTAATGTTACCGATGGATTGAAGACGAAAGAGGGGATGCCTTCCCGGGGCATCCCCAAGCTTAGGCTTTTACAGCATCCTTGAATCTCTTGGGGGTGCCTTGGGCATCCCCAAGCTTGAGCTCTTGCCACTCTTTGTCTTTTTGTCCATAAGAACTTCACCCAAAACTTGAAAACTTCACAACATGAAACTTAAACAGAAACTCGTGATAACATTAGTACAAGAAAGCAAACCACCACTTCCTTAGGTATTGTAGCAAACTTAAATTCTACTTGTGCTGATGTTGGGTTACTGTACTTTCAATCTTCCATGGATAATACCCCCCGATACTATCCATAGTTTCATCAAAATAAGCAACCAACACAACAAAAACAGAATTTGTTAACAGCAGACCAGTCTGTAGCAATCTGTATGTTTCGTATACCTCTGTACTTCACAAATTCTGAACAATTATGACAGTCTAAAGAATTTGCATAGAAATCAGCAACAAAAAGAATCAACTCAAAATCTCTTACAGAAAAAAAATGAAAATTATTTTCGTGAGCAGAAAGTTTTTGTCTTTTCCAGCATGACCAAACGATCACCCCCCAGACTAATCATAACGGTTTTGCTTGGCACAAACGCAAAAAGAAACACAAAAAACATCATCATAACAGAATTATGAAAGTGTGGAAAACACAAAACAGAAAGAAAAAGGATAAATTCGTTGGGTTGCCTCCCAACAAGCACTTTTGTTTAACGCCCTTAGCTAGGCAAAAAGTTTCAATGATGCTCACATAAAAGGTAAGGATTGAAACACAACGAGAGCATCATGGAGCATATGGCTAGACTTTTAAGTCTAACCCACTTCCTATGAATAGAGATTTTGTGAACAAACAACTTGTTGGAGCAAGAATCAACTAGCATAGGAAGGCAAAACAAGCATAGCTTCAAAAATTTCAACACATGGAGAGGAAGCTTGGTACTATTGCAATAAGTAGGAGCATATGATCCTCTCTCATAGTAATTTTCAGTGGCATCATGAATGAATTCAACAATGTAACTATCACATAGGATATTCTTTTCATGATCCACATGCATGCAGAGTTGACACTCTTCAAAAATAGTGGGATTGTCATCAAATAAAGTCATGACTTCTCCAATCCCACTTTCCAATTTGTTGCAAATATCGTACTCATCATGGGGCTTAAACAAATTTTCAAGATCATAAGAAAGATCATCACCCCAATCATGATTATTGCAAAAAGTAGGGGACATAGCAAGACTAGCATCCCCAAGCTTAGGGTTTTGCATAACTTTAGCATGATTGTCCCTAATAGGATTTATAGTGAAATCATTGCAATCATGCTTTTCATCCAAGGAGCCCTCGTGAATCAATTCATGAATTTTTTCCTCACAATTTTTAGATTCACGCATCTTACGCAAAACTCCAAAGAAATAGTCAATTGCCCTCAACTCAATAGCAATTTGTTCCACACGAGTGGGTCTCTTAAAGAGACTAGCAAGTGGACGAGGATCCATATCACTAGATTTTCAGCAAGCGAAGATGCAAGCATATTGAGGGCACATGGCATACAAGCGAACATAAAGCAAGCGAGACAAAAGGGCGAAGGCGAAAGGCGAATGAAAACGGCAAATGTGAAGTGGGGGAGAGGAAAACAAGAGGCAACTGGCAACAAAAGTAAATGCAAGAGAAGAGTTTCTGAGACCTACATGGATAGATCTTGATTTCTCCTCCCCGGCAACGGCGCCGGAAATACTTCTGCTACTTCAAAAACATCCCCACCAATGGCGCCAGAAATACTTCTGCTACTTCAAAAAGATCCCCGGCAACGGCGCCAGAAATACTTCTGCTACCTCAAAAAGATCCCCGGCAACGACGCCGGAAATATTTCTGATTGTTCTATTGTGTATCCCTTGCAACGGCGCCAGGAAGTAGTTGTGTCGACGGCACCAGGAATCCTTCAGCTGCGGCTACGCCTTAAGGGACTTCCTAGGCAAGTATGCAAAGGATTTCCCCTGTGGCCTTGGAGCCTTCTGTTGGTGTTCCCTCGAAGCGGAAAGGGTGATGTAGCACAGCGATGGTAAGTATTTCCCTCAGTTTGAGAACCAAGGTATCAATCCGGCGGAAGAGTATCTCGAGATCCTGCACAAACACAAAAGCCTGCACCCAACGCTATGAAGGGGTTGTCAATCCCTTATAGATTGTTTGCCAAGTGATAACTGAAAGCAACAAAGTAACAAAGCAAAGTAAAAGCGGAGATGTAAACGATGGATGTGAATAGACCCGGGGGCCGTAGTGTTTACTAGTGGCTTCTCTCATGAAAGCAAGTAGACGGTGGGTGAACAAATTACTGTCGAGCAATTGATAGAACTGTGCAGAGTCGTGACGATATCTATGCAATGATTATTTCTATAGGCATCACGTCTGAAACAATTAGGCCGATACTTTCTGCATCTACTACTATTACTCCACACGTCGACCGCTATCCAGCATGCATCTAGTGTATTAAGTCCATAAAAACAGAGTAACGCCTTAAGAAGGATGACATGATGTAGAGGGATAATCTCAAACCAATGATAAAAACCTCATCTTTTTACCCTTGATGGCAACTGCTTGATGTGTGCCTTGTTGCCCCTACTGTCACTCGGAAAGGTCACCACATGGCAGAACCCAAAACCAAGCACTTCTCCCATTGCAAGAATCATATATCTAGTTGGCCAAACAAAACCCAAGACTCAGAGAGACTTACAAGGATATCAAATCATGCATATAAGAAATCAGCAAAGACTCAAATATATACCATAGATAATCTGATCACAAGTCCACAATTCAACGGATCTCGACAGACACACCGCCAAAGAAGATTACATCGGATAGATCTCCATGAAGATCATGGAGAACTTTGTACTGAAGATCCAAGAGAGAGAAGAATCCATCTAGCTACTAACTATGGACCCGTAGGTCTGAAGTGAACTACTCACGAGTCATTGGAGGGGTGATGATGATGATGAAGAAGCCCTCCACCTCCAAAGTCCCCTCCGGTAGGGTGCCGGGAAGGGTCTCCAGAAGAGATCTCGCGGAAACGGAAGCTTGCGGAGGCGGAAAAGTATTTTCGAGGCTCCCGTGATTTTTTGCGGAATATTTGGGAATATATAGGTGCAAGATCTAGGTCAGGGGGCGGCCAGGGTGGCCACAAGCTTGCCCACCGCCGCCTCCCCCCTGGTGGCGTGCTGGGAGCTTGTGGGCTCCCTCAGGCCCACCTGGCTTGGCCTAAAGGCTCCCTGGTCTTCTTTCGTTCGGGAAAAATCATTTCGGGGTTTTTATTCCGTTTGGACTCCGTTCCAAAATCAGATCTGAAAAGAGTCAAAAACACGGAAAAACAGGAACTGGCACTTGGCAATGAATCAATAAGTTAGTCCCAAAAAAGATATAAAAAGGTACATAACACATACAAAGAAGGCAAGATAACAGCGTGAAACCATCAAAAATTATAGATACATTTGAGACGTATCAATAGGTTCTAGATTCATCGGTTAGACCAGCATAAAATATATCAAGCAATTCATTCTTAGGGATTCCATGTACCGGTCTAGCCTTTAGCAAAGTGCAATACCCCCCAAGCTTTAGGGAGGTGCTCATCCTGCAACTGTTTAAAGTTATAAATTCTTTGTAAAGCAGCATGTTGTGTATGAGCAAGAAAATATTTAGCAACAAAAGTTTGAGCTAAATCTTGAGGACTCTTAATCAAACCACATGGTAGTGCATAATACCATGCCTTAGCATCTTCCTTCAAAGAGAAAGGAATTAGCTTAGTAACATAATAATTTCTCTTCTTGTCCTCTGTAGTGAATAAGCCACCCAACTCAGTGAGTTTGGTAAGGTGTGCAGTAGCATCGTCGTCTTCTCTGCCATAAAAGGGGTCAGCTTCAAATGTGGATATAAGTGAAAGATCAACAGACAAATCAAAATCAGCATCCTCAATACAAATAGGAGATGCAACAAACTTAGGATCAGGAGTAAACTTGTTCTTCATAGAATGCTTTTCAAGTAGATTCTTAACAAAAGCAGGGTCAGAGTCAGCACACTCTGTAAGTTCCCTACACAAATCATCATCAAGTTCAATATAATCATCATCAAGAATTCTTTCCTTGAGACCACTAAAGTCTGGATAACCAAAAGATCTACCAATGGGGTAGCGTGTAACAGGAAGTTTGATTCGAGACTGTTTAGCAGCCTTAGCAATCTGAGAATCAATAAAATAATCAAGTAAACCAGGCTCATCAATAGTAGTGGAAGCATCATCAAAGGTATCAGGCATAGTAACAGACTTGGTAGAAGCAGCATGTGATGGTGGTGAAGAGAACTTACTCATAACGGAAGGTGAATCAAGCGTAGCGCTAGTGCTAAGAACCGTACCTTTTCTCATAGTGGATGGTAAAATTGGAACCTTTGGGTCTCCTTTATTACCCATAGTGAATAAATCGTAGCAAGAAAAATAACTCCAAGTAGACTTGTAAATAAAGCTATGCTCCCCGGCAACGGCGCCAGAAAATGGTCTTGATAACCCACAAGTGTAGGGGATCACAACAGTTTTCGCGGGTAAGATAACCCAATTTATTGATTCGACACAAGGAGAGCCAAAGAATAGTTATAAGCTTTAATAGTTGAGTTGTCAATTCAACCGCACCTGAAAGATACTTGCTTGGCAACAAAATATTAGTAGCAGCGGAGATATGGAAGTGATGGTGGCAACAGAAATAATAGTGACAAAGCAGTGAAAGTAAAGCAACTTGTGACCAGCAGGATTAAAACACTGTAGGCTAAGGAGATGCATGGTTGGTCATGGATGAGAGATATCATGTATTTAACTTGGGGCAAGGCACATAGAAAACAGCGTCAGTCCGGGTTAGTTTCAATCAAATCATGCAAGAATGAGGCCAAAACAATAGCAAAAGTGTTTGGAAAAGTTGATACATTTGAGACGTATCAATGACACGTCTCCATCGTATGTACTTTTCCAAACTCTTTTGCCCTTGTTTTGGACTCTAATTTGCATGATTTGAATGGAACTAACCTGGACTGACGATGTTTTCAGCAGAATTGCCTTGGTGTTATTTTTGTGCAGAAATCAAAGTTCTCCAAACGTCCTGAAAATTTACGGAGATCATTTTTGGAAAATATGAAAAATACCTGCACAAAGATCCACCTGAGGGGGTGGGCCAGTGGGCCACAAGCCCTCTAGCCGCCACCCCCTGGTGGCGGTGGGCAAGCTTGTGGGGCCCACGTGGCTCTGCCGCCCCCAATCTCAGCTCTATAAGTTCACTTTCGTCCCAGAAAAAATAAAAATAGAAGATTTCGTGGCGTTTGCGATACGGAGAGGCCGCCACAACCTGTTCTTCATCTGGAGGGCAGACCTGGAGTCCGTTTTGGGCTCCGGAGAGGGGAAATCGTCGCCATCGTCATCATCAACCTTCTTCCCTCTCCAATTCCATGAAGCTCTTCATCGTTCGTGAGTAATATATTCGTAGGCTCGCTGGGCGGTGATGAGTAGGATGAGATCATGTAATCGAGTTAGTTTTGACGGGGATTGATCCCTGGTATCCACTATGTTCTCAGATTGATGTTGCTACTACTTTGCCATGCTTAATGCTTGTCACTAGGTCCCGAGTACCATGATTTCAGATCTGAAATTTTTATGTTGTCACCAATATATGTGTGTTTTAGATCCGATCTTGCAAGTTGTAGTTACCTACTATGTGTTATGATCCGGCAACCCCGGAGTGACAATAACCAGAACCACTCCCGGTGATGACCATAGCTTGAGGAGTTCATGTGTTCACCAAGTGCTAATGTGTTGGTCCGGTTCTTTATTAAAAGGAGAACCTTAATATCCCGTAGTTTCCTTTTGGACCCCGCTGCCACAGGAGGGATGGACAATAGATGTCATGCAAGTTCTTTTCCCTAAGCACGTATGACGACACACGGAATGCATGCCTACATCACATTGACGAACGGGAGCTAGCCACATATCTCTCCGTGTTATAACTGTTGCATGATGAATATCATCCAAACAAATCACCGACCCATTGCCTACGAGTTTGTCCCACTACTGTTGTTACTTGTCTTGCTCTGCTGCTGTTACTACTGTTGATGTTGTTGTTACTTGTCTTGCTCTGCTGCTATTGTCGCTTGCTACTGTTGCTACTTGCTACTGCTGTCACTATTGTTGTTCCTTGCCACTGCTATTGCCCGTTACACTGCTTCTACCTGCTACAATACTTTTTCGCTGGTCGTTGACGGGGACTGACAATTTCCGTCAAAGAGGCAACTTGGCGCCATTGATACGACAGTTAGGAATAGTCTGCCATCAACAGATCGTTTCTGACACCGTTGTTATCATACTACTTTGTTGCTGACTCTTTGCTTGCAGATACTAATCTTTCAGGTGTGGTTGAATCTGATAAATTCAGCCGCTAATACTCGAGAGTATCCTCTCACCTCCTGTCTGGCGAACCAACAAATTTGGGTTGAATACTCTACCCTCGAAAACTGCTACGATCCCACGCGCTGCTGGGCCGTCAACAACATTCTTCTAGTTTCGATTGCCGGAGAGTGCTAGCAGTATTCTTCTGGTGCCGTTGCAAGGGAAGGTCTGCTGTTACGGAGTCAATCAACACTCTCTCACACAACAAAAACAGAGCAAACAAGGTTTTCTAAAGAAAAAAAAAATAAGACTGGACTTAAAGAAGTTTGCCAGAGGCTAAAAGAAAAATAATTTAGCAAAATAAAAAATATATTTGGGCTTCTAAAATCATGCCCCATTTCATAAAATAAATTGGGCATTTTATAAGAGTAAAAATTAAATGCCTTTTAAAAACAAAAGACTCTTTTTTTGAAATAAAACAAAAGGAGAATATAAAATTAAAACGAGGGGGTTGCCCCATAAATAATAAGAATGTTTTTAAAAGAGGAGGACCATTTTTATTGGGTCAAAACAAAAAGGTTTAAACTACCACCAAATAAATGGAAGAAAGGGTTTGCAACCATGGTGCAACAAAAGGGGTTTTGAGAAGAATCCTTGATGCACACAATCACACAACAATCACAATGCCACCCCCACAACACTCACTTTTCAATCACCAAAGGTGCAACACAAAACAACAAGAGGAAATGATGTGATGCCATGATGCACATGAAATGATGACACAACTAAGTATCACATCCACTCATTAACAATCCAAGGTTGCCATACAAGGAAAGGTTACATAAAAGGAAAGGGATGCACTGGGGCTGTCACAACTCTCCCACACTACAAGAGGATTTTGACCCAAGATTTATGGCTGGTAGAACTCCAGGTACTCGGAACGGAGGTGGTCCTCGCGCTCCCAAGTGGCTTATTTGTCTGAATGATGTGACCATCGCACTTTGAAGAACTTGATTGACTTATTGCGGGTCTTGCGCTCAGTCTCTTCAAGTATTGCTATCGGATGCTCATGGTAGGATAGGTGGGGCTGGAGCTCGATATCCTGGAGATCAACCGTGCGCTCGGGAGTCTTGAAGCATCTCCGGAGCTGAGAAACATGGAACACATCATGCACATTGGAGAAGTTGGAAGGAAGCTCTAACTGATATGCAAGATCACCTCTTTGCAAACAATTCTGAAAGGACCAACAAAGTGAGGGGAGAGCTTTCCTTTGATGCCAAAGCGCTGAGTGCCCTTCATGGGAAACACTTTCACATACACAAAATCATCGAGCTGAAAAGTCATGTCACGATGCTTGCTATCGTAGTAGGTCTTCTGACAGGACTGAGCTGCTTTGAGATTATCCCGAATGACACAACACATTTCCTCTCCTTTAGCAATCATGTCATTCCCAAGAATCTTACGCTCACCAGTCTCTGACCAATTGAGCGGGGTACAACACTTCCTTCCATATAGAATCTCGAATGGGGCCTTGCCTGAGCTTGCTTGAAAGTTATTGTTGTATGAGAACTCGGCAAATCATATCTTCCAGGATCTGATTGATTCTCTCAACTTCCCACTTGTCTGAGGATGGAAAGTTGTACTGAAACGGATCTTAGTACCCATCACAGTTTGAAAGGAATCCTAGAACTTGGAAGTAAAGATGCTTCCACAATCTGAAGAAATGAGCATAGGAACACCGTGCAACGAGACTATCCTTGACGTATACAACTCTGCCAGCTGAGCTGCCGACATAGACTCTTTGACCGGTAGGAAATGAGCAACTTTGGTCAACTTATCGATGACGACGAAGATGGCATCGTTGCCTTTCTCGGACTCCGGAAACCGAGTGAAAAAATCCATTTCCACATGATCGAATTTCCACTCGGGTATAGGCAAGGGATGCACGAGACCTGTTGGACGTTGATGCTCCGCCTTCACTCTGCGACACACATCACACTCATTCACAAACTGAGCAATCTCACGTTTCATGCGAGTCCACGAGAAGGTCTGCTTCAGATCCTGATACATTTTGGAGCTTCTTGGATGTATCGGGAGAAGGGAATTATGGGCTTCATCCATGATAACTTTCCTGAGCTCTCCTTTTGGAATGACGAGACGGTCCTCGAGGAACAAAGTATCTCTATAATCAACACGGAAGCACTTATATTTTGGAATGCTCTTTGCCAACCAATCTTAACTTTCTTCACCATCACATCAGGAAGTTGAGCTTATTGGACTTGGTCTTCCAAGGTAGGAGAAATCTGGAGATTAGCAAGAAATCTCTGAGGTACTATGTGAAGGTTGAGCTTCTTGAAAGATTCACAAAGATCAGGCTAGAGAGGCTTCAGAATGAGACTGTTGCACTAAGCCTTTCTGCTCAAAGCATCTGCAATGACATTAGCTTTGCCTGGAGTGAAGTCAATGCTCGGATTATAATCTTGGATTATTTCCACCCAACGAGTTTGCCAAAGATTGAGACTAGGCTAGGTGAAGATGTATTTGAGACTTGTGATCGGTGTAGACCTCAACCTGTCTGCCCAACAAGAGATGTCTCCAAGTCATCAAAGCATGGACCACTGCCGCCAACTCATGATCATGAGTGGGGTAGTTCTTCTCACTTGGCTTCAACTGCCTCGAGGTATAAGCTACCACTTCTTCTCTTGCATTAGAACTGCACCAAGACCTTGAAGAGAGGCATCACAGAACACTTGATAAGGCTTGGAATCATCAGGAGGAGTCAAGACTGGAGTAGAAGTGAGCTTCTCTTTGAGTGTATCAAAATCCAACTGGCACTCTGGAGACCATACAAACTTCACACTCTTCTGAAGAAGGCTGGGCAGAGCCTTAAAAATCTTGGAGAAGTTCTCAACGAACCTTCTGCAATAGCTTGCAAGCCCGAGAAAGCTTCGAAGCTGCTTCACATTCTGAGGAGGTTCCCACTCAACAATGGCCTATACCTTTGAAGGATCAACTTTGATGCCCTCGACGGAGATGATGTGCCCAAGGTACACAACTTCCTTCAACCAGAACTCACATTTGGAAAACTTGGCATAGAACTTAGTATCTCTTAGCTTATCAAGCACAAGCCGGAGATGTTCTTCATGCTCTTCCTCAGTTTCAGAAAAGACCAGAATGTCATCAAGATACAACAAGACAAATTCATTCTTGAATGGGGAGAAGATAGAATTCATCATCCGACAGAAGGTCAGTGGAGCATGTGCGAGACCAAAAGACATCACTGTGTACTCATAAGAGCCAAAGCTTGTCCTGAAAGCAGTCTTGGGAATGTCTTCTTCACGAATGCGAATCTGATGATAGCCCATCCCGAGATCAAGCTTAGAGAAAATCTTGGCCCCTTTCAATTGCACGAACAATTAATTGATGTTGGGAAGTGGATACTTGTTTCTGGTCGTCTTCTTATTCAATGGACGGTAATCGACACAGAGTCGGTCCGCGCCATCCTTCTTATTGACAAAAAGAAGTCTACAACCCCAAGGGGATGAGCTTGGTCTGATTAGACCCAGACGCTCTTGCTCATCCAGCTGCTTCTTCAACTCTTTCATCTCTTCTGGACCCAGTTTATATGAGCGCTTGCATACTGGTTCAGTTCCCGGTTCAAGCTCAATTACGAACTCAACTGCCCGGTGCGGAGGCATTCCTGGCAGTTCTTCCGGAAAGACATCTTCATACTCACAAACCACTGGGGCTTGAGAAATTGGAGAGATCTCGCCTTTCTCATTCAAGGAAAACAAACGGATCATGTCATCACACGCAGCGAAGATAATCACGTCCTTCGAAGGATGAGTCAGCTTGACTTCTTTTGCTTGACGGTCAAGAAACGACTTGTTCATTGCCAGCCAATCCATCCCAAGGATCAGATCAATATTAGACTTGCCAAGGACAATTGGAGAAGCCGAAAAGGAATAGTCGCCCATATTGATAGAGACATCCCGAACGGTCAAGCGAGAATTCATTTGCAAACCCGGTGAAACCACAGTTAAAGACCTAGGCAACTCTTGACAACACAACTCATGCTTTGAAACGAAAGGCGTTGACATGAAAGAATGCGATGCACCAGAAACAAACAAAACCTTTGAAGTAATATCAGTAACTCAGAGATTACCCATGATCACATCTGAGGAGTTTTCTGCTTCAGCTGCATTCACCATATTGACCCTTGCATACTTGGGATTGAACTTCACAATTGCATTTCCTGGAGGCTTGACTGGAGGAGGAGGCGGGAGACGCTGCTGAGTGGTGCGCTGGTCGTTGTGGCTGCCACGGTGGCCATGTGCTTGCTCTCTCTGCATCGACGTAGTGAGAGGGAGGTGGAAAGGAGGAAGAAAGAAGTGAGGAAGAAGGAGGTTGACGCTGGGCCCGACACGAGCCATGCTGGAAAGAGCCAGCACGCGGGGGTAACTGGGCTGCGACGACGAGGAAAGCCCAAGTGGGCCGACACTCTCCCTCACAACGAAAACAGAGCAAACAGGGCTTTCTAAATAAAAATAAAAAAAGACTGGACTTAAAGAAGTTTGCCAGAGGCTAAAATAAAAATAGTTTAGCAAAATAAAAAATATATTTGGGCTTCTAAAATCATGCCCCATTTTATAAAAATAAATTGGGCATTCTATAAGAGTAAAAATCAAATGCCTTTTAAAAACAAAAGACTATGTTTTTTGAAATAAAACAAAAGGAAAATATAAAATTAAAACTTGCCCCATAAATAATAAGAATGATTTTCAAAGAGGACGAACATTTTTATTGGGTCAAAACAGAAAGGTTTAAACTACCACCAAATAAATGGAAGAAAGGGTTTGCAACCATGGTGCAGCAAAATGGGTTTTGAGAAGAATCCTTGATGCACCCAATCACACAACTATCACAATGCCACCCCCCACAGCACTCACTTTTCAATCACCAAAGGTGCAACACAAAACAACAAGATGAAATGATGTGATGCCATGATGCACATGAAATGATGACACAACTATGGCTCACATCCATCTCATGAACAATCCAAGGTTGCCATACAAGGAAAGGTTACATAAAACGAAAGGGGTGCACTGGGGCTGTCACAAAAAGAGTGTTTCTTCAACATTAGAAGGGACAGGGTGATACGAGGAAAAGGTGCTTCAAAAGGATACGCTTGAGGACGTTTTTTTGTTTCAGGGATGGGAAACAACAAAACAATTCTTAGCCATGGATGGTTGCAACCGTAGGCTAAGACTCGAGACCCAGTGCTACTGAAATGCTCATTTCAATATAAAATTAGATAAATCTTGTGCAATTCGGTTTGCTGTGAGGTTCCTAGATGATCACAACCATGTTCTTGCTATACACGAGGAAGTCCTATTTCTTCGTTCACATAGATAGATCAAGACTTTTGAGAGAGCAAAAATCTTAGCAATGGGAGTAGTTAAGATCACAAAGCACATCATAATGTATAACTTCATCAGCAAATATGGTTTGTATGCTAAGGCTGGCTTTGCGAGAAGGGGCCTGTATAGTTGGTGTTGTAGGGAGAAGATGAAGTTGATTGCAAAGGATGATGCTAACACAACCATTGGCATCATGATAAGAAGGAAGGATAAGGACCCTGATTTTTTTAGTACAAGGTTGATGCGGAAGGAATGTTGAGAATCATGTTCTCGTGTGAATCCCAGTCATGTCAGGACTATCAGGACTATGGTCGTATTTGACAGTACTTACAAGATGAATCGGTAAATGTCATTCATCAATTTTATCGGCGTGAACAGTCATCATAGCATTGTACCTATGTTTAGCGCTATCGTATCAGACCACACAAAAGGTACCTATGTTTGGCGTGAGCGGAAGCTGAAGTTGATAATCACTGATGGGGATGTTTCGATGATCACATCCTTTCACAAGGTCCTTCCCGACATGTGGCAGCATCTATGTGCATCGCATATGAAGAATAAATAGAGACACCTTCATCATTCGACCGTGAAGGTGTTCAGGTCGCTTCTATGCTAAGGCACTACAAATGTCATCTTTGAGAGATTTGTCGTCGGTTGTTATTGTGTCGTGCAGGGGGTACATCCCCTTGAAGTAGTGGATCATGGTGAATTGGTGATCGCCAAGGAGGATTCCAGGCAAAAAGGGTTTCGAGAGACGTACAGATCCTCCAGCGCCTCCGGGGACAGGCGCGCCCGTTACGCCATGGGATGTAGCTTCAGTGACGTAATTGCACGTGCCATTGGGTGTATGACATCTGGGCCCACTTGTCATACACCCAAAAGCAGGTGCACTAAGTCATTGAAGCTCAGTCCTACGCCATGATGGCGCGCGTCATGTTGATGGCCCGGGGAGCACTGGAGCCACAACGCTCAGAGGCTCAGACGCCATCCTGATAGCAATCGCACATCCGAAGTAGAATTGTAAAATGACATGAGAGTATGCCCAATTTAGGAGATGATATGTTTTTGTTAACGGTCTTCTTAATGGAAATGGGAGGCATCTATTTGGATTTCTTAGCTAAGAGCATCTCCAACCGTTCGGCCCCCCAAGGGCGTGAAATAGCGCCGCCTGGGGGCGCCGACGAAAAAATCGCCCTTGGAGGCTCGGGTTCTCACTCACCCTCCCTGGGTCGCCCGAATTGTTTAAAAAAAATGAACTCGACCCAAATTCGACAAGAACCGAGTCAAATTCAAAGAAAATTCATAGTTTGCATTAAATTTGTACAGAAAGTGAAATAAAAACATAATTAAACATAAAACCAAATTAAACTAGACTACATCGTCGCCGCCCGCCGCCGCCTTCTACATGCCGAGGAGCTTGTAAAAAGTGGTGTAGTCGTCAGCGCTCTCGTTGCCGTTGCCGCCCGCTCCGCCGCCGTCCTTGCTGCACCCCTGCCCTGGGTCTCCTTGGCGAACGGGGTTCGAAGGCCCCGGCGCCTCCTCGTCGCTCTCGTCGAGGATGACGAGGCCGCTCTCCACGCAGCCACGGCGAAGGGCGGCGATTGTTGGAAATATGCCCTAGAGGCAATAATAAAATGGTTATTATCATATTTCCTTGTTCATGGTAATCGTCTATTGTTCATGCTATAATTGTATTAACAGGAAACAGTAATACATGTGTGAATAAATAGATCACAATGTGTACCTAGCAAGCCTCTAGTTGCCTAGCTCGTTAGTCAATAGATGATCATGGTTTCCTGATCATGGGCATTAGATGTCATTGATAACGGGATCACATCATTAGGAGAATGATGTGATGGACAAGACCCAATCCTAAGCATAGCACTAGATCGTATTGTTCGTATGCTAAAGCTTTTCTAATGTCAAGTATCTTTTCCTTCGACCGTGAGATTGTGCAACTCCCGGATACCGTAGGAGTGCTTTGGGTGTATCAAACGTCACAACGTAACTGGGTGACTATAAAGGTGCACTACGGGTACCTCCGAAAGTGTGTGTTGGGTTGGTACGAATCGAGATCGGGAATTGTCACTCCGTGTGACGGAGAGGTATCTCTGGGCCCACTCGGTAGAACATCATCATGAGCTCAATGTGACTAAGGAGTTACTCACACGATGACGTGCTACGAAACGAGTAAATAGACTTACCGGTAATGAGATTGAACAAGGTATAGGTATACCGACGATCGAATCTCGGGCAAGTTCTATACCGAGAGAGAAAGGGAATCGTATACGGGATTGATTGAATCCTTGACATCGTGGTTCATCCGATGAGATCATCGTAGAGCAAGTGGGAGCCACCATGGGTATCCAGACCCCGCTGATGGTTATTGGCCAGAGAGGTGTCTCGGTCATGTCTGCCTGTCTCCCGAACCCGTAGGGTCTACACACTTAAGGTTCGATGACGCTAGGGTTATAGGGAATTGTTATACGAGGTTACCGAAACATGTTCGGAGTCCCGAATGAGATCCTGGACGTCACGAGGGGCTCCGGAATGGTCCGGAGGTAAAGATTGATATACGTGACGGATGGTTTCGGATACCGGAAGTGTTTCGGGCATCACCGGTAACGTACCGGGACCACCGGGACCACCGAAGGGGGGCAACGACCCCGGGAGGTAAGGTGGGCCAAGTGGAGGTGGGAACCAGCCCCTAGGTGGGCTGGTGCGCCTCCCCACTCAGCCCAATGCGCAGGGGAGAGAAAAGGGGGGGCAAACCCTAAGCCAGGTGGGCCTAAGGCCCACCAGATGGTGCGCCACCCCCTCCTCCCCCCTCTAGCCGCCGCACCTCCCATCTGGGGGGGCTGCCGCACCCCCTAGGGTGGGAACCCTAGGGGTGGCACCCCCTCTCCTCTCCCTCTATATATATCGGGCACTTTTGGCCATTGAGAGATAGACTTTTCCCTCTCCCTCGGCGCAACCCTGCTCTTCTTTCTCCTCCTCTCTGCCGGTGCTTGGCGAAGCCCTGCCGGGAGACCTTGTCTCTCCATCGACACCACGCCGTCGTGCTGCTGGAGTTCTTCCCCAACCTCTCCCTCCTCCTTGCTGGATCAAGGTGTGGGAGACGTCACCGGGCTGCACGTGTGTTGAACGCGGAGGTGCCGTAGTTCGGCACTAGATCAGAATCGCTGCGAGTACGACTCCATCAACCGCGTTCTAGCAACGCTTCCGCTTAGCGATCTTCAAAGGTATGAAGATGCTCTTACCCCTCTCTCATTTCTGGTCTCCCACTTGAAGATCTGAATATGCGTAGGAAAATTTTGAATTTATGCTACGTTGCCCAACAGTGGCATCCGAGCCAGGTTTTCTATGCGTAGATTCTATGCACGAGTAGAACACAAAAGTTGTGGGCGATGATTTGTCAATTTGCTTGCCGCTACTAGTCTTATTCTTTTCCGGCGGTATTGTGGGATGAAGCGGCCCGGACCGACTTTACACGTACGCTTACGTGAGACTGGTTCCACCGACAGACATGCACACCGTGTATAAAGGTGGCTAGCGGGTGTCTGTCTCTCCTACTCTTGTCAGATTGGATTTGATGAAAAGGGTCCTTATGAAGGGTAAATAGCTTTGGCATATCATCGTTGTGGCTGTCACGTAGGTAAGAAGGCGTTCTTGCTAGAAACCCAAATCAGCCACGTAAAACTTGCAACAACAATTAGAGGACGTCTAACTTGTTTTTGCAGGGTTTGACATGTGATGTGATATGGCCAAAGTTGTGATGTTGCATGTATGATGTATGAAATGATCATGTTATTGTAATAGGTTTCACGACTTGCATGTCGATGAGTATGACAACCGGCAGGAGCCATAGGAGTTGTCTTAATTTATTGTATGAGATGCAACGCCGTGTGCTTACTACTTTTACTTCATTGCTAACGGTTAGCTATAGTAGTAGTGATAGTAGTAGTTGGCGTGACGACTTCACGGAGACACGATGATGGAGATCATGGTGTCACGTCGGTGACGATGATGATCATGCGATGCCTGAAGATGGAGATCGAAAGAGCAAAGATGATAATGGCCATATCATGTCACTATATGATTGCATTGTGATGTTTATCATGTTTTACATCTTATTGCTTAGAACGACGGTAGCATAATAAGATGATCTCTCTTAAAATTTCGAGAACGTATTCCCCTAAGTGTGCACCGTTGCGAAGGTTCGTTGTCTCGAAGCACCACGTGATGATCGGGTGTGATAGATTCTAACGTTCGCATACAACGGGTGTAAGCCAGATTTACACACGCGAAACACCTAGGTTAACTCGACGAGCTTAGCATGTACATACATGACCTCGAATACAAGAGACCGAAAGGTCGAACATGAGTCGTATGGTTGAATACGATCAGCATGCAGTTGCTCACCATGGTGACTAGTCCGTCTCACGTGATGATCGGACACGGGTTAGTCAACATGGATCATGTATCACTTAGATGACTATAGGGATGTCGATTTAAGTGGGAGTTCATACTTAATTTGATTAAATGAACTTAATTGTCATGAACTTAGTCTAAAAGTTGTCTTTATAAATATTGTAGATGGCCAACGTCAACCTCAATTTCAACGCATTCCTAGAGAAAAACAAGCTGAAAGATGATGGTAGCAACTATGCGGACTGGGTTCGCAACTTGAAGCTCATCCTTGAAGCAGCTAAAAAGTCTTATGTCCTTGATGCGCCGCTAGGTGACCCTCCCACTCCCGCAGCAGCCCAAGACATTCTGAACGTCTGGCAAACGCGGAGTGATGACTACTCTCTGGTTAGGTGTGGCATGTTATACAGTTTAGAAACGGGGCTCCAAAGGTGTTTTGCGCAACACGGGGCATATGAGATGTTCCAGGAGCTGAAGCTAGTTTTTCAAGCTCATGCCCGTGTCGAGAGATATGAAGTCTCCGACAAGTTCTTTAGCTGTAAGATGGAGGAGAACAGTTCTGTCAGTGAGCACATACTCAAAATGTCTGGGTTACACGGTCGTCTGACTTCACTTGGAGTCGAACTTCCGGATGATGCTATAATTGACAGAATCCTCCAGCCTCTCCCACCAAGCTACAAAGGCTTTGTGCTTAACTACAACATGCAAGGGATGGAGAAGACCATTCCCGAGTTGTACTCGATGCTCAAATCTGTAGAAGTAGAAATCAAGAAAGAGCATCAAGTGTTGATGGTCAACAAGACCACTAGTTTCAAGAAAGGAAAGGGTAAGAAGAACTCCAAGAAAGACGGCAAAGCAGTTGCCGCGCCCGGTAAGCCAGATGCCGGGAAGAAGAAAAAGAATGGACCCAAGCCTGAGACTGAGTGCTTCTATTGCAAGGGAAAAGGTCACTGGAAGCGGAACTGCCCCAAATACTTAGCGGACAAGAAGGCCGGCAACATTAAAGGTATATGTGATATACATGTTATTGATGTGTACCTTACCAGCGCTCGTAGTAGCTCCTGGGTATTTGATACCGGTGTTGTTGCTCACATTTGCAACTCAAAGCAGGAACTGCGGAATATGTGGAGACTGGCCAAGGACGAGATGACGATGCGCGTCGGGAATGGTTCAAAGGCCGATGTGATCGCCGTCGGCACACTACCTCTACATCTACCATCGGGATTAGTTTTAAACCTTAATAATTGTTATTTAGTACCAGCTTTAAGCATGAACATTGTATCAGGGTCTTGCTTAATGCGAGACGGCTACTCATTTAAGTCAGAGAATAATGGTTGTTCTATTTATATGAGTGATATGTTTTATGGTCATGCTCCGCTGGTGAATGGTTTATTCTTGATGAATCTCGATCGTGATGTTACACATATTCATAGTGTGAGTACCAAAAGATGTAAAGTTGATAATGATAGTCCCACATACTTGTGGCACTGCCGCCTTGGTCATATCGGCGTTAAGCGCATGAAGAAGCTCCATACTGATGGACTATTAGAGTCTCTTGACTTTGAATCATTTGACACATGCGAACCGTGCCTCATGGGCAAGATGACAAAGACTCCATTCTCAGGAATAATGGACAGAGCAACCGACTTATTGGAAATAATACATACTGATGTGTGTGGTCCAATGAACATTGAAGCTCGCGGTGGTTACCGTTATGTTCTCACTCTCACCGATGATTTGAGTAGGTATGGGTATATCTACTTGATGAAGCACAAATCTGAGATGTTTGAAAAGTTCAAGGAATTTCAGAGTGAAGTTGAGAATCAACGTGACAGAAAAATTAAATGTCTACGATCTGATCGTGGAGGAGAATATTTGAGTCACGAGTTTGGCACACACCTAAGGAAGTGTGGAATCATTTCACAACTGACACCACCTGGCACACCGCAACGCAACGGAGTGTCTGAACGTCGTAATCGCACTTTATTAGATATGGTACGATCTATGATGTCTCTTACCGACTTACCGCTATCATTTTGGGGATACGCGTTAGAAACTACAGCATTCACTTTAAATAGGGCACCGTCTAAATCCGTTGAGACGACACCGTATGAACTATGGTTTGGCAAGAAACCTAAGTTGTCGTTTCTTAAAGTTTGGGGCTGCGATGCTTATGTGAAGAAACTTCAGCCAGAAAAGCTCGAACCCAAAGCGGAGAAATGCGTATTCATAGGATACCCTAAGGAAACTATTGGGTATACCTTCTATCTTAGATCCAAAGGTAAAACCTTTGTTGCCAAGAACGGATCCTTTCTAGAGAAAGAGTTTCTCTCGAAAGAAGTAAGTGGGAAGAAGGTAGAACTTGATGAGGTAATTACACCCCCTCTCGAACAGGATACTAGCGCAGCGCAGGAAGTTGTTCATGTGGCACCTACACCGACTGAAGAGGAAGTTAATGATGATGATCATGAAGCTTCGGATCAAGTTACTACTGAACCACGAAGGTCCACAAGGGCACGCTCCGCACCAGAGTGGTACGGCAACCCTGTGATGGAAATCATGTTGTTAGACAACGGTGAACCTTCGAACTATGAAGAAGCGATGGCGGGCCCGGATTCCAATAAATGGCTTGAGGCTATGAAATCCGAGATATGATCCATGTATGAGAACGAAGTATGGACTTTCGTGGACTTGCCCGATGACCGGCGAGCCATAGAAAATAAATGGATCTTCAAGAAGAAGATTGATGCACACGGTAATGTAACCGTTTACAAAGCTCGACTTGTCGCAAAGGGTTTTCGACAAATTCAAGGAGTTGAATACGAAGAGACTTTCTCTCCCGTTGCGAAGCTGAAATCAGTCCGAATCATGTTAGCAATTGCCGCCTTTTATGATTATGAAATTTGGCAAATGGACGTCAAAACAGCGTTCCTTAACGGGAACCTTAAGGAAGAGTTGTATATGATGCAACCAGAAGGTTTTGTCGACCCTAAGGGTGCTAACAAAGTGTGCAACCTCCAGCGCTCCATCTATGGGCTGGTGCAAGCATCTCGGAGTTGGAACATTCGCTTTAATGAGGTGATTAAAGCGTTTGGGTTCATACAGGTTTACGGAGAAGCCTGTCTGTACAAGAAAGTGAGTGGGAGCTCTGTAGCTTTCCCCATACTGTATGTGGATGACATATTATTGATGGGAAATAATATAGAGATGTTGGAGAGCATAAAGGCCTATTTGAACAAGAGTTTTTTAATGAAGGACCTTGGAGAAGCTGCATACATATTAGGCATCAAGATCTATAGAGATAGATCAAGACGCCTCATAGGTCTTTCGCAAAGTACATACCTTGACAAGATATTGAAGAAGTTCAATATGGAAAACTCAAAGAAAGGGTTCTTGCCAGTTTTGCAAGGTATGAGATTGAGTAAGATTCAGTCGCCGACCACGGCAGCAGATAGAGAGAAGATGAGTTCTGTCCCCTACGCTTCAGCCGTGGGCTCTCTAATGTATGCCATGCTGTGTACCAGACCTGATATAAACCTTGCCATAAGTTTGGTAGGGAGTTACCAAAGTGATCCAGGTATGGAACACTGGACAGCGGTCAAGAATATCCTCAAGTACCTGAAAAGGACTAAGGAAATGTTTCTCGTTTATGGAGGTGGCGAAGAGCTCGTCGTAAAGGGTTACGTCGACGCTAGCTTCGACACAGATCCGGATGACTCTAAGTCACAGACCGGATACGTATATGTGTTGAATGGTGGGGTAGTGAGCTGGTGCAGCAGCAAGCAAGAAGTCGTGGCAGCATCTACATGTGAAGCGGAGTACATAGCTGCTTCAGAAGCAGCTCATGAAGGAATTTGGATGAATGAGCTCAATGTGACTAAGGAGTTAGTCACACGATGACGTGCTACGGAACGAGTAAAGAGACTTACCGGTAACGAGATTGAACAAGGTATAGGTATACCGACGATCGAATCTCGGGCAAGTTCTATACCGACAGACAAAGGGAATCGTATACGGGATTGATTGAATCCTTGACATCGTGGTTCATTGGATGAGATCATCATGGAGCAAGTGGGAGCCACCATGGGTATCCAGACCCCGCTGATGGTTATTGGCCAGAGAGGTGTCTCGGTCATGTCTGCCTGTCTCCCGAACCCGTAGGGTCTACACACTTAAGGTTCGATGACGCTAGGGTTATAGGGAATTGTTATACGAGGTTACTGAAAGATGTTTGGAGTCCCGGATGAGATCCCGGACGTCACGAGGAGCTCCGGAATGGTCCGGAGGTAAAGATTGATATATAGGACGGATGGTTTCGGATACCGGAAGTGTTTCGGGCATCACCGGTAACATATCAGGACCACCGGAGGTGGCCCCGGGGGACCACCGAAGGGGGGCAACGACCCCGGGAGGTAAGGTGGGCCAATTGGAGGTGGGAACCAGCCCCTAGGTGGGCTGGTGCGCCTCCCCAATCAGCCCAATGCGCAGGGGAGAGAAAAGGGGGGCAAACCCTAAGCCAGGTGGGCCTAAGGCCTACCAGATGGTGCGCCACCCCCTCCTCCCCCCTCTAGCCGCCGCACCTCCCATCTGGGGGGGGGGGGGCTGCCGCACCCCCTTGGGTGGGAACCCTAGGGGTGGCACCCCCTCTCCCCTCCCCCTATATATATCGGGCACTTTTGGCCATTGAGAGATAGACTTTTCCCTCTCCCTCGGCGCAGCCCTGCTCTTCTTTCTCCTCCTCTCTGCCGGTGCTTGGCGAAGCCCTGCCGGGAGACCTCGTCTCTCCATCGACACCACGCCGTCGTGCTGCTGGAGTTCTTCCCCAACCTCTCCCTCCTCCTTGCTGGATCAAGGTGTGGGAGACGTCACCGGGCTGCACGTGTGTTGAACGCGGAGGTGTCGTAGTTCGGCACTAGATCGGAATCGCTGCGAGTACGACTCCATCAACCGCGTTCTAGCAACGCTTCCGCTTAGCGATCTTCAAAGGTATGAAGATGCTCTTACCCCTCTCTCGTTGCTGGTCTCTCCATAGGAAGATCTGAATATGCGTAGGAAAATTTTGAATTTATGCTACGTTACCCAACAGTGGCATCCGAGCCAGGTTTTTTATGCGTAGATTCTATGCACGAGTAGAACACAAAAGTTATGGGTGATGATTTGTCAATTTGCTTGCCGCTACTAGTCTTATTCTTTTCCGGCGGCATTGTGGGATGAAGCGGCCCGGACCGACTTTACACGTACGCTTACGTGAGACTGGTTCCACCGACAGACATGCACACCGTGCATAAAGGTGGCTAGCGGGTGTCTGTCTCTCTTACTCTAGTCGGATTGGATTTGATGAAAAGGGTCCTTATGAAAGGTAAATAGCTTTGGCATATCATCCTTGTGGCTGTCACGTAGGTAAGAAGGCGTTCTTGCTAGAAACCCAAATCAACCACGTAAAACTTGCAACAACAATTAGAGGACGTCTAACTTGTTTTTGCGGCGCCCCTCGGAGTTGACCCCGTTGTCGGGGGCGAGCTGGTCGGCATGAGGGCGATCGAAGTATGCCATCCACACCGCGTTGCTGTCGGGGGTGTACTGCGACATGTTGCGCGAGCTCTCTAGCAGCCCCGACCGGATGCGCGCGATCTCCGCTCGCCGGTCAGCTCTAGTGGGCGGCGGTGGCACCGAAACACCACCGACGCTCAGCCTCCAAGACCCGGGCACCCGCATGTGCGGCGGCACCGGGTAGTCCGCCTCTTAGAGAAGGAGGGCCTCGTCTTCGCGAAGGTGACGGCGGCCGAAGCCATTGGCGCCGCTTCGTCGTCGGGGTAGCATTCAGCCATATTTTTTGTGAAGAAAGAGGGGGAGAAGGTGCCCGGTGACGAAGAAGGAACCGACGGGGCGTGCACCGCAGGGACGCGCGTCGCCGCGCCGCCCGTGAATCAATGGAAGGCTGACCGGCGACGCAACCTTCGCATTGATTCCTGCGGGAAACGAGGCGATTAGAACGAAGCCATTGGCGCCGCTTCGTCGTCGGGGTAGCATTCAGCCATATTTTTTGTGAAGAAAGAGGGGGAGAAGGTGCCCGGTGACGAAGAAGGAACCGACGGGGCGTGCACCGCAGGGACGCGCGTTGCCGCGCCGCCCGTGAATCCAATGGAAGGCTGACCGGCGACGCAACCTTCGCATTGATTCCTGCGGGAAACGAGGCGATTAGAACGATGACCATGCACCCAGTCGCTGACTGGGCGGGCCCTGCGTTTTTTCGCGTCCCTAGCGCATTGGATTCTGCGTGGGACCGCCGAGGCGAATTTTGGCCCGAGACGGCGAAAAACGGACTCCTCAGGACACGACTAGACGTTTTTCCCCGCCGGCGGAAAAAAAATAGGAGGGAGGCCTGTTTGTGGGCGCGGCTGGAAATGCTCTAAATTTACTGAAGTTGGCAATGGCTCTGAATCACATGAAACACCACTAACTCAGAAACACCACTAAGTGAAAACGCCATTGATTCAACAATAACTGAACTCCATGTCCTCTTGAGATTTCTAGCTCAAGATGAATAACAATGTCATGACAGTACACCCCCAGTCACAGTATACAGTTACAATAGTTAGATAGCATACATAGCTAGGACATGTCTTAATATCTTGGTAAAGCAGCAGTTGAGCTCAGCTGCTTAGGAATCCACCATCAAACAGCAACTCGTACTAAAGATAACTGAACTCCATGAAGCAAGTACTCCTTCATGCGAGCTTCTTCAGATGAACCAAGTACTCTCCTACGGGAAGCTGAAGCCGCCTATACCCGGCCTGGCACCGGCCGGCGGGCTGATATAGACCCAGAGCAGCGACACGATCATGCAGATGAGCCCGGACCAGACGAAGACGATGGTCGGCACGCGGCCGCGGCGTCCCAGGAGGCCCTTGGCGAAGGGGTAGAGGTGGCACAGCACCCAGAAGCTGAAGAAGGCGCCGCCCAGCAGCTTGCTCCATTGCGGGAACTCGCTGTATAGCGTCCTCGCCGTCCCCACCGCCAGCGCCACCGCGTTCAGCATCATAATGGTCACGGGTGGCACCATCAGGAAGCTCCACCGCACCTCGTACAGCTCCGCGAACGTGTCCTCCTCGCCGTCGTCTGCGCCGCCGGGCTTGGACGTGAGCGTGAAGGAGATGTCCACGCCGGCGATCACCTTGAGGAGGCCCTGCAGCACCGCCGCCGGGTGCGCGCTCGTGCCGCCGATCACCCAGAACTGCTCGTTGCGCCACCACTCGTGCAGCGTGATCCCGGACCATTTAATCTCCAGCAGCGCCAGCAGGCACAGCGTGATGGTGATGATGAGCAGGAAGACGAGGAACGTGGCGCTCAGGTGCTGGACGATGAACTTGCCCGTGAAGAGGGAGACGGCCGGGAGCACGCAGTAGACGATGAGGAACATGGAGGTGAACGGGTACATGCCCACGTTGAAGTAGGCCACGCGCTGCAGGAGCTTCATCCGCCGGGTGGCGAACAACGCGTTGTTGCGGGAGAAGAAGATCTCCACGGACCCCGTCGCCCACCTGAGCACCTGGTGGAGCCGGTCGGTGAGGTTGATGGGCGCGGTGCCACGGAAGGCGTCGCGACGGGTCACGCAGTACACCGACCGCCAGCCACGGTTGTGCATCCGGTACCCGGTCACCACGTCCTCCGTCACCGAACCGTAGATCCACCCGATGCGCCGCCCCCACTCTGTCTTCTCCTCGTAGAAGCACGAGATCACACTGATGGCCTCGCCGACGGTCGCGGCGTCGAGCGGCTCGCGGGGTACGGCGAGGGCGCCGGCTGGACGGCCCTGGTGCACCCCCGGCATGTCCTGCAGGAGCCTCCCCTGGTACTCTGCCACGGGGATCGACGACACGAACGTGGCCGAGCTGCCGAACCGCTTCGGCATCAGCGCAGACGACTCGATGTCGCCGAGCTGGTTGTGGTCGTCGTCCTCGATCGGCGGCAGCATAGACTCGTGCTCGCTCTCCCTGTCCGTCTTCTTCCCCATGGTGGGCTTCCTCCTCAGGAACAGCTTGATCTTCTTCCTCCCGAGCCAGCCGTGGTGCTCGGTGGCGCGCGGCGGGCTGAACCCGTACAGAGCGGTGCGGCGGAAGATGCAACCCGTGCCGACGTACATGGGGCCCTGCAGCCCGTCCATGGCGCGCATGGCGACATCGAAGAAGACGAGGTTGTGGTTGGCGTACCGGTCGTTGGGGTCGATGCCCTCGAACCGCTGCGGGAACTGCACGTAGCAGACGCGGTCGCCGCCGCGGTCGAGCATGTAGCACATCCCTTCCCGGAGCGCCGCCGAGTTGTGCACGTAGTGGTCGCAGTCGAGGTTGAGGATGAAGGGCCCGTTCGACATGATGGCGCTCGTCCGGACCAGCGCGTTCATGGCGCCGGCCTTCTTGTTGTGGTCGTACCCGGGTTTCTTCTCGCGGGAAACGTACACCAGCATCGGCAGCCGGATGTCTACGCCCGTCGTGTCGATCAGCGCGCCGGACTCCGCCGGCTCACCGCCAAGCACTGGCTCCGACGTCGGTGGCGCAAGCATTGCCTGCGCGTTCATCAATTGGAAAAGATACATGAGCATTTCGAATCGATTTAACAAGCAATCAAGGATTTGTGTCAGCAGAAGCAAGATGTATGGATTCGATCAATCACCTGAATGATGCCGGCGTGGTCGCCACGCGCGTGATCCGTCGCCCCGGTGAGCCAAGTGCCGGGCCACTGGGAACCGTCAGACATCCATGTCGCCTTCACGGCCCCGGTCTCTGCCAGCGGAGCTGCTCCGAGCGCGCCACCGGCAGCCACGGCCTCCTCTTGCAGGCGTCTTCTTGCTCGCAGCTCCTCGCCGGCATTGTACGCGTCGGAGCGCCGGCGGATCGCCTCAGTCAGCGAATTGACCCGCACCTTGAACTCGTCGTACTCCCGCTTCACCTTCCGCCTCTCGCGGACGAAGTCCAGACGAACCTTGTTCTTGAGGAAATCCCGCTTCTGGCCGAAGTACGACTCCGGGCAGCGCGGCTCGACGCCGTGCTTCCGGCAGAACGGCACCCACGTGCGCGCGAAGCTGGCGGTCTCGGCGAGCGCCTCGAAGGTGAGGAGCGCGCCGCCGTCGTCGGAGAGGTAGCAGGCGAGCTTCTCGACCGGGTAATCGGCGGCGAGGATGGAGAGGATGGTATTTGCGGTGACGAGCGGCGGCTCCTTCTCCGGGTCAGCGGTGGAGACGAAAACGTCGATGCCGGGGAGGTCGGAGCGGCCCTTGGGATTGCGGGCGGTGGGCAGCTCGAAGCGGTCGGCGAGGACGTCGAGGTCGCAGGAGCGGTTGACGGGGCAAAGCTTGGGGAGGCTGTCGAGCAGCCATGAGAAGGCGAACCACACCTCGCACGTCACCGACAGCGCCCACAGCCACATGGCGTCCGGGTTCGGGTGCCGGATGCGCCACGCCAGGAAGAACCCCAGCGCCACCAGCCGGATCGCGATCAGCATCCTGCGCGGAGCAGAGGAAGAAGCGACAAGTCAAGGAGCCTGTATGGCGAGGGAGCAAAAATCACTTGTTTTTACAGGAGGAATTGGTACCTGTATGGGCTGAGGATGGCCTGAGAGACGCTGGTCTTCCTCGTCAGGGGCCGGCGGCAGCGGGCACCGAAGTTGGGCGGCTCCTCGATGCCGACGAATCCGGTGGTGGCCCCAGCAGTGCTGCCGCCGCCGTGGTCATTCTTGGGCCATAGGGCGTTGCCGTACCCATAGGTGCCCTTGGTCTCGAAGAGCCACCGGGCATGGTCGAAGTCGGCCGGCTTGCCGCCGCCATTGCCGTTGCTGCTGGGCATGGGCATCTTGATGGAGTGCACCATGGAGAAGCGCTTGGATATGGATGTCATGGGCATCTGGTCCCTCTCCTCCGACGAGGAGATGGCGTCGTCGTCGTCCTCGTCGACAGAGTCGTCGGTGTCGCTGCCCGCGGAGTAGGCCTCCTTGCAGCCTGGGCAGTTGCCGGCGGCGGCAACGCAGTCCATGTAGCACTCCTCGCAGATCATGAAGCCGCAGTCACAGGGCGGGTGGCCGCCGCGGCCGGTGTTGAGGAATGCCGGCATGTCGCAGCCGCGCATTTTGCAGGACATGTTCGCGGAGGCGGTCGGCCGAGCGCCGTCGGCGGAGTTGCTGAGCACGTGCGCGCGCGTGGCGCAGTTGAGGCCGCCGGTGAAGATGGTGCCTGAGACGTAGCTCCTCTGCGGCAGCACCTCCCCCTCCTCCTCAGCCGCGGGCGCGTCCGTCGACGCGGACGCCGTCGTCCTGTCCGGCGTCGGCGGGATGTGCACGGTGTATTGCACGAACTCGGCGCTCGCATCGGCGCCATCCCTCGACGCGTACCGGCTGCCCCCGCTCCGGCGCACCGGCGAGACCTGCAGCGTCGCAGTGGAGGAGCCGATGGAGTGCCTGGGCACGGGGCTGGTGAGCCCGGACCCCCTCCTCACGACCCCATCCCCGGGGCTCCCGCCGCCACCAGCCTTCCCTCGCGTCGGCGACACGGTCACCGTCACCGGCGATCCCGCCGGCAACGACAGCCGCCGCGACATCCCTCCACCGAATCACCTCCGCCTCCTCCAAATCAGCTCAAAGCTCCAAACGATCAAAAGAAGCAAGAAGCTCAGCACACGAAGCAGCAGCAAGCACTGGGGGCTCAGCAGCTCAAACCGATTCCTCGCGCTCAAAGAAAGGGAGGAAAAGAAGGCAGCCGGTCGGAATTATAGCGAGATCTGCGAAGGTGGGGCGGTGGAGAGGAAGGATTGAGCAATTGATTGGGGGCCTCGGGGGGCGGGAGGAGGATCTGAGCGATGGCAGAGGTGGTCGCCGGCGGGGCGTTATTTATTCCCCTCGGTTCCGTCTCCGGTTTCGAAAACGGCGAGCCCAACGGTCGGGTATGAGTCGGCTCTGACGTGCGAGCGCTTCGAGTGGGGCAACGGTCGGTGGAAGCCAGCCGTGAGATGTCGGATCGGACGGCTGAGGTTTGATTCGGCTGAGCGGGGCGAGAGCATGAGGAGGGGACGGAAAGGAGAGGGAGCCGTTTGGCCGGGAGTGAGAACCACGTGGGGCCGGGGAGGCTGACGGGTGGGCCATAGGAGAAGGACCTGGCACCGGATTCTTGGGGTTGAACTCGTGATTGGGTTCCCATTTCTTTTGTTTGACCGACAGTAAAGATTGGGGTTTTTTCCTTTGTCTTGTCCAGTTTAGTTTTTTCTTTTTGCGGAAAAGCTTAGCTTTTTTACTTTTACCTGAGACCGACGACCATAGTGAAAGTAACTTCAAGAATAACATCAGATCCAACTTACAAAATTTGTCTACGAGACAGTTGGTTAACGAGGAACGAGATAAATTGAGTATTACTCATTTTATGAATAATATAACACATATTAAGATTAAATGAATAAATGAAGCTTTGTATGGCACTACACGTATGTTATTATCCACTATGGAGATATCCCTCATTTCCGATTTGTAGAGCTCATATCAGAAATTTCAGATTTTCATTATATTAGGCTCATTTTAAATCTAAATGACTTAAAATGCTTGGGGTCTCACATCATATTTAATTCATAGTGATAAGAGAAAGAAAATTAGTGGTTATGTGTGCATCTTTTTTTACATGCACCATGCAAGTCTAATGAAAGGGGGTGCTACATTTATTGCTTTCAGAATGGAATATGTAAAAAATATTTTATTGGTTAGTTAAAACTAGTGTCATTCACTCACAATTCATCTTGATTAATGAAATTTCCGATTTAAGACCTATAAACCAAAAAGGAGGGAGTAATAACATAGTCCAAAATAGCGTGTATGTTACTAGTAAGTTATTCTCCACTATGACTAGTCTCACAGATGTGATGGGCTCCATTGGTGCATTTCATTCTCGTTTTCAATGTAGTATCATCATTGCATCTCCGGATGTACATGTGCATGTTGGACATAGTTGACAATCAACGTGTGTTGGACCATTCATAATCCAACTTACGTAAATCTGGTCTCCTGTATTGTAATGCCCCAAGAGTGTACCTTTCCTTATTTGGAACCTTCTCTATGTGGGTCCACCTTGTCATTGATATGAGAGCTCAATGCATATGATTTCATGTGATGTCACCTTGTTTATTCTTCCTTTGCATGCATGCATTCCATATAATTCCATGTATTGTGTTTGGTGCCTTGTGATCTTATGTGATGTGTGTGGTTAGTGGAGTGATATGTGGTTGGATAGTAGGAATAACTTTGTGGTTTGCATAGGCTTCAAAACCATCTTCCTCTTATTTATCTCAAGATCAAGTTCCTCTTTTCCATTCCTATTTCTAAAATGCCCATGTGTTAGCATTGTATTGTGGTGGATATGAGATGTGGATTTGTTGTTTTGAAAAAAGGTTTTAATGGTGCAAATAATTACAAAATAGATCCAATAATACTGTTTTGTAAATATTTAGTTGCTCCAAATATTCCTTTTATAATTTATTCAACTAGGTCATAATTTCTTATGACCAGGGACATTTTTGTTTTGTTTTGAACCCCAACAGATTTGTCTATGCTTTATTTTCTTTCTCTGGTATTTTTGTATTTTCAAAACCTCAGGGAATTGACTTCCTTCTATCTGGCGCCACTAGTGGGCTTCTTCCCACTAGCAGGCCCAGCTGCCTCCTCTCTCGCGCGCAACGTGCCCTGTAGACGCCGTCTCCCCCCTTCCCCCCTCCTCCGTCAAGTTTCTTCAGAAGTAGAGAGAGTGCGCCGTTGTAGACGCTGTCACGGACGTCGAGGCGCGCCCCTCGCCTCTCCCCCTCCATAAAAGGCTCCCTTGGAGTCCGTGCGGTTTCCCCCTCGCCCCGCCACCACCATCCCATCGCCTTCTCCCTCTCTGTCGATGACACCAGGTAAGTGGATCGGCCTCCTCCGCCATGGCCGCGAGCTGAAGAGCTCCTCGCCGTCGCGCCCGTACCTCTACTTCCTCTCCAACACCCCGGCGAGCACGCGGGATCTATTAGGAGTACATTCCCGCGGCTAGGACGACAAGATCTGCTCTGCTACCTCTCCTCGACGACGGCGGCCTTCATCCCCGACGATCTTCCCCGAGCTGTTACTTCCCCCTTCTTCCTCTACTTCCTCTCCGGCCGAAGCATCCACCTCGTCCAGTAGGTGAGGTAGATCCATCTCCCCTTCCTCCCTGTCCTAGATCGAGAGCGGTAGGCCGTAGAGTTGCGGCCGTTCCTTCCCAGTTGCCGGAGCCGCCGCGTCACGTAGAGCCGTCGTTGCAGGTCCTCCCGAGTGGAGCTAGTAGTTGGAATGGAACCGTGGGAACTCCTTTTCCCTTCCATCTAGTAGCCGTAGCTGGATTTGTAGTGTACCGCTGGTGAGCACCGTCCCCTGTTCCGGCCACCGTCGGGTAGAGGAGTTGCTGAGAGGGGTTACTGAAAAGGGTAAACTCCCCTCCCCTGTTAAGATCCCGTCGAGCAGCAGAGTGGTAGAGGTGGTTTTGATGAAGTGGCAGGTCGGGGGTTCGATTCCCCTCGACGCACCTTTTGGGTTTTGGTTGATTTTATTGACACAGTAGCACAGGGACTAGTTACCTAGGATGCACCCCCTACACTGTTGAGCAAGTGGCGTGTAGCAGGGTGGTGCTAGCTGTTGTGGTTTCTGTGGTGGATCCAGGAGGTCCTGGGTTCGAAACCTACCACACCCTTTTATTTTTTCTTTTGCTTTTCTTGTGATGTTTTCCTTTGGCTGTTGTAGTTACTGTTGTGGTGTGTTCTACACCATGGGGGGTATTTTATGTCCCCTCAAAGAGCATAATATTCATACTGGTTTTGCTAGTTTGTGATAGTTGGTGGTGAAGGCTTGTGAGCATGTGTGTAGGTATATACTTGGTAGAAGTGCATGTGAAGGTTGTTTGCATATATGTATGTGTAGTATCATGTGTGTGTGTGTGTGTGCACCTTGTGGGTGTATGGCTCCAAAGTGATGATGCTTATGTGGTGTGTGTGAAACATATGTGCATGATGAGAGTTGAGCTCATGCACTACTTGTGTAAGTGAGGTGTATGTGAGTGTGTGGGTTTCCCCCCACATATATTGTGTATGTGTTAGTGGCTCATGTGTGTGAGAGTGGGGTTGTGTGTGTGTGAGTGTGGGGTTGTGTGTGTGTGCCCCACACATGCGCAAGGCAAGGAATTCCTTGATGAGCACATGTGCTAGCTTGTGTGTGTAGGTGTAGAAGAGCTTATGTGGGTGCAAGTTTGTAGTGAATTCCATTTAGCATGTGTAGGTGACTTTTAGGCTTGTGCTTGTTGTATGGGTGTGGGAATGGTGATGTGCTATGGCACACATACATGAGGTCTAAACACTCATGCCACCATTGGCATTGTGAGAGTATGCTAGTGCTTGTGTAGGTGTTGTTCTAGTGAATAGCACATGTGATGATGCACTATTCACTATATGTGATTCCATGTAGGTTTTCTTTTCTAGTTTGTGTCCATTTGTTCTATGCAAGTGCCCATGTTTTATATATGTTTATGGGGTAGAATCATCCCAGGGATCCATTGGTGAAGTCAGTTTTGCCTTTGGAACACTTTCTGGAAATGTCATATTTCAGATTTGTTCAATGTTTGGAGTTTGGTTCCATGAGATGTGGTGAGCCCAAGAGGTTGATTCTTTATTGTGGTAGTAGAGGGTGAACCCCTCTACCACATGTTGGTTATGTTTCATGCTTAGTAGTTCATATGTGCAAGTTGTGCCTAGTCAAAGTAGGCATGTGGCTGATATTCCAGTTTAGTGAAAATCTGTGATTTTCACTAAGTCTGAGAATCTGCTTATATTTTCTTCTCCTGTTATTGTGCTTGTAGAGGTCCATGTGTTCTGATTCGGCCTTTGCTATCAACTGGAAAGTTGTAGCTTTTGTGTTTGTCTAGCTCTATTTAAATTTTCATTCCATTTGGCGTCATGTAGATATTATTTTGGGTGCTGTCAAAATGCTTCAGAGCATAAACAGCTAGTGAGAATCTGGAATTTTCACTAAGTCCGTGAAAACTGATATTTTTGGCCAAGTTAGCACCTGTGTAACTTTCTGTGTGTAACTCATTTGCAATATATTTTTGCTTGTGCTTGTAGTACCCTTGGATAGATACTTCCACATATCCTATTTGGCATATTTGTGTGGCTGTAGGTGTTGTGCATGTAGCCCTCAAACTGCTATGATGCTGTTTATGGCAGCATGTATATTTTTGATGTTTTGATGCTTGTGAGTGCATAGTTGATGGTGTGACGATATTCCTTGCACCACCCCATCCATGTTGGTTTGTTTTATGTCTTGGAAACCTAGAAATACAAAAAGTATGCCATTGGTGTGTGTTGTGATGATTTTGATTCGCAGGACGTCATTTCTTGTTTCGTTGTTTCCCGTTGATCCGTAGCTCCGTTTGTAACGTTCTTTATATGCTTTTGCATCGTTTTCGCGTGACGCATCTGTTCATGTCATTATCATGCATGTCAAGATAGCTTAGGGTGCAGATCTATCCAGGAACTTGTATTTTCTTCTCATGTTTGTGCTAGTGAGTAGAATAGAGATGCATGTTCATTTTCATCTCATGTATCATGTGCATGTTGCATATTGTTGTGCTGTTGTTCATTGGATTCTATTTTTATGTTGGGTAGCACCGGGATCGAAGAACGAGTACGTGGATTCGGGAGAGTACGTGCAGGACGAACAAGAGCAGTTCCAAGCTGAGGACATCACAGGCAAGATGATATGATCTTGATTCCATCTCTAGACTTGTTATGCTAGATTACGTTTCCTTCGTCATATGCTAGCTGCGTACCACTGAAACAATTGCCTCCTGATATTGCCATGAAGCCCAAACACTTACCCCTCCCTGGCAAATCTTCAATGGCTAAGTAGGCTTTGCTAAGCTTCTAATGTTAGCGTTGCTAGTTGCAGGTGCTTTGTCTCATGGGATAACATGAGCTTGATATCATTATGTTAAATAAGGGAAGGCCTAGCCTTTTGCCGGGTGTTTTGTTCCATTATTGCCGCCATATTTACCGGCTACCGGTGTTTCATTCCATAATGATCACTCCTAACACATTCGGGGTTGTTATGGGGACCCGATTGATAAATCGTGTAGTGTTAAGACTTGTCCGGCAGGACCCAACCTTGGTGTTAATTTGCTAATCACTTAATAAGAATATGCATAGGGAATGGCCTCCCCGAGGAATTTAATCTACAACCCGGGCCAGTGCTCCTCATGAGTGTTGGTCCAAAATGGACAGACTGCGGGGCCACCACAGGGAAACTTGAGGTTTGGTTCCTGTAGGCTTTCCATCCGTTGTGTCCTGAGACTGAGATACACGGCTCTTATCGGGGTCGTCGACATGACGGGAGGTCCTGCTAGAGTTGTCTTACCTTAGCAATATATCTTGCGTATAGGAATCCCGGTGAAGCTTTGGTTCTCCCCAGAGTTGAGGTTTTCCTCTAAGGAATCCGACGAGATCACGAGATTCGTGATAGAGGATTACTTTGCGGCCCGTGACCGTTTGCGATGGACTAGTTGGAGCACCCCTGCAGGGTTTAATCTTTCGGAAAGCCGTGCCCGCGGTTATGTGGCAACTTGGAATATTTGTTAACATCCGATTATAGATAACTTAAACATAACTCTAGTAAAATTTCCAACTGTGTGCGTAACCGTGACTGTCCCCTTCGAAGACCTCTCTTCGATCGGGAACATGGTGGGGTTATGTTTGACGTAAGTAGGTGTTCATGATCACTTAGTGATCAGCTAAACATCGTCCGCTAGTATAGACCACCTTCAATACTTGTTATACGTAAGTTAGCCACCATATATGTTTAGGATGCTGCAACCTAATCACTCCACCTTCCTAACCCAATAACTTGACTAGTTCTGGCACCGAGGTCATAGATTGCTGAGTCCCCGTGGCTCACAGATTCCTTTACAACACCAACAGGTTCAGGTACCCCCGAGACAGGTGATCCCGACGGCACACAGCTGGTGTGGCAGTACGATGAGGAGAACGACCGCCTGTACGTGAACTACCCAGAAGACTGAGGCGTGGTCGTGATCGTGGGCAAGCATGCAGGGTAGCATAGTCATTTCTCATGTTTTGTAGTCCGTAGCGGAACTACCTTGTTTGGATGCGTGATGTAACTCTGATATATTTATGAGATGGCAGTTGAATCCCTAATTGTCATTCTACTATTGTTATGTTTGTGCTATGTTACCGTGCTTGCGAAACGCTTAGATGCGCTTCTTTCCAATTCGGGCCTCGTTCCCCAAACTAGAAAGGACCGCATCTTAGTCGTTACATATATGTTCTTGTTTGATGTGTTTGTGGACAGCCCCGGACAACCTCTTATTTGGCATGTTTGACAATCGTGCATCTTAAATTTGAACTTCTAAATTCATGTAAATACATACACCTCCATCATACACATGAATGTCACACGTAAATAACATTTGTTGGTAGAGAAAATACGTAACTTGAGCATAAAATTTATTTTAGATACCCAATTAAAACATTAGCTTTTTGATTTTCATTATGGGTTCACATATGCTTCACAAAACCATTCAGTAGTAGCACGTGCGTCTGATGATCTCAAAAGATTCGAATACACTTGCAGAAAATTCATAAGCCGGTCTCCATCTTGATAATTCGGGATGTGAATTTGTTCCCGAGGAGTTTCCAAATCATTGGTTTTGGGCTACGCTATCGCACTCATCATCGACAATCAGATTGTGCAAAATGAGACAACATACCATTAGGCGCCATAAAGCCTCTTATTCCCATATTATTGCAGCTCCAAGAACAATTTTCTAAAGAATTTGAAGCACTCCAAATGCCCTCTTGGCATCCTTCATAGTTGCTTCATGCATTGTTGCGAAGTGGTTTGTTTGCTTCCTTGGGGATGAGACATGTTTTTCATCAACGCCGCCCGTTGAGAATATATACCATTGGTAAGGTAGTATCACATGTTGTAGTCACGACCATTGACAGTGTAGTTATACAATGATGATTCCCCATCGCAAAGTCTTTTGAACACGGGAGATCGTTGAAGCACATTGATGTCATTGTGAGAACCACACATTCCTGAAAAAAAGCATGGCAAACCCAAAAGTCGTATGATGGCACTCCTTCCAGTATGATGGTTGCCTCTTTGGTGTGAGTGTGACCTTAGTATATCTCGTGCAACCCTTTGGAATAGTTTTTCCATTGCCAATGCATGCAATTAATTGAACCGAGCATACGTGGAAACCTCTTGCCTCTTCAATAGCCAACAACTTTTATGTATCCTACACGGCTGGTCCTCTTACATACTCCGTTCTAAAGACTTGCACCACGGCACACACAAACCTCACACTAGTCTTTAGGCATGTGATTTTCCTCATTCGTACCAACAAAAGTACCAAGTGCAAGCATCCTCAGGCCAGTCGTGCATTTGTACTTAGCATGGAATGATAGTTGTCTACAACAAACCCTGGTGAGCTTGAAGTAGTCATTGTATGCATCCACCCCCTCCACAATGCGCAAGGACAATGGTTTGCTCATACAGAAAACGACGACGAACAACAGGGAAGTTGGCTTGGGAGCAAAGTAGTCATTATAGAGCAGTTATGCTCTATATCCATATCCATAACTTTGCTCCTTTTGATCGAGCCCTTGAAGTTAAGAATGTGCTCCACCTCTAGGTGCATTTCCTGTTGGATGCACATGAGCATCATCATCTCGGCTTGTTCGTCCGAATCCAGCGTATCGAAGAACTCATTTGGAATAATTTCATCAAGCTTTGTCGTTCCATACTCTTCGCTCAACGAATCATCTAGGATTCCATAGTATTACCTATGAATAAATCACAAAAGACAGGTCGGACAATGTGTCTAACACATAGAGGGAAAGGTGCACTCCAAGAGTTGTTGGACGTACCATGGTGGCATACGGGCTGGCAACGATGTCCGTGGCGGTGAGGACGGAATGGAGGATTGCTAAGACAGTGCTAGCAACACTTAGGGATGAGAACGGAGATGGATCTAGGAAAGGGCTGACGTGAAGGAGGGAAAGGAGAGCAGAGGAACAAGTGGAACTGGCTGGATGGGGGGGATTTGGTGCAATTTGTGGAGGGGGGAGGGGGAGGGTTGTCTAGTATGTCATGGAGGTCATGTCCTAGGCTCCCCATATCCTATGACTGTCCGAGACCAACGCTCTAGAAGATTCCCCTTTTATTTCATTGCCGCCGTGTGATTAGTTTGGTTGTCGCATTCATCATCGCATCATGCGCATCATCTGCATTGCATCGACACTCTGTTGTCGCCAGTTTTCAAACTTGCGTACGTTATTAGTTGTCGGCTCTCTCCGTTTTCGTCGTTGAGAGTTTCAAGAACAACCACACACACATGCGCGCACGGTATCGATAAAATATTGTTTTTAAAGGTATCCAAAAAATATTTTTGGATTGGGTTGAAACTTGGCGTGCGGCCTTTATATGTTGTAGGTGGGCCGTGTGCTAATTTTCATCACAATCGGAGCTCGTTTGAATTCCCGTACCATTTGTTATATAGCAGCACTATAACTGGTTTAGTTGTCGGACGTTCGGTGTTTTAAAAACTTTGTGCTGGGCTGCAAAACTCCCCTCTCTTCCCCATGTAGCCTCTCTTACCCATCCCGTCAGACCACCTAAGCTAACCCTAAGCCCCTCCGCTTTCGGAGTAGTCGGATCTCGATCCAATGGTCCAAAAACGGAGCAAATCCCCTAACCCTAGCCTTGTTTTCTGTAAATAGATAGCAACCTTAGTCTCCCCTTGTTTCCCGTGCATGACCTAACCCTAGCCGCCACCACAGCCTCCTCTCTCCCCCACCTCCACTCACCAGCCCGCAGGGCCCAGTTTGAGCCCGCCCGAGCGCATCTTTGCCCGGGTCAACTACCGGCTCCCCCGAGCTCCTCCCAACACATGGAGCAGGGCATCCATGGAGCTTGAGGAGTCCGAGCCCCTGTGTCGCTCCATCCTGCGCGCCGCCCCGGGCTGATCTCTGGTCGCCGCCGCGCCTCCCACATCGGTCGCTGGAGCACGCCCCGCCCTCACTCCAAGGTCACCGGAGGACGCCGTCGCACCTCCCATCGATGCCCTCGCCCCGTCGTCGCCTTCTGCGTCCGTCGCCGGCCGGATCTTCGTGCCGCCTGGCCGCCTCCCGTCACTGCCAAAGCCGCCAGCCAAAGCCGCCATGCCCGCCGCTTGCCACGGGATCCTGCGAGCCAACCGCAGCCTCGCCGATCCAATCGGATCGAGATCCCGCCGTGCTACGCCGTTCACCGCTGCCTTGGGCCTTGCTAGCGCCTGGGCCCCCGAGCTGGCCCAACCAGTGCCCCTAGCTCGGGCCGAAGCCTAGCTGCAGCTTCCCCTCCGCTAGGCTAGCGACCCCGGCCCAGCCGCGAGCAGCCTCCAGCCTGGGCTATGGCCCGCAAGGTGAGCATCCCTCTGTTGGGGAACGTTGCATGGGAAACAAAAAATTTCCTACGCACACGAAGACCTATCATGGTGATGTCCATCTACGAGAGGAGATTTGGATCTACGTACCCTTGTAGATCGCACAGCAGGAAGCGTTAAGAAACGCGGTTGATGTAGTGGAATGTCTTCACGTCCCTCGAACCGACCCACGGACCGTCCCGCGATCCGTCCCACGCTCCATTCCGATCTAGTGCCGAACGGACGACACCTCCATGTTCAGCACACGTACAACTCGATGATGAGCTTGGCCTTCTTGATCCAGCAAGCAAGACGGAGAAGCAGATGAGTTCTCCAGCAATGTGACGGCGCTCCGGTGGTGGTGATGATCTACTCCTACAGGGCTCCGCCCGAGCTCCGCAGAAATCCGATCAAGAGGTAGAACTATGTGTTCTAGGGTTGAGTTGCACGTGGCAAAAGTTGTCTCAAATCAGCCCTAAAACACCACTATATATAGGAGGGAGGGAGAGGGGCTTGGCTTGAGGGCCAAGCCCTCAAGGGGTGCGTCGGTGCTAGGGAGGAGGAGTATCCTCCTCCAATTCGGTTTGGGGAAGGAGGAGTCCTCCTCTTCCTTCCCACCTCCCCTTTTCCCTTTTTCTTTTTCTTTTCTTTTGGAATTTCCTTATGTGGCGCCATGGGCCCCTTGGGCTGATTTCACCAGCGCACTAGGGACTTGTGGTGCCACCCTATTGCCTTGGGCTCACTCCCGGGTGGGTGGGTCCCTCCCGGTGAACTCCCGGAACCCATTTGTCACTCTCGGTACACTGCCGGAATTGCTCAAAACTTTCCGGTGACCAAATCAAACCATCCTATATATCAATCTTCGTTTCCGTATTACAAGATCCCTGTGACTTACACTTAGTCACATTGCTTGCAAGGATTGTGTGTGATGTTGTATTACCGAGTGGGCCCCGAGATACCTCTTCGTCACACGGAGTGACAAATCCCAGTCTTGATCCATACTAACTCAACGAACACCTTCGGAGATACATGTAGAACACCTTTATAGTCAGCCAGTTACGTTGTGACGTTTGATGCACACAAGGTATTCCTCCGGTGCCAGTGAGTTATATGATCTCATGGTCATAGGAACAAATACTTGACACGCAGAAAACAATAGCAATAAAACGACACGATCAATATGCTACGTTCATAGTTTGGGTCTAGTCCATCACATGATTCTCCTAATGATGTGATCTAGTTATCAAGTGACAACACTTGCACATAGCCGAAAAACCTTGACTATCCTTGATCAACTGGCTAGCCAACTAGAGGCTTAGTAGGGACATTGTTTTGTCTATGTATCCACACATGTATCTATGTTTTCATTCAATACAATTATAGCATGGATAATAAACGATTATCTTTAAACAGGAAATATAATAATAACTATTTATCATTGCCTCTAGGGCATATTTCCAATAGTCTCCCACTTGCACTAGAGTCAATAATCTAGTCCTCACATCGCCATGCGATTTACATTGTAATAAATCGAACACCCATACAGTTCTGGTGTTGATCATGTTTTGCACGTGAAAGAGGTTTAGTCGGCGGGTCTGCTACTTTCAGATCCATGTGCACTTTGCAAATATTCACGTCCTCTCCTTCGACGTAGTCGCGGATGAGGTTGAAGCGTCGTTTGATGTGTCTGGCCTTCTTCTGAAACCTTGGTTCCTTTGCTAAGGCAAAGGCACCAGTTTTGTCACATAACAGAGTTATTGGATTTAGTGCGCTTGACGCAACTCCAAGATATTTCATGAACTGCTTCATCCAGACATCCTCCTTTGCTGTCTCCGAGGTAGCCATGTACTCCGCTTCACATGTAGAATCTGCTACGACGCTTTTCTTGGAACTGCAACAGCTTACCGTGCCCCATTAAGAATAAATACGTATCCGGTTTGCGACTTAGAGTCATCTGGGTCGGTATCAAAACTTGTGTCGACGTAACCTTTTACGACGAGCTCTTTGTCACCTCCATAAACGAGAAACATTTCCTTAGTCCTTTTCAGGTACTTTAGAATATTCTTGACTGTCGTCCAGTGATCCACTCCTGGATTACTCTGAAACCTGCCTGCCATACTTATGGCCAAGATGACATCTGGTCTAGTGTACATCATTGCATACATGATAGAACCTACGGCTGAAGCGTAGGGGACGGAGCTCATTTGATCTCTATCTTCTGTAGTTGCTGGGCACTGAGTCTTACTCAATTTTATACCTTGTAGTACTGGCAAGAACCCTTTCTTGGACTGATCCATTTTGAACTTCTTCAAAACTTTATCAAGGTATGTGCTTTGTGAAAGTCCTATCAGGCGTCTCGATCTATCCCTATATATCTTAATGCCTAGAATGTAAGCAGCTTCTCCTAGGTCCTTCATAGAGAAACTTTTATTCAAGTAATCCTTTATGCTCTCCAAAAGCTCCACATTGTTTCCAATCAGCAATATGTCATCCACATATAATATTAGAAATGCCACAGAGCTCCCACTCACTTTCTTGTAAATACAAGATTCTCCAACCACTTGTATAAACCTAAATGATTTGATCACCTCATCAAAGCGCTTATTCCAACTCCAAGATGCTTGCACCAGTCCATAAATGGATTGCTGGAGCTTGCACACTTTGTTAGCATTCTTTGGACCGACAAAACCTTCGGGTTGCATCATATACAACTCTTCCTTAAGAAAACCTTTAAGGAACGGACTTAAGCATCGCTACCAGTGACATCCATCTGCCAGATTTCATAATCGAAAAATGTAGCTATTGCTAACATGATTCGGACGGACTTAAGCATCGCTACCGGTGAGAACGTCTCATCGTAGTCAACTCCTTGAACTTGTGAAAAACCCTTTGCCACAAGTCGAGCTTTATGAACGACCACATTACCGTCCGCGTCCGTCTTCTTCCTAAAGATTCATTTGTTCTGAATAGCCTTGCGGCCTTCAGGTAGTACTTCCAAAGTCCACACTTTGTTCTCGCACATGGATCCTATCTCGGACTTCATGGCCTCCAGCCATTTGTTGGAATCCGGGACCACCATTGCTTCTTCATAATTCACAGGTTCATTGTTGTCTAACAACATAATTGATAAGACATGATTACCGTACCACTAACGAGCAATACGTGATCTTGTCGACCTGCGAGGTCCGATAGGAACTTCATCCGAAGTTTCATGATCATCATTGTTAACTTCATCCTCAACAGACGTTGCAACGTCAGGGGTTTCCCCTTGCCCTGCGCCACCATCTAGAGGGATTAGAGGTTCGACAACCTCATCAAGTTCTATCTTGCTCCCACTCAATTCTTTCGAGAGAAATTCCTTCTCAGGAAAAGCTCCATTTTTAGCAACAAACACTTTGCCCTCGGATTTGAGATAGAAGGTATACCCAACTGTATCCTTTGGGTAACCTATGAAGACGCACTTTTCCGCTTTGGGTTCCAGCTTTTCAGGCTGAAGCTTTTTGACATAAGCATCACATCCCCAAACTTTAAGAAACGGAAATTTTGATCTTTTTACCATACCACAGTTCGTATGGTGTCATCTCAATGGTTCTTATGGTGCCCTATTTAAAGTGAATGCAGCTGTCTCTAATGCATAACCCCAAAACGATAACGGCAAATCGGTAAGAGACATCATAGATCGCACCATCTCTAATAAAGTACGATTACGACGTTCGGACACACCATTACGCTGTGGTGTTCGAGGCGGTGTCAACCATGAAACAATTCAACATTGTCTTAAGTGAGCACCAAACTCGAAACTCAGATATTCACCCCCACGATCAGACTGTAGGAACTTGATCTTCTTGTTACGATGATTTTCAACTTCACTCTGAAACTGCTTGAACTTCTCAAACATTTTAGACTTGTGCTTCATCAAGTAGACATAACCATATCTACTTAAATCGTTAGTGAAGGTGAGAAAATAAAGATATCCGCCGCGCGCCTCCACACTCATCGGACCGCACACATCGGTATGTATGATTTCCAATAAGTCAATTGCACGGTCCATTGTTCCGGAGAACGGAGTCTTAGTCATCTTGCCCATGAGGCATGGTTCGCACGTGTCAAGTGAATCAAAGTCAAGTGACTCCAAAAGTCCATCGGAATGGAGTTTCTTCATGCGCTTTATACCAATATGACCTAAGCGGCAGTGCCACAAAAATATGGCGCTATCATTGGTAACTCTAACTCTTTTGGTCTCAATGTTATGTATATGTGTATCATCACTATCAAGATTCAATATGAACAATCCTATCACATTGGCTGCATGACCATAAAAGATATTACTCATAGAAATAGAACAACCATTATTCTCTGACTGAAACGAGTAACCGTCTCGCAATAAACAAGATCCAGATATAATGTTCATGCTTAACGCAGACACTAAATAACAATTATTTAAGTTCATAACTAATCCTGATGGTAACTGAAGTGAAACTGTGCTGACGGCGATTGCATCAACCTTGGAACCATTTCCCACGCGCATCGTCACTTCATCCTTCGCCAGCCTTCGCTTATTCCGCAATTCCTGTTTCGAGTTGCAAATATGAGCAAAAAAACCGGTATCAAATACCCAGGCACTACTACGAGACCTGGTTAAGTACACATCAATAACATGTATATCGAACATACCTGATTTTTCCTTGGCCGCCTTCGTATCAGCCAAATACTTGGGGTAGTTGCGCTTCGAGTGACCCAGTCCCTTGCAATGATAACACTCTGTTTTAGGCTTAGGGCCAGCCTTGGGTTTCTTCGTCAGATTGGAAACAGGTTTTCTGCTCTTCTTGGAGTTACCCTTCTCGCCTTTGTCGTTTCTCTTAAAACTAGTGCTCTTATTCACCATCAACACTTGATGCTCCTTACGGAGTTCTGACTCTGCGACTTTCAGCTTCGTGAATAACTCGCCGGGTGACTTGTTCATCCCTTGCATGTTATAGTTCAACACAAAGCTCTTGTAGCTTGGTGGCAGTGATTGAAGAATTCTGTGAGTGATAGCCTCTTGCGGGAGTTCAATCCCCACCTCAGCTAGATGGTTTGAGTACCCAGACATCTTGAGCACATGTTCACTGACAGACGAGTTCTCCTCCATCTTGCAAGCATAGAATTTATCGGAGGTCTCATACCACTCGATCCGAGCGTTCTTTTGAAAGATAAACTTCAACTCCTGGAACATCTCAAATGCTCCATGACGCTCAAAGCGACATTGAAGTCCCGACTCTAAGCCATACAAGACTGCACATTGAACTACTGAGTAGTCCTCCTTACGTGTTAACCAAGCGTTCTTAACATCTTGGTCAGCCGTAGCGGGTGGTTCATCTCCTAGCACAACATTAAGGACATAATCCTTCTTCCCAGCTTGCAGGAGCAACTTAAGATTATGAGCCCAGTCTACAAAGTTGCTTCCATCATCTTTCAACTTAGCTTTCTCTAGGAACATATTAAAATTCAGGGTGACTGTCGCGTGAGCCATTGATCTACAACACAAATATTTCAAAGTGGACTTAGACTATGTTCAAGATAATTAGAGTTTAACTAATCAAATTACTTGCTAAACTCCCACTCAAAAATTACATCTCTCTAGTCATTTGAGTGGTACATGATCCAAATTCACTAACTCAAGTCTGATCATCACGTGAGTTGAGAATAGTTTCAGCGGTAAGCATCTCTATGCTAATCATATCAACTATAGGATTCATGCTCGACCTTACGGTATCATGTGTTCCGAGGCCATGTCTGCACATGCTAGGCTCGTCAAGCTAAACCCGAGTGTTCCGCGTGTGCAACTGTTTTGCACCCATTGTATGTGAACGTTGATTCTATCACAACCGATCATCACGTGGTGTCTCGAAACGACGAACTGTAGCAACGGTGCACAGTCGGGGAGAACACAATTTCGTCTTGAAATTTTAGTGAGAGATCACCTCATAATGCTACCGTCGTTCTAAGCAAAATAAGGTGCATAAAAGGATTAACATCACATGCAATTCATAAGTGACATGATATGGCCATCATCTTGTGCTTCTTGATCTCCATCACCAAAGCACCGACACGATCTTCTTGTCACCGGCGCCACACCATGATCTCCATCAACATGTTGCCATCGAGGTTGTCATGCTACTTATGCTATTACTACTAAAGCTACGTCCTAGCAATATAGTAAACGCATCTGCAAACACAAATGTTAGTTTAAAGACAACCCTATGGCTCCTGTCGGTTACCGTAGCATTGACGTGCAAGTCGATATTAACTATTACAACATGATCATCTCATACATCCAATATATCACATCATGTCATTGGCCATATCATATCACAAGCATACCCTGCAAAAACAAGTTAGACGTCCTCTAGTTTGTTGTTGCATGTTTTACGTGGCTGCTATGGGTATCTAGTATGATCGCATCTTACTTACGCAAAAACCAAAACGGAGATGTGCAAATTGCTATTTAACCTCTCCAAGGACCGCCTCGGTCAAAACCAATTCAACTAAAGTTGAAGAAACCGACACCCGCCAGTCATCTTTATGCAACGAGATTGCATGTCAATCGATGAAACCACTCTCTCGTAAGCGTACGAGTTATGTCGGTCCGAGCCGCTTCAATCCAACAATACCACCGAATCGAGAAAAGACTAAGGAGGGCAGCAAATCGAACATCACCGTCCACAAAACCTTTCGTGTTCTACTCGAGATAACATCTATGCATGAACCTAGCTCATGATGCCACTGTTGGGGAACGTTGCATGGGAAACAAAAAATTTCCTACGCACACGAAGACCTATCATGGTGATGTCCATCTACAAGAGGAGATTTGGATCTACGTACCCTTTAGATCGCACAGCAGGAAGCTTTAAGAAACACGGTTGATGTAGTGGAATGTCTTCACGTCCCTCGAACCGTCCCACGAACTGTCCCGCGATCCGTCCCACGATCCGTTCCGATCTAGTGCCGAACGGACGGCACCTCCGTGTTCAACACACGTATAGCTCAATGATGATCTCGGCCTTCTTAATCCAGCAAGCAAGACAACGAAGTACATGAGTTCTACAGCAGCGTGACGGCGCTCCGGTGGTGGTGATGATCTACTCCTGCAGGGCTCCGCCCGAGCTCCGCAGAAATCCGATCTAGAGGTAGAACTATGTGATCTAGGGTTGAGTTGCACGTGGCAAAGTTGTCTCAAATCTGCCCTAAAACACCACTATATATAGGACGGAGGGGGAGTGGCTTGGCTTGAGGGCCAAGCCCTCAAGGGGTGAGCCGGCGCTAGGGAGGAGGAGGACTCCTCCTCCAATTCGGTTTGGGGAAGGAGGAGCCCTCCTCTTCCTTCCCACCTCCCCTTTTCCCTTTTTCTTTTTCTTTTCTTTTGGAATTTCTTTATGTGGCGCCATGGGCCCCTTGGGCTGACTCCACCAGCCCACTAGGGACTTGTGGCGCCATCTTAGTGCCTTGGGCTCACTCTCGGGTGGGTGGGCCCCTCCCGGTGAACTCCCGGAACCCATTCGTCACTCCTGATACACTGCCGGAATTGCCCGAAACTTTCCGGTGACCAAGTGAAACCATCCTATATATCAATCTTCATTTCCAGACCATTACGGAAACCCTCGTGACGTACGTGATCTCATCTGGGACTCCGAAAAACATTCGGTAACCACACATCGAACCTTAAGTGTGCAGACCCTGCGGGTTCGAGAAATATGTAGACATGCCTCGAGGCACTCCTCGGTCAGTATCCAATAGCGGGACCTGGATGCCCATATTGGATCCTACATATTCTCCGAAGAACTTATCGGTTGAACCTCAGTGTCAAGGATTCATATAATCCCGTATGTCATTCCCTTTGTCCTTCGGTATGTTACTTGCCCGAGATTCGATCGTCGGTATCCGCATACCTATTTCATTCTCGTTACCGACAAGTCTCTTTACTCGTTCCGTATTACAAAATCCATGTGACTTACACTTAGTCACATTGCTTCCAAGGCTTGTGTGTGATGTTGTATTACCGAGTGGGCCCCGAGATACCTCTCCGTCACACGGAGTGACAAATCCTAGTCTTGATCCATACTAACTCAACGAACACCTTCAGAGATACCTGTAGAACACCTTTATTGTCACCCAGTTACGTTGTGATGTTTGATGCACACAAGGTATTCCTCCGGTGCCAGTGAGTTATATGATCTCATGGTCATAGGAACAAATACTTGACACGCAGAAAACAATAGCTATAAAACGACATGATCAATATGCTACGTTCATAGTTTGGGTCTAGTCCATCACATGATTCTCCTAATGATGTGATCCAGTTATCAAGTGACAACACTTGCACATAGCTAGAAAACCTTGACTATCCTTGATCAACTGGCTAGCCAACTAGAGGCTTGCTAGGGACATTGTTTTGTCTACGTATCCACACATGTATCTATGTTTTCATTCAATACAATTATAGCATGGATAATAAACGATTATCTTTAAACAAGAAATATAATAATAACTATTTATCATTGGCTCTAGGGCATATTTCCAACACCCTCCAGCTTGTCTATCCCTCGCCCAGCGCAATTTTGTTATATTGCGCATAGCAGATTCGGCCCATTAGCAATGTTGTTTCAATTTCTACGATTTTTCAATTAACCGAGGAATTTCCGGTTTTCAGAAAACTGCATATTTTTCAAACGCTCTTAACTTTTAATCCGTGCGTCGGACTGTAGCAAGTTAGATATGTAAAGTGATTGGAATTTCACGTAGATTAATATTTTCCAACTCTCATGCATATTTAAAACTATTTAGCATGTTGTTTGCATCGGTTTGCGTGTCGACGTGAAAGAAAAGGTTTAGGTCGTAGTTATTTAACCGTAGTTCCGTTGGAGATGAGACATATATGTAAATGGACTTGAATGATGAGTAGAATCACATGAACCATTTTGTTTTGCAGTTTAACAAACATGAAATGTGGTTAGGACAAATCAGGACAGATTGCAAAGTTAACGTGTGGGGTCGTTTCGGAGATGCTATATGTCGTTTCCGCCTCATTTAAAATGCCTAGATAGATAGTTTAATTTGTGCTTCACCCCTTTCCATGTTTAACAACATTTAATATTGCGTGTAAATAAACGAGAGTGAATTAAATAATTAAATGTGGAGTTTCATCAATATGCAACTCGTTGCATATTGAGCTTCACTTGATGTGTAGTGTTTGATTGTTGTGAATTGCCATGCCATGCCTTGCATTTTGAAACTGATCATGCATCATATGTGAATGGCATTATGTTGTGCATGTGTCGTGGTGAATATCGTGTGTTGATTCTTGTTTCCGGTTTGCATCGTCTCGATAGAGTTCCGCAAGCGTGTCGGAATGTGAGGACCTGTTCGACTACGTCGGTTCGTGTGCTTCACGTAGTCGTTCTTCTTCCAAGCAGGATCTCGGGCAAGATGATCATTTCCCTAGATACTATTACTATCATTGCCATGCTAGTTGTCTCGTTTCTTTCATTAGGTTGCGCTGCCTACCACCTGTTAAATGTCAGCCTCCCAACATTTCCATGAAAAGCTTTAACCTTTCTACAACCTAGCAAACCACTGATTGGCTATGTTACCTCTTGCTTAACCATTTGATAGCATTGCTAGTTGTAGGTGCAGTTGCTTCCATGTGATAACATGGGTTCCTTGTCGTATCGCCATATTGTTGTTAATTAATTTAATGCACCTATATACTTGGTAAAAGTTGGAAGGCTTGGCCTTCTAGCCTGGTGTTTTGTTCCACCTTTTCCGCCTTAGTTTCGGCTACCGGTGTTATGTTCTATAAATGAGTGTTTCTAACATGCTTGGGTTGTTATGGGGACCCCTAGATTCTCATTTTGTGATAAAGCTTGTCTGGCAAGGCCCAACATTGGTATTATATTTGCCCAACATAATAATACTGATATTAATGTGACGCATTGGGAGTTAGCACTACCCCAGGAGCAATTCAACATAATACAGGGAGGGGCAGTGCTGATGGTGTTGGTCCCAAATAGAGCATCTTATTACCGCTACCCGGGGCAACTCCGCATTTGGCGTGGTAACCATCGCTCATGCGTCGTGTCCTGAGAATGAGATACGCGGCACCTATCGGGATCGTCGATACGCCGGGCGGCCTTGCTAGACTTGTTTTACATTTCTCGAGCGTCTTGTGCGAGGGATTCCGAGGATGCTTTGGGTTATCTCGAGGTTGAGGTTTTCCAATAGAAACCCAAGGAGATCACGGGTCTGCCTGATCGAGGTTATTCCGTCGCAGCGTGTGGTAGTTTGTGATGGACTAGTTGGAGCACCCGTGCAGGGGCAAATCTTTTGGAAAGTCGTGCCCGCGATTATGTGGCAACATGGAAGCTTCGTTTAACATCCGGTTCTAGATAACTTGAAGTAAGCTTAATTAAAATATGACAACTGAGTGCGTAACCGTGACTGTCTCTTTCGTGAGCTCCTTCTCTGATCGAGAACACGGTGGGGTTATGTTTGACGTAAGTAGGTGTTCAAGATCATTAATTTAATCACCAGTAGTTCACGTACGTTATGCGTAGATCATCCCTCTCTTTTATTATTGTACTCGTAAGTTAGCCACTTGCTTATTGTACTCATAAATGCTTAGTCGCTTGCTGCATCCTCACCACTTAATCATACCTCACACATTAAGATTTGCTAGTCTTGATACCTTTGGAAATGAGATTGCTGACTCCCTGTGGCTCATAGATTACTACAAGACTAGTTGCAGGTACAGGTAAAAGGGTTACTTGATGCGAGCACGCTGATTGTTCATTTGGAGTTTCTTCGTCTTCTTCTTCATCGATCTAGGATGGGTTCCAGGGTGGCAGCCTGGTATAGCAAAGATGGACGTCGTTATTTTATCGTTTGTTTTTTGTCCGTAGTCGGACACTACTCTTCTTCATGATGAGTGAGTATGTTGTTGTATTAGTGTGACTCTGATGTAGCTTGTGGCGAGTGTAAGCCAACTCCTTATACTCATCTTTTCAGTACATGTATTTGTAACGATATCCATTCTTGCGAAACGACGAGATGAGTTTCTATCCCTGTCGAGGCTCTCGCACCCATATAAGGATAAAACCGCATCTTGGGCATTACATATCCGCCCCAGATTTGGGTTGGATATAAGGGGTGCCGGTCAGCCCGGGTGCTTAGGTCCGGTATACGGAGCCCGCCTGGTTTGGGATTTTTCATCGACCAGTGATCGAGCCATCCACCTAGTCATTCGAGAGTGGTTTGAGGTGCCCGACTGTAGGTGGTCTATAGTCGGGCTCCTCACTCCCTCCCCTCTCGTCTGGTCGGACGGTCCGGTCAGTGACCGAACACAAAAGCATGACCCAGATGGGCGCCTCAAATCAGCACTATACGTCAAGACTGATCGGCACCCCTCATACCCAACTAAAATCTAAGGTGGATATAGGGAGGCCTAGACGTGCTCGCGCATGTCCATCACATTGGATCTGTCCTACGCTGGCCCACCTCGATCCCACATGTATTCATCCCCATCTTCATCCGAGACCAAATCCTAGCCACAACATTCCAGGCCACTTCATTTCGCCCCAATCTCCGTTCCGACAATCTCCGGCCTTCTCCGGTATGATGGACAGCGGATCCAACTCCGAGATCTCCCGATTTGTGGAATGGGACCTCGTCACATGCGGGCTCGAGCAGGAGATGACGCATGCATGGCTTTCCCGTGCCTCATGGAGGAGTCCGCCCGACCATGGTCGGACTCGATCTAACCTGAATCCACTATGTCCACGTAAATGGGGCTTGGACTCGATGGCATTACAATTAGGGTGAATTGGGGTGTTTTCTTGTGATCATCAAACAAAATATTTTTTGAAAAGGGAAACTCATGGACCTTATTTTTTTTATTCAACTCGGCATACTCTCTTTTTTAAAGAAAAATTGGATTCTAATGGAGCAAAAACAAAATTCAACTCATTCTATACCACATTTTTTTTACCAAAGGAGAGGTGCAGGAGATGCACCGAGACACCGAAAGTGTATGCCGCAGTGCCAACAAAGAGATAGAAAATAAAAAGATATGCTTCTCTTACCTAAAAAATACCAAATGATAAGTATCACACGTCAGATGCGTGTCACTTCAGCTTTGATGTTTTTTTATGACAATTTCACTCAACAAAGATAGTAATTTTCAATGACGTACGGCAAGTTTCTATCAAAAATAAATTCAAACACTAAATTTGGCATCCTTGACAACTAAAATTGCCATGCTCGCGTTACTAAATTTACCATAAAAATGTCTGAAATTATCATGTGCTTGTGTCGCACGTCAGATAATTATCAGGTTCCAAAGAAAAGAAAAGAAAAGGTGTGCTTCTCTCTCTAAAAGGAACAAAAATGAGCAAGCAATCATGTTTTTCCTTTTCATAGGTAATCAGCAGGCAATCATTTACTTTAGCCGTCGATTGGTAGTGCTGAAGCTGAATCGCTATTTTCAGATCTGGGCCCCGTCATCGGTATCCATTGCGTATATGCTCCGAATGTCAACTTCGTTGGCAGGCCGAGTCGACTGTCATTCCAGCCGTTGGAGCGTGTACGCAGAACTCAGCATTTGAAAACAAAAATCGAATACTTTTAGCGCCAACGGTTCATATTCGTACGCTCGAGATCGATTTGACAGAGTTTTCCCACACGGCCACATAGTCCTTCGTTGTGTTGCACTTTGGAACCAGCGACTATTGGACACCTCTAGACCTTCAGAATCTTCCGTATCCTTTGTAAATCGAATTGATCAAAATAAGTTTAAACCGGAAAGTGGCTGATTTGTAAATAATGATTTAGGTTATTTCCAACGCTGACTCGTAAATTACCACCGTATCCTTCCAACGCTGGCTCGCAAATTACCACCGTATCCGTCCGCGGACAGAAGGGACCAAGCAGCGAAAATGGATGCGAGAGGCGGCCATTTAAAACTAGCCGCATATGATCGCTTACATATCAAATGGATTTTAACGAAAATGGTTTTTTCATGCAAACTCAAACAAACCGAACTATATTCATTCATATTTGGATGAATTTTACATAAAACCAGATGCTTTTCATCTAACATGGAGTAAACCTAGACTAAAATGACCGCTGGCCATGAGCCCCGAAAACTGAAATCCCGCCTCCTCCGTAGCCCTCCACTCTGACGACATGTCTTCCCCGGGTCCGGCAGCCCGCTCCTCATACAACCGGGAGCCCTAGAGGTATATGCTTCACCGCGAGGGAAAGAATAGCCTCCATCTTCTCTTTGCTCGACACCACCGCTCATCGGAGTGGCACCAAAGGGATATTCTTCAGCCGAACGGGAAGGGTGGTCTCCGCTTCCGTGAAGCACCGGTTGTGGGCTTTGACGATGCATCGTGGGTGGCCTTCGTGTGAACCAAGAGGCGACGGCTTCCCATGTTCTACTTTTTCTCGATGTTGGCTTGTATCTACATACCCTTGTAGATCGCTAAGCGCAGCGAATATAACGCGGTTGATGTTGATGTAGTCGTACTCTTCATGATCCAATAGCGATCCAATTCGATCCAGCGCCGAACGGACGACACCTCCTCGTTCAACACACATGCAACTCGATGACGTCTCCTCCTTCTTGATCCAGCCAGAGAGGAAGAATAAGTAAATGGTATATCAACCAACACTATGGCGTGATGGAGATGGTGGTGTCGCAGTGCCGGCAGGGCTTCGCCAAGCGCCTCTGGAATGATGTACGAGGAAGAAATGGGAGAGACGGGAGAAGCGCCGTGGCCGTGTTAGGGTGTGCTGCCCCTTGCGCCTCCCCGCGTTTATATAGGCATTAGAGGGACTGGTGGCTTGCCCTCCAAGCCCCTAGGGTCGTTGGTCATGGGGGGAGGAAGGAAATCCCTCCTTTCCTTCCCCGACGATCACTATTCCCCCTTTTTAGGGATCTCGATCTTATCATTTTGGGATATGATCATATTCCTTTTAAGGGGGGATATTGTCACACCGCAAAAATTTAATCATATTTTTATAAATTAAAATATTTCCTAGAATAATTTTTTTGAGAAATAAATTGCTTCATGGCTCTTTTCAAATCCTCTTCCCAAAAACCTTCCTTTTCAAGTAGCATTTTGAAGATCATTTGGTGCTTGAGTCATTGCTTGAAATCATTTTAAATTATTTATTTAATTTAATGGGGATATATTAAAATTTTGCCATGTTTGTTAATTTTTAATTTTTGGATTTCTGTTGATTTCACAACCACTCTTTTTCTCTAAATTATAAAATTTCTCCTCCAAGTAGAAGTTTTTGAAAATTATGATGGGACTTGGGTGCTTGCATCAAAACATTTATTTTCTTTTGACAAATTCAGTGGAGACCTTTTTATAAATATTTTGCCAAGTTTCACTTGTTCAAAATTGGCTTTTTAATTCCTTTAAGGACCTATTTTGCACTGCAAACCTTTGATACCTTCATTTAAAAATCCCAAAAAAATTTGGAGATGTCAAGGGACGCACGAGACTCACTTTGATGCAAAAAAACCATGGTTGTCCTTTGAAAAGTTTGAGCAGCACAACCCCTTTTCTATTCTGGTCCAGTTTGATGTTTTGAACAACAATCCCATTTTAAGTTGCTGAAATGCCCTTGGGATTTTAAGTGATGGTAGTTCACCCTACCAAACCCTTAAGTCCAAGATTTTAGCCCCATTGGATTACTTCAAATGCATGAATTAACAACCTCAACTTTCTGACCAGAAATGATTTTCTCAAAAATTTGCATTAAAAAGTTTTGCTTTTTGCCAAACTAACGACTCTCGAAAGTTTGGATGCGAGAAAATTATTTTAGATGCCTCTAGCATTTCAACAAACACCTAGAGTGCATGTCCAGATCTGGCATGGTTTTTCTTTGCATGGTTGAGTTTCTCTCCTGACCCTAAAACCTTGTCCAACAGTTTTGGCCTAACCCTTAGCCTACTCATGTTTAATTTCATAAGCTTTGAAGCCCCTTTGTGTGTGTAGGCATTTTGTCGAACGCCTCGTGGGTGTGCCGAGAGCGCGTCGAGAGCGTCCGTTTTGCACGCGCCCTTGACCAAGCCGCCGCATCCCTACCCTTACCTCTTGCCAGCCTGAAGAGTCGCGTCGCGCCGCGTCTATCTCCCCTGACCAATTTTCGCCGCTCCCTGTGTTGGGGAACGTCACGTGGGAAACAAAAATTTTGCTACGCACACGTAAGATCAATCATGGTGATGATCATCTACGAGAGGGAAGATAGGATCCACATACCCTTGTAGATCGCTAAGCGGGAAGCATTAAGAAACGCGGTTGATGTAGTCGAGCGTCTTCTCAATACGGATCGCAAGCGTCCCGCGAACTCCGTCCCGATCAAGTACCGAACGGACGACACCTCCGCATTCAACACATGTACAACTCGATGACGATCTCCGCCTTCTTAATCCAGCAAGAGAGACGAAGAGGTAGCTGAGTTCTCCGGCAGCACGACGAAGTGGCGGTGATGGTGGTGGAGCTACTCCGGCAGGGCTTCGCCATGCCGTACTGAACTAGCGGCGGGGTGTCAGGAAGTGGTGGAGGGAGAGAGGGCTGCACTATGGCTTGGGGTGCCAAAACCCTCTCTCACCTCCACTATATATAGGTGGGAGGGAGGGGTGGCGCCCGGGAAAATCCCTAGTGTTCGGCCGACGCAAGAGGAGAGGGAGGAGTCCTCCTCCAACACAACTTGGAAGGAGGAGTCCTCCTTCCGCAATTCGGTTTGGCCTCCTCTCTTGTCCTTTCTCCTTCTTCGGGCGAAGTGGCCCTTCTTGGACTGGCCACCAACCCACTAAGGGCTCGTGCGCCACCCTTGGGCCTCTTTGGTTCTCTTCCGGGTGGGTGGCCCCTCCCGGTGGAGCTCCGGAACCCATTTGTCACTCCGGGTACTTTACCAGTAATGCCCGAAAACCTGCTGGAAGACAAATGGATACTTCCTATATATCAATCTTTGTCTCCGAACCATTCTAGAAACCCACATGACATCCGGGATCCCATCCGAGACTCTGAAAAACCTTCAGTTACCAATATCAATAATTCAACTATATCGAAAACGTCACGAACCGTAAGTGTGCAGACCCTGCGGGTTCGAGAACTATGTAGACATGACCGAGACACTCTCCGGTCAATATCCAATAGCCGGACCTAGATGCCCATATTGGATCCTACATATTCTATGAAGATCTTTATAGGTTGAACCTCTATCTCAAGGATTCAGTTAATCCGTATATCATTCCCTTTGTTCTTTCGGTATGTTACTTGCGCGAGATTCGATCATCGGTATCTCCATACTTATTTCAATCTCGTTACCAGCAAGTCTCTTTACTCGTTCCGTAATAAAGGATACCGTGGCTAACTCTTTAGTCACATTGCTTGCAAGGCTTGTTTGTGATGTTGTATTACCGAGTGGGCCCCAAGATACCTCTCCGTTATACGGAGTGACAAATCCCAGTCTTGATCCACGCTAACTCAACAGACACCTTCGGAGATACCTGTAGAGCACCTATATAGTCACCCAGTTACGTTGCGACATTTGATACACACAAGGCATTCCTCCGGTGTCAGTGAGTTACATGATCTCATGGTCATAGGAATGTATACTTGACATGCACAAAACAATAGCAACAAAATAACACGATCACATGCTACGTTTATAGTTTGGGTCTTGTACATCACATCATTCTTCTAATGATGTGATCCCATTATCAAGTGACAACACTTGTCTATGGCTAGGAAACCTTAACCATCTTTGATCAACGAGCTAGTAAACTAGAGGCTCACTAGGGACATTGTTTTGTCTATATATCCACACATGTATTTGTGTTTCCATTCAATACAATTATAGCATTGATGTCTACTACGCAACCTTCTCCTTGTAGACGTTGTTGGGCCTCCAAGTGCAGAGGTTTGTAGGACAGTAGCAATTTTCCCTCAAGTGGGTGACCTAAGGTTTATCAATGTGCGGGAGGCGTAGGATGAAGATGGTCTCTCTCAAGCAACCCTGCAACCAAATAACAAAGAGTCTCTTGTGTCCCCAACACACCCAATACAATGGTAAGTTGTATAGGTGCACTAGTTCGGCGAAGAGATGGTGATACAAGTGCAATATGGATGGTAGATATAGGTTTTTGTAATCTGAAATTACAAAAACAACAAGGTAACTAGTAACAAAAGTGAGCACAAACGGTATTGCAATGCCTGGAAACAAGGCCTAGGGTTCATACTTTCACTAGTGAAGTTCTCTCAACAATGATACATAATTGGATCATATAACTAGCCCTCAACATGCAACAAAGAGTCACTCCAAAGTCACTAATAGCGGAGAACAAACGAAGAGATTATTGTCGGGTACGAAACCACCACAAAGTTATTCTTTCTGATCGATCTATTCAAGAGTCCGTAGTAAAATAGCACGAAGCTATTCTTTCCGTTCAATCTTTCATAGAGTTCGTACTACAATAACACCTTAAGATACATATCAACCAAGACCCTAATGTCACCTAGATACTCCATTGTCACCTCAAGTATCCGTGGGCATGATTATATGATATGCATCATATGATCTCAGAATCATCTACTAAACCAACACATAGAACTTCAAAGAGTGCCCCAAAGTTTCTACCGGAGAGTCAAAACATGTGCCAACCCCTATGCATAGGTTGTTGGGTAACGTAGCATAAATTCAAAATTTTCCTACGCATATTCAGATCTTCCTATGGAGAGACCAGCAACGAGAGAGGGGTAAGAGCATCTTCATACCTTTGAAGATCGCTAAGCGGAAGCGTTACTAGAACGCGGTTGATGGAGTCGTACTCGCAGCGATTCGGATCGCGGTGTGATTCCGATCTAGTGCCGAACTACGGCACCTCCGCGTTCAACACACGTGCAGCCCGGTGACGTCTCCCGCACCTTGATCCAGCAAGGAGGAGGGAGAGGTTGGGGAAGAACTCCAGCAGCACAACGGCGTGGTGTCGATGGAGAGACGAGGTCTCCCGGCAGGGCTTCGCCAAGCACCGGCAGAGAGGAGGAGGAAGAAGGGCAGGGCTGCACCGAGAGAGAGAGAAAACCGTGTCCCAAAACAGCCCCGAAACCTCAACTGTATATAGGGGGAGGGGGAGGGGGCGCAACCCTTAGGGTTCCCACCCCCAAGGGGTGCGGCAGCCCCAGATGGGAGAGGAGGCGGCGGCCAGGGTAGGGAGGAGGGGTGGTGCGCACCCCTGGTGGGCCTTAGGCCCACCTGGCTTAGGGTTTGCCCCCCTTCCCTCTCCCCTGCGCATTGGGCTGAGTGGGGAGGCTCACCAGCCCACCTAGGGGCTGGTTCCCTTCCCCACTTGGCCAATCTTACCTCCCGGGGTCGTTGCCCCCCTTCGGTGGACCCCCGGGGCCACCTTCGGTGGTCCCGGTGGTCCCGGTACGTTACCAGTGATGCCCGAAACACTTCCGGTGTCCGAAACCATCCGTCCTATATATCAATCTTTACCTCCAGACCATTCCGGAGCTCCTCGTGACGTTCGGGATCTCATCCGGGACTCCGAACAACTTTCAGTAACCTCGTATAACAATTCCCTATAACCCTAGCGTCACCGAACCTTAAGTGTGTAGACCCTACGGTTTGGGAGACAGGCAGACATGACCGAGATACCTCTCCGGCCAATAACCATCAGCGGGGTTTGGATACCCATGGTGGCTCCCACTTGCTCCACGATGATCTCATCGGATGAACCACGATATCAAGGATTCAATCAATCCCGTATACGATTCCCTTTGTCTGTCGGTATAGAACTTGCCTGAGATTTGATCGTCGGTATACCTATACCTTGTTCAATATCGTTACCAGTAAGTCTCTTTACTCGTTCCGTAGCACGTCATCGTGTGACTAACTCCTTAGTCACATTGAGCTCATGATGATGTTCTACTGAGTGGGCCAGAGATACCTCTCCATCACACGGAGTGACAAATCCCGGTCTCGATTCGTACCAACCCAACAGACACTTTCGGAGGTACCCGTAGTGCACCTTTATAGTCACCCAGTTACATTGTGATGTTTGATACACCCAAAGCACTCCTACGGTATCCGGGAGTTGCACAATCTCACGGTCGAAGGAAAGGATACTTGACATTAGAAAAGCTTTAGCATACGAACAATACGATCTAGTGCTATGCTTAGGATTGGGTCTTGTCCATCACATCATTCTCCCAATGATGTGATCCCGTTATCAATGACATCTAATGCCCATGATCAGGAAACCATGATCATCTTTTGACTAACGATCTAGCCAACTAGAGGCTTGCTAGGGACACATATGATCTATTTATTCACACATGTATTACTGTTTCCCGTTAATACAATTATAGCATGAACAATAGATGATTATCATGAACAAGGAAATATGATAATAACCATTTTATTATTGCCTCCAGGGCATATTTCCAACAGTCTCCCACTTGCACTAGAATCAATAATCTAGTTACATTGTGATGTATCAAACACCCATAACATTATGGTGTTGATCTTGTTTTGCTCGTGGAAGAGGTTTAGTCAACGGGTCTGCAATATTCAGATCCGTGTGTACTTTACAAATATCTATCACTCCACTCTGGACATGGTCCTGGATGGAGTTGTAGCGGCGTTTGATGTGCTTCGTCTTCCGGTGAAACCTGGGCTCCTTGGCTATGGCAATGGCCCCAGTTTTATCACAGAAGAGTGTCATTGGACCCGACGCGCTTGGAACCACTCCAAGGTCGGTGATGAGCTCCTTTAGCCAAATTCCTTCATGAGCTGCTTCTGAAGCAGCTATGTACTCCGCTTCACATGTAGATGCTGCCACGACTTCTTGCTTGCTGCTGCACCAGCTCACTGCCCCACCATTCAACACATATACGTATCCGGTCTGTGACTTAGAGTCATCCGGATCTGTGTCGAAGCTAGCATCGACGTAACCCTTTATGACGAGCTCTTCGTCACCTCCATAAACGAGAAACATTTCCTTAGTCCTTTTCAGGTATTTAAGGATATTCTTGACCGCTGTCCAATGTTCCATACCGGGATCACTTTGGTACCTCCCTACCAAACTTATGGCAAGGTTTATATCAGGTCTGGTACACAGCATGGGATACATTAGAGAGCCCACGGCTGATGCGTAGGGGACATAACTCATCTTCTCTCTATCTGCTGCCGTGGTCGGCGACTGAGTCTTACTCAATCTCATACCTTGCAAAACTGGCAAGAACCCCTTCTTTGAGGTTTCCATATTGAACTTCTTCAATATCTTGTCAAGGTATGTACTTTGCGAAAGGCCTATGAGGCGTCTCGATCTATCTCTATAGATCTTGATGCCTAATATGTATGCAGCTTCTCCAAGGTCCTTCATTGAAAAACTCTTGGTCAAATAGGCCTTTATGCTCTCCAACATTTCTGTATTGTTCCCCGTCAATAATATGTCATCCACATACAGTATGAGGAAAGCTATAGAGCTCCCACTCACTTTCTTGTACAAACAGGCTTCTCCGTAAACCTGTATGAACCCAAATGCTTTAATCACCTCATTAAAGCGAATGTTCCAACTCCGAGATGCTTGCACCAGCCCATAGATGGAGCGCTGGACCTTGCACACTTTGTTAGCACCCTTAGGGTCGACAAAACCTTCTGGTTGCATCATATACAACTCTTCCTTCAGGTTCCCGTTGAGGAACGCTGTTTTGACGTCCATTTGCCAAATTTCATAATCATAAAAGGCGGTAATTGCTAACATGATTCAGACTGATTTCAGCTTCGCTACGGGAGAAAAAGTCTCTTCGTAGTCAACTCCTTGAATTTGTCGAAAACCCTTTGCGACAAGTCGAGCTTTGTAAACGGTTACATTACCGTTTGCATCAGTCTTCTTCTTGAAGTTCCATTTATTTTCTATGGCTCGCCGGTCATCGGGCAAGTCCACCAAAGTCCATACTTTGTTCTCATACATGGATCCTATCTCGGATTTCATAGCCTCAAGCCATTTGTTGGAATCTGGGCCCGCCATCGCTTCTTCATAGTTCGAAGGTTCACCATTGTCTAACAACATGATTTCCATCACAGGGTTGCGGTACCACTTTGGTGCGGAGCGTGCCGTTTGGACCTTCGCGGTTCAATAGTAACTTGATCCAAAGCTTCATGATCATGATCATTAACTTCCTCTTCAGTTGGTGTAGGCGCCACAAGAACAACTTCCCGCGCTGCGCTACTATCCTGTTCGAGAGGGGGTGTAATTACCTCATCAAGTTCTACCTTCCTCCCACTTACTTCTTTCGAGAGAAACTCTTTCTCTAGAAAGGATCCGTTCTTGGCAACAAAGGTTTTACCTTCGGATCTAAGATAGAAGGTATACCCAATAGTTTCCTTAGGGTATCCTATGAATACGCATTTGTCCGCTTTGGGTTCGAGCTTTTCTGGTTGAAGTTTCCTCACATAAGCATCGCAACCCCAAACTTTGAGAAACGACAACTTAGGTTTCTTGCCAAACCAGAGTTCATACGGTGTCGCCTCAGCGGATTTAGACGGTGCCCTATTTAAAGTGAATGCTGTAGTTTCTAATGCGTATCCCCAAAATGATAGCGGTAAGTCGGTAAGAGACATCATAGATCGTACCATATCTAATAAAGTGCGATTACGATGTTCAGACACTCCGTTGCGTTGCAGTGTGCCAGGCGGTGTCAGTTGTGAAACGATTCCACACTTCCTTAGGTGTGTGCCAAACTCGTGACTCAAATATTCTCCTCCACGATCAGATCGTAGACACTTAATTTTTCTGTCACTTTGATTCTCGACCTCACTCTGAAATTCCTTGAACTTTTCAAATGTCTCAGAATTGTGCTTCATCAAGTATATATACCCATACTTACTCAAATCATCGGTGAGAGTGAGAACATAACGATAGCCACCGCGAGCTTCAACGTTCATTGGACCACACGCATCAGTATGTATTATTTCCAATAAGTCGGTTGCTCTCTCCATTATTCCTGAGAATGGAGTCTTAGTCATCTTGCCCATGAGGCACGGTTCGCATGTGTCAAATGATTCAAAGTCAAGAGACTCTAATAGTCCATCAGTATGGAGCTTCTTCATGCGCTTAGCGCCGATATGACCGAGGTGGCAGTGCCACAAGTATGTGGGACTATCATTATCAACTTTACATCTTTTGGTACTCACACTATGAATATGTGTAACATCATGATCGAGATTCATCAAGAATAAACCATTCACCAGCAGAGCATGACCATAAAACATATCACTCATATAAATAGAACAACCATTATTCTCTGACTTAAATGAGTAGCCGTCTCGCATTAGGCAAGACCCTGATACAATGTTCATGCTTAAAGCTGGTACTAAATAACAATTATTAAGGTTTAAAACTAATCCCGACGGCAGATGTAGAGGTAGCGTGCCGACGGCGATCACATCGACTTTGGAACTATTCCCCACGCGCATCGGCACCTCGTCCTTGGCCAGTCTCCGCTTATTCCGCAGTTCCTGCTTTGAGTTGCAAATGTGAGCAACAACACCGGTATCAAATACCCAGGAGCTACTACGAGCGCTGGTAAGGTACACATCAATAACATGTATATCACATATACCTTTAACATTGCCGGCCTTCTTGTCCGCTAAGTATTTGGGGCAGTTCCGCTTCCAGTGACCTTTTCCCTTGCAATAGAAGCACTCAGTCTCAGGATTGGGTCCATTCTTTTTCTTCTTCCCGGCATCTGGTTTACCGGGCGCGGCAACAGCTTTGCCGTCTTTCTTGAAGTTCTTCTTACCCTTGCCCTTCTTGAAACTAGTGGTCTTGTTGACCATCAACACTTGATGCTCTTTCTTGATTTCTACTTCCGCAGACTTGAGCATCGAGTACAACTCGGGAATGGTCTTCTCCATCCCTTGCATGTTGTAGTTAAGCACGAAGCCTTTGCAGCTTGGTGGCAGAGACTGGAGGATTCTGTCAATTATGGCATTATCCGGAAGTTCGACTCCAAGTGAAGTCAGACGACCGTGGAACCCAGACATTTTGAGTATGTGCTCACTGACATAACTGTTCTCCTCCATCTTATAGCTAAAGAACTTGTCGGAGACTTCATATCTCTCGACACGGGCATGAGATTGAAAAATTAGCTTCACCTCCTGGAACATCTCATATGCTCCGTGTTGCTCAAAACGCCTTTGGAGCCCCGTTTCTAAACTGTATAACATGCCACACCTAACCAGAGAGTAGTCATCACTCCACGTTTGCCAGACGTTCAGAATGTCCTGGGCTGCTGCGGGAGCGGGAGGGTCACCTAGCGGCGCATCAAGGACATAAGACTTTTTAGCTGCTTCAAGGATGAGCTTCAAGTTGCGAACCCAGTCCGCATAGTTGCTACCATCATCTTTCAGCTTGTTTTTCTCTAGGAATGCGTTGAAATTGAGGTTGACGTTGGCCATCTACAATATTTATAAAGACAACTTTTAAACTAAGTTCATGACAATTAAGTTCATTTAATCAAATTAAGTATGAACTCCCACTTAAATTGACATCCCTCTAGTCATCTAAGTGATACATGATCCATGTTGACTAACCCGTGTCCGATCATCACGTGAGACGGACTAGTCACCATGGTGAGCAACTTCATGCTGATCGTATTCAACCATACGACTCATGTTCGACCTTTCAGTCTCTTGTATTCGAGGTCATGTCTGTACATGCTAAGCTCGTCGAGTCAACCTAGGTGTTTCGCGTGTGTAAATCTGGCTTACACCCGTTATATGCGAACGTTAGAATCTATCACACCCGATCATCACGTGGTGCTTCGAGACAACGAACCTTCGCAACGGTGTACACTTAGGGGAATACGTTCTCGAAATTTTAAGAGGGATCATCTTATTATGCTACCTCGTTCTAAGCAATAAGATGTAAAACATGATAAACATCACAATGCAATCATATAGTGACATGATATGGCCATTATCATCTTTGCTCTTTCGATCTCCATCTTCAGGCATCGCATGATCATCATCGTCACCGGCGTGACACCATGATCTCCATCATCATGATCTCCATCATCGTGTCTCCGTGAAGTCGTCACGCCAACTACTACTATCACTACTACTATAGCTAACCGTTAGCAATGAAGTAAAAGTAGTAAGCACATGGCGTTGCATCTCATACAATAAATTAAGACAACTCCTATGGCTCCTGCCGGTTGTCATACACATCGACATGCAAGTCATGAAACCTATTACAATAACATGATCATCTCATACATCATACATGCAACATCACAACTTGGCCATATCACATCACATGTCAAACCCTGCAAAAACAAGTTAGACGTCCTCTAATTGTTGTTGCAAGTTTTACGTGGCTGATTTTGGTTTCTAGCAAGAACGCCTTCTTACCTACGTGACAGCCACAAGGATGATATGCCAAAGCTATTTACCTTTCATAAGGTCCCTTTTCATCAAATCCAATCCGACTAGAGTAGGAGAGACAGACACCCGCTAGCCACCTTTATGCACGGTGTGCATGTCTGTCGGTGGAAACAGTCTCACGTAAGCGTACGTGTAAAGTCGGTCCGGGCCGCTCCATCCCACAATGCCGCCGGAAAAGAATAAGACTAGTAGCGGCAAGCAAATTCACAAATCATCACCCATAACTTTTGTGTTCTACTCGTGCATAGAATCTACGCATAGAAAACCTCGCTCGGATGCCACTGTTGGGTAACGTAGCATAAATTCAAAATTTTCCTACGCATATTCAGATCTTCCTATGGAGAGACCAGCAATGAGAGAGGAGTAAGAGCATCTTCATACCTTTGAAGATCGCTAAGCGGAAGCGTTACTAGAACGCGGTTGATGGAGTCGTACTCGCAACGATTCGGATCGCTGTGTGATTCCAATCTAGTGCCGAACTACAGCACCTCCGCGTTCAACACACGTGCAGCCCGGTGACGTCTCCCGCACCTTGATCCAGCAAGGAGGAGGGAGAGGTTGGGGAAGAACTCCAGAAGAACGACGGCGTGGTGTCGATGGAGAGACGAGGTCTCCCAGCAGGGCTTCGCCAAGCACCGGCAGAGAGGAGGAGGAAGAAGGGCAGGGCTGCACCGAGAGAGAGAGAAAACTGTGTCCCAAAACAGCCCTGAAACCTCAACTATATATAGGGGGAGGGGGAGGGGGCGCAACCCTTAGGGTTCCCACCCCCAAGGGGTGCTGCAGCCCCAGATGGGAGAGGAGGCAGCGGCCAGGGCACGGAGGAGTGGTGCTCACCCCTGGTGGGCCTTAGGCCCACCTGGCTTAGGGTTTGCCCCCCTTCCCTCTCCCCTGCGCATTGGGCTGAGTGAGGAGGCGCATCAGCCCACCTAGGGGCTGGTTCCCTTCCCCACTTGGCCCATCTTACCTCCCGGGGTCGTTGCCCTCCTTCGGTGGACCCCCGGGGCCACCTTCGGTGGTTCCGGTGGTCCCGGTACGTTACCGGTGATGCCCGAAACACTTCCGGTGTCCGAAACCATCCGTCCTATATATCAATCTTTACCTCCGGACCATTCCGGAGCTCCTCGTGACGTCCGGGATCTCATCCGGGACTCCGAACAACTTTCGGTAACCTCGTATAACAATTCCCTATAACCCTAGCGTCACCGAACCTTAAGTGTGTAGACCCTACGGCTTCGGGAGACAGACAGACATGACCGAGACACCTCTCCGGCCAATAACCATCAGCGGGGTCTGGATACCCATGGTGGCTCCCACTTGCACCACGATGATCTCATCGGATGAACCACAATGTCAAGGATTCAATCAATCCCGTATACGATTCCCTTTGTCTGTCGGTATAGAACTTGCCCGAGATTCGATCGTCGGTATACCTATACCTTGTTCAATCTCGTTACCGGTAAGTCTCTTTACTCGTTCCGTAGCACGTCATCGTGTGACTAACTCCTTAGTCACATTGAGCTCATGATGATGTTCTACCGAGTGGGCCCAGAGATACCTCTCCGTCACACGGAGTGACAAATCCGGATCTCGATTCGTACCAACCCAACAGACACTTTCAGAGGTACCCGTAGTGCACCTTTATAGTCACCCAGTTACGTTGTGATGTTTGATACACCCAAAGCACTCCTACGGTATCCGGGAGTTGCACAATCTCACGGTCGAAGGAAAAGATACTTGACATTAGAAAAGCTTTAGCATACGAACAATACGATCTAGTGCTATGCTTAGGATTGGGTCTTGTCCATCACATCATTCTCCCAATGATGTGATCCCATTATCAATGACATCTAATGCCCATGATCAGGAAACCATGATCATCTTTTGACTAACGAGCTAGCCAACTAGAGGCTTGCTAGGGACACATTGTGATCTATTTATTCACACATGTATTAATGTTTCTTGTTAATACAATTATAGCATGAACAATAGATGATTATCATGAACAAGGAAATATGATAATAACCATTTTATTATTGCCTCTAGGGCATATTTCCAACATAGGTTCCCAATGTCACGAACCCGCAAGTTGATCACCAAAACATACATCGAGTACTTATATGAATCAAACGTGTGCCAACCCATATGCATAGGTTCCCAATGTCACAAACCCGCAAGTTGATCACCGCAGATAGACACGTGCAAGACATACATCAAGTGTTCTCAAAGACTCAATTCGATAAGATAACTTCAAAGGGGAAACTCAATTCATTACAAGAAGGGAGAGGGGGAAGAACATCATAAGATCCAACTATAGTAGCAAAGCCCACGGTACATCGAGATCAAGACATCTCAAGAACACGAGAGAGAGATCAAACACATAGGTACTGGTACATACCCTCAGCCCCGAGGGAGAACTGCTCCCTCCTCGTCATGGAGATCGCCGGGATGATGAAGATGGCCATCGGAGGTGGATTCCCCCTCCGGCAGGGTGCCGGAACAGGCTCCAGATTGGTTTTTTGTGGCTACAGAGGCTTGCGGCGGCGGAACTCCCGATCTAGGTTTCTTTCTAGGGGTTTCTGAATTTATAGGAATTTATGGCGGTGGAATTACGTCGGTTGGGCCCACGAGGAGGTCACTAGCCTGGTAGGTGCGGCCTAGGGCGGTGGTCGCGCCTCCCGGGCTTGTGACTCCCTCGTGGCTCTTCTGGCCTTCTTCCAAACCTTCGGGGGGTCTCTTTTGGTCCAAAAAAATCATTGTAAAGTTTTATTCCATTTGGACTCCGTCTGAAAAATGGTCAAAAACACGGAAAAAACAGAAACTGGCACTTGGCACTGAGTTAATAGGTTAGTCCCAAAAAAGATATAAAATAACATATTGATGCATATAAAACATCCAAAGTTGACAAGATAATAGCATGGAACCATAAAAAATTATAGAGACGTTGGAGACGTATCAAGCATCCCCAAGCTTAACTCGTGCTCGTCCTCGAGTAGGGAAGTGATAAAGACCAAATTTTTGATGTGGAATGCTACCTAACATATTTGTCCTTTGTAACTTCTTTCTTGTGGCATGAATGTTTAGAGCCGTAAGATTCAAAACAATAGTTTAGTATTGACATGGAAACAATAATACTTCAAGCAAACTAGCAAAGTAATCTTGAACTTTCGAAATAACAAGTCCAAAGAAAGTTATCCCTACAAAATCATATAGCTTGGCTATGCTCCATCATCCCCACACAACTAATTTAAATCATGCACAACCTCGGTATTGGCCAAGTAATTATTTTCGCACTCTTACTTTCTCAAACCTTTTTCAACTCTCACACAATACATGAGCGTGAGCCATGGATATAGCACTATAGGTGGAATAGAGTGTGGTGGTGGTTGTGAGACAAAAAGGAGGAGATGGCCACATTGACTCGGCATATTAAAGGGCTATGGAGATGCCCATTAATAGATATCAATGTGAATGAGTAGGGATTGCCATACAAAGGATGCACTAGAGCTATAAGTATGTGAAAGCTCAAAAGGAGAACTAGTGGGTGTGCATCCAACTTGCTTGCTCACGAAAACCTAGGGCAATTTGAGGAAGCCCATCCTTGGAATATACAAGCCAAGTTATATAATGAAAATTCCCACGAGTATATGGAAGTGTAAAAACAAGAGACTCTCTATCATGAAGAACATGTTGCTATTTTGAATCACAAGTGTGGAAAAGGATAGTAGCATTGTCCCTTCTCTCTTTTTCTCTCATTTTTTTATTTGGGCTCTTGGGCCTCTTTTTTTATTTTTTTAATTTGGGCTCTTTGGCCTCTTATTTTTTTATTTCCTCACATGGGACAATGCTCTAATAATGATGATCATAGCACTTTTATTTACTCACAGCTCAAAGCTCGGAACGATGATGACTCTATAGGAAATGCCTCCGGCAGTGTGCCGGGATGTGCAACGATCTAGCTTACGATCAGACAATGGCAATACGAGAGGGACGACACAAGTCATGAGACGGAACGGTGGGAGTTGCATGGCAATATATCTCGGAATGGCTATGAAAATGCCATAGTAGGTAGGTATGGTGGCTGTTTTGAGGAAGGCATATGGTGGGTTTGTGCACCGGCGAAAATTGCGCAACACTAGAGAGGCTAGCAATGGTGGAAGGTGAAAGTGCATCTATACCATGGACTCACATTAGTCATGAATAACTCACATACTTGTTGCGGAAGTTTTTATTAGTAATCGAAACAAAGTGCTAAACGCATACTCCTAGGGGAAGGGTTGGTAGGTGTTAACCATCGCGCGATCCCGACCTCAACACAAAGGATGACAATCAATAGATCAATTCTGCTCCGACTTCCTAACATGGCGGTTCACCATACGTGCATGCTACGGGAATCACTAACTTCAACACAAGTATTTCTAGATTCACAACACCCTACTAACATAACTCTTAATATTACCAAATCCACGTCTCAAAACTAATTGAGAGGAATCAAAACTTCTCTTTCTACTCAATGCACATGAAGATGGAGGTTTTTGTATCCTCTTTGGGTACCTATCATCTTTGGGGCTACTTTCATAGCATAAGCTAACTACCAAATCACGCACCGTCGTGCTCTAAAAGATCTAAGTGAAGCACATAGAGCAAAAGACAAACTACTCCAAAAGATATAAGTGAAGCTCAATGAGTAGTTGAACAACTATTTGGATATGTGGAGACTCTCCCATATAAGAATTTCAGATCCTAAGAACCTTATTCTAACAAAATAAAATGACGCTCCAAGCAAAACACATATCATGTGGTGAATAAAGATATAGCCCCAAGTAATGTTACCGATGGATTGAAGACGAAAGAGGGGATGCCTTCCCGGGGCATCCCGAAGCTTAGGATTTTTAGTGTCCTTGAATTTGGCTAGGGATGCCTTGGGCATCCCCAAGCTTGATCTCTTTCCTGTCCTTATCTCTTTTTCCATGAGAACATCACCCAAAACTTGAAAACTTCACAACACAAAACTTAAACAGAAACTCGTGATAACATTAGCACAAGAAAACAAACCACCACCTCTTTAGGTACTGTAGCAATCTTGATTTCTATTTATATTGGTGTTAGATTACTGTATTCTCACTTTACCATGGCTAGTACCCCCCGATACTATCCATAGTTTCATCAAAACAAGCAACCAACTCAACAAAAACAGAATCTATCAAAAACATACCGATCTGTAGCAATCTGTATACTTCGTATACTTCTGGTACCTCAAAAATTCTGAAACATTACGAATGCCTCGGAAAAAGTCATATCAACCAGCATAAAAAAGAATTAACTCAAAACTCTTTCTGAATAAATATGAAAAATAATTTCATGAGCAAAAAGTTTTGTCTTTTTCGAGCAGGATCAAACAACCATCACCAAGACTAGTCATAAAGGTTTTGCTTGGCTCAAACACAAAAATAAACACAAAAGACACAATCACAACATAATTATGATGGTGTGGACACAACAAAACAGAAAAGAAAAAGATAAATTCATTGGGTTGCCTCCCAACAAGCGCTATTGATTAACGCCCTTAGCTAGGCATGATGATTTCAATGATGCTCACATAAAAGATAAGGATTGAAGCACAACGAGAGCATCATGGAGCATATGGCTAGAACATTTAAGTCAAACCCACTTCCTATGCATAGGTATTTTGTGAACAAGCAACTTGTTGGAGCAAGAATCAACTAGCATAGGAAGGCAAAACAAGCATATCTTCAAAAATTTCAACACATGGAGAGGAAGCTTGATACTATTGCAATAAGTAGAAGCATATGATCCTCTCTCATAGTAATTTTCAGTAGCATCATGAATGAATTCAGCAATATAACCAACACCTAAGGCTTTCTTTTCATGATCTACAAGCATAGGAATTTTACTACTCTCCACATAAGGAAATCTATTCTCAAGAATAGTAGTGGGAGTATCGTAAAAGACTTGAGCACTACAAATTGTGTCCACAATGAAAAAGCAAGGTTTAGCAAAGGGGTTCTCGAGAGTATGACAAGTTTTATCATCCCTCTTCTTTATAGCATAAGTATCCTCACAATAATCATCATAGATAGGGGGCATGCTTTCATCAAAATGATTTTGATCATTCATAGTGGAAGAACTAAAAAGATCATCTTCATCAAATATAGCATCCCCAAGCTTGTGGCTTTCCGAAAAGATTTAACCCTGCAGGGGTGCTCCAACTAGTCCATCACAAATTAGCACAAGCCGCATAGAAATCCTCAATCACGAAGCTTGCGATCTCGTCGGATTCCCTAGTGGAAAACCTCAACTCTGAGATTACCCAAAGCATCACCGGAATCCCGATGCACAAGATATCTCGTCAAAGGTCAAACTAATCCAGCAAGGCTGCCCGACGTGTCAACGATCCCGATAGGAGTCGCGTACCTCGTTCTCAGGACACGGCGGATGGGTCACATTAGGAGAAACCAAACCTCGGGTTGCCCCGCTGTGGCCCCGTAGTGTGCCAATTTGGACCAACACTCATGAGGAGCACTGACCCGGGGGTTGATTAAATTCCTCGGGTTAATTACTCCCTATGCAGTTCATTAGTTATTAGGAAAATGTAGTACCAATGTTGGGCCTTGCCAGACTAGCTTTAATCTAAAACGAATTATCAAGGGAGTCCCCATAACAACCCCGATCGTGTTAGGAGCGCTCAATTATGGAACATAACACCGGTAGCCGAAACTAAGGGGGCAAAGGTGGAACAAAACACCAGGCTAGAAAGGCCGAGCCTTCCACCTTCTACCAAGTATATAGGTGCATTAAATGAAATAGCATTTAATATGGTGACATAACAAGGAACCCATGTTATCACATGGAAGCAACTACACGTGCAACTAGCAACGCTAACAACATGGTTAAGCAAGCAGTAACAAAGCCAATCAGTGGTTTGCTAGGTTGAACAGGTTGAAGGTTTCATGGCATTGTTGAGAGGCTTATATTTAACATGTGGTAGGCAACGAGACATAATCGATAGAAGCGATAAAACTAGCATGGCAAAGATAGTAATGGTATCTAGGGAAATGGTCATCTTGCCTGAGATCCCGCTGAGAAGAAGAATGACTCCGTGGAGCAGATGAACCAATGTAGTCGAACGGGTCCTCACAATTCCGACACGCTTGCGGAACTCTATCAAGACGGAGCAAACCGAAAACAAACATCAACACAGATATTCACCACATGATGCACAACATGATGCATAACCTACTATGATGCATGATCAGTTCAATGATGCAAGGGATGGCATGGCAATTCACCTCACGCAAACTCTACACATTAAGTGAAGCTCGATTTGCAATGAGTTGTGTATCGACGAAACTCCACGTTTAATTATTTAGTTCACTCCCGATTATTTACACGGCAATATTAAACTGTTGTTATCATGGCAAGGGGTGAAGAGATGATCCTACATGACATCCTAGTCGGGTAACACGCGAAACATATATTGGAGCTACGTTACAAGAGACATGCAACACAAGATAATTATGCCATGAATGCGTCATGCGTGCAAGTTACAACACGGGCAAGAAGAGAGAAACTTGTGTCGCCACGGCGAGCGAGAGGGAACCATGGCGGCAAAACGGAAACGATGCCACAGCAACGTTCCTATCCCGATAACTCATCATGAGAACAATAGGGTCCGTCTTCAAGATGGCTCCACCAACGCGTGAGAACCCAAGGCGTGAGGATATGCCGCCTCCACCTCCTCCTCTGGAGAATCCTCCACCGCCGCCGCCTCCTCCCGCAGAGGCCTGGCAAGCGGTGATGGCAGCTACTAATGCAAACACCCAGATGCTGCTACAGTTGCTGCAAGAGAGAGCCAATCAACATCAAGGCAATTTTCAGCATGGTGGCAATCAGTTTGCAAGTCTGAGTCAGTTCCTGTCGAACCAGCCAAAGACTTTCACTTCTTGCGACTAGCCATTTGATGTAGAGGACTGGATTCGTGATATGAACAAGCATTTCGAGTGTAGCAATGTGCATCCTGAGGATTTCGTCAAATTTGCAACATTCCAGTTGAAGGGGCATACTTCTATCTGGTGGCAACACCTGAAAGACTCGAGATGCGCTAGGGTGATTTCTTGCGATGAGTTCTGTCGTGACTTCAGGTCCCACTACATCCCTTCCAACTTTGTGGAGGAGATGCGTGAGAAGTTCAGGCGTTTGAAGCAGGGTGGCAATTCCGTGCACAAGTACAACGTTGAGTTCCACGAGCTGGCCCGTTACGCGATGCAGGATATCCCTGACCAGAAGAGCAAGATTTATCAGTTCAGAGGTGGCTTGAAAGAAGATTTGCAGTTAGCTCTTGCCTTGCACGATCCTGAGGAGTTCGACAAGTTCTACAACCTAGCTTTCAGAGCAGAGGCAACCTTGCTCAGGGTGGAGAATTATAAGAAGCGCTTCAGAGATTCCAGCTCTTCCTCGACTTACGTGGTTCAGAAGCAACATAAGTTCCGGGTTTCTCCTTCTCCTCCTCGACACTCGTAGCAGCTAAAGCACTCTGGTGGTCGTGGTTCTTCCCACCCACCCAACCCTGTCTTCCAGCAGAGATTTCAGCATCAGAAGCAAGGGCCTCCTCAGACTCAGTACCGGCAGCCAGCAGATGTCACTTCTCACAAGTGTGGGCAGAAGGGTCACTATGCCAACAAGTGTACTTCTCAGCTCCGTCTGCCGCCTCCTCCTCCAGGCAAACCTCCAAGCAACGCTCTTGTCAAGTTCAACCCCAGATCAGCTCGAGTCAACATGGTGAATGCAGCTGAGGCAGAAAACTCGTCAGATGTGACCATGGGTAACCTCCTCGTCAATGATATTCCTGCTAAAGTGCTATTCAATTCTGGTGCATCGCATTCTTTCTTGTCATATCCTTTTGCGGCAAAGCATGATTTCCATCTTCAAGAGTTGGCTAGGTCTTTGTGTTGGAAATATGCCCTAGAGGCAATAATAAATTAGTTATTATTATATTTCTTAGTTCATGATAATCGTTTATTATCCATGCTATAATTGTATTGATTGGAAACACAATACTTGTGTGGATACATAGACAAAACACTGTCCCTAGTAAGCCTCTAGTTGACTAGCTCGTTGATCAAAGATGGTCAAGGTTTCCTGGCCATAGGAAAGTGTTGTCACTTGATAACGGGATCACGTCATTGGGAGAATCACATGATGGACTAGACCCAAACTAATAGACATAGCATGTTGATCGTGTCATTTTGTTGCTACTGTTTTCTGCGTGTCAAGTATTTATTCCTATGACCATGAGATCATATAACTCACTGATACCGGAGGAATGCTTTGTGTGTATCAAACGTCGCAACGTAACTGGGTGACTATAAAGATGCTCTACAGGTATCTCCGAAGGTGTTAGTTGAGTTAGTATGGATCAAGACTGGGATTTGTCACTCCGTATGACGGAGAGGTATCTCGGGGCCCACTCGGTAATACAACATCACACACAAGCCTTGCAAGCAATGTAACTTAGTGTAAGTTGCGGGATCTTGTATTACGGAACGAGTAAAGAGACTTGCCGGTAAACGAGATTGAAATAGGTATGCGGATACTGACGATCGAATCTCGGGCAAGTAACATACCGAAGGACAAAGGGAATGACATACGGGATTATATGAATCCTTGGCACTGAGGTTCAAACGATAAGATCTTCGTAGAATATGTAGGATCCAATATGGGCATCCAGGTCCCGCTATTGGATATTGACCGAGGAGTCTCTCGGGTCATGTCTACATAGTTCTCGAACCCGCAGGGTCTGCACACTTAAGGTTCGACGTTGTTTTATGCGTATTTGAGTTATATGGTTGGTTACCGAATGTTGTTCGGAGTCCCGGATGAGATCACGGACGTCACGAGGGTTTCCAGAATGGTCCGGAAACGAAGATTGATATATAGGATGACCTCATTTGGTTACCGGAAGGTTTTCGTGCATTACCGGAAAAGTTTCGGGCTCATCGGTAGTGTACCGGGAGTGCCGGGAGGGGTGCCGGGGACCATCGGGAGGGGTGTCACGCCCCAAGGGGTCTCATGGGCTATGGGAAGAGATAAACCAGCCCCTAGTGGGCTGGAATAAGTTCCCACTAAGGCCCATAAGGTTTGAGAAGGAAAAAACACAAGGTGGAAAGAGTTTCCAAGTGGGAAGGTGGAATCCTACTCCAAGTAGGATTGGAGTAGGACTCCTCCACCTCCAATTTCGGCCAAACCTTTAGGTTTTGAGGCTGCCTCCTCCCCTCCCTCCCACCTATGTATACGGAGGTTTTAGGGCTGATTTGAGACGATTTTTCCACGGCAGCCCGACCACATACCTCCACGGTTTTTCCTCTAGATCGCGTTTCTGCGGAGCTCGGGCGGAGCCCTGCTGAGACAAGGTCATCACCAACCTCCGGAGCACCGTCACGCTGCCGGAGAACTCTTCTACCTCTCCGTCTCTCTTGCTGGATCAAGAAGGCCGAGATCATCGTCGAGCTGTACGTGTGCTGAACGCGGAGGTGCCGTCCGTTCGGTACTAGATCGTGGGACTGATCGCGGGATTGTTCGCGGGGCGGATCGAGGGACATGAGGACGTTCCACTACATCAACCGCGTTCACTAACGCTTCTGCTGTACGATCTACAAGGGTACGTAGATCACTCATCCCCTCTCGTAGATGGACATCACCATGATAGGTCTTCGTGCGCGTAGGAAAATTTTTGTTTCCCATGCGACGTTCCCCAACAGTGGCATCATGAGCTAGGTTCATGCGTAGATGTCTTCTCGAGTAGAAAACAAAAGGTTTTGTGGGCGGTGATGTGCGTTTTGCTGCCCTCCTTAGTCTTTTCTTGATTCCGCGGTATTGTTGGATTGAAGCGGCTTGGACCGACATTACTCGTACGCTTACGAGAGACTGGTTTCATCGTTACGAGTAACCCCCTTTGCTCAAAGATGACTGGCAAGTGACGGTTTCTCCAACTTTAGTTGAATCGGATTTGACCGAGGAGGTCCTTGGATGAGGTTAAATAGCAATTCATATATCTCCGTTGTGGTGTTTGCGTAAGTAAGATGCGATCCTACTAGATACCCTTGGTCACCACGTAAAACATGCAACAACAAAATTAGAGAACGTCTAACTTGTTTTTGCAGGGTATGATTGTGATGTGATATGGCCAATGATGTGATGTGACATATTGGATGTATGAGATGATCATGTTGTAATAGAAATATCGACTTGCACGTCGATGGTACGGCAACCGGCAGGAGCCATAGGGTTGTCTTTATACTAACATATGTGCTTGCAGATGCGTTTACTATTTTGCTAGGATCTAGCTTTAGTAGTAATGGCATAAGTAGCACCGCAACCCCGATGGCAACACGTTGATGGATGATCATGGTGTGGCGCCGGTGACAAGAAGATCGTGCCGGTGCTTTGGTGATGGAGATCAAGAAGCACGTGATGATGGCCATATCATGTCACTTATGAATTGCATGTGATGTTATTCCTTTTATGCATCTTATTTTGCTTAGAACGACGGTAGCATTATGAGGTGATCTCTCACTAAAATTTCAAGACGAAATTGTGTTCTCCCCGACTGTGCACCGTTGTGACAGTTCTTCGTTTCGAGACACCACGTGATGATCGGGTGTGATAGACTCAACGTTCACATACAACGGGTGCAAAACAGTTGCACACGCGGAACACTCGGGTTAAGCTTGACGAGCCTAGCATGTGCAGACATGGCCTCGGAACACATGAGACCGAAAGGTCGAGCATGAATCGTATAGTTGATATGATTAGCATAGGGATGCTTACCACTGAAACTATTCTCGACTCACGTGATGATCGGACTTGAGATAGCGGATTTGGATCATGTACCACTCAAATGACTAGAGAGATGTACTTTTTGAGTGGGAGTTCTTAAGTAATATGATTAATTGAACTAATTGTCATGAACATAGTCTAATGGTCTTTGCGAATTACGATGTAGCTTGCGCTATAGCTCTACTGTTTTTATATGTTCCTAGAGAAAATTTAGTTGAAAATTGATAGTAGCAACCTTTCCAGACTGAGTCTGTAAAACCGAGGATTGTCCTCGTTGCTACGCAGAAGGCTTATGTCCTTAATGCACCACTCAGTGTGCTGCACCTCGAGCGTCGTCTGTGGATGCTATGAACATCCGACATACACGTTACTGATGACTACACGATAGTTCAGTGCAAGATACTTGATGGCTTAGAAGCAAGGCGCCGAAAACGTTGTAAAACGTCACGGAACATAAGTGATGTTCCGAAGAGATGAAATTGTGATTTCATGCTTGTGCCCTTGTTAAGAGGTACGAGACCTCCGACAAGATTCTTTGTCCACAAAGCACAGGAGAAAAGGCTCAATCGTTGAGCATGTGCTCAGATTGTCTGAGTACGACAATCGCTTGAATCAAGTGGGAGTTAATCTTCCAGATGAGATAGTGATAGTTCTCCAAAGTCACTGCCACCAAGCTGTGAGAGCTTCGTGATGAACTATAACATATCAAGGATACATACAATGATCCTTGAGCGATTCGCGATGTTTGACACTGCGAAAGTAGAAATCAAGAAGGAGCATCAATAGTTGATGGTTTGTAAAACCACTAAGTTTCAAGAAAGGCAAGGGCTAGAAGGGATACTTCGTGAAACGGCAAAACAGTTGCTGCACTAATGAAGAGACCCAAGATTAAACCCAAACCCGAGACTAAGTGCTTCTGTAATGAGGGGAACAATCACTGAGGCGGAGCAACTCAAGATACTTGGTAGATAAGAAGGCTGGCAAAAGTCGAAAGAAGTGTATTTGATATACATGATGTTTATGTGTACTTTACTAGTACTCCTAGTAGCACGAGGGTATTGGATACCGGTTCGGTTGCTAAGTGATTAGTGACGCGAAATAAAAGCTACGTCATAAACGGAGACTAGCTAAAGGCGAGGTGACGATACGTGTTGGAAGTGTTTCCAAGATTGATATGATCAAACGTCGCACGCTCCCTCTACCATCGGGATTGGTGTTAAACCTAAATAATTGTTATTTGGTGCTTGCGTTAAGCATGAACATGATTGGATCGTGTTTATTGCAATACGAATTATTCATTTAAAGAGAATAATGGTTACTCTATTTTCTTGAATAATCACCTTCAATGGTTTATTGAATCTCGATCGTAGTGTTACACATGTTCATGATATTGGTGCCAAAAGATAAGAGTTGATGATGATAGTACCACTTACTTGTGGCACTGCCGCTTGAGTCATGTTAGTATAAATTGCATGAAGAGGCTCCATGCTGATGGATCTTTGTACTCACCTGATTTCGAATCACTAGTGACATGCGAATCATACCACATGAGCAAGGTCTTGTTTTCATTGAGATGAAATAAGATAGTAACTTGTTGGAAGTGATACATTTTGATGTATGCAGTCCAATGGGTGCTGAGGCACGCAGTGGATATCATTATGTTCTTACTTCACTGACGATTTGAGTAGATACAGGAGTATTTACTTAATGAATCACAAGTCTAAAATGTTGAAAAGTTCAATTCCGTTTCAGAGTGAAGTTCGTCGTAACAAGAGGATAAATTGTCTACGATATGATCATGGAAATGAATATCTGAGTTACGAGTTTTGGTACACAGTTAAGACAATGTGGAAATTGTTTCGCAGTTCATGCCACCTGGAACATCATAGTGTGATGATGTGTCTCAACGTCATAGCCACGCACTATTTGGTATGGTGCATACTATGATGTCTCTTATCGAATTACCACTATCGTTTATGGGTTATGCATTAGAGACAACCGCACTCACTTTAAATAGGGCACCGCGTATTTCCGTTGAGATGACACAGTATAGACTGAGGTTTAGAGAAATCTAAACTGTCGTTTCTTGAAAGTTTGGGGTTTCGACACTTATGTGAAAAAGTTTCAGTCTGATAAGCTCGAACCCAAAGCGGATAAATGTATCTTCATAGGATATCCAAAACAGTTGGGTACATCTCCTATCTCAGATCCGAAAGCAAAGTGTTTGTTTCTAGAAACGGATCCTTTCTCGAGGAAAGGTTTCTCTCGAAAGAATTGAGTGGGAGGGTAGTAGAACTTGATGAGGTTATTGAACCATCACTTCAACCAGTGTGTAGCAGGGCGCAGGAAGTTGTTCATGTGGCGCCTACACCAATTGAAGTGGAAGCTGATGATGATGATCATTGATCTTCGAATCAAGTTACTACAAACCTCGTAGGTCGACAAGGTCGCGTACTGCTGCAGAGTAGTATGGTAACCCTGTCTTGGAGGTCATGTTGTTGAGCAACAGTGAACCTACGAGTTATGGAGAAAGCGATGGTGGGCCCAGATTCCGACAAATGGCTGGAAGCCATGAAATCCGAGAGAGGATCCATGTGTGAAAACAAAGTGTAGACTTTGGTAGAACTACTTGATGGTCATAGGACTATTGAGTAAAAATGGATCTTTAAAAGAAGACAGACGATGATGGTGATAAGTCACTATTAAAGAAAAGCTCGACTTGTCGCAAAGATGTTTTCGATAAGATCAAATAGTTGACTATGATGAGACTTTCTCACTCGTAGCGATGCTAAAAGTCTGTTAGAATTATGTTAGTTGTTGATGCATTATTTATGAAATATTGCACGTAGGGTGTCAAAACATTGTTTTCTCAACGGTTTCCTTGAGCAAACATTGTATGTGATACAACCAGAAGGTTTTGTCGATCCTAAGGATACTAACAAGTATGCAAACTCCAGCGATCCTTCAATGGACTGGTGCAAGCATTTCGGAGTTGGAATAAGCACTTTGATGAGATGATCAAAGATTTTGGGTGTGTACAAGGTTTATGAGAAACTTGTATTTCCAAAGAAGTGAGTGGGAGCACTATAGAATTTCTGATAAGTATATGTGGTTGACATATTGTGGATCAGAAGTAATGTAGAATTTCTGTAAAGCATACAAAGGTTGTTTGAAAGGTTTTTCAAAGGAATACCTGGATTGAGCTACTTGAACATTGAGCATCAAAGATCTATGGAGATAGACCGAAAGCGCTTAGTGGAAGTTTCAACAAGATGCATGCCTTGACAAGTTTTTGAAGGAGTTCAAAATAGATCAGCAAAGAAGGAGTTCTTGGTTGCGTTGTGAGGTGTGAATTTGAGTAAGACTCAAAACCCGACCCCGGCAGAATAAAGAGAATAGACGAAGGTCATCTTCTATGCCTTAGCCGTAGAATCTAAAGTATGCCATGCTGTGTACCGCACCTGATGTGTGCCTTGACTCAAAGTATGTTGAGAGGTACAGAGAGTGATCCATGATTGAATCACTAGCAGCGGTCAAAATTTATCCTTAGTAACTAATGGACTAAGGAATTTTTCTCGATTATGGAGGTGGTTAAAGAGTTCGTCGTAAAGGGTTACGTTGATGCAAGCTTTGACACTAATCCGAATAACTATGAGTAGTGAAACGGATTCGTATAGTAGAGTAGATATTTGGAGCATTTCCGAATAGCACGTAGTAGCAGCATCTATAAGATGACATAAAGATTTGTAAAGAACGCACGAATCTGAAAGTTTCAGAACCGTTGACTAAAACCTCTCTCACGAGCAAGACGTGATCAGACCCCATAACTATATGGGTGTTGGATGCGTTGGAATCACATGGTGATGTGAACTAGATTATTGACTCTAGTGCAAGTGGGAGACTGTTGGAAATATGCCCTAGAGGCAATAATAAATTAGTTATTATTATATTTCTTAGTTCATGATAATCGTTTATTATCCATGCTATAATTGTATTGATTGGAAACACAATACTTGTGTGGATACATAGACAAAACACTGTCCCTAGTAAGCCTCTAGTTGACTAGCTCGTTGATCAAAGATGGTCAAGGTTTCCTGGCCATAGGCAAGTGTTGTCACTTGATAACGGGATCACGTCATTGGGAGAATCACGTGATGGACTAGACCCAAACTAATAGACATAGCATGTTGATCGTGTCATTTTGTTGCTACTGTTTTCTGCGTGTCAAGTATTTATTCCTATGACCATGAGATCATATAACTCACTGATACCGGAGGAATGCTTTGTGTGTATCAAACGTCGCAACGTAACTGGGTGACTATAAAGATGCTCTACAGGTATCTCCGAAGGTGTTAGTTGAGTTAGTATGGATCAAGACTGGGATTTGTCACTCCGTATGACGGAGAGGTATCTCGGGGCCCACTCGGTAATACAACATCACACACAAGCCTTGCAAGCAATGTAACTTAGTGTAAGTTGCGGGATCTTGTATTACGGAACGAGTAAAGAGACTTGCCGGTAAACGAGATTGAAATAGGTATGCGGATACTGACGATCGAATCTCGGGCAAGTAACATACCGAAGGACAAAGGGAATGACATACGGGATTATATGAATCCTTGGCACTGAGGTTCAAACGATAAGATCTTCGTAGAATATGTAGGATCCAATATGGGCATCCAGGTCCCGCTATTGGATATTGACCGAGGAGTCTCTCGGGTCATGTCTACATAGTTCTCGAACCCGCAGGGTCTGCACACTTAAGGTTCGACGTTGTTTTATGCGTATTTGAGTTATATGGTTGGTTACCAAATGTTGTTCGGAGTCCCGGATGAGATCACGGACGTCACGAGGGTTTCCGGAATGGTCCGGAAACGAAGATTGATATATAGGATGACCTCATTTGGTTACCGGAAGGTTTTCGTGCATTACCGGAAAAGTTTCGGGCTCATCGGTAGTGTACCGGGAGTGCCGGGAGGGGTGCCGGGGACCATCGGGAGGGGTGTCACGCCCCAAGGGGTCTCATGGGCTATGGGAAGAGATAAACCAGCCCCTAGTGGGCTGGAATAAGTTCCCACTAAGGCCCATAAGGTTTGAGAAGGAAAAAACACAAGGTGGAAAGAGTTTACAAGTGGGAAGGTGGAATCCTACTCCAAGTAGGATTGGAGTAGGACTCCTCCACCTCCAATTTCGGCCAAACCTTTAGGTTTTGAGGCTGCCTCCTCCCCTCCCTCCCACCTATATATACGGAGGTTTTAGGGCTGATTTGAGACGATTTTTCCACGGCAGCCCGACCACATACCTCCACGGTTTTTCCTCTAGATCGCGTTTCTGCGGAGCTCGGGCGGAGCCCTGCTGAGACAAGGTCATCACCAACCTCCGGAGCACCGTCACGCTGCCGGAGAACTCTTCTACCTCTCCGTCTCTCTTGCTGGATCAAGAAGGCCGAGATCATCGTCGAGCTGTACGTGTGCTGAACGCGGAGGTGCCGTCCGTTCGGTACTAGATCGTGGGACTGATCGCGGGATTGTTCGCGGGGCGGATCGAGGGACGTGAGGACGTTCCACTACATCAACCGCGTTCACTAACGCTTCTGCTGTACGATCTACAAGGGTACGTAGATCACTCATCCCCTCTCGTAGATGGACATCACCATGATAGGTCTTCGTGCGCGTAGGAAAATTTTTGTTTCCCATGCGACGTTCCCCAACACTTTGGACATTGTTTCTCCAGGTATGCTTATGAGTTCTCGTTGGGTTGTTCCGGATGCTTCTGTCAAGATAGGAAGTTATAATTTTCTGGCCTCTCCGTATGTCTTGGGCAATTCCGACATCGACTTGATACTTGGTATGGACTGGCTGGCCATGAACAAGGCGTCAATTGATTGTGAAGCCAAAGAAGTGAAGCTTACCCACTCTTCGGAGGATGTGATTATATTCGCGGCGCGCGATGATACAATCCGTCTGTTCTTTTGAATGAAAAGGGTGAGATCAATCCTATTTCGCAAGTCCCAGTGGTCTGCGAATATGAAGATGTGTTTCCTGAAGACCTGCCAGGCATGCCTCCGCACAAAGAAGTTGAGTTTGTGATTGAGCTAGAGCCATGCATAGAGCCCGTGTGCAAACGACCGTACAAGCTGGGTCCAGAAGAATTGGAAAGGAGCGCATCTAGGCGTCTCGCAAACAAGGTATCACAACACATACATAATAATAACAGATAGACAATGAGGTGTTCAATTGTCTTCTCATAAATATATCAGAATACATCACGCATACAATCAAAGTAGTTCCGCTACGGACTACAAAACAAGGGAAATGTCTATGCTACCCTGCCTGCTGGCCCACGGTCACGACCACGCCTCAATCTTCTGGATAGTTCACGTACAGGCGGTCGGTCTCCTCATCGTACTGCCACGCCAGCTACGTGCCGTCGGGATCACCTGTCTCTGGGGTACCTGAACCTGTTGGTGTTGTGAAGGAATCTGTGAGCCACGGGGACTCAGCAATCTAAGACCTTGGTGCCAGAACTAGTCAAGTTATTAGGTTGGACAGGGTAGAGTGTTTAAGGTTGCAACAGCCTAAGCTTGATATGGTGGCTAACTTACGTAGAACATATATGAAGGTGGTCTATACTAGCGGTCGGGAATACTTGATCACTAAGTGATCCTGAACACCTACCTACGTCAATCATAACCCCACCGTGTTCCCGATCGAAGAGAGATCTTCGAGGGGACAGTCACGGTTACGCACACAGTTGGCAATTTTATCAGCTTATGTTTAAGTTATCTAATACCGGATGTTAACAAAATATTCAAAGTTGCCACATAACCGCAGGCACGGCTTTCCGAAAGATTAAACCCTGCAGGGGTGCTCCAACTAGTCCATCACAAACGTACACGGGCCGCAAAGTAATCCTCTATCACGAATCTCGTGATCTCGTCGGATTCCTTAGAGGAAAACCTCAACTCTGGGGAGAACCAAAGCTTCACTGGGATTCCTATACGCAAGATATATCGCTAAGGTAAGACAAGACTAGCAGGACCTCCCGACTTGTCGATGACCCTGATAAGAGTCGCGTATCTCAGTCTCAGGACACGCCGGATGAGTCACACTACAGGTATACCAAACCTCAGGTTGTCTTGTGGTGACCCCATAGTCTTCCCAGTTTGGACCAACACTCATGAGGAGCACTCGCCCGGGTTGTTGACTAAATTCCTCGGGGTAGCTATTCCCTATGCAGATTGTTATTAAGTGATTAGAAAATTAACACCAATATTGGGTCCTGCCAGACAAGTCTTAACACTACGTGATTTATCGAGGGGGTCCCCACAACAACCCCGAACGTGTTAGGAGCGATCAATATGGAATCAAACACAGGTAGCCGGTAACTATGGCGGCAATAACGGAACAAAGCACCTGGCAAAAGGCTGGGCCTTCCGTTATTTACCAAGTATATAGGTGCATTAATTAAATAACATAATTAAGATAATGGTATCAAGCTCATGTTATCACATGAGACAAAGCACCTGCATCTAGCAACGCTAACATTAGTAGCTGAGCAAGCCTACTTAGCCATTCAAGTTTGCTAGGAAGGGATCAGTGTTTGGGTTCATGGCATAACAAGAGGCAAATATTTCAGTGGTAGGCAGCAATCATATGAAAAGGGAAACGTAAACTAGCATAACAAGTCTAGAGATGGAATCAAGGTCATATCATCTTGCCTGTGAGATCCTCATCTTGGAATGATTCTTGTTCGTCCTGCACGTACTCTCCTGAATCCACGTATTTGTTCTCCAATCCCGGTGCTACCCAACATAAGAATAGCATCCAATGAACAACAGCACCTCAATATGCAACAAGTACATGATGCATGCAATGAATATGAGCATGCATCACTATCTCTATCACTAACACAAGCATAAGGAGTGAATACATGTTCCTGGACAGAACTGTATCCTATGCTATTTTTACATGCATGATAATGACATGATCAGATGCGTCTCGTGAAAACGATGCAAAACCATATAAAGAACATTACAATCGGAGCTACGGATCAACGCGAATCAACGAAACAAGATATGAAGCCCTACGTAACAAAATCATCACCACACACTCAAATGGCACAAATCTGGTATTTCCAGGTTGCCAAGACATAAAACAAACCATCATGGATGGGGTGGAGCAAATAAGAACACCATATCATCAACTAAGCACCCACAAACATCAAAATGACAAAACTACACAATCTGCCATAAACTGCATCATAGCACTTTGCGAGCTACATGCAAAGCACCTACAGCCACCCAAATATTACAAATAATATATGTGGCTGTAGATATCCAAGAATACTACAAGCACAAGAAAGAATCACACAAAAAGGAATTAAACACAGAAAGATACAAGGCTGTAAACTTGCCCAAAAACATCAATTTTCAGGGACTTAGTGAAAATTCCAGATTCTCACTTTCTGTCTATGCTCTGAAGCATTTTGACAGAAGCCAAAACTATATCTAAAGACTCCAAATGACATGAAATTTTACAGGGAGCTAGACAAACATATCAGGTCCAACTTTCTAGTTGAAAGCTAAGGCTAGATCACAACACATTGACCTGCACAAGCTCATCTACAGGAGAACAAAATATAAACAGATTCTCAGACTTAGTGAAAATCTCAGATTTTCACTAATCTGGAATTTCAGCCCCATGCCTACTTTGAGTGGGCATAACTTGCACATATGGAATCCTAATCATGAGATGAAACCAACATGAGGTAGAAGGGGTCACCCTCTACTAGCAGAACCAAGAAGCAATCCTTTGTGCTCAACAAATCACATGGAACCAAGCTCTAAACATAGAAGAAAATGAAAATATGTCATCTCCAGAAATTATCCCAATGGCAAAACTGAGTTCCCCAATGGATTCTTTGGGATATTCTACCCCCAAAATCATATAAATATGTGGGCACTTACTTGGAACAAGTGACCACAAATTAAGAAGGAAGAAGCTACTCCAAATCATGTATAGTGAATAGTGCAACATATCATGTGACTATCACTAGAACAACTACTACATAGTTATGCTCATGTGCACAAAGACAATAGTGACATGAGGGTTTGAACCCCATGTATGTGTTATGCACATCAACACGACAAGCACAACTACCACTAAATCACCCCCACACACACACATCATGCCCTCTCTCGTATGAACATGAGGAGGTGCACAAGTGTTGCAAATGGGGCTGTTTTCACAACACACATATCATCACAACAACCTCATCACAAGCACTTAATCCCAAGAAAAACATGAAGGAAAAACTACTATGCAAGTAAACATGGAGCAACACATACATACACTCCTACTAGGTACCACATATGTGTGCACTACTTACACACACATCACCTCAACACACACACATCTCACCTACTCCACAATGCACATACTTTGCAAGAACTACACACCCGCACACACTAGCAAGATCACATGAGCCACTTATCACTTAAGCCACATACACACATACACACATCACTTGCACTATCACAAGTGTGTGCACACACACACAACCAAAGATCCTGCCTCTATCTATGCATAGCAGGAGAAGAAATCAAAATGGTCCACTTTAATGCCTATGGGTTAGGCACAAATATGGTAGGACAAGAAAAAGAAATAGAAATAAAAAGAAATGACAAAAATACAACAAGGGTACCTGGGATTCGAACCCAGAACCCATGTGTAACAGCAATAGAGCCATACCACTGTGCCACATCCATTCTATCGACAGGGAAGGGGGTGTGTACAGGGTAACAAGTCCCTGTTGGCTACTGTACCGAAGTAAAATGAAAAAGAAAAGAGTGCCGGGGGGGGGGGGGGGGATCGAACCCACGCCCTCTCAACAGGCAACAACACCCTACTACCACTAGGCTACGAATCGGTTCTTATCTATATAGGGGAAGCAACTCTGAAGTAGTACCCCTAATGCACCTCTGCTGCCCGACGGCCAGTTGGAACATGGGAGGAGCATCGCCGGCGTTGTGCTAGCAATTGATCTACGCGCTCTACATGGAAGGTTGCTGGTGCAACCGGGGTTCCATTCCTATCTCAACTATGGCCCGAGGGGCTCTACAACGACGAAACCACGGCGAGCGGCGGCTCCGGTGACAGAGACGACGCGCGCTTCGATTACGCAGCTACGACGCTCGATCTAGCACAGGGAGGAGGGAGGAGGATCACTACCTCAGGTATGGGTCGAGGAAGGAGCACCCGTAGAGGAAGTAGTGGAAGAAGAGCGCGGAGCGGCGAAGCTCGTCGGAGAAGGAGCGCCTCCGGGATGAAGACGAAGCAGGGTCGATGACGAAGATCCAGCGGCAGGAATGGACTCCTGGAGATTCCTTCGAGCTACGGGACCCTTCGACAAGGAAGAAGCTGCCCCACGACGATGGCGACGTCGAGCTTCACGGATCGGCCATGGCGGAGCCGATCGCTTCTTACCTTGCAGCGACGAGAGAGAGAGGAGGGAGAAGGGATCTGGATGGAGCAGCGGCGGGGAGGAACCCTAACAAGGCACAGACTCCAAGGGGCCCTTTATAGAGTGAGGGGGGAAGCGATGGACGAGCGGGAGGCCATGTGCGCGTGCTCTCTTCGGTGGAACAGAGCGGATCGAAGGAGACGCTGGCAGGAGGGACCCACTGTCTAGCAGGAAAGGAGGAGGACGATGACGGACGCGCGACGGGCTCGCGAGGAGAGAGATAGATGGGCGGCTAAGTGGGAGGGAGCCCACTTAGTGCGCCGGATAGAAGAGAGAGGCCCTCTGGCTCTTTTCCTATTAAAAATAAACCAGAGAAAAGAAAATAGGTACAGGGCAAACTAAAGAAGATAAAATCAACACAAAAATGGCCCTGGACTTGAAAATGAACATACTATTTAAATAAAATACTAAAAGTATTTATGGGGCTACTTTCATAAATACCAAATCAACATTTAAATAATCTGTTTTGTTATTTATTTGCACCCTCAAGTCAAACAATAAAACTCCAACCTATCACATCCTTATCCCACAATATATTCTAAACACAAGACATTTTAAAACCAGCTCTGGAGAAGATGGAATTTGGACATGAGATTTAAAAGGAAAGAAAAGGGGTTTGAAATGACAAAGGGGTTTTCAAATAATTAACTACCACACCTCTACTCCCCACTCCATCATCACATGGGATCACAAGGCCAACACCACATGATCTCAAGCACAAACTTACAAGGCAAGCAATAATATATCAATCAACCAAGGAAGAACAAGGTGCCACATGAAATCGTACATGCATTAATATAAAAAATGTTCATGACAAGGTGGACCCACATAAGATAGGTTCCAAATATGGCAACTACACACTTGGTGCATTACAAACTCTCCCACACTACAAACAAGATCTCGTCCTCGAGATCTAAGAGTGAAAGAAATCGAGAAATTCAGAACGGAGGTGGTCCTCGCGTTCCCACGTAGCCTCTTTATCGGAATGGTGTCACCACTGCACTTTGAGAAATTTGACGGTCTTGTTGCGGGTCTTGCGCTCAGTCGCCTCAAGAACCACAACTGGATGCTCACGATAAGAAGGTCAGGCTGGAGGTTGATGTCTTGAAGATGCACAGTGCGCTCGGGGGTCTTGAAACACCTCCGAAGCTGAGAAACATGGAACACATCATGGACATTTGCAAAGTTTGACGGGAGCTCAATCTAGTACGCAAGGTCACCTCTCTTGCTGACCACTCTGAACGGACCAACGAAATGAGGCGCAAGCTTGCCTATGATGCCAAAGCGCTGCATACCCTTCATAGGCGACACCTTGAGATAGACGAAGTCATCAAGCTCATAAGACATGTCACGGTTCTTGCTATCATAATAGCTCTTCTGACGGGACTGAGCTACTCTGAGGTTGTCACGAATGATCCGACACATCTCCTCAGCTTCTTCTATCAAATCATTCCCAAGGATCTGACGCTCGCCGATCTCGGACCAGTTGAGCGGGGTACGACACTTCCTGCCATAGAGAATTTCAAACGGAGCCTTGCCAGAACTAGCTTAATAACTGTTATTATACGAGAACTCCGCAAAAGGCAGACAATCTTCCCACTTCATGCCAAAAGAGATAACACAGGCTCTCAGCATATCCTCAAGAACTTGATTCACTCTCTCCACATGACCACTAGTCTGAGGATGGAACACTGTACTGAAGCGGATCTTCGTGCCCATAGCAGACTGAAAGGAGTCGCAGAACTTGGAAGTGAAGATACTTCCGCGATCCGAAGAGATCATCATAGGCACGCCGTGCAAAGAGACAATCCTGGAGCTGTACAACTCTGCGGGCTGAGCTACTGAAATTGACTCCTTGACTGGAAGAAAATGAGCCACTTTACTCAACTTGTCGATGACGACGAAGATGGCATCATTACCCTTCTTGGACTTCGGAAACCCGGTGACGAAATCCATCTCAATGTGATCGAACCTGCACTCGGGAATGGGCAATGGATGCAAAAGACCTGCTGGACGTTGATGCTCTGCTTTCACCCTTCGACATACATCACATTCATTTACGAACTGAGCAATCTCACGCTCCATACGAGTCCACCAGAAGGTCTGCTTCAAGTCATGGTACATTTTGGAGCTTCCAGGATGAATAGAGAGCAGAGAGTTATGAGCTTCCTCCATGATTACCTTCCTGAGATCACCTTTCGAGACGACAAGGAGATCCTCGAAGAACAACGTGTCTCTGGCATCAACGGTGAAGCACTTATACTTGGGAAGACTCTTTCCCACGCCAATCTTGACCTTCTTCACCATAGCGTCAAGAAGCTGTGTTGCTCGGACCTGATCTTCCAAGGTAGGAGAGATCTGAAGGTTTGCAAGAAATCCCTGAGGTACTAGCTGAAGGTTGAACTTCCTGAAAGACTCACAAAGACCAGGCTGGAGAGGTTGCAGAATCAGACTGTTGCAATATGCCTTCCTGCATAAAGCATCCGCCACGACATTAGCTTTGCCTGGCGTGTACTCAACACTCGGATTAAAATCCTGGAGCATTTCCACCTAACGTGTTTGCCGAAGATTCAGGTTAGGCTGAGTGAAGATGTACTTGAGACTCTTGTGATCGGTGAAGACTTCAACTTTACGTTCGAACAAGAGGTGTCTCCAAGTCATCAGAGCGTGTACCACAACTGCTAGCTCAAGATCATGCACATGATAGTTCTTCTGCGCTCGCTTCAACTGCCTGGAGGTATAAGCAACCACCTTCTTATCTTGCATCAGGACTGCACCAAGACCGTGGAGAGAAGCGTCACAAAAGACCTGGTACGGCTTGGAATCATCCGGAGGGACCAAGACTGGAGTGGAGGTAAGCTTCTCTTTGAGTGTATCGAAGGCCAGTTGACACTCTGGAGACCAAGAATACTTAACACCCTCCTGAAGAAGACTTGAGAGCGGCTTGGCGATCTTGGAGAAGTTCTCAACGAACCTTCTGCAATAGCCAGCAAGCCCGAGAAAGCTTCGAAGCTGCTTCACATTCTGCGGAGGCTCCCATTCAACAATGGCGTTAAATTTGGATGGATCAACTTTAATGCCCTCGCAGAGATAATGTGCCCAAGATAAACCACTTATTTCAGCCAGAACTCACACTTGGAAAACTTGGCATACAGCTTGTACTCTCTTAGCTTATCAAGCACCAATCTGAGATGTTCTTCATGTTCTTCCTCAGTTTCACAAAAGACGAGAATGTCGTCAAGATAGAGCAAGACAAAGTCATTCTTGAACGGAGATAATATGTAGTTCATCAATCGACAGAATGTCGGAGGAGCATCTGTAGAGGAAGTAGTGGAAGAAGAGCGCGGAGCGGCGGAGCTCGTCGGAGAAGGAGCGCCTCTGGGAAGAAGATGAAGTAGGGTCAATGACGAAGATCCAGCGGCGGGAATGGACTCCTGGAGATGCCTGCGAGCTCCGGGACCCTTCGACGAGGAAGAAGCTGCTCCACGACGACGGCGACCTCGAGCTTCACGGATCGGCCATGGCGGAGCCGATCGCTTGTTACCTTGCAGTGATGAGAGAGAGAGAGGAGGGAGAAGGGATCTGGATGGAGCGGCAGTGGGGAGGAACCCTAACAAGGCACGGACGCCAAGGGGCCCTTTATAGAGCAAGGGGGGAAGTGAGGGACGCACGGGAGGCCATGTGCGCGTGCTCTCTCCGGTGGAACATAGGGGATCGAAGGAGACGCTGACGGGAGGGACCCAATGTCGAGCTGGAAAGGAGGAGGATGATGATGGACGCGCGACGGGCTCGCGAGGAGAGTGATAGATGGGACGCTAAGTGGGAGGGAGCCCACTTAGTGCGCCGGATAGAAGAGAGAGGTCCTCTGGCTCTTTTCCTATTAAAAATAAACCAGAGAAAAGAAAATAGGTAGAGGGCAAACTAAAGAAGATAAAATCAACACAAAAATGGCCCTGGACCTGAAAATGAACATACTATTTAAATAAAATACTAAAAGTATTTATGGGGCTACTTTAATAAATACCAAAACAACATTTAAATAATCTGTTTTGTTATTTATTTGCACCCTCAAGTCAAATAATAAAACTCCAAACTATCACATCCTTATCCCACAATATATTCTAAACACAAGACATTTTAAAACTAGCTTTGGAGAAGATGGAATTTGGACATGAGATTCAAAAGGAAAGAAAAGGGGTTTGAAATGACAAAGGGGTTTTCAAATAATTAACTACCACACCTCTACTCCCCACTCATCACATGGGATCACAAGGCCAACACCACATGATCTTAAGCACAAATTTACAAGGCAAGCAAAAATATAACAATCAACCAAGGAAGAACAAGGTGCCACATGAAATCATACATGCATTAAGATCAAACATATTCATGACAAGGTGGACCCACATAAGATAGGTTCCAAATATGGCAACTACACACTTGGGGCATTACACCTAGCCTCCCCGGCAACGGCGCCAGAAAATAGCTTGATGTCTACTACGCAACCTTCTCCTTGTAGACGTTGTTGGGCCTCCAAGTGCAGAGGTTTGTAGGACAGTAGCAATTTTCCCTCAAGTGGGTGACCTAAGGTTTATCAATCCGCAGGAGGCGTAGGATGAAGATGGTCTCTCTCAAGAAACCCTGCAACCAAATAACAAAGAGTCTCTTGTGTCCCCAACACATCCAATACAATGGTAAGTTGTATAGGTGCACTAGTTCGGCGAAGAGATGCTGATACAAGTGCAATATGGATGGTAGATATAGGTTTTTGTAATCTGAAATTACAAAAACAGCAGGGTAACTAGTAACAAAAGTGAGCACGAACGGTATTGCAATGCGTGGAAACAAGGCTTAGGGTTCATACTTTCACTAGTGAAGTTCTCTCAACAATGATAACATAATTGGATCATATAACTAGCCCTCAACATGCAACAAAGAGTCACTCCAAAGTCACTAATAGCAGAGAACAAACGAAGAGATTATTGTCGGGTACGAAACCACCACAAAGTTATTGTTTTTGATCGATCTATTCAAGAGTCCGTAATAAAATAGCATGAAGCTATTCTTTCCATTCAATCTTTCATAGAGTTCATACTAGAATAACACCTTCAGATACATATCAACCAAGAGCCTAATGTCACCTAGATACTCCATTGTCACCTCAAGTATCCGTGGGCATGATTATACGATATGCATCATATAATCTCAGAATCATCTATTCAACCAACACATAGAACTTCAAAGAGTGCCCCAAAGTTTCTACCGGAGAGTCAAAATGTGCGCCAACCCCTATGCATAGGTTCCCAATGTCACGAACCCGCAAGTTGATCACGAAAACATACATCGACTACTCACATCAATCAAACGTGTGCCAACCCATATGCATAGGTTTCCAATGTCACAAACCCGCAAGTTGATCACCGTAGATAGACACGTGCAAGACATACATCAAGTGTTCTCAAAGACTCAATCCGATAAGATAACTTCAAAGGGGAAACTCGATTCATTACAAGAAGGGAGAGGGGAAAGAACATCATAAGATCCAACTATAGTAGCAAAGCCCACGGTACATCGAGATCAAGACATCTCAAGAACACGAGAGAGAGAGAGATCAAACACATAGCTACTGGTACATACCCTCAGCCCCGAGGGAGAACTACTCCCTCCTCATCATGGAGATCGCCAGGATGATGAGGATGGCCATCGGAGATGGATTCCCCCTCCGACAGGGTGCCAGAACGGGCTCCAGATTGGTTTTTGGTGGCTACAGAGGCTTGCGGCGGCGGAACTCCCAATCTAGGTTTCTTTTTGGGGGTTTCTGAATTTATAGGAATTTATGGCGGTGGAATTACGTCGGTTGGGCCCACGAGGAGGTCACAAGCCTGGTAGGTGCGGCCTAGGGGGGTGGTCGCGCCTCCCGGGCTTGTGACTCCATCATAGCTCTTCTGGCCTTCTTCCAAACCTTCGGGGGTTTCTTTTGGTCCAAAAAAATCATCATAAATTTTTATTCCATTTGGACTCCGTCTGAAAAAGGGTCAAAAACACGGAAAAAATAGAAACTGGCACTTGGCACTGAGTTAATAGGTTAGTACCAAAAAAGATATAAAATAGCATATTCATGCATATAAAACATCCAAAGTTGACAAGATAATAGCATGGAACCATCAAAAATTATAGATACGTTCGAGACGTATCAAGCATGGATAATAAACGATTATCTTGAAGCAGTAAATATAATATAACTATTTTATTATTGCATCTAGGGCATATTTCCAACAATCTCCCACTTGCACTATTGTCAATAATCTAGCTTCACATCTCTATGTGATTTACAATGTAACGAATCTAACACGCATACAATTTTGGTGTTGATCATGTTTTCCTCGTGGAAGAGGTCTAGTCAGCGGATCTACAACATTCAGATCCATGTGCACTTTGCAAAGATTTATGTCCTCCTCCTTGATGTAATCGCGGATGGCATTGAAGAGTCGCTTCATGTGTCTGGTCCTCTTGTGAAACCTTAGTTCCTTGGCTAGAGCAATGGCACCAGTGTTGTCACATAGCAAATTTATTGGATCCAGTGCACTTGGCACAACTCCAAGAAATGTCATGAACTACTTCATCCAGACACCCTCCTTAGCTGCCTCCGAGGCAGCTATGTACTCTGCTTCGCATGTAGAATCAGCTACGACGCTTTGCTTGGAACTGCACCAGCTTACCGCACCCCCATTAAGAATAAACACGTATTCGGTTTGTGACTTAGAGTCATCCAGATCAGTGATGAAGCTTGCATCGACATAACCCTTTACAACGAGCACGTCGTCACCTCCATAAACGAGAAATATTCCCTTAGTCCTTTTCAGGTACTTCAGAATATTCTCGGCCGCTGTACAGTGCTCCATTCCTGGATTACTTTGAAACCTGCCTGCCATACTTATGGCAAGGCTTAAAGGTGCTCTACAGGTATCTCCGAAGGTGTCTATTGGGTTGGCGTGAATCAAGACTCGGATTTGTCACTCCGTATGACAGAGAGGTATCTCGGGCCCACTCGGTAATACAACATCACACTAAGCCTTGCAAGCAATGTGACTAAGGAGTTATCCACGAGATCTTGTATTATGGAACAAGTAAAGAGACTTGCCGATAACGAGATTGAACTAGGTATAGAGATACCGACGATCGAATCTCGGGCAAGTAACATACCGAAGGACAAATGGAACATCATATGGGATTAATTGTATCCTTGACATAGAGATTCAACCGATAAAGATCTCTGTAGAATATGTAGGAGTCAATATGCGCATCTAGGTCCCGCTATTGGCTATTGACCGGAGAGTGTCTCAGGTCATGTCTGCATAAATCTCGAACCCGCAGGGTCTGCACACTTAAGGTTCGTTGACGTTTCAGTATAGTTGAGTTATATGTGTTGGTGACCGAAGGTTGTTCGGAGTCCTGGGTTAGATCCAGGACGTCATGAGGAAGTCCAGAATGGTCCAGAGGTTAATATTGATATATAGCAAGTCCTATTTTGGTCACCGGAAAAGTTTCGGGCTCATCGGTAGTGTATCGGGAGTGGTGGGAGGGTGCCGGGGGACCATCGGGAGGGATGTCACACCCCGAGGGCCCTATGGGTTGTGGGAGGATACAAACCAGCCCCTAGTTGGCTGACATAAGCTCCCACTAAGGCCCATGAGGTTTGATAAGGAAAGAAACCCAAAGGTGGAAAAGGTGGAAATGGTTTCCAAGTGGAGAGGAGGAATCCTACTCCTAGTAGGATTGGAGTAGGACTCCTCCACCTCCAATTTCAGCCAAACCTTGAGGTTTTGAGGCTGCCTCCTCCCCTCCCTCCCTCCAATATATACTAGAGGTTTTAGAGGTGATGGCTAAACCTAATTGCACTAGATCGGGATGGATCTTGATGAGATGGCGGGACGGTTTGTGATGAGATCGTGGGACGGGCTGCGATTTGGATCGCGAAGATGTTCCACTACATCAACCGCGTTATATACGCTTCCGCCTAGCGATCTACAAGGGTATGTAGATGCACTCTCCCCTCTCATAGATGATCATCACCATGGATAGGTATTGCGTGTGCGTAGGAATTTTTTTGTTTCCCATGCGACGTTCCCCAACAGTGGCATCATGAGCTAGGTTCATGCGTAGATGAAATCTCGAGTAGAACACAAGAGTTTGTGGGCGTTGATGTTCAATTTGCTGCCCTCCTTAGTCTTTTCTTGATTCGGTGGTATTTTTGGATTGAAGCGGCCCGGACCAACCTTACTCGTACGCTTACGAGAGACCGGTTCCATCGACTGACTTGCAACTTGTTGCATAAAGATGTCTGGCGGGTGTTTGTTTCTTCAACTTTAGTTGAATCGGATTTGACCGAGGCGATCCTTGGAGAAGGTTAAATAGAAATTTGCATATCACCATTGTGGCTTTGCATAAGTAAGATGCGATCATACTAGATACCCGTAGCATCCACGTAAAACATGCAACAACAAATTAGAGGACGTCTAACTTGTTTTTGCAGGGTATGCATGTGATGTGATACGGGCAAACACATGATATGATATATTGGATGTTGTAAGTGCATCTAGTGCCCCTTAGTGATTTTCGTGGTTTGAAGACTTGTAAGTTAAGTATCTGATGTGTTCATGAGTGTACACATGATCTATAAGTCGCTGAGGAGTTTGAATTATACGATTAATATCGACCCCTAAAAATGTATATCTTCGGCTGAAGAAATTGGTCTTCTGCTGAAGACTTTGATCGCGAAGAAATTACGATGAAATTGATATTCCTCATGAAGATATTGAACATGAGGAATTCGGTGTGTCACGAAGAAAAACGATCTTAAGACTTTGAAGCGTGAAGATTTAATCTTTCTATTTCATTTTCTTCACTCTTGAGTCATAGGAACACCGTACTGTTAAAGGGGGTCGAGGTAACACTTCAGAATGAACTTACTCATGATGATCAACCCAAGCCTAATCCTACCAAAAAGCCTCAAGTGAGGAATATGAGAGACATGAGGACTCTCACAGTTGAGGGTCCCGACCGTTGCTGCAATTCGCGCCACATCATCGATCTTATCCACACCAACGGTCATATTATTTAAGGAATTAATGTCAAATCATGTCGGGATGCTCCCAGGCTATAAATAGCCGCCCCCACAACCATTAGCTGGTTGGCTTCTCCGCAAGAAACTGACACTTGTCATTGAGAGCAACCCAAATTCCTCGGAGTCTTCGAGAGTAAATCATCAGTGAGGAAATACCCCAAACACCAAACCACAAACCAAAAACCAAGTGATTGAGCATCACTGAAGAATTTGTTCCTGTGTGGAACTGAAGCCTTTTACCTTTGAGTACTGTGCATCCTCCAGACGGTTAGGCGTCATGGTCTAGAGCAATCCAGCAGTCAATTGTGGATCGCCGGGTGACCGAGTTTGCCAGGGTTTGGAAGTCTGCCTTGAAGACTTACCACTAGAGTTGAGGGAAGACCCCGTGTCCTTTGCTCAAGGAGAATACGGTAGGGACTATTTGTCTTTTGGTTTCAATACCAAGCCACTCCAAACCAGACGTACAACTGTCACAATAGTTGGAACTGGGTCATCAACCACTGTCTTCACTGTGATACGGGTTCTATTTCTTCAACTCTTTCAATACCTCAATATTGTATGTTGAAGATTTTCATTGTCTTTGTTTGAAGAATTTGCTGAAGACTTTTGTAAGTGCATCTAGTGCCCCTTAGTGATTTTGGTGGTTTGAAGACTTATAGGTTAAGTATCTAATGTGTTCATGAGTGTACACATGATCTATAATTCGCCGAGGAGTTTGAAATATTTGATGAATATCAACCCCTAAAAATGTATATCTTCGGCTGAAGAAATTGGTCTTCTGTTGAAGAATTGAATCGCGATGAAATTGATATTCCTCATGAAGATATTGAAGATGAGGAATTCGGTGTGTCCTGAAGAAAATCAATCTGAAGACTTTGAAGCATGAAGATTTATTCTTTCTGTTTTATTTTCTTCACTCTTGATTCATAGGAACACCGTACTGTTAAAGGGGGTCGAGGTAACACTTCAGAATGAATTTCCTCACGATGCTCAACCCAAGCCTAATCCAACCAAAATCCTCAAGTGAGGAATATGAGTGACATGAGGACTCTCACAATTGCGTGTCCCGACCGTTGCCGCAATTCGCGCCACATCACCGATCTTATGCACACCAACGGTCATATTATTTAAGGTCATTAATGTAAAATCATGTTGGGATGCTCCCAGGCTATAAATAGCCGCCACCCACAACAATTAGCTGGTTGGCTGCTCCGTTAGAAACTGACACTTGTCATAAGAGCAACCCAAATTCCTCAGAGTCTTTGAGATTAAATCATAAGTGAGGAAATACCCCAAACACCAAACCACAAACCAAAAACCAAGTGATTGAGCATCACTGAAGAATTTGTTCCTGTGTGGGACTGAAGCCTTTTACCTTTGAGGACAGTGCATCCTCCAGACGGTTAGGCGTCATGGTCTAGAGCAATCCAGCAGTCAATTGTGGATCGCCGGGTGACCAAGTTTGTGAGGGTTTGGAAGTCTGTCGTGAAGACTTACCACGAGTGTTGGGCGAGGACTGTGTGTCCTTAGCTCAAAGAGAATACGGTAGGGACTGTGTCTCTTGGGACTGTGTGTCCTTTGGTTTCAATACCAAGCCGCTCCAAACCAGATGTACAACTGTCACAACAGTTGGAACTGGGTCATCAACCAATGTCTTCACTGTGATACGTGTTCTATTTCTTCAACTCTTTCAATTCCTCAATATTGTATGTTGAAGATTTTCATTGCCACCGTTTGAAGAATTTGCTGAAGACTTTCTCTGAAATTTCTCAACCTCAAATTCTTGATGCGAGTTAATCCTCACCTGCTTTCTCTATGCCTGCCTACTGTGCAAACTGTTTTTCATTCCTCATCTTGAAAACTGCTGTAGCGATACTTTGCAGCGGAAACTTGGACATGCGCTTGCAATGCTCGTGAGGATATTCCAGAAGTTTACAAGACGTGGCCAGTTTGGCAAATCTTCAAGAAGAGATATGAGGAAATCAGAATCTTCATTTGAGGACTACAAGAAAAGAACCTGCCACAAATGCAAAAAATGAGGTCACTACATTGCTGATTGTCTTCGTTGAGTAAAGGTATCAAAGAAGAAGAAATACAAGGATGAAAGTTTTGATGACTCGAAGAAAAAGAAGAAATCTTAAAAATCCTCATCCTCAAAGTCCTCATCGCACAAGAAGACTAGTTTCAGAAAGGATCAGGCACTTATTGGCAAGGAAATGGATTTTGAGGCAGAATCCGAGGAATGTGATGAAGAGGAGGGTTCTGATGAAGACTCATAATCTGGACATGCTAGTATTGCACTTGCAACCACATTCGTGAGCAAGTCAATCTTCAACCTTGAAGAAAATTATAACAACATCCCCACTAATGACTATGCTGATGACTTCGCTCCAACGTATTGCTTCATGGCAAAAGGTTCAAAGGTACCGAATGATGCTTCCTCCTTTGATTCAAGTGACTGTGAACCTGATGATTATAAAAACCCAGTTACACTAAACTTTCTATCATTGCAACTAAACAACAATCTTCCCTAGAAAAGCTTCAGAAACTGCGAGACAGAAGCGATGACCTGTTGAATGATGAAATGAATCTTACCCAAATCCTCACTGAAGACATGAAAAGTGTTCAGTCCAGATTTGATAATCTTCAAGATCGTCATGTCACACTCCTCGCTGATCATGAGAAAATTTCCTATGAATTTCTTCAAAGGAAACTTGATCTTGAGAAGCTCAGGATTTCTCATGATGATCTTCGTATGGAAAATGATTCATTACTCGCTCAACAGATTAGTGCCGCTCAAGTTGAATTCATTCCTCTATGTCTTAATTGCATTGAACGTGAAACTGCTAATTCTTCACCAGAATCATCAAATGGTTCTATTGCTACAAATTCTTCAACTACTCCTGTGGTACCAAGTTCCTCACTTGAGGAAACCACAAATGTTACCGATGAAAATGCAGGACTGAAGGAACCCGAGGAAAAAGGAATTTCCTTTGAGAGGAAATTGAATACTGATGGATCATACTGAAAACATGAGCAGTATCCCAAAACCTCATGGGTTGCTACTAAAGGGCTTCATGTTGATCCGTCCAATCTAACAGGCTTTGCCTGTGAGTTATTCTATTCCTCAGATGAGTCATTTGACTCCAACTATAAACTGTTCAAAAATCAATCTGGTGAATTATTTGCTCGATATGTTGGAACTAACTGTAGGAATGGACCACCCCTGAGGAAAATCTGGGTCCCCAAAAGTCGCATTGAAAATCTTCAGGTGAATGTCCTCATGGCACCACCCGTGAAGAATTTAAACCCAGATCAAATTCCTCAAGAGGACCAAAGTCTTCAAGAGGATCAAAATCCTCAACTGTTCAAAACTATGCTCGTACCCGTGGTAATGCTTCTAATATGCACGGAAATTACAAGGGATATGAATATGAGCATTACTCCTCAAATCATTATGTTCATAAATGCTCAAAGAACTTCTTTGCCTATTCATTTGAGTACTCTAACCCCCCTACTGTATACAGAAGTGCATTAGCTTCAATGCCCCATTTCTCATATGGTGCTCGCAGGATGATGAATTCTTTACCACCTATTCAGATGTGGGTGGTGAAGAGATTGAACTAATCACTTCTGCAGGTAAGGTCTCCAGATGAAAATCATCATCTAAAGAATTTGCTGGAGAACCAAGGAAAATGCTTGATAGGACGCAAGCTAACATTGATGAAATGAAAACATTTCACACGTCCTCAAAATTACTACTTATGATGAAATTCCTATCTGATGAAATTGATATCATATTCTTCAAGTCTGAAGCATATGAGATGGTAAGATGTACTAATTCATCTGTAGGATGACACACCCAAGAGTACTGAGTGGGTTCTTGATAGTGGCTGCACACACCACATGACTGGTGACAAAATCTTGCTGATGAATATGCCATTGACTCCATCACCACTGAAGCAAATCACTTATGCTGACAAAGGTAAAAGCAAGGTATTGGGACTTGGCAAAGTGGATATTTCCAAGGACACGCACATGGACAAAGTGATGCTTGTTGAATCCCTTGGGTTTAACCTCATGTCAGTCTCAATGCTTTGTGATCTTGATATGGTTGTTATCTTTGGAAAATATAGATGTGTTGTCATCATGGAATCTGACAGATCCAAAGTCTTCGAAGGTGTTAGAAGAGGGGATTTGCACATTGTTGATTTGTCTACAGGTCCTCAACCAGCCACTTGCTTATTAGCAAAAACCTCAGAAGGCTGGCTATGGCATGGAAGACTTGGTCATGCAGGCATGAGGAACTTGCACACGTTAGCAAAGAAGAAGCATGTCATTGGCATCAAATCAGTCAAATTCCTCAAGGACCACCTTTGTGGTGCTTGTGAGTCTAAAAAAATGACCAGATCCAAACACCCCTCGAAGACTATCATGACTAATACTCGTCCATTTGAATTGCTTCACATGGATTTATTTGGACCTACTCATTATGCCACTCTAACAAATTCAGCACCTCTATACGGCTTTGTTATAGTTGATGTTTACTCTAGATATACTTGGGTGCATATTATTCTGTATAAAACTGAAGTGCAGGAAGTCTTCAAACGATTTTCCTCAAGGGCCTCGACGAACTTCGACGTCAAGATCAAACACATCAGGAGTGATAATGGGACATAATTCAAAAACACTGGTCTTGATGATTATCTTGATGAACTTGGTATTACTCACGAATTGTGTGCTCCTTATACTCCTCAGCAGAATGGCGTCGTCGAAAGAAAGAACAAGACTCTGGTTGAGATGGCATGGACCATGCTTGAAGAATATCAGACTCCTCGTCGTTTCTAGCCTGAAGCAATCAACACTGCTTGCTATATCATCAACAGGGTATATCTTCACAAATTCCTCAGGAAAACCTCATATGAATTCCTCACTGACAAGAAACCCAATGTAAGTTATTTCAAAGTCTTTGGTGCAAAATGCTGGATTAGAGTTCCTCACCATAGCTCTAAGTTTGCACCTAAGGCACATGGGGGTTCTTTGCTTGGTTAAGGAAAGGACTCGCACACCTACAGAGTCTTCAACACATATCACAACAAGGTTGTTGAAAATGTACATGTGTGGATTGATGAAACTAATGGATCACAAAGAGAGCAATTGCCTCCTGATCCAGATAAATTGTCTCCTGAGGAAGCAATAAAGCTCAAAGCTACTGAAGACACTGTTCCTACTGAGGAAATTGCTGAAGAAATCAGTCCCAATACAGATGAAAATCAAGAAGATGCTCCCGAGGAAATTGCTCCAGAACAAATTCCTCACCCTAGACGAAATCTTCAACCAACTCATCCGAGGATTATAAATGAAGTAGAACTTGAAAAAAATCCTCGATGACATCAACGCGCCAGGTCCTTTCACTCGCTCAAAAGCTTCACACTTAGTTAACTTTTGTGGGCATTCTTCCTTTGTGTCTATCACAGAACCTTCAAAAGTTGCCGAGGCTTTCATGAAACATGAGTGAATTCAAGCCATGCAAGATGAAATTCTTCTATTCAAGCTAAATGATGTGTGGGAGCTCGTCAAACGACCATATCCTCGCAAGCACAATATCATCGGCACCAGGTGGATTTTCCGAAACAAGCAAGATGAGGATGGTCAAGTGGTGAGGAATAAGGCACGACTTGTAGCCCAAGGCTACACACAGGTTGAAGGAATTGATTTCGATGAAACATTTGCACCTATTGCTAGACGTGAAGCTATTCGAATACTACATGCTTATGCTAATCATCATAACATTATCTTATATCAAATGGATGTGAAAAGTGCATTCCTCAATGGTAAGCTTGAGGAAGAAGTATATGTTGCTCAGCCCGAGGTTTTGAGGATCCGAAGAATCCAGAAAAAGTCTTGAGGCTCAAAAAGGCGCTCTATGGTCTCAAGCAAGCCCCTCAGGCGTGGTACGATACATTGAAGGAATTCCTCATGAAGAAAGGCTTCAAACCTGGTTCACTCGATCCTACTCTTTTCACAAAATCCTATGACAATGAACTATTTGTGTGCCAAATATATGTCGATTACATCATATTTGGCTGTACTGACAAACGTTGCAGTGATGAATGTGCTTACATGATGAGTGAAGAACATCAGATGTCTATGATGGGGGAGCTGAACTTCTTCTTAGGTCTTCAAATTCATCAACAACGCAATGTCATCTTCATATCACAGGAGAAATACCTCAAGGATGTTTTGAGGACATTCGACATGCATGAATGCAAAGGCGCCAAGACTCCCATGCCTACCAACGACCACCTCTGCACTGACAAAAATGGTGAAGAATTCGATCAGCAGGTATATCGCTCAATGATTGGCTCTTTACTGTATCTACGTGCATCTAGGACATATATAATGCTTAGTGTTTGCATGTGTGCACGTTTTCAAGCAAAACCGAAGGAATCAAACCATAAGGCTGTGAAGCATATTCTTCGATACTTAGCTCACACACCAACACTAGGATTATGGTACCCCAAGGGATCAAATCTTCATCTTGTGGGATATTCTGATTCTGACTATGCTGGTGACCGTGTGGATCGCAAGTCAACTTCTCACACTTGTCATTTCCTCGGAAGATCAATAGTCTGCTGGTCCTCAAAGAAGCAGAACTGCGTTTCTCTCTTCAGTGCTGAAGCTGAGTACATTGATGCGGGATCATGTTGTGCTCAATTGCTATGGATGAAGCAAACCCTCAAGGACTACGACATCAACATGAAGAATGTGCCTCTCTATTGTGACAATGAGAGTGCAATCATGATTGCATACAACCCAGTACAACACTCGAAGACTAAGCACATCCAGATTCGTCATCATTTTCTTTGGGACCATGTCCTCAAGGGCAATATCATCATCGACCATGTGAAGACTGACGATCAACTAGCTGATATTTTCACTAAGCCCTTGGATGAGAAAAGGTTTTGCAAGTTGCGGTGTGAGCTAAATATCTTAGAATCTTCAAATGTATCGTAAAAACATGCACACATCCTAACACTTATGCAAAATTGATGACTTAGATGTGCAACACACGAAGAATCGATTTTCTTCAACCAATGAAGAAATCACTCTTAGTGTGAGGAAATTAATGAAGAATTTGGTTCTCAAGGCCCTACAACAATTGTACGCGACGCGTGAAATCATCATTCTTATACGATGGGTCATGCCACCACCCAACTTTGAAATTCCTCAAGTTGTTTTTCTTCTAAGTTATTTTTCTCCAAAGTTGTTTTTTCTTTAAAGTTGTTTTTCCTCAAAATTGAAATTCTTCAACCTGACGATTCACAAAATCCTCAAGTTTTTCAAAATCTTCAAAATCTTCAAAACACTTGATGATTTACATTTGCCTATATATATATATATAAATATATATATATATATAGGTTGTGATTTCAATGTCCTCAACAACATTCACTTATAGCTATTTCTTCAACTTGATATTTCATCTAAGTGAATGTGATCGGACCCTACTCCCCTCTATGCTATACTCACCCAGTCTATTCAATTCTTCATATGTGTTCTACTTGAAACTTTGTTCAAAATCCTCAGTGTGTCCTTGTCAGCTGAGGATTTTGCAACGAAATCCTCAAATCTTCAAAAATGATTTTTATATTGTTTCACAGTAACTGAACCCCACTTCACACGATCAATGTTGGGGATATTATCTGTTGGATAACCCGCCCTAGTTGGGCCGGGTCACAGAAGCTGGCAACTCATGTCAATGAGGTTTGGGCCTTGGCCTGGTAAGGCCAGAAGTCGTATGGCGGTTTAAGACCTTCGGAAGGAGTCCATAGTAGAGAAGGTCTCCGAGCATTGGAAAGATGGCGACTTAGAGATCGGGAGAGTCACGATCTGTGTAAAGGAAAGGACCCTTGTAAACCCTAAGGACTCGACCTGTATATAAAGGCGAGTCCTAGGGAAGAAGAGCGTAGGTTAGAAATCATCGAGTGCTAGGTCAGGCGAGTTACGCCCTCCTGGTAATCGAAACTCCATCAATACAACACAAAGCAGGACGTAGGCTTTTACCTCCTCACGAGGGGCGGAACGTGGGTAAATCTCTATCTTGCTCCCGTTCAACCCCTTTGAGTCACCACCAAGGTGCGATGGCTCCAACACTAAGTGCTCTCACGAGGACATTTGCCGTGACAAAACCACGACAGTTGGCGCCCACCGTGTGGCCTGCGCACAGTGGAGTTGAGTTCTCATAGGGAGCCCTACCAGGGTTTGGGAGCTACACGCGGGGCTCATGACCCGGAGCCGCCGCGGGAAGTACTACATCAACAACTTGCTATGGGGGACCCGAGGCGGATTCGATCAAATCTGGTTACAGGGTCCCCTTCGGCAGGATTAGTGTCTTCATCGGCATGATTGGATCGCCTGTGCATGAGCCGGACTCCTCCTCCGACATCGTCAAGCTGGCCAGGTACGTCCGCCCGGTCGAGACGCCAAAACTAACCCGCCCGGTCTTTGTTGGATTCACGCAGGGATCTGAGGAAGTAGAACACTCAGCGACCCAGGAAACCACGCCGGTCAACACTGATGACGAATCGTCCATGGGCGATTCAGATTCAATCCAGTCTCTACACGGGGGCTGCCTTGGGGGCTTGTCACTAGCCATGGACCCCGAAGTTCTTGACCGGACTCACCGTCAGATCGCCGTTTACATGGCAGGGGTGACTCAACCCTCACCAAACCCGGCAGGAGGAGATGGAACTGGCGAGACGTCTAGAAGCCCGGCCGCAATTTTGGTGGAGTTAGCAGCGGAAATAACAAGGCTCATGGCGACCCCCATCACATCGGAAAACCAGGAGGCAGTAAACACGGAATTGACGAAGCTAAGAGAAGGGGTGGCAAAGGCTCAGCGGGATGCCGAGGTGGAGTCTGCCAAGATCGAGACCCGGGAGGCTCAAATTACCGCTGAGATAGCTCGCTTGAATAACGACAACTGGCGGCTCGAAAGGCACCAGCACGCATCTGACGCCGTCCATTAGTGGAGGCACCTGGGTCGCCTGCCCCCCGATCTCAACCCGACCCGCCTGTTCGATATTCCGCGAACTCCCGGGGCGGGAGCCGCCCCGGGGGGAGGGCCAGGCCAGCCACCAAACCCGCCGTTTCAGCCAGCTGTGGACCGCGTTCCCCGATTCCAGACACCTCAAGGTCACTTTTCCAACCCGGTGGACAACGTCCTTGCCGCAACTCGCCATTTGGAATCCCTTCCGATTCACGGCAACACTCCTGCCGAGATAGAGGCAAGGACCGCCATTGAGATGTTGAAGACGGCGATGGTTCAAAACGCCTAGTTCTCACACAACCTAGATAGGCTGCATTCCACTCCCCAGGCAAGCCGCACCAGGAGTCGGCCAGAGGACCAGCCCGCTATAACCAGCGGACCGCGACCGTTCCCCCAGGTCAACTCGCCTGATCATTGAGACCCGCCGGGTAGGGATCACCCGGACACCCAAGTCGCCCTAGCGCCTCTTGTTGGGAGCGGCAGACAAGTGGGGGTGCCGTTCTTGGCCCCCGCCCTTCGCAACGAGCGAATGCCCAAGGATTTTAAAGGGCCAAAAAAGGTGCCTAACTACACTCCAGACCTTGAGCCGGCGTCGTGGGTCAAGAGTTATGAAATCGCCATGGACATGCTCGAAGTAAGCGAAGCAGTTTGCGCCGAATAATTCACAATGATGCTCGAAGGGACGGCGCGTACTTGGTTAAAAAACTTGCCCCCAACTCCATCCAGACTTGGGATGAATTGAAAGAGCGTTTCGTCAAAAACTTCCGAGGAACCTGCAAACGTCCGATGACAATAGTCGATCTACAACACTGCATTCAACGCCCGGATGAGTCCGCCCACCACTGGTCGCGACTGGTCGCGGAAGTCATTCACTCGTCAGACGGTATTACGGCGGCTCAGGCTGTGCTGATCCTCGAGCAGAATTGCCACTACGAGCCCTTGGTGCAGAAGTTGGGGCGACTCAAGCGAAAGGTCCAAGATATGGGGGAGCTAATGGACACCCTCACTAGGTACGCTGAGGCGGACGACACCAAAGATCCCGGCGAGGATGGTGGTAAAGCTAACTCGCCAAGGAAGGGCGAGTCATCCAAAAATCGTACCCGGTTCCAGGGACGCGCCCGCCATAATCAGGGAGCGAATAGCAAGAGAAGGCAGCAGGAAGAATCTTCGGACTTAGTCGCCAACACCAACACCAATAATGGCAACCAGCGCCAGAAGAAAAGTAGGGGTTACAGTGGCAAAAAGCCGCGCAACTATAATGAGTTACTCAAGAGCCCCTGCCCGCACCACGCCATGGCAGACAGACCGGCGAATCATTCCTGGGAGGACTTTCACGTGATGCAGGAGTTTCGGGTGGAGGCGATCAAAAAAGGGCAAAGCGGTGACCCTGACCAACGGCAGGAATAGTTCGGCGCACCCAATCAACGCCAGAACCACTTCGGCGGTTTCCCCGAACCTGGGGCTTAGGGTGGCTCGCAGCCAAGCAGCGGCCAGTATCCGGTGCATCACCAGCGACGGTATAACCCGCCTGGAGTTATTCAGCAACCACCCCCACAGGGGGCTTCGCAGGGGCATGATGTTAATGGCGGCTTCCCCAACAATCCCAAGCAGTTAAGCAATGGGCAGTACCACGTTTTCACCACCAATGCTTGCAGGCGTGATAAAATGGTGAGTCACCGAGCGTACAGTGTGTGTGAGCCGACACTCCCTAGATACCTCCACTGGTCCGAGCAGACTATATCATGGAGTAGGGAGGATCACCCGCCAAGAGTTGACAATCCCGGCGACTTAGCGTTGGTCGTGGCTCCCCAAGTTGGGGGATATACCTTGTCGAAGGTACTGATGGATGGTGGCAGCAACATCAATATTTTGTACTTCGACACTTTCCAAAGGATGAACCTGTTGGAGAAAGATTTGATGCCCTCAACCACGGTAATCCACGGGATCGACCCAGGCATATCAGCGTACCCCATAGGCCGAGTTAGGCTCATAGTTGTGTTTGGAAGAACATCTAATTACAGGAGTGAGTCGCTGATGTTTGAGGTGGTCAAGTTAAAAAGCCCCTATCATGCGCCGTTTGGGCGGCCGGCTTACGCCCGGTTCGTGGCTCGCCCATGCTATGTTTACCTTAAACTCAAGATGCCTGGTCCTAAAGGACCCATCACGGTTGATGGTGATAGGAGGATTGCAAGAGAATGTGAAGAAGGGGATGCGGCTTACGCAGAAGTCGCCTGTGCTGCGGAGGAGCTCAAATATCACCAGGCCAATGTTGATCCGGCTGATATGTCACCCCTAAAAAAGCCGACGACAGACGCTGAGCCGCCCCTCAAGTTCAAGCCAACAGATGACACTAAAACGGTGGATTTTGTCCCTGGGGATTCAACGAAGCAGTTCACTATTGGGACGGGTCTGGTTCCCAAATAGGGAAGCGCGCTCATCGAATTCATCCATGAGAATCGGGACATTTTCGCTTGGAAACCTTCTGAAATGCCTGGTGTGCCGAGAGAATTCGCTGAGCACCACCTTAATGTTGACCCAAAGGCAAAACCTATTCAGCAATATCTTCGTAGGTTCAATGAGGAACGACGCAAGGCAATCGTGGAGGAAGTTGCCCATCTCTTGGCCGCCGGATTCATCGTAGAGGTCTTCCACCCCAAATGGTTGGCTAACCCGGTCTTGGTGCTCAAGAATAACGGTACCTTCCGTATGTGTGAAGGATCCTTTCTCTCTTCCCCGCATCGACCAAATTATCGATTCAGTGGCGGGGTGCGAACGTTTGTGCTTCCTGGACGCTTATTCTGGATATCACCAAATCAAGATGGCCGTGGAAGATCAAGAGAAAACAGCTTTTATAACCCGCTTTGGGGCTTTTTGCTATGTGTCCATGCCATTCGGACTCAAGAGTGCAGGGGCGAGTTATCAACGCTGCATCCAAAATAGCCTCCATGGCCAAATCGGACGCAACGTCCATGCCGATGTTGATGACATTGTGGTTAAAACCCACAGGAAGGAAACGCTATTGGAAGATCTCAAGGAAACTTTTGATAATCTACAGGTATATCAGATGAAGCTTAATCCCACCAAGTGTGTCTTTGGTGTTCCTGCAGGGAAGTTGTTGGGCTTCCTGGTATCTGAGCGCAGCATCGAAGCTAACCCGGACAAGATCGAAGCGGTTACTTCCCTTGGGAAACCAGCGAATATTAATCAAGTCCAACAGATGGCGGGTCGTATTGCAGCCTTAAGTCGTTTCATAAGCCGTCTCGGAGAGAAAGCTATTCCCATTTATCAATTGCTTAGGAAATCTGACCATTTTGTTTGGACAGACGAAGCCGATGAAGCTTTCGAAGCCTTAAAGCGGCAGCTGGTCAACCCGCTGGTCTTGGCCGCCCCGACTGAGAAAGAGCCCATGCTTTTATATATTGCGGCAAACTCCAAAGCGGTGAGTGTGGCGGTGGTCGTCGAAAGGACAGAGGAAGGGAAGGAATACCCTGTGCAGCGCCCGGTGTATTTTATCAGCGAGGTGCTAACTCTTTCCAAGCAGCGATACCCACACTGGCAAAAATTAGTTTATGGGGTCTTTATGGCAAGCCGGAAGCTTAAACATTATTTTCAAGAGCATCCCATCACGGTGGTTAGCTCTGCTCCCGTCGGGGACATCATCCAGAATCGGGAGGCGAGAGGGCGAATTGCCAAGTGGGCGATTGAACTTGGGCCGCACCACGTGCGATACACCCCTCGCATGGCTATCAAGTCTCATGCCTTGGTTGATTTCGTCAATGATTGGACCGAGTTACAGATCCCGGAAGACAGGCCTGACCTTACATACTGGACTATTTATTTTGACGGGTCTAGACAGTTGGAAGGCTCGGGGGCTGGCGTGGTGCTGATATCACCTCAAGGGGACAAATTCTGTTACGTCCTCCGACTCATGTTTCCATGTACCAACAACGCTGCGGAATACGAAGCTTTGCTTCACGGCTTGTGACTCGCCAAGGAGATGAACCTTACGCGGGTCAGATGTTTCGGCGACTCTGATCTAGTGGCTCAGCAAGTTTCAGGCACTTGGGATTCTCGGGACCCCTTGATGGCGGCATACAGGAGGGCTGTGTCCAATGTGGCGGGTCATTTCCATGGCTATCAGGTCGATCACATTGACCGGCGCCTTAACGAAGCAGCTGATGCCCTTTCACATCTCGGTTCCCAGCGTAAGCCGGTTCCCCCCAATGTTTTTCTGGATACTCTGTATAATCCTTCCGTAAGGTTGCCTTCAGAGGAGGAGTTGGCAATACCAGATCCTCAGTCCCAGTTCGTGGCGGCTCTCCATGTTACACCGGATTGGGTTCTTCCTTATCTGGCCTATCTCGCCCGAGGCGAGTTACCTACGGATGAAGTGTTGGCTCGCCAAATTGTTCGGCTAAGCAAATCCATGGTGATCATCAATGGTGAACTATATAAGCGAAGCACTTCCAGGGTTTTTCCAAGATGTGCTTCCTCCGAAGAAGGGTGCATAATTCTAAACGACATTCATTCCGGAGATTGTGGGCATCACGCCGAGTCACGCTCCTTGGTTTCAAAGGCGTTCCGTCATGGTTTCTTCTGGTTGACGGCCCATGCAGATGCAGAGGAGATAGTTCATCGATGTGATGGATGCCAGCGTTACGGGCGACAGGCCCATGTGTCGGCTCAAGAATTAAGGATGATACCCATCACTTGGCCTTACGCGGTCTGGGGGTTAGACATGGTTGACCCCTTTAGGATGTCGTCCAACAAGAAAACTCATCTGCTGGTGGCGGTTGATAAGTTCACCAAGTGGGTTGAAGCAGAACCTGTTGGAGCTTGCGATGCGGAGACAACGGTCAAATTCTTGAAAAAATTAATCTTCCGGTTCGGATATCCGCACAACATAATTACTGATAATGGCACTAATCTGTCTCAAGGAGCGATGCAGGAGTTTTGCCGTCGTGAGCACATCCGGCTTGATGTTTCTGCAGTTGCTCACCCACAATATAATGGACAGGCGGAGCAGGCGAACCAGGAAGTTTTGCGGGGAATATAACCCCGACTCATGGTTCCCTTGGAACCTACCCCGGGGTGTTGGGTTGAGGAGTTTCCTTCGGTACTATGGAGCATCCGGACCACCCCGAAGCATTCTACGGGTTTTACTCCTTTCTTTCTGGTCTATGGAGCAGAAGCCGTTCTTCCCACTGACATAAGGCATGACTCGCCCAGAGTCGCCACTTATGTGGAACAGGACAACGAACTGGCACGTCAAGACTCTTTGGACGCCTTGGAGGAAGCGCGTGATTTGGGTGCAACCCGATCGGCCATTTATCAGCAGGACTTACGGTGTTATCACTGCCGCCGGGTCAAGAGCCAAAATTTTCAGGAAGGCGACTTGGTGCTTCGGCTGATACAAGATCATACTGGCATGCATAGGTTATAACCACCATGGGAAGGACCGTTCGTCGTCAGTAAAAACCTTCGCAACGGGTCTTACTATCTGGTGGATCTACGGCCTGATCGACCAACCACGGAGGCTGAGTCAACTCGCCCCTGGAATATAGCCCACTTGCGGCCTTATTACACTTGAGCTATTAGCTCTACGTTTTGTAAGTTTTTCATTTCTTATAAAGCCATAAAATTAATGCCTCCCGACTTGGGGGCTTTCCTGCTAATTCATCTTATTGAAAGGTATGGATCTTTATTTTTTCATCAACAAGTCGCCCAAGCATGGACGCTATCCATACCGAAGAGCTTAAGTCGCCACGATGCACTTATTACAAAACTGGGTATCGATAAGCCAAAGAGGATCGAAGTCGCCACAAGCGCGCGATTCAAACATAGGCACCTTATATGGTTCTGTGGATTAGACCGGCTTACTTGAGGACAGTTTGTTCTCAAGTCATTTTGTGGTAATAGCGTATACGCTTCTACAATCCTCTGACGGTCTTTCCCTTAATCATAGGTCACTAGGGGGCTTCCTCTCACTGAGATCAGCCTTACTACCCATTTGGCCTGCGAAAAATTACCGCATTACAAATGGTTATACTGGACTGTGTGTTGGCCGAATCGCCATACGGACCCGTGAATTCTTGGCGAGTTCTTCCACTCATGGACCCTAAACTTGCCTTGGTTAAAATATGTTTCGTACCGGCAAGCGCCTCACATGGAGAATAGAGAAACCATTGGTTCATTGAACCCGCTTCACTGAAGCTCGACTCGTGCCTGATCAGCCGGTCTAAATACTTGAGCTTTTGATACATAAGTCTCCCTTGGGTGGCACTTGAGTTTATTTAACTCGTCCTATCCTGTCGCGACCTCATGAGCCGACAAAATTTCTATTTTTTACCTTCCTGGCACTGCCACAAGGTTTTTCAGATTTTTTTCTGACTCGCCTCAAATATATTGGGCCGATTGCTATTTATCACCCATTACTCACGGAGATGGTTTGATATATGTTTTCAAGTTTAAACAGGTTGATGATCAAAATCACTCTAGCCACGGCGGGTCAAAGCATCATAAAAACGCCTCAACGACGGATCAACCATTTTAAAACGCCTAAAGGGCGACATAAGGATTTTTCAAGATATCACAAAAGCAGTTTGATCTCTAAAAAGACTTATTACATGGCTCTCATGGCCAACTCTATGAAGTTTTATTCTGCTAATGACCTTGGATCAGCTTGCTGCGAGCTTTGGCCGACTTCAATTTGCAAGTCGCCTAGTACCCAGTTACACTTGGATAACGCGGCGAACTCATCTTCATCATTCAGGACTGATGAGAGATCCGCCTCCAAGTCAAAAGGATTCTTGGGTCGACGCGGAGTTAAGCTGGTCGTTACAAAGGTTGGCGGGTTAACTTTCTTGTTCTTGTTGTGATAGGCGGGTTGGTATTTTGATAAATCCAAGCTTGCAGCAAGCTGAGTCGCCGCCAAACGGGATTCTTTGACAACACGCCGGTAGTCTTCTTCAGCAAATTCTGACCCATCATCCTTGAGCTGGGGAAATCCCGCCGATACTTATTCTGGGTTAATTTCTGGAGCATACGCCAAACACCGACTCAGCATAGTCAGTGCTCCTTTTCGGGCGACTAACCGAGTTAGCTCGCCAATTTGAGGAGGAAGAGTAGATAAGAAGCCAAGCACCTTCTTTATTGATGTTATAGGTTCCTTGGCGCCCATCACTGCTTTCAGGGGCAACACACTTCCGGTATATAGTTGTTCGGTCAACGAGTAAATCGCCTTCAGCATCAGGACGCAGTCATCCTGAAGGTTGGGACTCTCGGACCTGTATCAGAGGTAATGATAGTCAGCGATTTATACAAAGCTATTTGTTTACAAAGGTCAAGGGTTGGTTTTTACCAAAGACAGCTTGCGCCATGTTGGAGATATGTCGCTTTAAGCCGGACAGCTCTTGTTTCACAGTGTCCAACTTGGCTTCAGCTTTTTCTGCTCGCTTTATTAAGGCATCTTGATCAGCTTGAGCCCTTTTTAAGTCGGCTTTTAGCTTCTCCATCTTAGATAAGAGCAGTTGATACTTCTCTTCTGATTTTGCCCGGGCATCCTACTGATCGGTTAAACTTTTCTTCAAGTCGCCAAATGCTGATTCAGTTTGGATAAGTGATTCCTGTTGAGATATATAGTCAAGGGGCAAGTCTCAGAATTATTGCAAGCAACATCCCTGACACTTGGGGGCTAATGTATACTTTTTTAGACAAAATTATACAGTATCAAGACCCGGCTCATCTTTTTACAGATGACCCGGCCCTTGGGGGTTACAGGTCGAAAGTTTTTTCTTCAATTATCAAGACCCGGCTCATCTTTTTACGGATGACCCGCTCTTGGGGGTTACATGTCGAAAGTTTTTTCTTCAATTATCAAGACCCGGTTCATCTTTTTACTGATGACCCGGCCCTTGGGGGTTACAGGTTGAAAGTTTTTTCTTCAATTATCAAGACCCGGCTCAACTTTTTACTGATGACCCGGCCCTTGGGGGTTAATGAGGATAATACATTGTGCAATAAGACGTACCTCATGTTTGTTCTTCAGCAATCGAAGCAGGCTTTTCTCCATCTCATAACTCGCCTCCAGGCGACTTGCAAAGCCAGAGCAAAGTTCTTTGAATTCGAGATTCTCATATTGGGAGAGCTTAGCCTTGGAAAGTTTATGCTCAAAAACAGGTTGAGCTGATGATGATACATGCTTCGATAAAACCACTGTGGCCGGCTTAGAGAAGTGAGTACCGGTGATAACTACATGTCTGGGTCTTCTGCTGTTTTCAATGGACTTGGCGGGTTAGGCGTTTCCATGGTTGCCTTGGGCGAGCTGGGGAGATCCACTTGATCTTCAGGCTTGTCTTGGTCTAGGTTATCCTGGATCGGCGCCGATTTTTCAATAGGCTCCGAAGCTGTAAGGGGAGTTGACCCGCCAATTTTCCTTTTCTTCGCCTGTGCCCTAAAAAGAGAAGAGGGTGCGTTTAAAGGAGTTGATGTTACCATCATCAGAACAAAGGTAAATGTTGTCAAAGGTTTACCTGGGGACACAGATCGTTGGTGGAAGTGCCGACATCACTGAGTCGCCAGATGTGGGTGGAGAACTCTGCAAAGATAATAATTCGAAGATATGAGCGAGTTACAAACGCGATCCAAAAGGACCTGAAGAAGTATCATTAAAAGATACCTCATTTGGCCTTTTCTTGTTTCTTGTTGTTAACCGGGCACCAGGTCTCCAGAATGAATTCGAGTTTTTCGATTTGAGGCATGTTGTGCTTTCTTCAGAAGGAAATTTGGATCCAAACAAGCATTTGGGTGTGAGAAGGGAACTTTCCCACAAATTCGCCTGGCCGACTTAGGTGGAGAAGAAGATGAGTCGGAGGAAACAGAAATTACCTCTATGGAGTCTTCCTGGCTTTCATTGTCCTCATTCTACACAAAAAATATAGAGGTGTAAACGCAAAACTATCAGTAAATGGATGGCAAGTTAAAGAGGATGGATTTTTTATCTCTGAAAGTACGTCGCCGACTTGGGATTCATTAGCTTCAGATGGCTCAGTAACGGCGGCTTTGCCCTTTCCCTGGGACTTCTTTTTTGGAGGCGGCCTAGCTTGCTTCATGGCCGACTTCTTTGGCCTCTTGGACCAGAATTTATCACCTTTCTGAAATGGCATATTTTATAAGAGGTCATAGTTCAAGTAAGACGAAAGGAACAAAAACAAGAGGCAGGTTAAGTTATTTACCTTTGGTGCCGGGTTGATCTTGCAGAACGGCTTAAGACCTATTTGGCCGCATTTTGCCGCGGGTTCGCCGATCAACTGCTTGATGATGGTTACAATATCACTCTTTGTCAGAGCCGTGTGGAAGTAGCATTTAGGGTGATCCAGGGTGCCGTCAAAATCGCACATTAATCCCTCCCGATGACTTAAGGGAAGGATACGCCATTCGACCCAGCAGCGGATCAAGTCAACCCCAGTAAGGCCGTTGTTTGTCAGAGATCTTAACTGGGACAATACTGGGATAAAATATGACTCCTCTTCTTCGGTGAGCTTGTATGGGAGTTTAAAATTTGTTGGAAGACGATCTTCCCTATAACCGAGAAGCTTGTTCTCGCCCTCAGGCGAAGTCTCCCAGCAGTAAAACCAAGACTCGCCCCAGCCTTTGGGATGGCTTGGGATGGCGAGTGATGGGAATGGACTATCCCTACAACGCTGAACATTGACACCTCCAAGCTCCAGACTAGGGCCATTGTGAAATTCAGTTTGGCGATTCAAGTGGAAGAAGTACCAGAATAAAGGAACTGAGGGTTCCATCCGCAAGTAAGCCTCACAAAACACTTGGAACTGGCATAGATTCCTTATCGAGTTGGGCCTTAAATCCTGGAGGCGGACATTCATAAAAGTCATGGCGTCTCTGAGGAATTTCGATCCGGGCGGCTTAAAGCCCCATTCAAGGTGTTCAACAAAAACAACTATCTCCCCTTCCTTCGGATTGGGGACTTCTTCTCCTAACCCGGTGCGCCAACCGATAACCTCTTGAGGGTCCTGATTCCCCATTTTTACATAGTCATTAAGTATAGCATCATTAACCTTGGTTGGGAGCCAGTCACTCTTGAAAACAGTGCCCATGCTACAAAGGGATAAAATTACGGGTAAATCAACAGGCCAAGCATATACTAAAAATGGTGAAAAAAGTTCATTTGACTCGCCAAACAATTTGCCTCATGGCTGAGGGAGTTTTTTGACCCGCCAACGAGGTCCGGGTCAGGTTGCCAGGGCGACTTATGAAACTCTTGCTACTTAAAGGAGAGGTGTTTCAGACCATTAGTAGTATTTGTCAAGATGGTGAAGTATGAGATTATAAATAGATTTCACTTGACAAGCGGTAATTATGGATCTACCGGGCAGACAGAAATGAATGCGGAAAAGATCTGGATAAAAACGGCCTGCGACTAAGGTGGGAGCAATACTGTTGATCTGGTGAAACCTTTTCTAAGTATGCGAGTCAAGGCCGAACAAATAAAGGTATGAAAAACATTGTTGTGCTCTCTATCATCACCGCCAACTAATCAGGAATTACGAAGCCGTTCGGGAGGTACCAAGAACGCAGTAGGTATGAACCTCGACAAACTTGGATCTGCTTTCAATGGCGGTAAGCTGACCTGAGGGATACGGCTGGAGACGTCCGAGGAGGGGTTCGCCGCGAGCGTTGCGTGGACGGCGACGAAGATCTCAGACGGACGCGAAGATCTCGGGCGGCGACGAGGTGCTCGGCGGCGACAAGGTGCTCGATGGCGGCAAGGCGTTCGACGGCGACGAAATTCTCGGCCACAACGAGGTGCTCGGCGGCGAGGAAGTCTTCTGGTGGCGCCGAAGTTTTCGGACGACGACGAAGAATTCGGGTGGCGGCGGAGCTCTCGGGTGGCGATAAGATTTTCGCTGCGACGGCAAGGAAGAGAAGGGCGACAAGACGGGTAGGTGAAATGAGCCCAGTCCCTTCCTCCCGCCTATTTATCAGGTCAGGCGCTAGGATCGAGGCGCCACGAGCGGGAACTGCCAAAAGATAAAGATTCGCCATGATGGCGCCCCAAATTTTTTGGGATAACGATATCGAAGGATCCGTTGGGGATTACGTCATCATCCTTTCCGAGATTCAAGGGACAAGGAGGTGCCAACAAGAAGTGGTTTGGCGACTTGAGTTTTTCCGCAGTAGATGGCGGTTTAAGTGCATGGTGCATAAGAGCAGTGAAGATGAATCCCCCTTAAATGATGAAGGACATTGGCGTGAAAGAAATTCAAGTCAATCTGGGGCCTAATGTTGGGGATATTATCTGTTGGATAACCCGCCCTAGTTGGGCCGGGTCACCGAAGCTGGCGACTCATCTCAATGAGGTTTGGGCCTTGGCCTGGTAAGGCCAGAAGTCGTATGGCGGTTTAAGACCTTCGGAAGGAGTCCATAGTAGAGAAGGTCGCCGAGCCTTGGAAAGATGGCGACTTAGAGATCGCGAGAGTCACGATCTGTGTAAAGGAAAGGACCCTTGTAAACCCTAAGGACTCTACCTGTATATAAAGGCGAGTCCGAGGGAAGAAGAGCGTAGGTTAGAAATCATCGAGTGCTAGGTCAGGCGAGTTACGCCCTCTTGTAATCGAAACTCCATCAATACAACACAAAGCAGGACGTAGGCTTTTAACTCCTCACGAGGGGCCGAACCTGGGTAAATCTCTGTCTCGCTCCCGTTCAACCCCTTTGAATCGCCACCAAGGTGCGACGGCTCCAACACTAAGTCCTTTCACGAGGACATCTGTCGTGACAAAACCACGACAATCAGATAAGCACGATTTCCACCGCTTTAAACTCTGGCTACACGTGTCGTGCGCAGACGAATGGGCAAGGGCAGTTCGGTCCAAAAGTATCGGCCGGACAGTTTTCACGTGAGCTATAAATACGCCCTTACCCCTTCTGTCCAAACTCTTCGTTCTCTCTCGACCTTCTCTCTGCCACAAGCAAAACCTAGCACCACCGCTAGTAATCTCATCGCCGGCGAGGAACAGCTTCACCGCCTCGACCTCTTCGTCGCCAAACTCTCGTCGGAAGCGGATCATCTACATCCGCTGCTGCCGTAGCCGTCTTCTGCCGTCAAGTTAGGGCGCAGCGGACTCGAAGCAAAGAGCATCTACTGTTGCTGCCTCTGTTCTTCATGCTTGCGTATAGGGTAAATAAAATCCTATTTTCACTATCCCCTTCGATATACTATTTTACCTTAGATTCGAGAAATCTGTTTTTACCGAGTGTGTGTCAGCTTCGCACATTCTATTCCTCAAAACACTTGATGAATTTCACTAAGCAACTAAAATTCTTCACGAAATTTCTCAATTGTGCAAATTTTTGAATCTGCACAACTCTGGAACCCAAGATTAGAGTGCTTAGACAAATTCTCAACCCACTGGTCAAATTCCTCAAGTTTTAAAATTTCAATTTCTTCAAATCTGAGAACGCATATGACCTCTCCAAATTCCTCGCACCTATACTCTATTCACAGGTACAAAATGTAAGCTGATGAATATCGATGTTCTCATCAACTTAACTCATTTGCAGCGTTCCTCGAAGAAACTTTGCCAGTGTCATCAGAATCCTCAAGAGTGCAAATTCCTCAGCAAAAGCCTCAGATGAAGAAAATGGAAGATGATAGAAAGGAAAAGGGTGGAATGAAACTGGAAAAGAACACTGCAATTGATATCCTTGAGGATAAATACCTTGACTATTGTACGCGAGATGAGCAAGAACCTATGGTGAAAAGGAAAATCAGGCTTCAAAAGATAGAACGCAGATGGGCTAAGGAGTGGAAGGATTATCGCTTCGTTACTCCAAACTATGCGAAGAAATACTCCCTCAAGCCACCTTGCAAAAGGCCTCCTCTCGGTGATCATCAGGTAGCACATCCTTCAAGCATCAAAACTGTTGCTGATTATCCTGATGAGAATGACAAACACTTGTCTAAACTTTAGAAGAAAGTAGAAGCTGCAGTGAGGAAATTCAATGAGGAATTTGCTGGTGCGACTGCAGCCACCTCTTCTGCTGCTGAAGCCTCTGGTACAACCATTCCTCAGGTGAAGTATGTGCCACAGAAACCAAAGGCTTCAAAGCCAAAAGAGCAAATGCCTTAGAAGGTTGCGCCAGCTCCAAAACCCTCAGCAACCACACAGGTTTCAAAGCCTGAACACAAGAAGATTGTCAAATGCCAGCCTGCTCACTCCAGATCCTCTGTACCTTCTGCCACAAGCTCAGAGACAAAGTCTTCACCTACACCCCTGAAGACTAAAATGACTGCTGGAAGGGGCATCAGGCCTAGCCCAAGCAAAGTCATCAATGTCCCTTCTGCATCAAAAGGAAGTGATGAATTTGATGATAAAACGCTTCAAGCCATCATGAGGAACAAGCAGGAACGAGTTGCACAACCTTCAGGGAGCTCTATTCCTCTTGCCATGGATCCAAAGGTTCTGCTGGACTACATCAGTGTCTGGTATGATGACCTAAACACACCCATTGATGATTTGAAGCTTCCCGCTGGGATCAGTCATATGGTGGCCACATTCATCAATGAGGCCAAATGGAAAAAGACGCAAGCCAAGCAAGCAAAGGCTGCAAAACTAAAGAAGGAGAAATTCCTCAGGCAGAAGCTCCTCAGCCTAACGCCTGAAGATCTTGTGTCCACCCAGGCTGAACTGAAGACTTTGACCGATAAGTACTCAAAACTATCTGACCGTCAAAGTTTCAAGTAAAATTTCATAAAGTTTGCTACTAATGATGTTGATGAATATAACAAGAAAGCAGCTCCTCCAGCAAAACCAAAGCAGCCTGAGCCCAGCTATACTGTTAAGGTCACTAAGGAAGATGAAGAAGACGAACCTCCTGCTGAGGAAATGCCTCAAGAAAGTCGTGCTGATGAACCGGTAATTGAGGAAATACCTAAGGACATTCCAGCTGATGAATCTACTCCAGCTGAAGAAAATGCAGGACTGATACTGCACCAACTCCTGAAGAGAAAATTCCTACACCTCAATCCTCAAAGGTGAAGAAAATGGTTCCATCTGCATCCGACGTGAAGAAAACCAAAGCTACTGAGAAAGAAGCGAAGAAAAAAAAGCTTTCCTTAACCCCAGAATCATCAGAGGTCAAGCGCCTCAAAACACTTGATGAAACTGCTCCACTGGATGTTGTGCCTGTGAAGATAGCTCCATCATACTCTATGATTCCCTTCGGAATTGACTATGTCATTCCTGAAGAAGATGAGGAGATTCCAATTGATGAGGAAATGAAAGATGATGATTCTGACGAAACCATGGATGAGGAAATTCAAATTGATGATATTCCTCAGTCCTCCATTCCTCTCAAGACGCGTGATGAACCTGCTCAAGGATAAGCTCCAACAACTGAAGATTTTGCCTCCTCCTCCAAGAAAATTCCTCAAGCTGAGGAAAACCCAGAAGAAAATCCTCAGCCCGAGGAAAATCCTCAACCTGAGGAAAATCCTCAATCGGAGGAAAACCCTCAACCTGAAGCAAATCCTCAACCCGAGGTACAGGCTGAAGAATATGCTCCTGCACCCAATACTGAAACTGCTATTGTGGTGGTCAACACTGAGACAACAATGATAGTATCTCCTCAAGAGAAGCAGTATAATCTTCAGCCAATGCAAAATCAGCCTTTCTCAAAGAGGCCAAAGTTTCAGAAGGAAGCATTCTATGAAGAACGAATGTATTTCATCGGCGACAATCCATATGACAAACTTCGCACCAGCCACGGGAAGTTTTGGACAAGGACTCAACTCAACTACTATGCCTCTCGCTCTGTGAAAGAAACAAAATATTTTAGCACAGGCATATATTCCTCATGTTGAGTTGGAAGAAATCCCTTGCTTCGCCCCAGTCCTCAACGTTCTTCATGAAGCCGGACTGCTGCCTCTCTGCACTGATATCTGTGATTGGAACAGTGATATCATTCTTCAGTTTTATGCTACTTTGCACATCTCTGGAGACCCGAGGGTTATCAACACTTGGGTGCTGGACTGGATGACTCAGCACACACATTACAAAGCCCATGCTACTGAGCTGCTGCAAGTGCTTCCGGTTTCAATTCCCTCAGAACATGCTGTGATGATGTATGATGAACGGGAGTTGCCCAACAAACTGATGGAAGTCCTCATGAAGCCTTTGGCCAAGGATCAACCTCCAAGAACGACTCTTCTGGTTCAAGACTTGAAGTATGAACCTAGGACTGTCTACATGATTCTGTGCAGTGTCATCGCTCCAATCAAGGGCCATGATGATGAAGAAGATGTTGTTGGCATCATGAAGACTATCCTCTTCAGCATCATCTGTGGCATCCCAATAAACCTTCACGAGTTCTTCCTAAGGACTCTGGCTGACAATGCTATGTCACCCTTCTACCTAAAGATTTACGCTCCATGGATCATGCGATTCATCAAACGCAGGTCAGGCATCAACTATCATGCTAATTTGAACAACCACATTGGATATATGCCTCCTATCAGACTCAACAAGAAGACTTTTGAGCCTGTTGAAGGAAAAGGAAAATATGTCATCGATGAAGGTAGTCGGCCCGTTGATGGCCAGTTTCATGAACCAGATGCATATTCTTCATGGGATGATACTGAAACTCAGGAGCCGCCTAGCCTAGTTGCCTCAAGGGTGATGACTAACAGAGAACTACTCCTTAGTCTTCATTAGAAGGTCGATCGCAATCACAAATGGGTCAAACGTTAATTTAGTGCCATTGTGAAAATCCTCAATGAGACTGAGAATACAGTGAAGAAAAATCACTACTATCTTCATGGGGTTTTTGATCGCACCTGGGCCACTCTGGCTTATCTGAAGACTCAAGAAGAAATTGATGAATTGGTGTTTACTCAGGACTTCGACTGGTCGTGGCCTCCCAAGAGGAAATTCAAGCCAATTCCAGTTCCAGACCTCGAGGACAGTTCCTTTTCTTCATTCCGCACTACAGAATCTGATGAAGAACCAAAAGATACTGCCACTGGCCCAAGGATGAAGCCCGTCGTCAAGAATCCTCACGCGTCTTCTTCATTAACCAAGAAGTGAAAGTCTTCAAGGGGCGTTAGTCCTCAGTTTTGTCCCTTTTCGTCACTTGATGACAAAGGGGAGATATCTGAGAGTTAGTCTTCACGTGGGTTATATTTTGGGGCTTATGAACTTTATTAAGTTACAAACTCTTGGTTCTTCTGAAGTGTTTTATGTAATGAGTTGTAACTTAAGCCCGATGGTACTCTGACATTTTTGAACGTTTTTCTTCGCATGCTTTTTCCTCAAAATATTAATGCACGCATGCTGAAATTCGTCAGATACCATTTCTCATCATGCATTCTCAAATTCTACATATTATACGTCATATGTATGCAGGATTTACAAGATACACGGGGAGATCTCCATGATATAAATCATCAATGTGCATTTACTGTGAAAAGCAAATTCTTCAAAATATGCACATCTTCAGGGGGAGTCTCTTATTATCTTGATTTCAAATTCCTCAAAATGAGTATTTACACTTCATATTTTTATTCCCGTTGAAGACTTAATATAATTGTCATCAACCACCAAAAAGGGGGAGATTGTAAGTGCATCTAGTGCCCCTTAGTGATTTTGGTGGTTTGAAGACTTATAGGTTAAGTATCTAATGTGTTCATGAGTGTACACAGGATCTATAAGTTGCTGAGCAGTTTGAATTATACGATGAATATCGACCCCTGAAAATGTATATCTTCGGCTGAAGAAATTGGTCTTCTGCTAAGGACTTTGATCGCGAAGAAATTGCGATGAAATTGATATTCCTCATGAAGATATTGAAGATGAGGAATTCCGTGTGTCCTGAAGAAAAACGATCTGAAGACTTTGAAGCATGAAGATTTATTCTTTCTATTTCATTTTCTTCACTCTTGAGTCATAGGAACACCGTACTGTTAAAGGGGGTCGAGGTAACACTTCACAATGAATTTCCTCATGATGCTCAACCCAAGCCTAATCCTACCAAAAAGCCTCAAGTTAGGAATATGAGAGACATCAGGACTCTCACAGTTGAGGGTCCCGACCATTGCTGCAATTCGCGCCACATCAACAATCTTATCCACACCAACGGTCATATTATTTAAGGGCATTAATTTCAAATCATGTCGGGATGCTCCCAGGCTATAAATAGCCACCCCACAACCATTAGCTGGTTGGCTGCTCCGCAAGAAACCGACACTTGTCATTGAGAGCAACCAAAATTCCTCAGAGTCTTTGAGAGTAAATCATCAGTGAGGAAATACCCCAAACACAAAACCACAAACCAAAAACCAAGTGATTGAGCATCACTAAACAATTTGTTCATGTGTGGAACTGAAGCCTTTTACCTTTGAGGACTGTGCATCCTCCAGACGGTTAGGCGTCATGGTCTAGAGCAATTCAGTAGTCAATTGTGGATTGCCGGGTGACCGAGTTTGTGAGGGTTTGGAAGTCTGCCCTGAAGACTTACCACTAGAGTTGAGTGAAGACTGTGTGTCCTTTGCTCAAAGTGAATACAGTAGGGAATGTGTGTCTCGGGACTGTGTGTCTTTTTGTTTCAACACCAAGCCGCTCCAAACCAGATGTACAACTGTCACAACAGTTGGAACTGGGTCATCAACCACTATCTTCACTGTGATACGGGTTCTATTTCTTCAACTCTTTCAATTCCTCAATACTGTATGTTGAAGATTTTCATTGTCTCTGTTTGAAGAATTTGCTGAAGACTTTCTCTGAATTTCCTCAACCTCAAATTCTTGATGCGAGTTAATTATCACCTGCTTACTCTGTGCCCGCGTACTGTGCAAACTGTTTTTCATATTCGTCATCTTGAAAACTTTGTAGTGATACTTTGCAGCCCTGATCCTTTGCTGTTCCGCTGCAAGTTATTCATCAGCGAGGAATTTCCTCAAAAGGAATTTCCTCAGTGATGAAATTCTAAAAATCTCCTATTCACCCCCTCTAGTCGATATAACGCAATTTCAGATGTATGAGATGATCATGTTGTAATAGGTAAATATCGACTTGCACGTCGATGCTACGGCAACCGGCAGGAGCCATAGGGTTGTCTTAAAACTAACGTTTGTGCTTGCAAATGCTTTTACTGTATCGCTAGGTTGTAGCTTTAGTAGTAATAGCATAGATAGTGCGACAACCTCGATGGCGGCACGATGATGGAGATCATGATGATGGAGATCGTTGTGCGGCGCCGGTGAAGATGGAGATCATGCCGGTGCTTTGGCGGTGGAGATCAAGAAGCACAAGTTCATGGCCATATCATTTCACTTATGATTTGCATGTGATGTTAATCCGTTTATGCACCTTATTTTGCTTAGAACAACGGTAGCATTATAAGGTGATCCCTCACTAAAATTTCAAGAGAAAATTGTGTTCTCCCCGACTGTGCACCGTTGCGACAGTTCGTCGTTTCGAGACACCACGTGATGATCGGGTGTGATAGACTCAATGTTCACATACAACGGATGCAAAACAGTTGCACTCGCGGAACACTCGGGTTAAACTTGACGAGCCTAGCATGTACATACATGGCCTCGGAACACAAGAGACCGAAAGGTCGAGCATGAATCATATAGTTGATATGATCAACATGGATATGTTCACCATTGAAGATAAACTCAACTCACGTGATGATCGGACTTGAGTTAGTGGATTTGGATCATGCGCCACTCGAATGACTAGAGGGATGTCTATTTGAGTGGGAGTTCTTAAGTAATATGATTAATTGAACTCTTTGTCATGAACATAATCAAAAGGTCTTTGCAAATTATGTTGTAGCTTGCGCTGTAGCTCTACTGTTTTTAGATATGTTCCTAGAGAAAATTTAGTTGAAAGACGATAGTAGCAATTATGCGGACTAGGTCCGTAAACTGAGGATTGTCCTCATTGCTGCACAGAAGGCTTATGTCCTTAATGCACCGCTCGGTGTGCTGAACCTCAAGCGTCATCTGTGGATGTTGCGAACATCTAACATACATGTTTTTGATGACTACGTGATAGCTCAATTCATAATACTTAACGGCCTAGAATTGATGCACCGAAGACGTTTTGAACGTCACAAAACATATGAGATGCTCTAAGAGATGAAATTGGGATTTCGTGCTCGTGCCCTTGTTGAGAGGTATGAGACCTCTGACAAGATTCTTTGTCTACAAGGTAAAGGAGAAAAGCTCAATCGTCGAGCATGTGCTCAGATTGTCTGAGTGCTCCAATCGCTTGAATCGAGTGGGAGTTAATCTTCCAGATGAGATAGTGATGGTTCTCAAAAGTCACTTACATGAAACTACTAGAGCTTCGTGATGAACTATAATACATCAGGGATAGATATGATGATCCTTGAGCTATTCGCGATGTTTGACACCGCAAAAGTAGAAATCAAAAAGGAGCATCAATTGTTGATGGTTAGTAAAACCACTAGTTTCCAGAAGGGCAAGGGCAAGAAGGGATACTTCATGGAATGGCAAACCAGTTGTTGCTCTAGTGAAGAGACCCAATGTTGAACCCAAACCCGAGACTGAGTGCTTTTGAAATGAGGGGAACAGTCACTGAAGAGGAGCTACCCTAGATACTTGGTAGATGAGAAGGCTGGCAAAGTCGACAAAAGTACATTAGATATACATGATATTGATGTGTACTTTACTAGTACTCCTAGTAGCACGAGGGTATTAGATACTGGTTCGGTTGCTAAGTTTTAGTAACTCGAAATAAAAGCTACGGAATAAACAAAGATTAGTTAAAGGCGAGGTGACGATATGTGTTCAAAGTGTTTCCAAGGTTGATGTGATCAAACATCGCACGCTCCCTCTACCATCGGGATTAGTGTTATACCTAAATAATTGTTATTTGACGTTTGCGTTGAGTATGAACTTGATTAGATCATGTTTATTGGAATACGATTATTCATTTAAAGATAATAATGGTTATTCTATTTGCTTGAATAAATACCTTCAATGGTTTATTGAATCTCGATCGTAGTGATACACATGTTCATAATATTGATGTCAAAAGATACAAAATAGTGATGATAGTACCACTTACTTGTGGCACTGCCATTTGAGTTATATTGGTATAAAATGCATGAAGAAGCTCCATGTTGATGGATCTATGTACTCACTCATTTTTGAAACGTTTGAGACATGCAAGCCATGCCTATTGGTATAAACGCATGAAGAAACTCCATACAGATGGATCGTTTGGACTCAATTGATTTTGAATCACTTGAGGCATGCAAATCATACCACATGGGCAAGTTGACTGAAGGCCTCGTTTTTTCCACTGAGATGGAACAAGAAAGTAACTTGTTGGAAGTAATACATTCTGATGTGTGCAGTCCAATGAGTGCTGAGGCACGCAGTGGTTATCGTTATGTTCTTACTTCACAGATGATTTGAGTAGATACTAGTGTATTTGCTTGATGAAATACATGTCTGAATTATTGAAATGTTCAGGTAATTTCAGAGTGAAGTTGAAGATCGTCATGACAAGAGGATAAAATGTCTACGATATGATCATAGAGATGAATATCTGAGTTGTGAATTTGGTACACAATTAAGACAATGTGAAAATTGTTTCACATCCAATGCCACCTAGAACACCATAGTGTGATGATGTGTCCGAACTTCATAGTTGCGCCCTATTTGATATGGTGCATACTATGATGTCTCTTATCGAATTATCACTATCGTTTGTGGGTTATGTATTAGAGACAACCGCATTCACTTGAAATAGGGCACCACGTAATCCGTTGAGATGACACCGTATGAACTATGGTTTGGAGAAACCTGAGCCGTCATTTCTGAACAGTTTGGGGCTGCGACGCTTATGTGAAAAAGTTCCAGCGTGATAAGCTCGAACCTAAAGTGGATAAATGCATCTTCATAGGACACCCAAAACAGTTGGGTATATCTCTTATCTCAGATCCGGAAGCAAAGTGTTTGTTTCTAGAAACAAGTCCTTTCTCGAGGAATAGTTTCTCTCGAAAGAATTGAGTGGGAGGATGGTGGAAACTTGATGAGGTTATTGAACCGTCACTTGAACCAAGAGTGTAGCAGGGCACACGAAGTTCTTCCTATGGCACCTATACCAATTGAAGTGGAAGCTAATGATAGTGATCATAAAGCTTCAGATCAAGTTACTACAGAACTCGTAGGTCGACAAGGTCACGTACTCCTCCAGAGTGGTACGGTAACCCTGCCTTGGAGGTCATGTTGTTGGACAACAATGAACCTACGAACTGTGGAGAAGCGATTGTGGGCCTGGATTCCGACAAATGGCTGGACGCCATGAAATCCGAGAGAGGATCCATGTATGAAATCAAAGTGTAGACTTTGGAGGAACTACATGATGGTCGTAAGGCTGTTAGGTACAAATGGATCTTTAAAAGGAAGACAGCCGATGATGGTGAAAATTCACGATTAAGAAAAGCTCGACTTGTCCCAAATATGTTTCCGACAAGTTCAAGGAGTTGACTATGATGATACTTTCTCACTCGTAGCCATGCTAAAAGTCTGTTGGAACTATGTTAGCAGTTGCTGCATTATTTATGAAATATTGCAAATAGGATCTCAAAACATTGTTTCCTCGATGGTTTCCTTGAGGAAAGGTTGTATGTGATACAACCAGAAGGTTTTGTCGATCCTTAGAATGCTGACCAATATGCAAACTCCACGATCCTTCTATGGACTAGAGCAAGCATCTCGGAGTTGGAATAAATACTTTGATGAGTGATCAAAGCTTTTGGTTTTATACAAAGTTTATGAGAAACTTGTATTTCCAAGGAAGTGAGTGGGAGCACTATAGAGTTTCTGATGAGTATATGTGGTTGACATATTGTTGATCGAAAATGATGTAGAATTTCTGGAAATCATATAGGGTTGTTTGAAAATGTGTTTTCAGAGGAAAACCTGGATTGAGCTACTTGAACATTGAGCATCAAGATCTATAGAGATAGATCAAGATGCTTGATAATACTTTCAATGAAATGCATGGCTTGACAAGTTTTTGAAGGAGTTCAAAATAGATCGACAAAGAAGGAGTTCTTGGCTATTTGTAAGGTGTGAATTTGAGTAAGACTCAAAGCCCGACCACGACAGAAGAAAGATAAAGGACGAAGGTCGTCCTCTATGCATTAGCCATAGGCTCTATAGTATGTTATGCCGTGTACCACACCTGATGGGTGCCTTGCCACGAATTTGTCAAGGGGTACGAAAGTGATCAACGATGGATTACTGGAGAACGGTCAAAAGTTAACCTTAGTAACTAGTGGACTAAGGAAATTTTTCTCGATTATGGAGGTGTTACAAGAGTTCATATTAAAGGGTTACGCCGATGCAAGCTTTGACACTAATCCAGAAAACTGTGAGTAGTAAACCGGATTCGTACAGTTGAGCAGTCATTTGGAATAGTTCCAAAATGGCACGTTGGTAGCAGCACCTATTGGAGGACATAGAGATTTGTAAAGCACACTCAGATCTGAAAGGTTCAAACCCGTTGACTAAAACCTCTCTCACAAGCAAGACATGATCAAACCCGAGGACTGTATGGGTGTTAGATTTAACAAAATCACATAGTGATGTGAACTAGATTTTTGACTCTAGTGCAAGTGGGAGACTGCTAGAAATATGCCCTAGAGGCAATAATAAATTTGTTATTATTATATTTCCTTTTTCATGATAATCGTTTATTATCCATGCTATAATTGTATTGATTGGAAACTCAAATACATGTGTGGATACATAGACAAAACACTATCCCTAGTAAGCCTCTAGTTGACTAACTCGTTGATCAAAGATGGTTAAGGTTTCCTAGCCATAGACAAGTTTTGTCACTTGATAACAGGATCACATCATTAGGAGAATGATGTGATGGATAAGACCCAAACTATAAGCGTAGCATATGATCGTGTCAGTTTATTGCTACTGTTTTCCGCATGTCAATGTATCTGTTCCTATGACCATGAGATCATGCAAATCCCGTACACCGGAGGAATACCTTGTGTCTATCAAACGTCGCAACGTAACTGGGTGACTATAAAGGTGCTCTACAGGTATCTCTGAAGGTGTCTGTTGGGTTGGCGTGAATCAAGAGTCGGATTTGTCACTCCGTATGACAGAGAGGTATGTCGGGGCCCACTCCGTAATACAACATCACAATAAGCCTTGCAAGCAATGTGACTAAGGAGTTAGCCATGAGATCTTGTATTACGGAACGAGTAAAGAGACTTGCCGATAACAAGATTGAACTAGGTATAGAGATACCGACGATCGAATCTCGGGCAAGTGACTTACCGAAGGACAAAGGGAACATCATATGGGATTAACTGAATCCTTGACATAGAGGTTCAACCGAAAAAGATCTTCGTAGAATATGTAGGATCCAATATGGGCATCCAGGTCCCGCTGTTGGTTATTGACCGGAGAGTGTCTCAGGTCATGTCTGCATAGTTCTCGAACCCGCGGGGTCTGCACACTTACGGTTCGTTGACGTTTCGGTATAGTTGAGTTATATGTGTTGGTGACCGAAGGTTGTCCGGAATCCCGTATTAGATCCAGGACTTCACGAGGAGATCCGGAATGGTCCGGAGGTAAATACTGTTGGAATTATGCCCTAGAGGCAATGATAAATAAGTTATTATTATAATTCTTGTATCAAGATAAATCATTTATTATCCATGCTATAATTGTATTGAATGAAGACTTAGATACATGTCTGGATACATAGACAAAACACTGTCCCTAGCAAGCCTCTAGTTGGCTAGCCAGTTGATCAAGGATAGTCAGGGTCTTTTGACTATGTACAAGGTGTTGTTGCTTGATAACTGGATCACATCATTGGGTGAATCATGTGATGGACTAGACCCAAACTAATAGACGTAGCATGTTGATCGTGTCATTTTGTTGCTACTGTTTTCTGCGTGTCAAGTATTTATTCCTATGACCATGAGACTATATAATTCAATGACACCGGAGGAATGCTTTGTGTGTATGAAATGTCACAACGTAACTGGGTGACTATAAAGATGCTCTACAGGTATCTCCGAAGGTGTCCGTTGTGTTAATATGGATCAAGACTAGGATTTGTCACTCCGTGTGACGGAGAGGTATCTCAGGGCCCACTAGGTAATACAACATCACACACAAGCCTTGCAAGCAATGTGACTTATTGTATGTCACGGGATCTTGTATTACGGAACGAGTAAAGAGACATGATGGTAAACGAGATTGAAATACGTATGCGTATACTGACGATCGAATCTCAAGCAAGTAACATACCGAAGGACAAAGGGAATGACATACGGGATTATATGAATCCTTGGCACTCAGGTTCAAACGATAAGATCTTTGTAGAATATGTAGGATCCAATATGGGCATCCAGGTCCCGCTATTGGATATTGAACGAGGAGTCCCTCGGGTCATGTCTAGATAGTTCTCGAACCCATAGGGTCTGCACACTTAAGGTTCGACATTGTTTTGTGCGTATTTAAGTTATATGGTTGGTTACCGAATGTTGTTCGGAGTCCTAGATGAGATCACAGGCGTCACGAGGGTTTCCGGAATGGTCCAGAGACGAAGATTGATATATAGGATGACCTCATTTGATTACCGGAAAGTTTCCGGCATTACCGGGAGTGACGAATGGGTTCCGGATGTTCACCGGGGGGGGGGGGCAGCGCACCCCAGGGAAGCCCATAGGCCTGAGGGGTGCCGCACCAGCCCTTAGTGGGATGGTGGGAAAGCCCAAGAAGGCCCTTGCGCAGGATAAGAGAAAATCAAAGAGAAAAAAGGGGGAAGTGGGAAGGAAGGGAAGGACTCCACCTTCCAATCCTAGTTGGACTAGGATTGGAGGAGGATTCCTCCTTCCCCCTTCGGCTGACCCCCTTGGGGCTCCTTGAGCCTCAAGGCAAGGCCCCTCCCCTCCCTCCTATATATACTGAGGTATTCACTACAGGAATCACCTTCTTTGCCGTCTGCCATCACACACGGCAAAGACAAAATCCCGGACGGCAAAGACAAAACAACAGACGACAAAGAATCTCACGGCCGGCAAAATTTCTGCATCAGCCTACGATGGCATAGGACCTTCTTTGCCGTCTGTCCCCCCAAAGCGGACGGCAAAGCTCTTTGCCGTCAGCTTTCCTTAGTAGTAGTCGGCAAAGTGCTCGAGACGTCAGCCGACAGGCGTTGCCTCCGTTAGGGGTTAACGGAGGCTTTGCCGTCTGCCTCCCCCTTTATCTTTGCCGTCTGCCTCCTCCTCCTCCCCCCCTCCACTCTTTGCCGTCTGCCTCCCCTTTATCTTTGCCGTCTGCCTCCTCCTCCTCCCCCTCCACTCTTTGCCGTCTGCCTCCCCCTTTATCTTTGCCGTCTGCCTCCCCCTTTATCTTTGCCGTCTGCCACCTCCTCCCCCCTTCTCTGTGCCCTCTTCTTTGCCGTCTGCCCACCCTGGAGGCGGACGGCAAAGAGCCTATATAGACACCCCACGATGCACAACTGGATGCCATGTGGCACCTTTGCCATCTGCTAGCTGTTGGCACAGGTCTTTGCCATGAGCTGGCAGACGACAAAGAGCCCATATAGTACATGTTTTTTTGTTTTATATTATTTCACAACAGACATATATATATATATTTGACATCACATTTATATAATTCACCACACATATATGATATATAGTACACCACACATATACTTGCCAACACATATATATAATTCACCACACATATATGATATATATATAAATCAATGTACATCCCCATATATCGAAAGAACCAACATACAAAGTATTGCACTGTTTATCCATATATACATATACATATAGTTCGACATTGTTCATCAACTCAAATGAAAACTAGATGATATACATATAAAGTTCATCCATCGACATTGTTCAACTCCATGAATGCCAGCTTCCATGCATGTAGTATATCCAATCTGCAAAAATGTGAATAAGAAAGTCAGAAGAAGAACAAAATATGATGTTTTTCAGCTAATTATGCCATTTTTAGCGGAAAACAAACTAAGAATATAATATTCATGAGCTAACCAAGGTTCTTATGCCATTTTTAGCTTATTATGGCATTTTGGAGCTAAACGGGTTAATTAACGCAAAGATAATATGAAAGAGGAGAAGAAAGAGGAGGAGGAGGAGGAGAAGTAGAAATCAAGAAGAAGGAGGAGAAGGACCAGAAGGTCCTTGGCCTTCTCCTTCTCCTCCTCCTCCTCCTCCTTCTCCTTCTCCTCCTCCTCCTCCTCCTTCTCCTTCTCTTCTTCTTCTTCTTCTTCTTCTTCTTCTTCTTTCTATTCATTTTGCCTATTTCTTGTCCTCTTCTCCTCTTGTTGGAGCTAAATTACCTAATTATGTCTTTTTGGAGCTAAATGGGCTAATTATCCCATTTTAGAGGAAAACAAGCTAAGTATATAATATTCATGAGCTAACCAAGGTTCTTATGCCATTTTGAGCTTATTATGGTATTTTGGAGTTAAATGAGCTAATTATGTCATTGTTGGGGAAATTAAAGCAAGGATAATATGAAAGAGGAGGAGGAGGAGAAGAAGAGGAAATCAAGAAGAAGGAGGAGAAGGAGGAGAAGGAGGAGGAGGAGAAGGACTAGAAGGTCCTTGGCCTTCTCCTTCTCCTCCTCCTCCTCCTCCTTCTTCTTCTTCTTCTTCTTCTTCTTCTTTCTTTTCATTTTTCCTATTTCTTCTCCTCTTCTCCTCTTGTTGGAGCTAAATTACCTAATTATGTCTTTTTGGAGCTAAATGGGCTAATTATCCCATTTTAGAGGAAAACAAGCTAAGTATATAATATTCATGAGCTAACCAAGGTTCTTATGCTATTTTGAGCTTATTATGGTATTTCGGAGCTAAATGGGCTAATTATGTCATTGTTGGGGAAATTAAAGAAAGGATAATATGAAAGAGGAGAAGAAAGAGGAGGAGGAGGAGAAGAAGAAGAAATCAAGAAGGAGGAGAAGGAGGAGGAGGAGAAGGACTAGAAGGTCCTTGGCCTTCTCCTTCTCCTCCTCCTCCTCCTCCTCCTCCTCCTTCTTCTCTTCTTCTTCTTCTTCTTCTTTCTTATCATTTTGCCTATTAATTCTCCTCTTGTTGGAGTTAAATTACCTAATTATGTCTTTTTGGAGCTAAATGGGCTAATCATCCCATTTTAGAGGAAAACAAGCTAAGTATATAATATTCATGAGCTAACCGAGGTTCTTATGCCATTTTGAGCTTATTATGGTATTTTGTAGCTAAATGGGCTAATTATGTCATTTTTGGGGAAATTAAAGCAAGGATAATATGAAAGAGGAGAAGGAGGAGTAGGAGGAGGAGAAGAAGAAGAAATAAAGAAGAAGGAGGAGAAGGAGGAGGAGGAGAAGGACTAGAAGGTCCTTGGCCTTCTCCTTCTCCTCCTCCTCCTCCTCCTTCTCCTTCTTCTCTTCTTCTTCTTTCTTTTCATTTTTCCTATTTCTTCTCCTCTTCTCCTCTTGTTGGAGCTAAATTACCTAATTATGTCTTTTTGGAGCTAAATGGGCTAATTATCCCATTTTAGAGGAAAACAAGCTAAGTATATAATATTCATGAGCTAACCAAGGTTCTTATGCTATTTTGAGCTTATTATGGTATTTCGGAGCTAAATGGGCTAATTATGTCAGTGTTGGGGAAATTAAAGAAAGGATAATACGAAAGAGGAGAAGAAAGAGGAGGAGGAGGAGAAGAATAAGAAATCAAGAAGAAGGAGGAGAAGGAGGAGAAGGAGGAGGAGGAGAAGGACTAGAAGGTCCTTGGCCTTCTCCTTCTCCTCCTCCTCCTCCTCGTTCTCCTTCTTCTCTTCTTCTTCTTCTTCTTCTTCTTCTTCTTTCTTTTAATTTTGCCTATTTCTTCTCCTCTTGTCGGAGTTAAATTACCTAATTATGTCTTTTTGGAGCTAAATGGGCTAATTATCCCATTTTAGAGGAAAACAAGCTAAGTATATAATATTCATGAGCTAACCAAGGTTCTTATGCCATTTTGAGCTTATTATGGTATTTTGTAGCTAAATGGGCTAATTATGTCATTTTTGGGGAAATTAAAGCAAGGATAATATGAAAGAGGAGAAGAAAGAGGAGGAGGAGGAGAAGAAGAAGAAATCAAAAAGAAGGAGGAGAAGGAGGAGAAGGAGGGGGAGGAGAAGGACTAGAAGGTCCTTGGCCTTCTCCTTCTCCTCCTCCTCCTCCTCCTTCTCCTTCTTCTCTTTTTCTTCTAAATCTTCTTCTTCTTTCTTTTCATTTTGCCTATTTCTTCTCCTCTTCACCTCTTGTGTGAGCTAAATTACCAAATTATGTATTTTTGGAGCTAAATGAGTTAATTATCCCATTTTAGAGGAAAACAAGCTAGGTATATAATATTCATGAGCTAACCAAGGTTCTTATGCCATTTTGAGCTTATTATGGTATTTTGGAGCTAAATGGGCTAATTATGTCATTGTTGGGGAAATTAAAGCAAGCATAATATGAAAGAGGAGAAGAAAGAGGAGGAGGAGGAGAAGTAGAAGAAATCAAGAAGAAGGAGGAGAAGGAGGACAAGGAGGAGGAGGAGAAGGACTAGAAGGTCCTTGGCCTTCTCCTTCTCCTCCTCCTCCTCCTCCTTCTCCTTCTTCTCTTTTTCTTCTTCTTCTTCTTCTTCTTCTTCTTCTTCTTCTTCTTTCTTTTGAATTTGCCTACTTCTTGTCTTCCTCTCCTCTTGTTGGAGCTAAATTACCTAATTATGTCTTTTTGGAGCTAAATGGGCTAATTATCCCATTTTAGAGGAAAACAAGCTAAATATATAATATTCATGAGCTAACCAAGGTTCTTATGCCATTTTGAGCTTATTATGGTATTTTGGAGCTAAACGTGCTAATTATGTCATTGTTGGGGAAATTAAAGCAAGGATAATATGAAAGAGGAGAAGAAAGAGGAGGAGGAGGAGAAGAAGAAGAAATCAAGAAGAAGGAGGAGAAGGAGGAGGAGAAGGACTAGAAGGTCCTTGGCTTTCTCCTTCTCCTCCTCCTCCTACTCCTTCTCCTTCTTCTCTTCTTCTTCTTCTTCTTCCTCTTCTTCTTTCTTTTCATTTTTCCTATTTCTTCTCCTCTTCTCCTCTTGTTGGAGCTCAATTACCTAATTATGTCTTTTTGGAGCTAAATGGGCTAATTATCCCATTTTAGAGGAAAACAAGCTAAGTATATAATATTCATGAGTTAACCAAGGTTCTTATGCCATTTTGAGCTTATTATGGTATTTTGTAGCTAACTGGGCTAATTATGTTATTTTTTTGGAAATTAAAGCAAGGATAATATGAAAGAGGAGAAGAAAGAGGAGGAGGAGGAGAAGAAGAAGAAATCAAGAAGAAGGAGGAGAAGGAGGAGAAGTAGGAGGAGGAGAAGGACTAGAAGGTCCTTGGCCTTCTCCTTCTCCTCCTCCTCCTCCTCCTTCTCCTTCTTCTCTTCGTCTTCTAAATCTTCTTCTTCTTTCTTTTCATTTTTCCTATTTCTTCTCCTCTTCTCCTCTTGTTGGAGCTAAATTACCTAATTATGTCTTTTTGGAGCTAAATGGGCTAATTATCCCATTTTAGAGGAAAACAAGCTAAGTATATAATATTCATGAGCTAACCAAGGTTCTTATGCTATTATGAGCTTATTATGGTATTTCGGAGCTAAATGGGCTAATTATGTCAGTGATGGGGAAATTAAAGAAAGGATAATATGAAAGAGGAGAAGAAAGAGGAGGAGGAGGAGAAGAAGAAGAAATCAAGAAGAAGGAGGAGAAGGAGGAGGAGGAGAAGGACTAGAAGGTCCTTGGCCTTCTCCTTCTCCTCCTCCTCCTCCTCGTTCTCCTTCTTCTCTTCTTCTTCTTATTCTTCTTCTTTGTTTTAATTTTGCCTATTTTTTCTCCTCGTGTTGGAGTTAATTTACCTAATTATGTCTTTTTGGAGCTAAATGGGCTAATTATCCCATTTTAGAGGAAAACAAGCTAAGTATATAATATTCATGAGCTAACCAAGGTTCTTATGCTATTTTGAGCTTATTATGGTATTTCGGAGCTAAATGGGCTAATTATGTCAGTGTTGGGGAAATTAAAGAAAGGATAATACGAAAGAAGAGAAGAAAGAGGAGGAGGAGGAGAATAATAAGAAATCAAGGGGAAGGAGGAGAAGGAGGAGAAGGAGGAGGAGGAGAAGGACTAGAAGGTCCTTGTCCTTCTCCTTCTCCTCCTCCTCCTCCTCGTTCTCCTTCTTCTCTTTTTCTTCTAAATCTTCTTCTTCTTTCTTTTAATTTCGCCTATTTCTTCTCCTCTTGTTGGAGTTAAATGACCTAATTATGTATTTTTGGAGCTAAAGTGGCTAATTATCCCATTTTAGAGGAAAACAAGCTAGGTATATAATATTCATGAGCTAACCAAGGTTCTTATGCCATTTTGAGCTTATTATGGTATTTTGGAGCTAAATGGGCTAATTATGTCATTGTTGGGGAAATTAAAGCAAGCATAATATGAAAGAGGAGAAGAAAGAGGAGGAGGAGGAGAAGTAGAACAAATCAAGAAGAAGGAGGAGAAGGAGGAGAAGGAGGAGGAGGAGAAGGACTAGAAGGTCCTTGGCCTTCTCCTTCTCCTCCTCCTCCTCCTCCTTCTCCTTCTTCTCTTTTTCTTCTTCTTCTTCTTCTTCTTCTTCTTCTTTCTTTTCAATTTGCCTACTTCTTGTCCTCCTCTCCTCTTGTTGGAGCTAAATTACCTAATTATGTCTTTTTGGAGCTAAATGGGCTAATTATCCCATTTTAGAGGAAAACAAGCTAAATATATAATATTCATGAGCTAACCAAGGTTCTTATGCCATTTTGAGCTTATTATGGTATTTTGGAGCTAAACGTGCTAATTATGTCATTGTTGGGGAAATTAAAGCAAGGATAATATGAAAGAGGAGAAGAAAGAGGAGGAGGAGGAGAAGAAGAAGAAATCAATAAGAAGGAGGAGAAGGAGGAGGAGAAGGACTAGAAGGTCCTTGGCTTTCTCCTTCTCCTCCTCCTCCTCCTCCTTCTCCTTCTTCTCTTCTTCTTCTTCTTCTTCTTCCTCTTCTTCTTTCTTTTCATTTTTCCTATTTCTTCTCCTCTTCTCCTCTTGTTGGAGCTCAATTACCTAATTATGTCTTTTTGGAGCTAAATGGGCTAATTATCCCATTTTAGAGGAAAACAAGCTAAGTATATAATATTCATGAGCTAACCAAGGTTCTTATGCCATTTTGAGCTTATTATGGTCTTTTGTAGCTAACTGGGCTAATTATGTTATTTTTTGGGAAATTAAAGCAAGGATAATATGAAAGAGGAGAAGAAAGAGGAGGAGGAGGAGAAGAAGAAGAAATCAAGAAGAAGGAGGAGAAGGAGGAGAAGGAGGAGGAGGAGAAGGACTAGAAGGTCCTTGGCCTTCTCCTTCTCCTCCTCCTCCTCCTCCTTCTCCTTCTTCTCTTCGTCTTCTAAATCTTCTTCTTCTTTCTTTTCATTTTTCCTATTTCTTCTCCTCTTCTCCTCTTGTTGGAGCTAAATTACCTAATTATGTCTTTTTGGAGCTAAATGGGCTAATTATCCCATTTTAGAGGAAAACAAGCTAAGTATATAATATTCATGAGCTAACCAAGGTTCTTATGCTATTTTGAGCTTATTACGGTATTTCGGAGCTAAATGGGCTAATTATGTCAGTGTTGGGGAAATTAAAGAAAGGATAATATGAAAGAGGAGAAGAAAGAGGAGGAGGAGGAGAAGAAGAAGAAATCAAGAAGAAGGAGGAGAAGGAGGAGGAGGAGAAGGACTAGAAGGTCCTTGGCCTTCTCCTTCTCCTCCTCCTCCTCCTCGTTCTCCTTCTTCTCTTCTTGTTCTTCTTCTTCTTCTTTCTTTTAATTTTGCCTATTTTTTCTCCTCTTGTCGGAGTTAAATTACCTAATTATGTCTTTTTGGAGCTAAATGGGCTAATTATCCCATTTTAGTGGAAAACAAGCTAAGTATATAATATTCATGAGCTAACCAAGGTTCTTATGCCATTTTGAGCTTATTATGGTATTTTGTAGCTAAATGGGCTAATTATGTCATTTTTGGGGAAATTAAAGCAAGGATAATATGAAAGAGGAGAAGAAAGGGGAGGAGGAGGAGAAGAAGAAGAAATCAAGAGGAAGGAGGAGAAGGAGGAGGAGGAGAAGGACTAGAAGGTCCTTGGCCTTCTCCTTCTCCTCCTCCTCCTCCTTTTTCTCCTTCTTCTCTTCTTCTTCTAAATCTTCTTCTTCTTTCTTTTCATTTCGCCTATTTCTACTCCTCTTCTCCTCTTGTTGGAGCTAAATTACCTAATTATGTCTTTTTGCAGCTAAATGGGTTAATTATCCCATTTTAGAGGAAAACAAGCTAGGTATATAATATTCATGAGCTAACCAAGGTTCTTATGCCATTTTGAGCTTATTATGGTATTTTGGAGCTAAATGGGCTAATTATGTCATTGTTGGGGAAATTAAAGCAAGCATAATATGAAAGAGGAGAAGAAAGAGGAGGAGGAGGAGAAGTAGAAGAAATCAAGAAGAAGGAGGAGAAGGAGGAGAAGGAGGAGGAGGAGAAGGACTAGAAGGTCCTTGGCCTTCTCCTTCTCCTCCTCCTCCTCCTCCTTCTCCTTCTTCTCTTTTTCTTCTTCTTCTTCTTCTTCTTCTTCTTCTTCTTCTTCTTCTTCTTTCTTTTGAATTTGCCTACTTCCTGTCCTCCTCTCCTCTTGTTGGAGCTAAATTACCTAATTATGTCTTTTTGGAGCTAAATGGGCTAATTATCCCATTTTAGAGGAAAACAAGCTAAATATATAATATTCATGAGCTAACCAAGGTTCTTATGCCATTTTGAGCTTATTATGATATTTTGGAGCTAAACGTGCTAATTATGTCATTGTTGGGGAAATTAAAGCAAGGATAATATGAAAGAGGAGAAGAAACAGGAGGAGGAGGAGAAGAAGAAGAAATCAAGAAGAAGGAGGAGAAGGAGGAGGAGAAGGACTAGAAGGTCCTTGGCTTTCTCCTTCTCCTCCTCCTCCTACTCCTTCTCCTTCTTCTCTTCTTCTTCTTCTTCTTCCTCTTTTTCTTTCTTTTCATTTTTCCTATTTCTTCTCCTCTTCTCCTCTTGTTGGAGCTCAATTACCTAATTATGTGTTTTTGGAGCTAAATGGGCTAATTATCCCATTTTAGAGGAAAACAAGCTAAGTATATAATATTCATGAGCTAACCAAGGTTCTTATGCCATTTTGAGCTTATTATGGTATTTTGTAGCTAACTGGGCTAATTATGTTATTTTTTGGGAAATTAAAGCAAGGATAATATGAAAGAGGAGAAGAAAGAGGAGGAGGAGGAGAAGAAGAAGAAATCAAGAAGAAGGAGGAGAAGGAGGAGAAGGAGGAGGAGGAGAAGGACTAGAAGGTCCTTGGCCTTCTCCTTCTCCTCCTCCTCCTCCTCCTTCTCCTTCTTCTCTTCGTCTTCTAAATCTTCTTCTTCTTTCTTTTCATTTTTCCTATTTCTTCTCCTCTTCTCCTCTTGTTGGAGCTAAATTACCTAATTATGTCTTTTTGGAGCTAAATGGGCTAATTATCCCATTTTAGAGGAAAACAAGCTAAGTATATAATATTCATGAGCTAACCAAGGTTCTTATGCTATTTTGAGCTTATTATGGTATTTCGGAGCTAAATGGGCTAATTATGTCAGTGATGGGGAAATTAAAGAAAGGATAATATGAAAGAGGAGTAGAAAGAGGAGGAGGAGGAGAAGAAGAAGAAATCAAGAAGAAGGAGGAGAAGGAGGAGGAGGAGAAGGACTAGAAGGTCCTTGGCCTTCTCCTTCTCCTCCTCCTCCTCCTCGTTCTCCTTCTTCTCTTCTTCTTCTTATTCTTCTTCTTTGTTTTAATTTTGCCTATTTTTTCTCCTCTTGTTGGAGTTAATTTACCTAATTATGTCTTTTTGGAGCTAAATGGGCTAATTATACCATTTTAGAGGAAAACAAGCTAAGTATATAATATTCATGAGCTAACCAAGGTTCATATGCTATTTTGAGCTTATTATGGTATTTCGGAGCTAAATGGGCTAATTATGTTAGTGTTGGGGAAATTAAAGAAAGGATAATACGAAAGAAGAGAAGAAAGAGGAGGAGGAGGAGAATAATAAGAAATCAAGGGGAAGGAGGAGAAGGAGGAGAAGGAGGAGGAGGAGAAGGACTAGAAGGTCCTTGGCCTTCTCCTTCTCCTCCTCCTCCTCCTCGTTCTCCTTCTTCTCTTTTTCTTCTAAATCTTCTTCTTCTTTCTTTTAATTTCGCCTATTTATTCTCCTCTTGTTGGAGTTAAATGACCTAATTATGTATTTTTGGAGCTAAAGTGGCTAATTATCCCATTTTAGAGGAAAACAAGCTAGGTATATAATATTCATGAGCTAACCAAGGTTCTTATGCCATTTTGAGCTTATTATGGTATTTTGGAGCTAAATGGGCTAATTATGTCATTGTTGGGGAAATTAAAGCAAGCATAATATGAAAGAGGAGAAGAAAGAGGAGGAGGAGGAGAAGAAGAAGAATTCAAGAAGAAGGAGGAGAAGGAGGAGAAGGAGGAGGAGGAGAAGGACTAGAAGGTCCTTGGCCTTCTCCTTCTCCTCCTCCTCCTCCTCCTTCTCCTTCTTCTCTTCTTCTTCTAAATCTTCTTCTTCTTTCTTTTCATTTTGCCTATTTCTTCTCCTCTTCCCCTCTTGTCTGAGCTAAATTACCTAATTATGTCTTTTTGGAGCTAAATGAGTTAATTATCCCATTTTAGAGGAAAACAAGCTAGGTATATAATATTCATGAGCTAACCAAGGTTCTTATGACATTTTGAGCTTATTATGGTATTTTGGAGCTAAATGGGCTAATTATGTCATTGTTGGGGAAATTAAAGCAAGCATAATATGAAAGAGGAGAAGAAAGAGGAGGAGGAGGAGAAGTAGAAGAAATCAAGAAGAAGGAGGAGAAGGAAGAGAAGGAGGAGGAGGAGAAGGACTAGAAGGTCCTTGGCCTTCTCCTTCTCCTCCTCCTCCTCCTCCTTCTCCTTCTTCTCTTTTTCTTCTTCTTCTTCTTCTTCTTCTTCTTCTTCTTTCTTTTCAATTTTCCTACTTCTTGTCCTCCTCTCCTCTTGTTGGAGCTAAATTACCTAATTATGTCTTTTTGGAGCTAAATGGGCTAATTATCCCATTTTAGAGGAAAACAAGCTAAATATATAATATTCATGAGCTAACCAAGGTTCTTATGCCATTTTGAGCTTATTATGGTATTTTGGAGCTAAACGTGCTAATTATGTCATTGTTGGGGAAATTAAAGCAAGGATAATATGAAAGAGGAGAAGAAAGAGGAGGAGGAGGAGAAGAAGAAGAAATCAATAAGAAGGAGGAGAAGGAGGAGGAGAAGGACTAGAAGGTCCTTGGCTTTCTCCTTCTCCTCCTCCTCCTCCTCCTTCTCCTTCTTCTCTTCTTCTTCTTCTTCTTCTTCCTATTCTTCTTTCTTTTCATTTTTCCTATTTCTTCTCCTCTTCTCCTCTTGTTGGAGCTCAATTACCTAATTATGTCTTTTTGGAGCTAAATGGGCTAATTATCCCATTTTAGAGGAAAACAAGCTAAGTATATAATATTCATGAGCTAACCAAGGTTCTTATGCCATTTTGAGCTTATTATGGTATTTTGTAGCTAACTGGGCTAATTATGTTATTTTTTGGGAAATTAAAGCAAGGATAATATGAAAGAGGAGAAGAAAGAGGAGGAGGAGGAGAAGAAGAAGAAATCAAGAAGAAGGAGGAGAAGGAGGAGAAGGAGGAGGAGGAGAAGGACTAGAAGGTCCTTGGCCTTCTCCTTCTCCTCCTCCTCCTCCTCCTTCTCCTTCTTCTCTTCGTCTTCTAAATCTTCTTCTTCTTTCTTTTCATTTTTCCTATTTCTTCTCCTCTTCTCCTTTTGTTGGAGCTAAATTACCTAATTATGTCTTTTTGGAGCTAAATGGGCTAATTATCCCATTTTAGAGGAAAACAAGCTAAGTATATAATATTCATGAGCTAACCAAGGTTCTTATGCTATTTTGAGCTTATTATGGTATTTCGGAGGTAAATGGGCTAATTATGTCAGTGTTGGGGAAATTAAAGAAAGGATAATATGAAAGAGGAGAAGAAAGAGGAGGAGGAGGAGAAGAAGAAGAAATCAAGAAGAAGGAGGAGAAGGAGGAGGAGGAGAAGGACTAGAAGGTCCTTGGCCTTCTCCTTCTCCTCCTCCTCCTCCTCGTTCTCCTTCTTCTCTTCTTCTTCTTCTTCTTCTTTCTTTTAATTTTGCCTATTTTTTCTCCTCTTGTTGGAGTTAAATTACCTAATTATGTCTTTTTGGAGCTAAATGGGCTAATTATCCCATTTTAGAGGTAAACAAGCTAAGTATATAATATTCATGAGCTAACCAAGGTTCTTATGCCATTTTGAGCTTATTATGGTATTTTGTAGCTAAATGGGCTAATTATGCCATTTTTGGGGAAATTAAAGCAAGGATAATATGAAAGAGGAGAAGAAAGGGGAGGAGGAGGAGAAGAAGAAGAAATCAAGAGGAAGGAGGAGAAGGAGGAGAAGGAGGAGGAGGAGAAGGACTAGAAGGTCCTTGGCCTTCTCCTTCTCCTCCTCCTCCTTCTTTTTCTCCTTCTTCTCTTCTTCTTCTAAATCTTCTTCTTCTTTCTTTTCATTTCGCCTATTTCTACTCCTCTTCTCCTCTTGTTGGAGCTAAATTACCTAATTATTTCTTTTTGCAGCTAAATGGGTTAATTATCCCATTTTAGAGGAAAACAAGCTAGGTATATAATATTCATGAGCTAACCAAGGTTCTTATGCCATTTTGAGCTTATTATGGTATTTTGGAGCTAAATGGGCTAATTATGTCATTGTTGGGGAAATTAAAGCAAGGATAATATGAAAGAGGAGAAGAAATAGGAGGAGGAGGAGAAGAAGAATAAATCAAGAAGAAGGAGGAGAAGGAGGAGAAGGAGGAGGAGGAGAAGGACTAGAAGGTCCTTGGCCTTCTCCTTCTCCTCCTCCCCCTCCTTCTCCTTCTTCTCTTCTTCTTCTTCTTCTTTTTCTTCTTTCTTTTCATTTTTCCTATTTCTTCTCCTCTTCTCCTCTTGTTGGAGCTCAGTTACCTAATTATGTATTTTTGGAGCTAAATGGGCTAATTATCCCATTTTAGAGGAAAACAAGCTAAGTATATAATATTCATGAGCTAACCAAGGTTCATATGCTATTTTGAGCTTATTATGGTATTTCGGAGCTAAATGGGCTAATTATGTTAGTGTTGGGGAAATTAAAGAAAGGATAATACGAAAGAAGAGAAGAAAGAGGAGGAGGAGGAGAATAATAAGAAATCAAGGGGAAGGAGGAGAAGGAGGAGAAGGAGGAGGAGGAGAAGGACTAGAAGGTCCTTGGCCTTCTCCTTCTCCTCCTCCTCCTCCTCGTTCTCCTTCTTCTCTTTTTCTTCTAAATCTTCTTCTTCTTTCTTTTAATTTCGCCTATTTATTCTCCTCTTGTTGGAGTTAAATGACCTAATTATGTATTTTTGGAGCTAAAGTGGCTAATTATCCCATTTTAGAGGAAAACAAGCTAGGTATATAATATTCATGAGCTAACCAAGGTTCTTATGCCATTTTGAGCTTATTATGGTATTTTGGAGCTAAATGGGCTAATTATGTCATTGTTGGGGAAATTAAAGCAAGCATAATATGAAAGAGGAGATCAAAGAGGAGGAGGAGGAGAAGAAGAAGAATTCAAGAAGAAGGAGGAGAAGGAGGAGAAGGAGGAGGAGGAGAAGGACTAGAAGGTCCTTGGCCTTCTCCTTCTCCTCCTCCTCCTCCTCCTTCTCCTTCTTCTCTTCTTCTTCTAAATCTTCTTCTTCTTTCTTTTCATTTTGCCTATTTTTTCTCCTCTTCCCCTCTTGTCTGAGCTAAATTACCTAATTATGTCTTTTTGGAGCTAAATGAGTTAATTATCCCATTTTAGAGGAAAACAAGCTAGGTATATAATATTCATGAGCTAACCAAGGTTCTTATGCCATTTTGAGCTTATTATGGTATTTTGGAGCTAAATGGGCTAATTATGTCATTGTTGGGGAAATTAAAGCAAGCATAATATGAAAGAGGAGAAGAAAGAGGAGGAGGAGGAGAAGTAGAAGAAATCAAGAAGAAGGAGGAGAAGGAGGAGAAGGAGGAGGAGGAGAAGGACTAGAAGGTCCTTGGCCTTCTCCTTCTCCTCCTCCTCCTCCTCCTTCTCCTTCTTCTCTTTTTCTTCTTCTTCTTCTTCTTCTTCTTCTTTCTTTTCAATTTGCCTACTTCTTGTCCTCCTCTCCTCTTGTTGGAGCTAAATTACCTAATTATGTCTTTTTGGAGCTAAATGGGCTAATTATCCCATTTTAGAGGAAAATAAGCTAAATATATAATATTCATGAGCTAACCAAGGTTCTTATGCCATTTTGAGCTTATTATGGTATTTTGGAGCTAAACGTGCTAATTATGTCATTGTTGGGGAAATTAAAGCAAGGATAATATGAAAGAGGAGAAGAAAGAGGAGGAGGAGGAGAAGAAGAAGAAATCAATAAGAAGGAGGAGAAGGAGGAGGAGAAGGACTAGAAGGTCCTTGGCTTTCTCCTTCTCCTCCTCCTCCTCCTCCTTCTCCTTCTTCTCTTCTTCTTCTTCTTCTTCTTCTTCTTCCTCTTCTTCTTTCTTTTCATTTTTCCTATTTCTTCTCCTCTTCTCCTCTTGTTGGAGCTCAATTACCTAATTATGTGTTTTTGGAGCTAAATGGGCTAATTATCCCATTTTAGAGGAAAAAAAGCTAAGTATATAATATTCATGAGCTAACCAAGGTTCTTATGCCATTTTGAGCTTATTATGGTATTTTGTAGCTAACTGGGCTAATTATGTTATTTTTTGGGAAATTAAAGCAAGGATAATATGAAAGAGGAGAAGAAAGAGGAGGAGGAGGAGAAGAAGAAGAAATCAAGAAGAAGGAGGAGAAGGAGGAGAAGGAGGAGGAGGAGAAGGACTAGAAGGTCCTTGGCCTTCTCCTTCTCCTCCTCCTCCTCCTCCTTCTCCTTCTTCTCTTCGTCTTCTAAATCTTCTTCTTCTTTCTTTTCATTTTTCCTATTTCTTCTCCTCTTCTCCTTTTGTTGGAGCTAAATTACCTAATTATGTCTTTTTGGAGCTAAATGGGCTAATTATCCTATTTTAGAGGAAAACAAGCTAAGTATATAATATTCATGAGCTAACCAAGGTTCTTATGCTATTTTGAGCTTATTATGGTATTTCGGAGCTAAATGGGCTAATTATGTCAGTGTTGGGGAAATTAAAGAAAGGATAATATGAAAGAGGAGAAGAAAGAGGAAGAGGAGGAGAAGAAGAAGAAATCAAGAAGAAGGAGGAGAAGGAGGAGGAGGAGAAGGACTAGAAGGTCCTTGGCCTTCTCCTTCTCCTCCTCCTCCTCCTCGTTCTCGTTCTTCTCTTCTTCTTCTTCTTCTTCTTCTTTCTTTTAATTTTGCCTATTTTTTCTCCTCTTGTTGGAGTTAAATTACCTAATTATGTCTTTTTGGAGCTAAATGGGCTAATTATCCCATTTTAGAGGAAAACAAGCTAAGTATATAATATTCATGAGCTAACCAAGGTTCTTATGCCATTTTGAGCTTATTATGGTATTTTGTAGCTAAATGGGCTAATTATGCCATTTTTGGGGAAATTAAAGCAAGGATAATATGAAAGAGGAGAAGAAAGGGGAGGAGGAGGAGAAGAAGAAGAAATCAAGAGGAAGGAGGAGAAGGAGGAGAAGGAGGAGGAGGAGAAGGACTAGAAGGTCCTTGGCCTTCTCCTTCTCCTCCTCCTCCTCCTTTTTCTCCTTCTTCTCTTCTTCTTCTAAATCTTCTTCTTCTTTCTTTTCATTTCGCCTATTTCTACTCCTCTTCTCCTCTTGTTGGAGCTAAATTACCTAATTATGTCTTTTTGCAGCTAAATGGGTTAATTATCCCATTTTAGAGGAAAACAAGCTAGGTATATAATATTCATGAGCTAACCAAGGTTCTTATGCCATTTTGAGCTTATTATGGTATTTTGGAGCTAAATGGGCTAATTATGTCATTGTTGGGGAAATTAAAGCAAGCATAATATGAAAGAGGAGAAGAAAGAGGAGTAGGAGGAGAAGAAGAAGAATTCAAGAAGAAGGAGGAGAAGGAGGAGAAGGAGGAGAAGGAGGAGGAGGAGAAGGACTAGAAGGTCCTTGGCCTTCTCCTTCTCCTCCTCCTCCTCCTCCTTCTCCTTCTTCTCTTTTTCTTCTTCTTCTTCTTCTTCTTCTTCTTCTTTCTTTTCAATTTGCCTACTTCTTGTCCTCTTCTCCTCTTGTTGGAGCTAAATTACCTAATTATGTCTTTTTGGAGCTAAATGGGCTAATTATCCCATTTTAGAGGAAAACAAGCTAAGTATATAATATTCATGAGCTAACCAAGGTTCTTATGCCATTTTGAGCTTATTATGGTATTTTGGAGCTAAACGGGCTAATTATGTCATTGTTGGGGAAATTAAAGCAAGGATAATATGAAAGAGGAGAAGAAGGAGGAGGAGGAGGAGAAGAAGAAGAAATCAAGAAGAAGGAGGAGAAGGAGGAGGAGGAGAAGGACTAGAAGGTCCTTGGCCTTCTCCTTCTCCTCCTCCTCCTCCTCCTTCTCCTTCTTCTCTTCTTCTTCTTCTTCCTCTTCTTCTTTCTTATCATTTTTCCTATTTCTTCTCCTCTTCTCCTCTTGTTGGAGCTCAATTACCTAATTATGTCTTTTTGGAGCTAAATGGGCTAATTATCCCATTTTAGAGGACAACAAGCTAAGTATATAATATTCATGAGCTAACCAAGGTTCTTATGCCATTTTGAGCTTATTATGGTATTTCGTAGCTAAATGGGCTAATTATGTCATTTTTGGGGAAATTAAAGCAAGGATAATATGAAAGAGGAGAAGAAAGAGGAGGAGGAGGAGAAGAAGAAGAAATCAAGAAGAAGGAGGAGAAGGAGGAGAAGGAGGAGGAGGAGAAGGACTAGAAGGTCCTTGGCCTTCTCCTTCTCCTCCTCCTCCTCCTCCTTCTCCTTCTTCTCTTCTTTTTCTAAATCTTCTTCTTCTTTCTTTTCATTTTGCCTATTTCTTCTCCTCTTCTCCTCTTGTTGGAGCTAAATTACCTAATTATGTCTTTTTGGAGCTAAATGGGTTAATTATCCCATTTTAGAGGAAAATAAGCTAGGTATATAATATTCATGAGCTAACCAAGGTTCTTATGCCATTTTGAGCTTATTATGGTATTTTGGAGCTAAATGGGCTAATTATGTCATTGTTGGGGAAATTAAAGCAAGCATAATATGAAAGAGGAGAAGAAAGAGGAGGAGGAGGAGAAGAAGAAGAAATCAAGAAGAAGGAGGAGAAGGAGGAGGAGGAGAAGGACTAGAAGGTCCTTGGCCTTCTCCTTCTCCTCCTCCTCCTCCTCCTTCTCCTTCTTCTCTTTTTCTTCTTCTTCTTCTTCTTCTTCTTCTTTCTTTAAAATTTGCCTACTTCTTGTCCTCTTCTCCTCTTGTTGGAGCTAAATTACCTCATTATGTCTTTTTGGAGCTAAATGGACTAATTATCCCATTTTAGAGGAAAACAAGCTAAGTATATAATATTCATGAGCTAACCAAGGTTCTTATGCCATTTTGAGCTTATTATGGTATTTTGGAGCTAAACGGGCTAATTATGTCATTGTTGGGGAAATTAAAGCAAGGGTAATATGAAAGAGGAGAATAAAGAGGAGGAGGAGGAGAAGAAGAAGAAATCAAGAAGAAGGAGGAGAAGGAGGAGGAGGAGAAGGACTAGAAGGTCCTTGGCCTTCTCCTCCTCCTCCTCCTCCTCCTCCTCCTTCTTCTCTTCTTCTTCTTCTTCCTCTTCTTCTTTCTTTTATTTTTCCTATTTCTTCTCCTCTTCTCCTCTTGTTGGAGCTCAATTACCTAATTATGTCTTGTTGGAGCTAAATGGGCTAATTATCCCATTTTAGAGGAAAACAAGCTAAGTATATAATATTCATGAGCTAACCAAGGTTCTTATGCCATTTTGAGCTTATTATGGTATTTTGTAGCTAAATGGGCTAATTATGCCATTTTTGGGGAAATTAAAGCAAGGATAATATGAAAGAGGAGAAGAAAGAGGAGGAGGAGGAGAAGAAGAAGAAATCAAGAAGAAGGAGGAGAAGGAGGAGAAGGAGGAGGAGGAGAAGGACTAGAAGGTCCTTGGCCTTCTCCTTCTCCTCCTCCTCCTCCTCCTTCTCCTTCTTGTCTTCTTCTTCTAAATCTTCTTCTTCTTTCTTTTCATTTTGCCTATTTATTCTCCTCTTCTCCTCTTGTTGGAGCTAAATTACCTAATTATGTCTTTTTGGAGCTAAATGGGTTAATTATCCCATTTTAGAGGAAAACAAGCTAGGTATATAATATTCATGAGCTAACCAAGGTTCTTATGCCATTTTGAGCTTATTATGGTATTTTGTAGCTAAATGGGCTAATTATGTCATTTTTGGGGAAATTAAAGCAAGGATAATATGAAAAAGGACAAGAAAGAGGAGGAGGAGGAGAAGAAGAAGAAATCAAGAAGAAGGAGGAGAAGGAGGAGAAGGAGGAGGAGGAGAAGGACAAGAAGGTCCTTGGCCTTCTCCTTCTCCTCCTCCTCCTCCTCCTCCTTCTTCTCTTCTTCTTCAAAATCTTCTTCTTCTTTCTTTTCATTTTGCCTATTTCTTCTCCTCTTCTCCTCTTGTTGGAGCTAAATTACCTAATTATGTCTTTTTGGAGCTAAATGGGTTAATTATCCCATTTTAGTGGAAAACAAGCTAGGTATATAATATTCATGAGCTAACCAAGGTTCTTATGCCATTTTGAGCTTATTATGGTATTTTGGAGCTAAATGGGCTAATTATGTCATTGTTGGGGAAATTAAAGCAAGCATAATATGAAAGAGGAGAAGAAAGAGGAGGAGGAGGAGAAGAAGAAGAAATCAAGAAGAAAGAGGAGAAGGAGGAGAAGGAGGAGGAGGAGAAGGACTAGAAGGTCCATGGCCTTCTCCTTCTCCTCCTCCTCCTCCTCCTTCTCCTTCTTCTCTTTTTCTTCTTCTTCTTCTTCTTCTTCTTCTTCTTCTTTTTCTTCTTCTTCTTCTTCTTTCTTTTCAATTTGCCTACTTCGTCTCCTCTTCTCCTCTTGTTGGAGCCAAATTACCTAATTATGTCTTTTTCGAGCTAACTGGGCTAATTATCCCATTTTAGAGGAAAACAAGCTAAGTATATAATATTCATGAGCTAACCAAGGTTCTTATGCCATTTTGAGCTTATTATGGTATTTTGGAGCTAAACGGGCTAATCATGTCATTGTTGGGGAAATTAAAGCAAGGATAATAAGAAAGAGGAGAAGAAAGAGGAGGAGGAGGAGAATAAGAAGAAATCAAGAAGAAGGAGGAGAAGGAGGAGGAGGAGAAGGACTAGAAGGTCCTTGGCCTTCTCCTTCTCCTCCTCCTCCTCCTCCTTCTCCTTCTTCTCTTCTTCTTCTTCTTCTTCTTCCTCTTCTTCTTTCTTTTCATTTTTCCTATTTCTTCTCCTCTTCTCCTCTTGTTGGAGCTCAATTACCTAATTATGTCTTTTTGGAGCTAAATGGGCAAATTATCCCATTTTAGAGGAAAACAAGCTAAGTATATAATATTCATGAGCTAACCAAGGTTCTTATGCCATTTTGAGCTTATTATGGTATTTTAGAGCTAAACGGGCTAATTATGTCATTGTTGGGGAAATTAAAGCAAGGGTAATATGAAAGAGGAGAAGAAGGAGGAGGAGGAGGAGAAGAAGAAGAAATCAAGAAGAAGGAGGAGAAGGAGGAGGAGGAGAAGGACTAGAAGGTCCTTGGCCTTCTCCTCCTCCTCCTCCTCCTCCTCCTTCTCCTTCTTCTCTTCTTCTTCTTCTTCCTCCTCTTCTTTCTTTTCATTTTTCCTATTTCTTCTCCTCTTCTCCTCTTGTTGGAGCTCAATTACCTAATTATGTCTTGTTGGAGCAAAATGGGCTAATTATCCCATTTTAGAGGAAAACAAGCTAAGTATATAATATTCATGAGCTAACCAAGGTTCTTATGCCATTTTGAGCTTATTATGGTATTTTGTAGCTAAATGGGCTAATTGTGCCATTTTTGGGGAAATTAAAGCAAGGATAATATGAAAGAGGAGAAGAAAGAGGAGGAGGAGGAGAAGAAGAAGAAATCAAGAAGAAGGAGGAGAAGGAGGAGAAGGACGAGGAGTAGAAGGACTAGAAGGTCCATGGCCTTCTCCTTCTCCTCCTCCTCCTCCTCCTTCTCCTTCTTCTCTTCTTCTTCTAAATCTTCTTCTTCTTTCTTTTCATTTTGCCTATTTATTCTCCCTTCTCCTCTTGTTGGAGCTAAATTACCTAATTATGTCTTTTTGGAGCTAAATGGGTTAATTATCCCATTTTAAAGGAAAACAAGCTAGGTATATAATATTCATGAGCTAACCAAGGTTCTTATGCCATTTTGAGCTTATTATGGTATTTTGTAGCTAAATGGGCTAATTATGTCATTTTTGGGGAAATTAAAGCAAGGATAATATGAAAAAGGAGAAGAAAGAGGAGGAGGAGGAGAAGAAGAAGAAATCAAGAAGAAGGAGGAGAAGGAGGAGAAGGAGGAGGAGGAGAAGGACTAGAAGGTCCTTGGCCTTCTCCTTCTCCTCCTCCTCCTCCTCCTTCTCCTTCTTCTCTTCTTCTTCAAAATCTTCTTCTTCTTTCTTTTCATTTTGCCTATTTCTTCTCCTCTTCTCCTCTTGTTGGAGCTAAATTACCTAATTATGTCTCTTTGGAGCTAAATGGGTTAATTATCCCATTTTAGAGGAAAACAAGCTAGGTATATAATATTCATGAGCTAACCAAGGTTCTTATGCCATTTTGAGCTTATTATGGTATTTTGGAGCTAAATGGGCTAATTATGTCATTGTTGGGGAAATTAAAGCAAGCATAATATGAAAGAGGAAAAGAAAGAGGAGGAGGAGGAGAAGAAGAAGAAATCAAGAAGAAGGAGGAGAAGGAGGAGAAGGAGGAGGAGGAGAAGGACTAGAAGGTCCATGGCCTTCTCCTTCTCCTCCTCCTCCTCCTCCTCCTTCTCCTTCTTCTCTTTTTCTTCTTCTTCTTCTTCTTCTTCTTCTTCTTTCTTTTCAATTTGCCTACTTCGTGTCCTCTTCTCCTCTTGTTGGAGCTAAATTACCTAATTATGTCTTTTTCGAGCTAAATGGGCTAATTATCCCATTTTAGAGGAAAACAAGCTAAGTATATAATATTCATGAGCTAACCAAGGTTCTTATGCCATTTTGAGCTTATTATGGTATTTTGGAGCTAAACGGGCTAATCATGTCATTGTTGGGGAAATTAAAGCAAGGATAATAAGAAAGAGGAGAAGAAAGAGGAGGAGGAGGAGAATAAGAAGAAATCAAGAAGAAGGAGGAGAAGGAGGAGGAGGAGAAGGACTAGAAGGTCCTTGGCCTTCTCCTTCTCCTCCTCCTCCTCCTTCTCCTTGTTCTCTTCTTCTTCTTCTTCTTCCTCTTCTTCTTTATTTTCATTTTTCCTATTTCTTCTCCTCTTCTCCTCTTGTTGGAGCTCAATTACCTAATTATGTCTTTTTGGAGCTAAATGGGCTAATTATCCCATTTTAGAGGAAAACAAGCTAAGTATATAATATTCATGAGCTAACCAAGGTTCTTATGCCATTTTGAGCTTATTATGGTATTTTGTAGCTAAATGGGCTAATTATGCCATTTTTGGGGAAATTAAAGCAAGGATAATATGAAAGAGGAGAAGAAAGAGGAGGAGGAGGAGAAGAAGAAGAAATCAAGAAGGAGGAGACGGAGGAGGAGGAGGAGGAGAAGGACTAGAAGGTCCTTGGCCTTCTCCATCTCCTCCTCCTCCTCCTCCTTCTCCTTCTTCTCTTCTTCTTCTAAATCTTCTTCTTCTTTCTTTTCATTTTGCCTATTTCTTCTCCTCTTCTCCTCTTGTTGGAGCTAAATTACCTAATTATGTCTTTTTGGAGCTAATTGGGTTAATTATCCCATTTTAGAGGAAAACAAGCTAGGTATATAATATTCATGACCTAACCAAGGTTCTTATGCCATTTTGAGCTTATTATGGTATTTTGAAGCTAAATGGGCTAATTATGTCATTGTTGGGGAAATTAAAGCAAGGATAATATGAAAGAGGTAAAGAAAGAGGAGGAGGAGGAGGAGAAGAAGAAATCAAGAAGAAGGAGGAGAAGGAGGAGAAGGAGGAGGACGAGAAGGAATAGAATGTCCTTGGCCTTCTCCTTCTCCTCCTCCTCCTGCTTCTCCTTCTTCTCTTCTTCTTCTTCTTCTTCTTCTTCTTCTTCTTTCTTTTCATTTTGCCTATTTCTTCTCCTCTTGTTGGAAATAAATTACCTAATTATGTCTTTTTGGAGCTAAATGGGCTAATTAGCCCATTTTAGAGGAAAACAAGCTAAGTATATAATATTCATGAGCTAACCATGGTTCTTATGCCATTTTGAGCTTATTATGGTATTTTGGAGCTAAATGGGCTAATTATGTCATTGTTGGGGAAATTAAAGCAAGGATAATATGAAAGAGGAGAAGAAAGAGGAGGAAGAGGAGAAGAAGAAGAAATCAAGAAGAAGGAGGAGAAGGAGGAGAAGGAGGAGGAGGAGAAGGACTAGAAGGTCCTTGGCCTTCTCCTTCTCCTCCTCCTCCTCCTTCTCCTTCTTCTCTTCTTCTTCTTCTTCTTCTTCTTCTTCTTCTTCTTTCTTTTCATTTTTCCTATTTCTTCTCCTCTTCTCCTCTTGTTGGAGCTCAATTACCTAATTATGTGTTTTTGGAGCTAAATGGGCTAATTATCCCATTTTAGAGGAAAACAAGCTAAGTATATAATATTCATGAGCTAACCAAGGTTCTTATGCCATTTTGAGCTTATTATGGTATTTTGGAGCTAAATGGGCTAATTTTGTCATTGTTGGGGAAATTGAAGAAAGGATAATATGAAAGAGGATAAGAAAGAGGAGGAGGAGGAGAATAAGAAGAAATCAAGAAGAAGGAGGAGAAGGAGGAGAAGGAGGAGGAGGAGAAGGACTAGAAGGTCCTTGGCCTTCTCCTTCTCCTCCTCCTCCTCCTTCTCCTTCTTCTCTTCTTCTTCTTCTTCTTCTTCTTCTTTCTTTTCATTTTGCCTATTTCTTCTCCTCTTCTCCTCTTGTTGGAGCTAAATTACCTAATTATGTCTTTTTGGAGCTAAATGGGTTAATTATCCCATTTTAGAGGAAAACAAGCTAAGTATATAATATTCAAGAGCTAACCAAGGTTCTTATGCCATTTTGAGCTTATTATGGTATTTTGGAGCTAAATGGGCTAATTATGTCATTGTTCGGGAAATGAAAGAAAGCATAATATGAAAGAGGAGAAGAAAGAGGAGGAGGAGGAGAAGAATAAGAAATCAAGAAGAAGGAGGAGAAGGAGGAGAAGGAGGAGGAGGAGAAGGACTAGAAGGTCCTTGGCCTTCTCCTTCTCCTCCTCCTCCTCCTTCTCCTTCTTCTCTTTTTCTTCTTCTTCTTCTTCTTCTTCTTTCTTTTCAATTTGCCTACTTCTTGTCCTCTTCTCCTCTTGTTGGAGCTAAATTACCTAATTATGTCTTTTTGGAGCTAAATGGGCTAATTATCCCATTTTAGAGGAAAACAAGCTAAGTATATAATATTCATGAGCTAACCAAGGTTCTTATGCCATTTTGAGCTTATTATGGTATTTTGGAGCTAAACGGGCTAATTATGTCATTGTTGGGGAAATTAAAGCAAGTATAATATGAAAGAGGAGAAGAAAGAGGAGGAGGAGGAGAAGAATAAGAAATCAAGAAGGAGGAGAAGGAGGAGGAGGAGAAGGACTAGAAGGTCCTTGGCCTTCTCCTTCTCCTCCTCCTCCTCCTTCTCCTTCTTCTCTTCTTCTTCTTCTTCTTCCTCTTCTTCTTTCTTTTCATTTTTCCTATTTCTTCTCCTCTTCTCCTCTTGTTGGAGCTCAATTACCTTATTATGTCTTTTTGGAGCTAAATGGGCTAATTATCCCATTTTAGAGGAAAACAAGCTAAGTATATAATATTCATGAGCTAACCAAGGTTCTTATGCCATTTTGAGCTTATTATGGTATTTTGTAGCTAAATGGGCTAATTATGTCATTTTTGGGGAAATTAAAGCAAGGATAATATGAAAGAGGAGAAGAAAGAGGAGGAGAAGGAGAAGAAGAAGAAATCAATAAGAAGGAGGAGAAGGAGGAGAAGGAGGAGGAGGAGAAGGACTAGAAGGTCCTTGGCGTTCTCCTTCTCCTCCTCCTCCTCCTCCTTCTCCTTCTTCTCTTCTTCTTCTAAATCTTCTTCTTCTTTCTTTTCATTTTGCCTATTTCTTCTCCTCTTCTCCTTTTGTTGGAGCTAAATTACCTAATTATGTCTTTTTGGAGCTAAATGGGTTAATTATCCCATTTTAGAGGAAAACAAGCTAGGTATATAATATTCATGAGCTAACCAAGGTTCTTATACCATTTTGAGCTTATTATGGTATTTTGGAGCTAAATGGGCTAATTATGTCATTGTTGGGGAAATTAAAGCAAGGATAATATGAAAGAGGAGGAGGAGGAGCAGAAGAAGAAATCAAGAAGAAGGAGGAGAAGGAGGAGAAGGAGGAGGAGGAGAAGGAATAGAAGGTCCTTGGCCTTCTCCTTCTCCTCCTCCTCCTCCTGCTCCTTCTTCTCTTCTTCTTCTTCTTCTTCTTCTTCTTCTTCTTCTTCTTTCTTTTCATTTTGCCTATTTCTTCTTCTCTTGTTGGAAATAAATTACCTAGTTATGTCTTTTTGGAGCTAAATGGGCTAATTATCCCATTTTAGAGGAAAACAAGCTAAGTATATAATATTCGTGAGCTAACCATGGTTCTTATGCCATTTTGAGCTTATTATGGTATTTTGGAGCTAAATGGGCTAATTATGTCATTGTTGGGGAAATTAAAGCAAGGATAATATGAAAGAGGAGAAGAAAGAGGAGGAGGAGGAGAAGAAGAAGAAATCAAGAAGAAGGAGGAGAAGGAGGAGAAGGAGGAGGAGGAGAAGGACTAGAAGGTCCTTGGCCTTCTCCTTCTCCTCCTCCTCCTCCTTCTCCTTCTTCTCTTCTTCTTCTTCTTCTTCTTCTTTCCTTTCATTTTTCCTATTTCTTCTCCTCTTCTCCTCTTGTTGGAGCTCAATTACCTAATTATGTCTTTTTGGAGCTAAATGGGCTAATTATCCCATTTTAGAGGAAAACAAGCTAAGTATATAATATTCATGAGCTAACCAAGGTTCTTATGCCATTTTGAGCTTATTATGGTATTTTGGAGCTAAATGGGCTAATTTTGTCATTGTTGGGGAAATTAAAGAAAGGATAATATGAAAGAGGATAAGAAAGAGGAGGAGGAGGAGAATAAGAAGAAACCAAGAAGAAGGAGGAGAAGGAGGAGAAGGAGGAGGAGGAGAAGGACTAGAAGGTCCTTGGCCTTCTCCTTCTCCTCCTCCTCCTCCTTCTCCTTCTTCTCTTCTTCTTCTTCTTCTTCTTCTTTCTTTTCAGTTTGCCTATTTCTTCTCCTCTTCTCCTCTTGTTGGAGCTAAATTACCGAATTATGTCTTTTTGGAGCTAAATGGGCTAATTATCCCATTTTAGAAAAAAAACAAGCTAAGTATATAATATTCAAGAGCTAACCAAGGTTCTTATGCCATTTTGAGCTTATTATGGTATTTTGGAGCTAAATGGGCTAATTATGTCATTGTTGGGGAAATTAAAGCAAGCATAATATGAAATAGGAGAAGAAAGAGGAGGAGGAGGAGAAGAAGAAGAAATCAAGAAGAAGGAGGAGAAGGAGGAGGAGGAGAAGGACTAGAAGGTCCTTGGCCTTCTCCTTCTCCTCCTCCTCCTCCTCCTTCTCCTTCTTCTCTTCTTCTTCTTCTTCTTCTTCTTCTTCTTCTTTCTTTTCAATTTGCCTACTTCTTTTCCTCTTCTCCTCTTGTTGGAGCTAAATTACCTAATTTTGTCTTTTTGGAGCTAAATGGGCTAATTATCCCATTTTAGAGGAAAACAAGCTAAGTATATAATATTCATGAGCTAACCAAGGTTCTTATGCCATTTTGAGCTTATTATGGTATTTTGGAGCTAAACGGGCTAATTATTTCATTGTTGGGGAAATTAAAGAAAGGATAATATGAAAGAGGATAAGAAAGAGGAGTAGGAGGAGAATAAGAAGAAATCAAGAAGAAGGAGGAGAAGGAGGAGAAGGAGGAGGAGGAGAAGGACTAGAAGGTCCTTGGCCTTCTCCTTCTCCTCCTCCTTCTCCTTCTCCTTCTTCTCTTCTTCTTCTTCTTCTTCTTCTTTCTTTTCATTTTGCCTATTTCTTCTCCTCTTCTCCTCTTGTTGGAGCTAAATTACCTAATTATGTCTTTTTGGAGCTAAATGGGCTAATTATCCCATTTTAGAAAAAACAAGCTAAGTATATAATATTCATGAGCTAACCATGGTTCTTATGCCATTTTGAGCTTATTATGGTATTTTGGAGCTAAATGGGCTAATTATGTCATTGTTGGGGAAATTTAAGCAAGCATAATATGAAAGAGGAGAAGAAAGAGGAGGAGGAGGAGGAGAAGAAGAAATCAAGAAGAAGGAGGAGAAGGAGGAGGAGGAGAAGGACTAGAAGGTCCTTGGCCTTCTCCTTCTCCTCCTCCTCCTCCTCCTTCTCCTTCTTCTCTTCTTCTTCTTCTTCTTCTTCTTCTTCTTCTTTCTTTTCAATTTGCCTACTTCTTTTCCTCTTCTCCTCTTGTTGGAGCTAAATTACCTAATTTTGTCTTTTTGAAGCTAAATGGGCTAATTATCCCATTTTAGAGGAAAACAAGCTAAGTATATAATATTCATGAGCTAACCAAGGTTCTTATGCCATTTTGAGCTTATTATGGTATTTTGGAGCTAAACGGGCTAATTATGTCATTGTTGGGGAAATTTAAGCAAGGATAATATGAAAGAGGAGAAGAAAGAGGAGGAGGAGGAGAAGAAGAAGAAATCAGGAAGAAGGAGGAGAAGGAGGAGGAGGAGAAGGACTAGAAGGTCCTTGGCCTTCTCCTTCTCCTCCTCCTCCTCCTCCTTCTCCTTCTTCTCTTCTTCTTCTTCTTCTTCCTCTTCTTCTTTCTTTTCATTTTTCCTATTTCTTCTCCTCTTCTCCTCTTGTTGGAGCTCAATTACCTAATTATGTCTTTCTGGAGCTAAATGGGCTAATTATCCCATTTTAGAGGAAAAGAAGCTAAGTATATAATATTCATGAGCTAACCAAGGTTCTTATGCCATTTTGAGGTTATTATGGCATTTTGGAGCTAAATGGGCTAATTATATCATTGTTGGGGAAATTAAAGCAAGGATAATATGAAAGAGGAGAATAAAGATGAGGAGGAGGAGAAGAATAAGAAATCAAGAAGAAGGAGGAGAAGGAGGAGGAGGAGGAGAAGTACTAGAAGGTCCTTGGCCTTCTCCTCCTTCTCCTCCTCCTCCTCCTCCTCCTTCTTCTTCTCTTCTTCTTCTTCTTCTTCTTTCTTTTCATTTTTCCTATTTCTTCTCCTCTTCTCCTCTTCTCTTCTTCTTGGAGCTAAATTACCTAATTATGGCATATTGAAGCTAAATGGGCTAATTATGTCTTTTTGGGGAAAGTAAAGCAAGGATAACATGAAAGAGGAGAAGAGAAACTTACCGTAGTGGTCATCAAGGAGGAGAAACACCACGGTTGCTTGTGGCGGCTTCGGTTGGAGACGGTTGCCCTGGAGAAGGGTCGTGCGATGCCGCTCGGGAGTTATTCTGCACAGAAGATATTTTGCAATGTCTCAGTTAGCATGATGACACTCAATTATTAATACTAGTTTATAATGAAACTCACCGTGCCAATCGAAGAGAAGACGGGCATCGGCGGAGGCACTTGACCGCTCTTCTCGCACAGACCCTGAATAGTGGGTCGTATTAGTTAGTAATGAAACAGACATTACACACATGATTTGGCTAATGTGAAAAAAAACATACAACAAAAAGCTCGTACAGGGCCCGTTGCCCGCCTCATTCCGGGCCCTCTCCTCCTCAAGCAATCGTGTCGTGGTCTGGTCCCTCTCATCAAGAGCAACCTGAAGAGCAGCGTGGCTTGCCAATCTCTCTTTCTCAAGAGCAGCCTGGTTTGCCGCTCTCTCTTTCTGAAGAGCAGCCTGAAACACCATTCCTTGTTACCACAGTAATGATCTATGGTGACACACATAATGAAATGGATGAAAGTGTTCTTAGTCCGTACAACTAACCTCGATGGCAAGTTCGACTGGCCCTGGACGATGCGTTATCTCAGGACAGCTGCTCGACTGGCACGCCTTGATCTTCGGAAGAGTGAGTGGACAACGTATTATCCCATATCCAATGGATATCGAGCCATGGGGCCTCCCGCGACCAGATATCATCACCAGCTCTGGATCCAAAGGTTCCTGGCTAGGGTTAAAGTCATCCCCTTTCGTAGCCTTCCCCGCGTCCCTGTATGCCACGAGCTTCTGGTGGGATGATATGTTGGTGAAGTTATTGGGATCATCGAGGTCAGACTCAGAGAATGCCTTCGCCTTCTTGTACGAGGCAGTATGGGCCATGCCATAAAGGTCGTACAAGTGTGGCATCTCAGTCTTATTGTGATGTGCCTAAAAGAGAGGAACACAATATTAGCATCAAGAATGAATTGCATGAATCATGAAGCAAATCACATACCCAGTTTCGTCCAAACTGAAGTAAGTTGGCGCTGCCTTGATGGTGTGGCGCACCAACCATTTGGCTACGCCGATCCTTCGCATTCTCGTGGACGGCTCGCCAGCTGCGTGTGCACCACTCATCAACCAACGCCTCCCAACAATCCATCTTATCCGCACACCATCTCGGGGGCACCTGTAAGTTATTAGAAAGAATTTTCAGCACTACGCGTATGAATGAAATCAAGAAAACTATGTAGAAGGACTTAAGAATAGGTAATTACCTTCATGTATTGCTCCTTCTTCAGAAACTTTCCGCGGCAATCCTTCTTCTGCTTCTTAATACCACGCATGGCATAGTAATCTCGAATACCCTACGGCCGAGCCTCGTGGCGCAAGTTCTTCTTCTTCTTCTTATTATTATTATTATTATTATTATTATTTTCTTTTTTCCTCTTATTCTTCTCTTCCTCTCCTATTTTTCTTCTTCTTCTTCTTCTTCTTCTTCTTCTTCATCTTTCTTCTCCTTCCCTTCCTTTTCCTTCTTCTTCTTTTCCTTCTTCTTCTTATTTTTTCTTCTCCTTTCTCCTTCTTCTTCTTCTTCTTTCTCCTTCTTCTTCTTCTCCTTCTTCTTTCTTCTCCTTCTTCTTTCTTCTCCTTCCCTTCCTTTTCCTTCTTGTTCTTCTTCTTATTCTTCTTCTTCTTCTCCTTCCCTTCCTTTTCCTTCTTCTTCTTCTTCTTTTTTCTTCTTCTTCCCTTCCTTTTCCTTTTAACCCCCCTGTTCGTGCGCCACCACAACATAAGCCCCCCTATTTGCCTGGCTCCCTTTTAACCCCCCAGTTGTGCTAACGATGTTGCTAATGGCCCCCTTTGAGTTGATTAGCTCTACATTAAGCAAATAATAGCACAGACTAGTCTAATTATTTTCTAAAATGACAAAAATGCCCTCCCTCATCTAGTATAAGTCACACGAGCTGGGCAGAAGCTGCTCCCGTTCTTTGCTCGTTACCCTCCCTGACCTAGCCACCCCAAGTGCTGCTGCGCCTCGCCTCCGCCGCAGCTGCCCCAGCCGCCGCATCTGCCCGAGCCGCCCCATCTCCATTTCTGCTCCAAGGTAAGGCAAGCCTCTTCCCTTCCCTAGCCGCCCCATTGCTGCTACACCAACAAAGTCTGCATCAAAAGGAAAGAAGAAGAACATGACTCCAGAGAAGAACATATTAAGTGAACTGTGAACTCGTTTGTGCTGCCATGAACTACTTTTGCTGCTGCTACACCAACAAAGTCTCCAGCAAAAGGAAAGAAGAAGAAGATGACTCCAAAGAAGAAGAAATTAAGTGAACTGTGAACTAGTTTTGTCTATTGATGTACCCATTTGTTATTTATCCATTGACAAATCTGTTAAACATTGCAAAGGGGGGCATCAGCTACAGCATGGTGAAAACTGGGGGTTAAAAGGGAGCCAGGCAAACAGGGGGGCTTATGTTGTGGTGGCGCACGAACAGGGGGGTGATAATCAATTCTCCCCTTCTTATTTTCCTTCTTCTTCTTATTTTTTTCTTCTCCTTTCTCCTTCTTCTTCTTCTCCTTTCTCCTTCTTCTTCTTCTCCTTTCTCCTTCTTCTTCTTCTCCTTTCTCCTTCTTCTTCTTGTCCTTTTCTTCTTTACTAAACAGGAAACTAACCTAACTTAACCTAAACTAAAACTAAACCTAAACTAAACTAATTTAACAACCTAACTAACTAGCCTAACTAACCTAATAAACTAAAAAACTAACCTAATTAATTTAACATAAATAAAAATAAGGAAAAAAATGGGGGACTCACCAACGGGGGCGGCTGGGGCGTCGGGGCTGCGAGGAGGACGGGTGCGACGGGGCAGTGGGGCGTCACCGGGGGCAGTGCGGCGACGGGGGGAAGTGGTGGCGGCGGGGCGGCTGTGGAGGCGACAGGGGCGACAGGGGCGGCGGCGCAACGATGGTGGCAGCGGCAGTGGGGGCGAGGTTGGGAGAGAGACAGAGGGGCGACAGGGGCGACAGGGGCGGCCGCGGGGCCGACAGGGGCGGCGACGCGACGGGGGCGGGGGCGCGACGGTGGTGGCGGCGGCCATTACAGAGAGAGGGGCGCGCGGGGTGGGGAGAGAGAGAGGGGTGCGTGGGGTGACAGTTACAAAGAGAGAGAGGGGCGGGGTGATGGGGGGGGAAGGAGCCGTTAATGGTGTTAGAGCATTGGCGTCTGCCGACGGACGGCAAAGAGTCTAGACTCTTTGCCGTTTGCCTCCGGACTCTTTGCCGTCCGCTAGCTTACGGCAAAGGTCCGACTCCGGTTTGACCTAGCCACCCCGCGGTCAGCTGAGCCTATCTATATCTTTGTCGTCTGCCTCTGGACTCTTTGTTGTCCTCTAGCAGACGGCAAAGATGTGACAGATGGCAAAAAGGCTTTATGCCATCAACCTATGATTTTCCGTCTGTTTTGCTGAAGCTGACGGCAAAGACACTCATTGCCATCAGCTAGCAGACGGCAAAGACTAGGCAGATGGCAAAAAACTGTTTTCCAGTAGTGATTAGGGCTGATTTGAGACAACTTTGCCACGGCAGCCCGACCACATACCTCCACAGTTTTTCCTCTAGATCGCGTTTCAGCGGAGCTCGGGCGGAGCCCTTCTGAGATAAGATCACCACCAACCTCCGGAGCGTCGTCATGCTGCCGGAGAACTCATCTACCTCTCCATCTCTCTTGCTGGATCAAGAAGGCCGAGATCATCGTCGAGCTATACGTGTGCTGAACACGGAGGTGCCGTCCGTTCGGCACTAGATCGGAGCGGATCGTGGGACGGATCGCGGGACGGTTTGTGGGACGGTTCGCGGGGCGGATCGAGGGAAGTGAGGATGTTCCACTACATCAACAGCGTTTATTAACGCTTCTCATGAGTGATCTACAAGGGTACGTAGATCGGAAATCCCCTCTGGTAGATGGACATCACCATGATAGGTCTTCGTGCGCGTAGGAAAATTTTGTTTCCCATGCGACGCTCCCCAACAGTGGCATCATGAGCTAGGTTCATGCGTAGATGTCATCTCGAGTAGAACACAAAAGTTTTTGTGGACGGTGATGTGCGATTTGCTGCCCTCCTTAGTCTTTTCTTGATTCCGCGATATTGTTGGATCGAAGCAGCTCAGACCGACATTATTCGTACGCTTACGAGAGACTGGTTTCATCGCTACGAGCAACCCCGTTTCTCAAAGATGACTGGCGAGTGTCGGTTTCTCCAACTTTAGTTGAATCGGATTTCACCAAGGAGGTCCTTGGATGAGGTTTAATAGCAATTCATACATCTCCGTTGTGGTGTTTGCGTATGTAAGATGCGATCCTACTAGATACCCATGGTCACCACGTAAAACAAGCAACAACAATTAGAGGATGTCTAACTTGTTTTTGCATGGTATTCTTGTGATGTGATATGAATGATGATGTGATGTGATATATTGGATGTATGAGATGATCATGTTGTAATAGTTAATATCGACTTGCACGTCGATGGTACGGCAACCGGCAGGAGCCATAGGGTTGTCTTTAAACTAATCTTTGTGCTTGCAGATGCGTTTACTATATTGCTAGGATTTAGCTTTAGTAGTAATAGCATGAGTAGCACGACAACCCCGATGGCGACACGTTGAATGAGATCATGGTGTGGCGCTGGTGACAGAAGATCGTGCCGGTGCTTTGGTGATGGAGATCAAGAAGCACGTGATGATGGCCATATCATGTCACTTATGAATTGCATGTGATGTTAATCCTTTTATGCACCTTATTTTGCTTAGAACGACGGTAGCATTATGAGGTGATCTCTCACTGAAATTTCAAGAAGAAATTGTGTTCTCCCCGACTGTGCACCGTTGCTACAGTTCGTCGTTTTGAGACACCACGTGATGATCGGGTGTGATAGACTCAACGTTCACGTACAACGGGTGCAAAACAGTTGCACACGCGGAACACTCGGGTTAATCTTGACAAGCCTAGCAGGTGCAGACATGGCCTCGGAACACATGAGACGGAAAGGTCGATCATGAATCATATAGTTGATATGATTAGCATAGGGATGCTTACCACTGAAACTATCCTCAACTCACGTGATGATCGGACTTGAGCTAGTGGAATTGGATCATGAACTACTCAAATGACTAGAGAGATGTACTTTTTGAGTCGGAGTTTAGCAAGTAATTTGATTAAGTTAAACTCTAATTATCTTGAACATAGTCTAAGTCCACTTTGAATATATTTGTGTTGTAGATCAATGGCTCACGTGACAGTCACCCAGAATTTTAATACGTTCCGAGAGAAAGCTAAGTTGAAAGATGATGGAAGCAACTTTGTAGACTGGGCTCGTAATCTTAAGTTGCTCCTACAAGCTGGGAAGAAGGATTATGTCCTTAATGCTGCTCTAGGAGATGAACCACCCGCTACAGCTGACCAAGATGTTAAGAACGCTTGGTTAACACGTAAGGAGGACTACTCAGTAGTTCAATGTGCAGTCTTGTATGGCTTGGGCCGGGACTTCAACGTCGCTTTGAGCGTCATGGAGCATATGAGATGTTCCAGGAGTTGAAGTTTATCTTTCAGAAGAATGCCTGGATCGAGAGGTATGAGACCTCCGATAAATTCTATGCCTGCAAGATGGAGGAGAATTCATCTGTCAGTGAACATCTGCTCAAAATGTCTGGGTACTCAAACCATCGAGGTGAGCTGGGGATTGAACTCCTTCAAGAGGCTATCACTGACAGAATTCTTCAATCGCTGCCACCAAGCTATAAGGGCTTCGTGTTGAACTATAACATGCAAGAGATGAACAAGTCACCCGGCGAGTTATTCGCGATGCTGAAAGTCGCAGAGTCAGAACTCCGTAAAGAGCATCAAGTGTTGATGGTGAATAAGACCACTAGTTTCAAGAGAAACGGCATAGGAAAGAAGGGTAATTCAATGAAGAGCGGCAAGCCTGTTGCCAATCCGACGAAGAAACCCAAAGCTGGACCTAAGCCTAAAATGGAGTGCTATTATTGCAAGGGTATGGGTCACTGGAAGCGTAACTGCCCCAAGTATATGGCTGATAAGAAGGGGGCCAAAGAAAAATCAGGTATATTCGATAAACATGTTATTGGTGTGTACTTAACCAGCTCTCGTAGTAGTGCCTGGGTATTCAATACCGGTTCTGTTGCTCATATTTGCAACTCGAAACAGGAACTGCGGAATAAGCGAAGGCTGGCAAAGGATGAAGTGACGATGCACGTGGTAAATGGTTCCAAGGTAGATGCAATCGCCGTCGGCACAGTTTCACTTCAGTTACCATCAGGATTAGTTATGAACTTAAATAATTGTTATTTAGTGCCTGCGTTAAGCATGAACATTATATCTGGATCTTGTTTATTGTGAGACGGTTACTCGTTTAAGTCAGAGAATAATGGTTGTTCTATTTCTATGAGTAATATCTTTTATGGTCATGCACCCAATGTGAGAGGATTGTTCATATTGAATCTTGATAGTGATAATACACATATATATAACATTGAGACCAAAAGAGTTAGAGTTCACAATGATAGCGCCATGATTTTATGGCACTGCCGCTTATGTCATATTGGTGTAAAGCGCATGAAGAAAATCCATATTGATGGACTTTTGGAGTCACTTGACTTTGATCCACTTGACACGTGCGAACTATGCCTCATGGACAAGATGACTAAAACTCCGTTCTCCGGAACAATGGAGCGTGCAAGTGACTTGTTGGAAATCATACATACCGATGTATGTGGTCCGATGAGTGTGGAGGCACGCGGCGGATTTCATTATTTTCTCACCTTCACTGACGATTTGAGTAGATATGGTTATGTCTACTTGATGAAGCACAAGTCTGAAACATTTGAAAAGTTCAAGCAATTTCAAAGTGAAGTTGAAAATCATCGTAACAAGAAGATCAAGTTCCTATGGTCTGATCATGGGGGTGAATATCTGAGTTTCGAGTTTGGTGCTCACTTAAGACAATGTGGAATTGTTTCACAGTTGACACCGCCTGGAACACCACAACGTAATGGTGTGTCCGAACGTCGTAATCGTACATTATTAGAGATGGTGCGATCTATGATGCCTCTTACCGATTTGCCATTATCGTTTTGGGGTTATGCATTAGAAACAGGTGCATTCACTTTAAATAGGGCACCATCAAAATCCGTTGAGACGACACCATACGAACAGTGGTATGGCAAAAGACCAAAGTTGTCGTTTCTTAAAGTTTGGAGATGTGATGCTTATGTCAAAATGCTTCAGCCTGAAAAGCTGGAACCCAAAGCCGAAAAGTGCGTCTTCATAGGTTACCCGAAAGAAACAGTTGGGTATACCTTCTATCTCAAATCCGAGGGAAAAGTGTTTGTTGCGAAGAACGGAGCTTTTCTCGAGAAGGAGTTTCTCTCGAGAGAATTGAGTGGGAGGAAGATAGAAGTAGATGAGGTTGTCGAACCTCTCATCCCTCTGGATGGTGGCCCAGGGCAAGGGGAAACCCCTGTCGTTGCGATGCTGGTTGAGGAGGAAGTTAATGATGATGATCATGAAACTCCGGATGAAGTTCCTATCGAACCTCATAGGTCGACGAGACCACGTACTACACCAGAGTGGTATGGTAATCCCGTCTTATCAATTATGTTGTTGGACAACAATGAGCCTGCGAATTATGAAGAAGCAATGCTGGGCCCGGATTCCAACAAATGGCTGGAGGCCGTGAAGTCCTAGATAGGATCTTTGTATGAAAACAAAGTGTGGACTTTGGAAGTACTACCTCAAGGCCGCAAGGCTATTCAGAACAAATGGATCTTTAAGAAGAAGACGGACACTGACGGTAATGTGACCGTTTATAAAGCTCGACTTGTGGCAAAGGGTTTTTCACAATTTCGAGGGATTGACTAGGATGAGACATTCTCACCCGTAGCGATGCTTAAGCCCGTCCAAATCATGTTAGCAATAGTTGCATTTTTCGAGATGTCAAAACGGCGTTCCTTAAAGGTTTCCTTAAGGAAGAGTTGTGTATGATGCAACCCGAAGGTTTTGTTGATCCTAAAAATGCTAACAAAGTGTGCAAGCTCTAGAGATCCATTTATGGACTGGTGCAATCATCTCGGAGTTGGAATAAACGCTTTGATGAGGTGATCAAAGCATTTGGGTTTATACAAGTGGTTGGAGAATCTTGTATTTACAAGAAAGTGAGTGGGAGCTCTGTGGCGTTTCTTATATTATATGTGGATGATATATTGCTTATTGGAAACAACATGGAGTTTTTGGAGAGCATAAAGGATTACTTGAATAAAAGTTTCTCTATGAAGGACCTAGGAGAAGCTGCTTACATTCTAGGCATTAAGATCTATAGGGATAGATCGAAACGCCTGATAGGACTTTCACAAAGCACATACCTTTGTAAAGTTTTGAAGAGGTTCGAAATGGAATAGTCCAAGAAGGGGTTCTTGCCAGTTTTACAAGGTACGAGATTGAGTAAGACTTAGTGCCCAACAACTGATAAAGATAGAGAGCATATGAGCACCGTCCCCTATGCTTCAGCCATAGGTTCTATCATGTATGCAATGCTGTGCACAAGACCGGACGTTAGCCTGGCCATAAGTATGGCAGGCAGGTTCCACAGTAATCCAGGAGTGGATCACTGGAGGGCGGTCAAGAATATCCTAAAGTACCTAAAAAGGACTAAGGAGATGTTTCTCGTGTATGCAGGTGACGAAGAGCTCACCGTAAAAGGTTACGTCGATGCAAGCTTTGACACAGATCCAGACGACTCTAAGTCGCAGACCGGATACGTATGTATTCTTATTGGGGGTGCGGTAAGCTGGTGCAGTTCCAAGCAAAGCGTCGTAGCTGATTCTACATGTGAAACGGAGTACATGGCTGCCTCAGAGGTAGCTAAGGAAGGTGTCTGGATGAAGCAGTTCATGACGGATCTTGGAGTGGTGCCGAGTGCACTGAATCCAATAACCCTCTTTTGTGACAACACGGTTGCCATTGCCTTAGCAAGGGAACCACGGTTTCACAAAAAGACCAGACACATCAAACGACGCTTCAACCTCATCCGCCACTACATCGAGGAGGAGGACGTGAATATATGCAAAGTGCACACGGATCTGAATGTGGCAGACCCGCTGACTAAACCTGTTCCACGGGCAAAGCATGATCAACACTAGAACTGTATGGGTGTTAGATTTATTACAATGTAATTCACATGGCGATGTGAGAACTAGATTATTGACTCTAGTGCAAGTGGGAGACTGTTCGAATTATGCCCTAGAGGCAATGATAAATAAGTTATTATTATAATTCCTCTATCAAGATAAATTGTTTATTATCCATGCTATAATTGTATTGAATGAAGACTTAGATACATGTGTGGATACATAGACAAAACACTGTCCCTAGCAAGCCTCTAGTTGGCTAGCCAGTTGATCAAGGATAGTCAGGGTCTTCTGACTATGTACAAGGTGTTGTTGCTTGATAACTGGATCACATCATTGGGTGAATCATGTGATGGACTAGACCCATACTAATAGACGTAGCATGTTGATCGTGTCATTTTGTTGCTACTGTTTTCTGCGTGTCAAGTATTTATTCCTATGACCATGAGATCATATAATTCAATGACACCGGAGGAATGCTTTGTGTGTATCAAACGTCACAACGTAACTGGGTGACTATAAAGATGCTCTACAGGTATCTCCGAAGGTGTCCGTTGAGTTAATATGGATCAAGACTAGGATTTGTCACTCCGTGTGACGGAGAGGTATCTCAGGGCCCACTAGGTAATACAACATCACACACAAGCCTTGCAAGCAATGTGACTTACTGTATGTCACAGGATCTTGTATTACGGAACGAGTAAAGAGACTTGCTGGGAAACGAGATTGAAATAGGTATGCGGATACCGACGATCGAATCTCGAGCAAGTAACATACCAAAGGACAAAGGGAATGACATACGAGATTATATGAATCCTTGGCACTGAGGTTCAAACGAAAAGTTCTTTGTAGAATATGTAGGATACATAGAAAAAACACTATCCCTAGTAAGCCTCTAGTTGACTAACTCGTTGATCAAAGATGGTTAAGGTTTCCTAGCCATAGACAAGTGTTGTCACTTGATAACGGTATCACATCATTAGGAGAATGATGTGATGGACAAGACCCAAACTATAAGCGTAGCATATGAACGTGTCAGTTTATTGCTACTGTTTTCTGCATGTCAATGTATATGTTCCTATGACCATGAGATCATGCAACTCCCGGACACCGGAGGAATACCTTGTGTGTATGAACCGTCGCAACGTAACTGTGTGACTATAAAGGTGCTCTACAGGTATCTCCGAAGGTGTCTGTTGGGTTGGCGTGAATCAAGAGTCGGATTTGTCACTCCGTATGACGGAGAGGTATGTCGGGGCCCACTCCGTAATACAACATCACAATAAGCCTTGCAATCAATGTGACTAAGGAGTTAGCCACGAGATCTTGTATTACGGAACGAGTAAAGAGACTTGCCGATAACTAGATTGAACTAGGTATAGAGATACCGACGATCGAATCTCGGGCAAGTGACTTACCGAAGGACAAAGGGAACATCATATGGGATTAACTGAATCCTTGACATAGAGGTTCAACCGAAAAAGATCTTCGTAGAATATGTAGGATCCAATATGGGCATCGAGGTCCCGCTGTTGGTTATTGACCGGAGAGTGTCTCAGGTCATGTCTGCATAGTTCTCGAACCCGCAGGGTCTGCACACTTAAGGTTCGTTTACGTTTCGGTATAGTTGAGTTATATGTGTTGGTGAACGAAGGTTGTTCGGAATTCAGGACTTCACGAGGAGATCCGGAATGGTCCGGAGGTAAAGACTGTTGGAATTATGCCCTAGAGGCAATGATAAATAAGTTATTATTATAATTCTTGTATCAAGATAAATCATTTATTATCCATGCTATATTGTATTGAATGAAGACTTAGATACATGTGTGGATACATAGACAAAACACTGTCCCTAGCAAGCCTCTAGTTGGCTAGCCAATTGATCAAGGATAGTCAGGGTCTTCTGACTATGTACAAGGTGTTGTTGCTTGATAACTGGATCACATCATTGGGTGAATCATGTCATGGACTAGACCCAAACTAATAGACGTAGCATGTTGATCGTGTCATTTTGGTGCTACTGTTTTCTGCGTGTCAAGTATTTATTCCTATGATAATGAGATCATATAACTCACTAACACCGGAGGAATGCTTTGTGTGTATCAAACGTCACAACGTAACTCGGTGACTATAAAGATGCTCTACAGGTATCTCGGAAGGTGTCCATTGAGTTAATATGGATCAAGACTGGGATTTGTCACTCCGTGTGACGGAGAGGTATCTCGGGGCCCACTCGGTAATACAACATCACACACAAGCCATGAAAGCAATGTGACTTATTGTAAGTCACGGGATCTTGTATTACGGAACGAGTAAAGAGACTTCTCGTTAAACGAGATTGAAATAGGTATGCAGATACTGACGATCGAATCTCGAGCAAATAACGTACCAAAGGACAAAGGGAATGACATACGGGATTATATGAATCCTTGGCACCGAGGTTAAAACGAAAAGTTCTTCGTAGAATATGTAGGATCCAATATGAGCATCCAGGTCCCGCTATTGGATATTTACCGAGGAGTCCCTCGGGTCATGTCTACATAGTTCTCGAACCCGCATGCTCTGCACACTTAAAGTTCGGCGTTGTTTTATGCGTATTTAAGTTATATGGTTGGTTACGGAATGTTGTTCGGAGGCCCGGATGAGATCACAGACGTCACGAGGGTTTTTGGAATGGTCCGAAGATGAATATTGATATATAGGATGACCTCATTTGATTACCGAAAAGTTTTCTGCATTACCGGGAATTTACCGGGAGTGACGAATGGGTTCCGGATGATCACCGGGGGGGGGCAGCCCACCCCGGGGAAGCCCATGGGCCTTAGGGGTGCCGCACCAGCCCTTAGTGGGCTGGTGGGCAAGCCCAAGAAGGCCCCTGCGCAGGATAAGAGAAAATCAAAGAGAAAAGAAAAAAAGGGGGAAGTGGGAAAGAAGGGAAGGACTCCACCTTCCCATCCTAGTTGGACTAGGATTGGAGGAGGATTCCTCCTCCCCCCTTCGGCCGACCCCCTTGGGTCTTCTTGAGCCTAAAGGCAAGGCCCCTCCCCTCCCTCCTATATATACTGAGGTATTAGGGCTGATTTGAGACAACTTTGCCACGGTAGCCCGACCACATACCTCCACGGTTTTTCCTCTAGATCGTGTTTCTGCGGAGCTCGGGCGGAGCCCTGCTGAGATAAGATCATCACCAAGCTCCGGAGCGCCGTCATTCTGCCGGAGAACTCATCTACCTCTCCGTCTCTCTTGCTGGATCATCGAGCTGTACGTGTGTTGAACGCGGAGGTGTCGTCTATTCAGCACTAGATCGGAGCGGATCATGGCACGGATCACGGGACGGTTCGCGGGGCGGATCGAGGGACGTGAGGACGTTCCACTACATCAACCGCGTTTATTAACACTTCTGGTGTGCGATCTACAAGGGTACGTAGATCGGAAATCCCCTCTCGTAGATGGACATCACCATGATAGGTCTTCGTGCGCGTAGGAATTTTTTTGTTTCCCATGCGACGCTCCCCAACAAAGACTGATATGTAGGAAGTCCAGTTTTGGTCACCGAAAAAGTTTCGGGCTCATCGGTAGTGTATCGGGAGTGCTGGGAGGGTGCCGGGGGACCATCGGGAGGGGTGTCATGCCCCGAGGGGCCTTATGGGCCATGGGAGGAGACAAACCAGCCCCTAGTTGGCTGACATAAGCTCCCGCTAAGGCCCATGAGGTTTGAGAAGTAAACAAACCCAAAGGTGGAAAAGGTGGAAAGGGTTTCCAAGTGGACAGGAGGAATCCTACTCCTAGTAGGATTGGAGTAGGACTCCTCCACCTCCAATTTCGGCCAAACCTTGAGGGTTTGAGGCTGCCTCCTCCCCTCCCTCCCTCCTATATATACTAGAGGTTTTAGAGGTGATGGCTAACCCTAATTGCCACGTGCTCCCTCTACTTCTCTCTAGATCTGTTTCTCCTCTAGTCTAGTTCGGTAGTGCTTAGGTGAAGCCCTGCTCGATTAGTTCACCACCACCACCACCACCACGCCGCCGTGCTAGAGAACTCATCTATCTCGCCGCCCCATCTTGCTGGTTCAAGAAGGCGGGGATCGTCATCGACCTGTACGTGTGCTGAAAGTGGAGGTGCCGTCCGTTCGACACTAGATCTGGATGGATCGTGAAGGGATAGCGGGACGGATTGTGATGAGATCGCGGGACGGGCTGCGATTTGCATCGCGAAGATGTTCCACTACATCAACCGCGTTATATACGCTTCCGGTTAGCAATCTACAAGGGTATGTAGATGCACTCTCCCCTCTCGTAGATGATCATCACCATGGATAGGTATTGCTGTGCGTAGGATTTTTTTGTTTCCCATGCGACGTTCCCCAACAAGGCTGACATCCGGTCTAGCGCACAACGTTGCATACATGATAGACCCTATAGCTAAAGCATAGGGGATGACACTCGTCGTTTCTCTATCTTCTGCAGTCACTCGGCATTGAGTCTTACTCACCTTATACCTTGTAACACAGGCAAGAACCCCTTCTTGGATTGTGCCATTTTTAACTTCTTCAAAATCTTATCAAGGTATGTGCTTTGTGAAAGTCCTATTAGGCGTCTTGATCTATCTCTATAGAGCTTAATGCCTAATATGTAAGCAGCTTCTCCTAGGTCCTTCATTGAAAAACTTTTATTCAAGTAATCCTTTACGCTTCAAAAGTTCTGTATTGTTTCCAATCAGCAATATGTCATCCACATATAATATTAGAAACTCTATTGGGCTCCCACTCACTTTTTTGTAAATACAAGCTTCTCCAAAAACTTGTATAAACCCGAACGCCTTGATCACCTCATCAAAGCGTTGATTCCAATTCCAAGATGCTTGCACCAGTCCATAAATGGATCGTTGGAGCTTGCACACTTTGTTAGCATTCTCTGGATCGGAAAAACCTTCCGGTTGCATCATATACAACTCTTCCTCAAGAAACCCGTTAAGGAACGCTGTTTTGACATCCATCTGCCAAATTTTATAATCGAAAAATGCAACTATTGCTAACATGATTCTGACGGAGTTAAGCATCGCTACTGGTGAGGAAGTCTCATCATAGTCAACTCCTTGAACTTGTGAAAAACCCTTTGCCACAAGTCGACCTTTATAGACGGTTACATTACCATTCACGTCCGTCTTCTTCTTAAAGATCCATTTGTTCTGAATGGTCTTTCGGCCTTCAGGTAATACTTCCAAAGTCCATACATTGTTTTCATACATAGATCCTATCTTGGATTTCATGGCCTCTAACCATTTGTTGGTATCCGGGCCACCATTGCTTCTCCATAGATCGCAAGTTCATTGTTTTCTAACAACATGATTGATAAGACATGATTCCCGTACCACTCACGAGCAGTACGTACCCTTGTCGACCTACGAGGTCCGATAGCAACTTGATCTGAAGTTTCATGATCATCATCATTAGCTTCCTCTTCAACTCGTGTAGCCACGACAAAAACTTCTTTCTGTCCTGGGCCACCATCTGGTTGAAGCAAAGGTTCTACAACCTCATCAAGTTCTATCTTCCTCCCAGTTAATTCTTTTGAGAGAAACTCTTTCTCAAGAAAAGCTCTGTTCTTAGAGACAAACACTTTGCCCTCGGATCTGAGATAGAAGCTATACCCAACTATCTCTTTTGGGTAACCTATGAAGACGCACTTTTCCGCTTTGGGTTCCAGCTTTTCAGGTTGGAGCTTTTTGACATAAGCATCACATCCCCAAACTTTAAGAAACGACAACTTTGGCTTCTTGCCATACCACAGTTCATATGGCGTCTTCTCAACGGATTTTGATGGTGCGCTATTTAAAGTAAATGCAGTTGTCTCCAATGTATACTCCCAAAACGATAACGACAAATCAGTAAGAGACATCATAGAACACGCCATATCTAATAAAGTACGATTATGATGTTCGGACACACCATTAACCTGTGGTGTTCTAGGCGGTATCAAGTGTGAAACAATTCCACATTGTCTTAAGTTAGCACCAAACTCATAACTCAGATATTCACCTCCTCGATCAGATCGTAGGAATTTGATCTTCTTGTTATGATGATATTCAACTTCACTCTGAAATTGCTTGAACTTTTGAAACGTTTCAGACTTGTGCTTCATTAAGTAAATATAACCATATCTACTCAAATCATCTATGAAGGTGAGAAAATAACGGTATCCACCGCACACCTCTGTGCTCATCGGTCCACTCACATCAATATGTATGATCTCCAACAAGTCACTTGCACGCTCCATTATTCCGGAGAACCAAGTCTTAGTCATCTTGCCCATCAGACATGGTTCGCATATGTCAAATGATTCAAAATCAAGTGACTCCAAAAGTTAATCAGCATGGAGTTTCTTCATGTGTTTTACACCAATATGACCTAAGCGGCAGTGCCACAAGAAAGTGCTGCTATTATTATCAACTCTACATCTTTTGGTCTCAATGGTATGTATATGTGTATCATCACTATCGAGATTCAACATGAATAAGCCCCTCACATTGGGTGCATGACCGTAAAAGATATTACTCATATAAATAGAACAATAATTATTCTCTGACTTAAATGAGTAACCGTCTCGCAATAAACAAGATCGAGATATAATGTTCATGCTTAACGCAGGCACTAAATAACATTTATTTAGATTCATCACTAATCCCGATGGTAACGGAAGTTAGATCGTGCCGACGGCGATCACATCAACCTTGGATCAATTTCCCACGCGCATCGTCACTTCATCCTTCACCATCCTTTGCTTATTCCCCAGTTCGTGTTTCGAGTTGCAAATGTGAGCAACTGAACCGGTATCAAATACCCAGGCACTACTACGAGAGATGGTGAGGTACAATCAATAACATGTATATCAAATATACCTTGTTTGGCGTTGTCTGCCTTCTTATCGGCTAGATACGTGGGGCAGTTTCGCTTCCAGTGACCAGTCCCCTTGCAAATGTGAGCAACTGAACCGGTATTAAATACCCAGGCACTACTACGAGAGATGGTGAGGTACAATCAATAATATGTATATGAAATATACCTTGTTTGGCGTTGTCCGCCTTCTTATCGGCCACATACTTGGGGCAGTTTCGCTTCCAGTGACCAGTCCCCTTGCAGTAATAACACTCAATTTCCGGCTTGGGTCCAGCCTTGGGTTTCTTCGTCAAAGGGGCAATAGCCTTGCCACTCTTCTTGGAGTTACCCTTATTGCCCTTGCTGTTTTTCTTGACTTATTGACCATCACAGTTGATGTTCTTTCTGGATTTCTGACTCAGCGACTTTTAGCATCACAAACAACTTGGCGAGTGACTTATTCATCCCTTGCATGTTATAGTTCAACACGAAGCTCTTATAGCTAGGTGGCAGTGACTGAAGAACTCTATCACTGCTAGCCTCTTGCAGGAGAGCCATCCCCAGCTCAGCTAGACGGTTAGAGTACCCAAACATTCTGAATATGTGTTCACTGACAGACTCGTTCTCCTCTATTTTGCGAGCATAGAACTTATCGGAGGTTTCATACCTCTCAATCCGGGAATTCTTCTCAAAGATAAACTTCAATTCCTGGAATGTCTCATATGCTCCATGACGTTCAAAAAGTCTTTGAAGTCCCGGTTCTAAGCAATACAAAACTGCACATCGAACTAATGAGTAGTCATCCTTACGCGACTTCAAAGTGTTCAAAACGTCTTGGGTTGCCGTTTCGGGTGGTGCATCACCTAGCGCCGCATCAAGGACATATTGCTTTTGGGCAGCCGTGAGGATAAGCCTCAGATTACGGGCCCGTTCAACAAAGTTGCTTCCATCATCTTTCAGCTTAGCTTTCTCTAGGAATGCATTAAAATTCAGGGTTGCTACTTCATGAACCATTGATCTACATCATCACGTGAGTTGAGTTTAATTTCAATGGTGAACATCTCCATGTTGCTCATATCAACTATATGATTCATGCTCGACCTTTCGGTCTTGTGTGTACATGCCAGGCTCGTCAAGTTTAACCCGAGTGTTCCGTGTGTGCAATTGTTTTGCACCCATTGTAAGTGAACGTAGAGTCTATCATACTCAATCATCACGTGGTGTCTCGAAGTGACGAACTGTTGCAACGGTTCACAGTTGGGGAGAACACAATTTTATCTTGAAATTTTAATGAGGGATCACCTTGTAATGCTACCGTCGTCCTAAGTAAAATAAGGTGCATAAAAGGATTAACAACACATGCAAATCATAAGTGGTATGATATGGCCATGAACTTGTGCTTCTTGATCTCCATCACTAAAGCACCGGGATGATCTCCATCGTCCCCAACGCCACACCATGATATTCATGATCTCCATCATCGTGCTGCCATCGAGGTTGTCGCACTAACTACTATGTTACTACTAAATCTACTACTAGTTATAAAGGAAAGCATCACCAAGCGCAAAATAATTAAAGACAACCCAATGGCTCCTACCGGTTGCCGTAGCATCGACGTGCAAGTCGATATTTTAACTATTACAACATGATCATCTCATACATCCAATATATCATATCATGTCTTTGGCCATATCACATCACATGCATACCCTACAAAACCAAGTTAGACGTCCTCTAATTTGTTGTTGCATATTTCACGTGGCTGGTACGGATATATGATGACGAGGTGATGTATATACTTCTCGCCCCTCGTTGGATACCCCAAGTGGAAGGTGGAGATGTAGTGGGCAGCAAATTTCCCTTACACGGAGACTGAGGAGGACTCCTAGGCTCAACGAGTAGGTGTCTCCTGTCCTGGTCAGTAAAAGACGTGGACCTGCACACATAACAAATAACTTTGCTCCCAACGAGTACAGAGAGGTTTTCAATCTCTACGGCCTTGTAGTTTGCAAAGGATCAAAACACAAGCGGGAAGGTAATAGTGATAGCAATGGAAAAGTAAATAAAGTGGAAAATAGTGGAGGTGTAAGCAATGATGGTGATATGGACCGGAGTCACATGTCGTTCACTAGTGATGTCTCTCTCCCAAAATACAATAAACAACTATGCTCGGGTAAACAAATCACAGTTGGGCAATTGACAGAATTATGATAGCACCGCAATGCTAATTATGCTCCTTGACAGTTAGAGGTTCAATAGTAATGGGCAATACGCCGTGAGAAGTAGACGGTTATCCATCATCATCTACTTACTAATCATCCACCTTGATATATCTATCCAGAACATCTCTCCGGTATTAAGTTGCGAGCCCCACCCAAAGTGTAAACTCAAAGCAACGAACAACTGCATTAACGAACTATGCGTAAGGTAAACAATCCTTGCAACCTTGGTCACAAACACCGTTGTTTTCTCCCTGGTGGCAACAAGCACATCCCCTAGTCTCATGTTTCTGTCACTCAAGCTAGACATTGAGGGGCCCGAACCCACAGTCATGCATAACGCTCCCTCTTGGAGTTACGATCTACTACTTGGCCAAAGTAATAAAAAGCAACGGAGAACATGCATGAATCACTAAGGAACATAATATAAAATGATAATCAAATATACAACTCATAACAATCTGAACATAATCTCATAATCCAGCGGATCCCAACAAACCGAGCATGACAATAGCAAGGGAATTACATAGATGCCTTGATCATGTAGAGCACCTCACAAGGACTAACCATTGAAGCACAAGATTGGAGAGAAGACATCACATAGCTACTGGTCATGGACTCATGGTCCAAGGGAAACTACTCACGACACATCCGGGAGGCGTCCATGGTGGTGGAGAAGCTCCCGGAGGTTAATCCTCCCTCTGGCAGGGTGTCGGGAAGAGGTCTCCTGACGCTCCCGATCTCGGAAGCGCTGAGGCGGCGGAACGATGGAGAAATTCGCGATTCCAGATAGTCTGCGAGGGTTTCCTCACGGAACACTAAATATATGCCAAAGGAGGGCACCGGAGGAGGTGGGGCCCACCGGCGACCTCCTGGCGTGGCCTGGGGCCTGGCCGCGCGAGCAGGCCACCTGGGAGGCCCATGGCCCCCCTTTGGCCCTCCTTCGGTGATCCCGAAGGTTCAGTTTAGCTGATTATTTTACATATTTTTCTGGATTTTTCGGGCTTTTGAAAATTGGGTAAAAGCCCGTGCAAAAAAGACATCAGCAGACAGAAACTCGCACTGGGTGCACTGAGTTAGTAGGTTAGTCCAAATATGTGTAAAATGATATAAAAGTGTAGCAAAACATGTAACAATGGCACCAAAAAGATCATGGAACAAGCAGAAATTTATCTATGTTTGGGACGTATCAACATCCCCAAGCTTAATTTCTGCTCGTCCTCGAGTAGATAAATGATAACACAATAATTTCTGATGTGACATGCTAACACACATATAATAACTTCAAAGTAAAGCAAGTGAGATATGCAATTCAAGTCAAGGCAATAAAAAGCAAGAGTTTATATCTAGTATGAATTTAGCAAAGTAAGAACATAAAGGTGCAAGAGCTCTCGTTGTCCGTGACTCGAATGTCTCCAAATGGTGTTTGCATGCAAAAAGTTGGAGATGGGTTCAGAGATAAAATATTTTTTTAATTGAGAACTCAATCTACTAAACCTCACACTTAGTCTCCTTTGGAATCTTATTTTGACTCATCCCCACACCACTTGTCAGGCACAAGTCAAAATGATCCTCTCCCTTTCGACTTTGAGGACTCATGCAATGGATGAGCGTAAGCAAGATATGTTCGCGCTTTGGATGGAAAATAGAATAATGATGGGGAAGGAATACAAAAAGGTGTGAAAGGCTAACATCAATGAGGACAACCATAAGCGAAAGAAAGCCAAATGATAGATATGATGTGAGGAGTAGGGATTGCCATGTAATGGATGCACATATGAGCTAAGGTAAGCTCTCCAATGGAACTAGTGGGGTGCACCTAACTTGTTTGCTCATGAAGACCTAGAGCTCATTTCAGGAGGCTAATCATTGGAATATGCAAACCAAGTTCTATAGTGTAAGGATACCCACATAGTTATGCATGAATGATAATCTCTATGTAGTACCAATATAGTAATGGAGTACGAGTGTGGATCTTTCAAAAGGAATAGTAGTGCTGCCCCCTTCTCTCTTTTTATTTCTTTTTATTTCTTTTTTTATTTTTCAATTTTTTGTGGCCTCTTTGGCTCTTTCTTTTTATCTCTCATTTATCCGCATTGGGATCATTTGTTTGTCCTCTTTGGGATCTTTCCCTCACTTAAGGGCAACACTCTATATTTTACATGAATAGAAAGAAAAATCATCACACTTTATAAGAAGTACTCAACATAAAGAGAAGTGAAAACTATCATGATGTATGCAAATGTATGCCTCTGCCAGTGTAGCATGATATGCAATTATACTAGCGCGTCATGTAGAAGTAATGAGGGCAAGGCCCAACTAGCATGCGACTCTATGATGAAGCAAAAACATGTATGACATGAATATCAAGCCATGACATGATGTATGTTACATGGCAATGTATCTCGGAAAGGCTATGGAAATGCCTTAATAGGTAGGTCTGGCGGCTGTTTTGGGGAAAGATATAAGGAGGCTTATGTATGACAGAGTGTATCATGTCATGGGTTTGGATGCACCGGCGGAGTTTGCACCAACTCTCAATGTGAGAAAGGGAAATGCACGGTACCGAGGAGGCTAGCAAAATATGGATGGCAGAAGTGCCCACAATCAAATACTCACATTAGTCCGAAGAACTCATACACTTATTATCGGTAACTCGCTCTAGTTAGGAAATTCACAAAGAGACAAGTACCCCGAGGAGGAATATTTGGGGGTTTGTTTATCCTTGCGCATCCTCGACTCATGGTAACGTGAGGGTACTCTATATATTCAACCCCTCAAGCGGTTAGTGATCAATTTAGTAGCTAGAGTTCTCAAGAAATTTTTAGTTTTTGAAAAACACACGGATTTCCCAAAATACGACACCTATCACTAATAGGCTCAAGCTCTTGGTTACCTACTTATGCAAGACACACAACTCAGTGCAACAAGCCAAATCTCTAAACAAGATAAGCATGATAGCTCAAGATAGTTCCAAAATCAACCTAAACAAAAGCACTTAAGAATATAATCATGAAAGCTAAGAGCTAAGCACGACAGTAGCTACAAAAAGATGAAGAACACACAAAAAGAATAAGCATGAAAACCTATGTTGTGTTCTAGAGTGGCATGGAGCATGTCTCTCTCTCAAACAAGGTAGGCTAGGTTCCGACTTGTTATGAACAACAAGCAAAACTAAAACAAACTAAAAAGTAAATAGCGGGACGCTGCAAGTATAGCACATATCATATGAAGTGATAAAAATATAGTATGGAGATGGACGGCCTAATGATTGTTGATAGAGAAGGGGATGCACGGGGGCATCCCCAAGCTTAGACGCTTGAGTCTCCTTTGAATATTTCTTGGGGTGCATGGGGGCATCCCCAAGCTTGAGCGTTTGACACTCCTTTATCTTCTTTCATCATTTCTCCCGTCGCAATACTTGAAAACACCCTTCATACAAAACTCATCATAAGCTGATTAGAGTAGTTAGTTCCCTTAATAAAATAATTCAATACCTTCTCGAGATAAAGATTCTCATGAAAAGATATTGATTCTCATGAATTCCAAAAGATTTTTGCAAATAAAAAGCAAGCTTAGGATCCGCAAAACAAGGAAACCACATGGTAGAATCTATGAAAAAGAGAACAACAGGTAGTAAATAATATATTAGGTTCACTTCTGAAACTCAAATGAAAAAACTCGGAACAGATGCCAGAAAGAAAATTATATACATCATGCTGTCAAAAAATTCAGATCAAAAAGATGAACTGGTGATTTTTGGCAATTTTTTCTATCAAGCAGACAAAATCTGTTTCTCGACAACATGTCACAATTCTTGATCTTTCTTGCAATCGGAGGCTATAACTTGACACAAAGATTAAAAACAAAGATACAATGATGTTGCTACAATAGTAACACACATCAAGACGACTAAAACAGAAAGTAAAAACATATTGGGCTGCCTCCCAACAAGCGCTTTCTTTTATGCCTTTGAGCTAGGCATAATGCAAGAAGGAGGATCAAAGTTCTTCAAAGTTGTCGGAATTATAAAGACCTTCAAACGGATCCTCAACAAGTTCATCCTCATTTTTTCTAGGGAATAGGTATGTACCATTCACTTTCCCTCGTAAGCGTATGTGTCCTTTACCTAAATCAATGAAGCCTCTCATGGCTCGGAGGAAGTCCCTTCCAAGGACTATATTCCCTTTGTTGGGCTCCATGATGGAGAAATCAATTGTTGCACTCCTTTTAGAGAATGTAACATGAACATCTTTTACCTTTCCCTGGATCTCAGAAATATCACCATTAGCATGTTCATGATAAGATGGAAAAGTTTCCATGTCTAACCCGAGAGAATCATAAACAACTTTTGGCATAGTAGAAACCATGGATCCAATATCACAATAAGCAAGGAAGTCTTGGTTAGAGATGCTAATTCTAACGAAAGGCTCCCAACCATCATCTATTTTCAAAATCTGCTCCTTATCAACCATGGGGTTCTCTATTTCTCTTAAATCTAGAGCATCTATTTTCCCTTCAATAGTAGCAAGTCTATCTATAATAGTGTCATAACCATGATTATAAACAAGATTGTTAGATAGACCATGTATAATATCAAGAGCTCTTGCCTCATCACACTCTAAGAAATCTCCTTGAGCTATAATATCAAGAGAGTGTTTGCACCATCTAAAGAGACCATGATAAAAATTTCTAAGCACAATTTTGATGGGTATCCAAGGCATAATCCTTTTGGGTGCTTCAGAAATTCTACCCCATGCTTCCTTCATATTTTCTCCATTCCTTTGATGGAAGTCTAGGACCTCAGATTCCTTCCACGAATCAAACCTTAACATGATTGACAACTAAAGCAAAGTAACTAATTTTTTTGTGGTTTTTGGGTATAAGACTCTAAAGCAAAAACTAGAAAGCAAACTAACAAGACTAAAAAGCAAAGGTAAAAGATAGTGTGCAACTCCCCTATCTTGAAGAGTGGAGTCCCCGACAACGGTGCCACAAATTCGCTTGATGACGAGGTGATGTATATACTTCTCTCCCCTCGTTGGATACCCCAAGTGGAAGGTGGAGATGTAGTCAGCAACAAATTTCCCTTACATGGAGACTGTAAAGTTTTATCGAACCAGGAGGACTCCTAGGCTCAACAAGTAGGTGTCTCCTGTCCTGGTCAGCAGAAGACATGGACCTGCACACATAACAAATAACTTTGCTCCCAACGAGTACAGAGAGGTTGCCAATCTCTCCAGCCTTGTAGTTTGCAAAGGATCAAAACACAAGCGGGAAGGTAATAGTGATTGCAACGGAAAAGTAAATAAAGAGGTAATTAGTGGAGGTGTAAGCAATGATGGTGATATGGACTGGAGTCACATGACGCTCACTACTGATGTCTCTCTCCCAAAAGACAATAAACAACTATGCAAGGGTAAACAAATCACAATTGGGAAATTGACAGAATTATGATCACACAACAATGCTAATTATGCTCCTTGATAGTTAGAGGTTCAATAGTAATGGGCAATACGCCGCGACAATTAGACCGTTTATTCATCAATATCTAATTACTAATCATCCACCTTGACATATCTATCCAGAACATCTCTCTGGTATTAAGTTGCGAACCCCACCCAAAGTGTAAACTCAAAGCAACGGACAACTGCATTAACGAACTATGCATAAGGTAAACAATCCTTGCAACCTTGGTCACAAGCACCGTTGCTTTCTCCCTGGTGGCAACAAGCGCATCCCCTAGCCTCATGTTTCTGTCACTCAAGCTAGACATCAAGGGGCCTGAATCCACAATCATGTATAACGCTCCCTCTTGCAGTTACGATCTACTACTTGGCCAAAGAAATAAAAAGCAATGGAGAACATGCATGAATCACTAAGGAACATAATATAAAAGGATAATCAAATATATATCTCATAACAATCTGAACATAATCTCATAATCCATCGGATCCCAACAACCAAGCATAGCAATAGCAAGGGAATTACATAGATGCCTTGATCATGTAGGGAAGCTCACAAGGACTAACCATTGAAGCACAAGATTGGAGAGAATACATCACATAGCTACTGGTCATGGACTGATAGTCCAAGGGAAACTACTCACGGCACATCCGGGAGGCGTCCATGGTGATGGAGAAGCTCCCGGAGGTCAATCCTCCCTCCGACAGGGTGCCGGGAAGAGGTCTCCTCACACTCCAGATCTCGGAAGCACTGCGGCGGCGGAATGATGGAGAAATTCGCAATTCCACATAGTCTCCGAGGGTTTCCTCACGTAACACTAAATATAGGCCAAAGGAGGGCACGGGAGGAGGTGAGGCCCACCAAGGTGACCTCCTGGTGCGGCCTGGGGCCTGGCCGCGCCAGCAGGGCACCTTGGTGGCCCCTGCCCCCCCTCTCGCCCTCCTTCGGTGATCCCGAAGCTTCTGTTTCGCTGTTTTTTATATATTTTTCTGGATTTTTTCGTGCTTCGGAAAATTGGGTAAAAGCCCATGCAAAAAAAGACATCAGCAGAAAGAAACCGGCACTGGGTGCACTGAGTGAGTAGGTTGGTACAAATATGTGTAAAATGATATAAAAGAGTAGCAAAACATGTAACAATGTCACCCCACAGATCATGGAACAAGCAGAAATTATAGATATGTTTGGGACGTATTAGTATCTAGTATGATCGCATATTACTTACGCAAAGCCACAACGGTGATATGCAAATTGCTATTTTACCTTCTCCAAGGACCTCCTTGGTCAAATCCGATTCAACTAAAGTTGAAGAAACACACACTCGCCAGTCATCTTTATGCAACAAGTTCCATGTTTGTCGTTGAAACCGGTCTCTCATAAGCGTACGAGTAATGTTGGTCTGGGCCGCTTCAATCCAACAATACCGCTGAATCAAGAAAAGACTAAGGAGGGCAGAAACTTGAACATCAACGCCCACAAACTCTTTCGTGTTCTACTCGAGATATCATCTATGCATGAACCTAGCTCATGACGCCACTGTTGGGGAACGTCGCATGGGAAACAAAAAAAATTCCTACGCACACGCAATACCTATCATGGTGATGATCATATACGAGAGGGGAGATCGGATCCCCATACTCTTGTAGATCGCTAACCGGGAAGCATTAAGAAATGTGGTTGATGTAGTCGAACGTCTTCTTGATCCGAATGGCAAGCGTCCCACGAACTCCATCCCGGTCTAGTACCGGACAAACGACACATCCGCATTGAGCACGCGTACAACTCGATGATGATCTCCGCCTTCTTGATACAACAAGAGAGCTGAGGAGGTAGCTGAATTCTCCGGCAGCACGATGACGTTGCGGTGATGGTTGTGGAGCTACTCCGGCACGGCTTCGCCGTGCCGTACTGAACTAGGTGCGGGGTGTCAAACTAGTGGTGGGAGAGAGGACTACACTAGGCTTGGGGTGCCGAAACCCTCTCTCAGCTCCACTATATATAGGTGGGAGGGAGTGGTGACGTCCTAGGGAAAATCCCTAGGATTCGACCGGCACAAGATGAGAGGGAGGAGTCCTCCTCCAACACAAATTGGAAGGAGGGGTCCTCCTTCCCCAATTCGGTTCGGCGTCCTCTCCTTTCCCTTCTTCTTCTTCGGACAAAGTGGCCCTTCTTGGGCTGGCCACCAGCCCACTAAGGGCTGGTGCACCACCCTTGGGCCTCTTTGGTTGTCTCCCAAGTGGGTGGCCCCTTCCGGTGGAACTCTGGAGCCCATTCGTCACTCCCGGTACTTTACCGGTAATGCCCGAAAACCTCGCGGAAGCCAAATGGATACTTCCTATATATCAATGTTTTCTATGGACCATAACGGAAACCCTCGTGACGTTTGGGATCTCATCCGGGACTCCAAACAGCCTTCGGTTACCAATATATATAATTCAACTATATCGAAGCGTCACCCAACCTTAAGTGTGCAGACCCTGCGGGTTCGAGAACTATGTAGACATGACGATACACTCTCCAGTCAATATCCAATAGCGGGACCTAGATGCCCATATTGGATTCTACATATTCTACGAAGATCTTTATCGGTTGAACCTCGATGTGAAGGATTCAGTTAATCCGTATATCATTCCCTTTGTCCTTCGATATGTTACTTGCACGAGATTCAATTGTGGGTATCTCCATAGCTATTTCAATCTCGTTACTAGCAGGTCTCTCTACTCATTCCGTAATATAAGATCCCGTGGCTAACTCTTTAGTCACATTGCTTGCAAGGCATGTTTGTGATGTTGTATTACCGAGTGGGCCCCGAGATACCTCTCCGTTATACACACTAACAAATCCCAGTCTTGATCCATGCTAACTCAACGGACACCTTCATAGATACCTTTACAACACCTTTATAGTCACCCAGTTACGTTGCGATGTTTGATACACACAAAGCATTCCTCCGGTGTGAGTGAGTTACATGATCTCATGGTCATAGGAATGTATACTTGACATTCACAAAACAATAGCAACAAAATAACACGATCACATGCTACGTTTATAGTTTGGGTCTTGTCCATCACATCATTCTCCTAATGATGTGATCCCGTAATCAAGTGAAAACACTTGTCTATGGCTAGGAAACCTTAACCATCTTTGATCAACGAGCTAGTCAACTAGAGGCTCACTAGGGACATTGTTTTGTCTATATATATCCGCACATGTATTTCTGTTTCCATTAAACAAAATTGTAGCATGGATAATAAACGATTATCTTGAAACAGGAAATATAATAATAACTATTTTATTATTGCTTCTAGGGCATATTTCCAACACGATGTGCCATTCAGAGCCGCGGTAGCACGACAACCGTGGCAGCTAGCCGGCGTCAGCCCTGCTGTTCCATTGGCCGACATTGCCCGAGCTCCCTCCTTGTGCCAGCTGGCCTGTGGACCCCTCCTGCATCATCGGCCAGCCTCGCCAGCCGCCCCCACTGTACGCTGAAGTCGTGCCGTGCCTGAGCACTAGCCACCATCGTCGTGCATACCGCCTGGCTTCGTCGAACCGACCAAGCCGTGCAGCACGGCCCGAGGCCCCACTCGCAAGCTGACTCCCCCCCCCCCCCCGTGCAGCAAGGCCACCCCTGGCGTACCCCAAAGCGCCGCCACATCGCCCCGGAAACAGTGGAGACGTACTACAATGGTTGTCGTCGTTCTTATCCTCGGAGCCGTCGGAACCGACCCTTCCAGCCTTTAAAAATCTCCCTACCCGATTTCTAAGTAGAATGGATCATCTCCCCCGACCGTAGGAAGCCCCGACCAACAGCAATTTGACCAGAGATGGTCACCTTGCCCACCTTCGACAGACTGGCCGCCGTCGCTCTCGAGCCGATTCAGGCCAAGCTAGAGCCTCCCCCTCTCCATGCCCTTCACTGCTAGCCTAGCCGTGACCTCTAGAACACATTTCTATCTTCAATTTCGCCCGGGAGCCATGGTGTGCGAAGCCCTAGCCATGCTTGAGGCTTCATGTGCCATTGGCAAAGCCATGCCCAGCATAGAGCTCACCGGCCACTGCTTCCCCCTCCATGCGGTGCAGCTTGTTCTCGTGAGTGCGTGGATGTACCGAGCGCCGAGAACGTGCCATGTGCCGTCGGCAATCATCTTCGGACTCGCCTGCTCTCTGCCTTGTTGTGCGCGGGAGGAAGAAGAAGAACCCGACAGGTGGGCCACGCCTGTCAGTGAGCCAGTCGTTGCCCTAGTGGTGCAACCCCGTCGCTGCGCTTTCCCGCTAAGGAAGCGCACTCCTGTAAGTGCGCATCCACCTTTCTCAAAACCTACTCTTGCTAAAACATTTTGTGTTTTTTGTTTTAATTAAAAATCCAACTTTGACCAAACTTTGACTCGCCATAACTTTTTAAATAAAACCCCAAATGAATTGATTCTTTTTCCTACCTCGCTCAAATTTCATCTACTTTATTTTAAGGTTTATTTCAAAAAATGCAAACAACTTTTATGTGTTGTTTTGGACTTGTGTGTTGAATTGTATTTTTTGCAAAATCGTAATTGGGTGAGAAGCAAATTATTTCAAGACCAATTGAGTGTGCACCACCCTTCCTCACTCCAAAGGAAAGCATCTTGAACTCTTATTTGTATTGAGATGTGTGATGTTTGTTGTGGTGCTGTGACGCCCTGAATTTAATTGTACGCTAATCATACACGCAAATGCGTACGATCAAACTCAAGGACTCACGGGAAGATATCACAACACAACTCTAGACACAAATAAAACATAGAAGCTTCATATTACAAGCCAGGGGCCTCGAGGGATAAAACACAAAAGCTCGATAAACACACGAGTCTGCGGAAGCAAGAAAATATCTGAGTACAGACATTAAACATGGGGTGCCTTAGAGAAGGCTAGCACAAAAGATACAACGATCGAACGAGGCCAGGCCTCCTGCCTGGGAGCCTCCTAACTACTCCTGGTCTTCAGCGGCCTCCATGTAGTAGGAGGCACCATCGGGGGACTCCATCTCCGGGGCTCCATCATCTGCTCGCAGCAACGAATCAAGGGGCAAAGGGGGAGCAAAGCAACGGTGAGTACTCATCCAAAGTACTCGCAAGTCTTACATTAGAACTATGCTAAGTATGCATCTGTATCAAAGAAGGGGTATATGTGTGGACTGACTGTAGCAATGCGGGAAAGAGAGAGAAGGCCTAGCCCTATGAAAGACTAGCATCTTCAGGGGTCTCGCAACAATAGACGAGAGTAGAGCAGGTAACACAAGTAATAGTCATATTGTTGCAGCAAAAAGAATATGAGTTCACGCCCAGAGATCCTTCCTAGACTCCCTGCGAGGAAGCAATCCCGGGGCAACAAATCTAGTTAAGTAACAATTGTAGTTGTATAAGATCAGGACACAACTCCAAGTCGTCCTGTAACCGTGGACACGGCTATTTGAATAGATAAGTTCTTCCCTGCAGGGGTGCACAACATATTTCCCGTCACGCTCAATAAAACTCTGGACGGACACACTTTTCTGGGTCATGCCTGGCCTCGGAATATCGACACGTCGCAGCCCCACCTAAGCTCAACAGAGAGGCCAGCCCGCCGGTCGAACTTCTTAGCACAAAGAGGTCGTGGGCCCACTTCCCTATGCGCTCCTGCACGATGCGTGGGCGGCCGACGTGAGTCCTACAACCCCTTATCACAAGCGCGATGCATCTCGGGACCACTCGGGCGCGCGTCGCTCCATCGCTGACGTCTGAAGAGCTTCGACTGATACCAAGACATCGAGTACCCATAATTCTTCCCACGCAGACGATTAGTGTGCAATAAGGCCTTTTGACAAACCCAGATCAAATACCCAAATCCATTATCATTTTAATTAAGTCAACGCCACATCCACGTGGGAATCCACCCGCCTAACATCTATTCATCGAAGATACCAGTAACATGGTCAAGTAACTGTGTGGTTGTAACATTAGGGGGAATCAGAGGTATCACCCTCGTTGGATTCCGAACGATGTATCCGTCAAGGAGGACTTAGAGGAATCACCCTCGAGGGTCCCACACTTGAGGGGTTAGACAACAGAGACATCGTCGGGAGTGGTGAAGGAGGAATCACCCTCGATAACCATGACCGAATAGCTGTACTACAGAGATATCATCAGGAGTACTTCGCGAGGTGTCACCCTCGGTACCCGATAGTAGCTCTATAGCGCCGCAGAACTAAGGGGGGTGTGAGTGCTGTGTTGGATCTGGCTCGTCGATCAAGGATTGAGACTTGATGACAAAGCGGGGCAACTGGACTAAGGGGTCTGAGGGGATGACTGCTCCACCTATACTAAGCAGATTAAAAGTGCAGTATTGAAAGTAACAATTCATCAAAATTAGGCTATGCATCAGATATAGGAGCTAACTACAACAGTAGCAAAATTCTAATGCAAGAAGGAAGAAGAAAGACATAGGCGATATAGGGATGATCAACGGGGGTTTGCTTGCCTTGTTGCTCTACGACAAAGGGCAGGTCGTCAGGGACGTAGATGTACCCGACAGCAACGTCGGTCTCAGGGTCTACCGGTAAGAAGAGGGGGGAGAAACAATAAATAACAGCAACAGGTGCAACACTAAGCATGACATGGCAATATGCAGGCTAGGCATGAGCTAACACAGCAACACATGTCGCAGACGGGTCGAAAGAATATCTGACGATATTTTTCGGGTCTTTGGCTACTACCGGACAGACGAAAAACGATGGAAAAGTTCCATGTTTGCTATGCTAGGGACGCGCGACACACGAACGAATAGCGTATCCGGGTTCGTCTCGTTCTCCTGATCAACTTTCATGTTGGAAATATTTTCATGTGAGCTACGGTTTATTTTATATTAATTTGGAAAGTTTTTTTTAATATTTACGAATTGAAAACATATTTAATTATATCAATTAAATGCTTTTATGACATCAGCATTTGACTGGTCAACTCTGACCAGTGGGTCCTACGTGTCATTGACACCGTTATTAATTAAGGTTTAATTAATTCATAAATTGATTAATTTCATGGGGGGCCCACGTGTCATATTCTGTTAGAATAAATACTTATCTATATTAACAAATTTACTTAATTATTATAATTACTCATAATCATTATAATTATCTAATTAATTAATTAATTCACTATTTATTTATTTAATTAATTAAACTATTTATTAATTTCTTTTTAACAGAGGGTTGTGTGGGGCCTCCCTGTCAGTGGGAGTGGGGGGTTGGCCCCACATGGCAGTGGTCCACCGGCCACACACAACACAACACACAGTGTGTACAAAATATCTCACATAAACTTATAAACATTTTTACACACATCCACAATACACATCATACATACATACATATACATATATTTGCATACATACACATATAAATACATCCATTTATTTTATTTTATTTTCCTAACATCTCTTTTCTTTCTCTTTGTTCATCTCTCTCTCAAGAGAGAGACAGGAGGAAAAACTCCATCTCCTCCTCTTACAGGAGATCAAAGGCGCCGGGACGAGGCGATGAACGTCGGAACGGAACCGGAGGGTGGAAGGAGAGGGAGAGGGGACGTTCTCACCCGCGTTGTAGGGGGGCGGGGCGGCGAGGCTCGATGGAGCCGGCGGGGAAGCGGAGGAGGCCGACGACGAGGTGAGGAGGAGCTGGTGGCGGTAGTGAAGTGGAGGGCGCTCGGGTTGTCCTGCGATGGAGGGGGAGCGAAGCGGTGGTGGCGCAGCTCCTGGCGGTGGTACCAGCGGTGATGCTCGGGCAGGCCAGTAGTGGAGGCCGGTGAGGGAGGCAGGGGCCGGTCTGCCAGGGGGGAATCTGGCGAGGGAGAAAATGAGGAGCGATGGGGCGGGCCTCGATCGAGGGAGGATCGAGGGGAGGAACGGCGGGGCTTCGGTCTCTAGGGGAGAAAGTGACGAGGGGAGGGTGAGGGAGCGCCGCGGGGGGCTTGGTCGTGAGCGCGGGGAGGGAGCGACGAGGGGAGGCTCGGGCGTGGGGTACGAGGCGAGGTGGGGATCGTGGGAGCCAGCCCCGTGGCTGGCGGCGGGGTGGGGGAATGGGATGCGAGGGGGAGGGCTGCTAGGGTTTCCCATGGGGGTATTATACCCCCAGGTGGGTTGGTGGGCTGTGGGGTGGCCGGCTGGGCCACTTGGCCTAGTGGGCGGGGACCTTTTGTTTTTTTAGTTATTTTTTTATAGTTTCTGTTTTAAATATATAGGGGTTTTAAATAATTCCAAAATTCCCGATTCAATTCTATAAATTATTAAGGAATATTTGTAACTCATCCGACATTTTTATTTTAACATTCGAAAACTTTTCTCGTTCGACTTATTTTTAAATTTTGAATTTGACTCGGTTTCGACTAACACGAGATCAACGATAGACACACGGTGACGTGGCATCATTAGTGTGGGATCACTGTAGCTTAATTACATACACTACTGTAGCAAAAGCCGAGGATGTCACAGGTGCATTGGAATGCGTGATTGGTTATGTTGATAAAATTCCCACATAGAATCATACATTGCATGAGTGCATGTGATGGTTATTTTGCTTGTTTTTGAATATATGTGATGTAAATGGTGAGTGGGTACTACCTCATGCCTCGTGCGCCATGCTGGTCTGGACAACCTCGGACGAAGGTTTGTCGTGGTGAATATGAGACTATGGTACTGACATCTCATGGGACAAGAGTGGTCAGTGAGGACATATTGTGGTGTGATGGTGGTAACAGTGAGGTATATCATTCAGAAAAATTGTGTGATGCTAACCCTTGCAGGAAAACTTAAACCTCCTAAGTCGACGTATTCTCAGTGTGTCACCTTACTTTTCTTGCTACCACGGGTCTTCCCGAAAAGGAATATGGTTTAGTAGGTCGTAAACCTATTGTGATGTACACACCAAGTAGAGGGGCCGGTATGAAGGTCTACATGGCCCTGGAATAAAGCCAGTCATCCGGTCAGTGGGACGGGTGTTTCCGGTATGGGACCGACGGGGAAGAGCTCTTCCCATGTAGCGCAAGGTATAAATATGATCCCATGCTATTCGAGGGTGTTGGCCTTCCCGTCTCATGGTTTTCTCTACCAGCGTAGCCCGGGTGAGGCCAGTCTTCGCGGGAAAAATTGGGTGTTTGTTGGTTTTGAGTGTTTGGTTCTAAAATATCATACGCGGGATTAGTCCGAGTGACTATTGAAACCTGCGGGTTGTGGTTAAAGAGTACTCCCTGTGCAGAGTCAAAACTATTCTATTAGCCGTGTCCACGGTCAAGGACAACTGGTTGACAAGTCAAGTGTCGGTCTAAGTGTTGGTCTTTAGAGGAAATTAAATTCAAACAGATGAGACCTATGAACCGGGATGATAAGTATTATTATTATGAAATTATGATGTGTACTAATCATGTATGGTATATGGATTGTTAGATTATCCTTGGGATGGTTCTACCTCCTGGTTACTCGATATCTTTATTACTTTATTATGCCCTTTCTATGGTTTTTCTTAGACACCTCATTGTGGCAATTGTTGCTTCTTTCATATATGCCCTTTGTGTGTGATACGTCCAAAACGTATCTATAATTTCTGCTTTTTCCATGATCTTTTGGGCGACATTGTTATATGTTTTCCTACACTTTTATATCATTTTACACATATTTGGACTAACCAACTAACTCAGTGCACCCAGTGTTAGTTTCTGTCTGCTAATGTCTATTTTGCACGGGCTTTTACCCAATTTTCCGAAGCCCAAAAAATCCTGAGAAAAAAATATAAAAAATCAGCGTAACAGAAGCTTCCACATCACCGAAGATGGGCTAGAGGGTGGCCAGGGGCCGCCCAGGCGACCTGTGCGCGCGACCCACCCCTAGGCCGCGCAAGAGGCTGCTCGGTAGGTCCCACCGCCTCCGGTGCCCTCCTTTCACCTATATTTACTCCTCCGTGAGAAAACCCTTCCATCACATCCAAAATCGCGAATTTCGCCATCGTTCCGCCGCCGCAGTGCTTCCGAGATCGGGAGCATTAGGAGACCTCTTCCCGGCACCCTGCCGGAGGGAGGATTGACCACTGGGAGCTTCTCCATCGCCATGGACGCTTCCCGGACGTGTCGTGAGTAGTCCTCCTTGGACCATGGGTCCATGACGAGTAGTTATGTGATGTGTTGTCTCCAATCTTGTGCTTCCATGATTATCCCTTGTGAGCTGCCCTACATGATCTAGGCATCTATGTAATTCTCTTGCTATTGCTATGCTCGGTTTGTTGGGATCCGATGGATTATGAGATTATGTTCAGATTGTTATGAGTTATATATTTGATTATCCTTTTATGTCATGTTCCTTAGTGATTCGTGCATGTTCTCCATTGCTATTTATTGCTTTGGCGGAGTAGTTGATTGTAACTCCAATAGGGACCGTTATGCATGATTGTGGGTCCATGCCCCTCGATGTCTAGCTTGAGTGACGCAAACATGAGACTAGGGGATGTGTTGTTGCCACCAGGAAGAAAACATCGGTGCTTGTGACCATGGTTGCAAGGATTGTTTACCTTAAGCATAGTTCTTAATGCAGTTGTCCGTTGCTTTGAGTTTACACTTTGGATGGGGCTGGCAACTTAATACTGGCGAGATGTTCTGGATAGATATCTCAAGGTGGATGATTAGTAAGTAGATGCTGATGAATAAACGGTCTACTTGTCTTGGCGTACTGCCCATTACTATTTAACCTCTAACTATCAAGTAGCATAATTAGCATTGCGGTGCATTCATAATTCTGTCAACTACCCAGCTGTAATTTGTTTACCCAAGCATAGTTGTTTATCGTATTTTGGGAGAGAGACATCACTATTGAACATCATGTGACTCCGGTCCATATCACCATCATTGCTTACACCATGCTTTCATTTACCTTTTCGTTGCAATCACTATTACTTTTCGAGCTTGTGTTTTGATCCTTTGCAAACTACAAGGTCGGAGAGATTGACAACCTCTTTGTACTCGTTGGGAGCAAAGTTATTTGTGTGTTTGCAGGTCCACGTCTTCTGCTAGCGCCAGGGTGGGAGACACCTACTTGTTGATCCTAGGAGTCCTCCTGGTTCGATAAAAACCTTACAGTCTTCGTGTGAGGGAAAACTTGCTGCTAACTACATCTCAACCTTCCACTTGGGGTAACCAACAAGGAGCGAGAAGTATATACATAATGTCGTCATCAAGAGAAGTTTTCTAGCGCCGTTGCAAGTGACTCCAGTCTTCAAGATAGGTGAGTTGCAGGCTATCTTTTACCTTTGCTTTTTAGTCTTTATAGTTTGCTTTCTAGTTTTTGCTTTAGAGTCTTATGCCAAAAACCACAAACAAATAGTTGCTTTATTCTTGCTTGTTGCTGCTGCTATGGGTTCCACTAAGAACACCAATTTGTGTGACTTCACTAGTCACAACAACAATGACTTTATCTGCACTCCTATTGCTGCTCCCGCCACTGGGGCTACCTCCTATGAGATTAAACCTGCTTTAGTGAACCTAGTTATGAAAGATTAATTCTCTAGTGCTGGAGATGATGCTGCTTTGCACTTGAATAATTTTGTTGAGCTTAGTGATATGCAAAAATATAAAGAAGTAGATGGTGATATTGATAAACTTAAGCTTTTTTCCTTTCTCCTTGAGAGGAGGAGCTAAAGTGTGGCTTCAATCTTTTCCTAGGAAGAGCATAGATTCTTGGGATAAATACAAAGATGCTTTTATTGGGAAGTATTACCCACCTGCTGAGACTATCCAATTAAGAAGTAAAATTATGAATTTTAGACAATTGGATATTGAACATGTTGCTTAAGCTTGGGAACATATGAAATCTCTTGTTAAGAATTGGCCTACACATGGTTTGACTAATTGGACGGTTATCCAAACTTTCTATGCAGGGTTGAACTTTACCTCGAGGAATCTGTTAGACTCGGCCGCGGGAGAAACCTTTATGTCAACTGCACTTGGTGCTGCCACAAAGCTATTGGATGAGATGATGACAAATTATTCTCAATGGCACACCAAGAGAGCTCCAACAGGTAGGAAGGTAAACTCTGTTGAGGAGATCTCCTCCCTTAATGATGAGGTTGACATGATCACGAATTTACTCACTAAGCAAGCTCCTATTGATCCTCATGATGTTAATTTAAATTCTTAGGTTGCTCAAGAAAGAGATAAAGTTGATGCCAATTTTATCTCTAGGAACAACTTTAATAATAATGCTTATAGGAGTAATTTTCGTAGCAATCCTAGACCGTTCCCATCCAAAAACTATGGGAACAGCAATAATTATCCTAGTACAAAAAACACCACTACTGAATTAGAGAGCATGCTTAAAGATTTTATCACATCTCTAAAAGCCTTCAACAAGAATGTTGAAGACAAACTAGAAAAATTAGATAGTCTCTCTTTGAAGGTGGATAACATAGCTCATGATGTAGAGATGCTTAAAATTAGAACTTCCCCACTTGAGGAAAGGAACACCACACCCATGAATGCTATCCAAGTCCAAATTAATGAGAACATAAGAATGCTAACCGAACTTAAGGATATATGGGCTAGAGAAAAAGAAGAGGAAGAGAGCATTAAGAGCCTTCCTACACACACACTACCATTGCTACTATACAAGTTGTTGAGGATCTCAAAACTTTTAGCACCCATCACACTCCTAGTCCCAATGGACCTATTAATGGTGATGCTAATACCTCAACTATAGGACAAGAAGGTCCTTTGATTTTAGATACTACCAGAATAATGAGCTTATATGACATCACTGCCACTTTAATTAATGGTAGTAACCTTGATTTTGACAATTGTAGTCTCTCCGAAGTTATCACCTTTTTGCAAAGAATGGCTAAAGACCCCCACACTAGTACACTAAATATTGCCTTCGCCGAGCATATTACCAATGCTCTTATCAAAGCTAGGGAGGAGAAGCTCAAGCTAGAGACTTCTATTCCTCGAAAACCAGAAGGGGATCCAATGGTCAAAATAAAATTGAATAATATCTCTTGCTTTGCTTTATGTGATGTTGGAGCTAGTGCCTCCGTTATGCCCAAAAGAATGTATGATTTGCTTGATTTGAAACCTTATGATCAGTATTTTATTGGTGTTCGTCTCGTTGATTCTTCCATAAAGAAACCTTTTGGGAGAATTGATGATATGCTTATTATTGTCAATGATAATTATGTGCCCGTTGATTTTCTTATTATGGACATTGAGTGTGATCCCTCATGTCCAATTATTTTGGACGTCCTTTTCTCCGCATTGTTGGTGCTATCATTGACATGAAAGAGGGGATCATTAAATTCCAATTCCCCCTTGGAATGGAACACTTCCCTAGAAAGAAGATTAAGTTACCTTATGAGTCCGTTACTCGTGCAAGTTATTTTTATGGAGTTGATAACACTTGATCTTCTTGCATTATGCCTATCTCAAAGGCATAAAATAAAGCGCTTGTTGGGAGGCAACCCAATTTGTTTTTACTTTCAGTTTTAGTGGTATTGATGCTTGTTACTACTGTAGCAACGTCATTGTATCTTTATTTTTAAGCTTTGTGCCAAGTTATAGCCTCTGATTGCAAGAAAGTTCAAAAATTGTGACATGCTGTCCAGAAACAGATTCTGTTTTCCTGACGGAAAATTCACCAAAAATCACAAGATCATATTTTTGATGTGAATGTTTTTGACATCATGATCTATATAATTGCCTTTCTGGCATATGTTCTGAGTTTTTTGATTTGAGTTGCAGAAGTGCCCCGAATAAATTATTTACTACATGTTGTTCTGTGTTTCACAAATTCTGCCACGTTTTGCGTTTTCATCATTATGCAAATCTTAAGCTTGCTTTAACTTTGCAAAAACGTTTTGGAAATCATGAGAAACAGTAGCTTTTCATGAAAATCATTATTTTCAGTAGGTAATGAATTATTTTATTAAGGGTACTAACCACTCTAATCAGTTTATGATGAGTTTCCTATGAAGGGAGTTTTCAAGTATGCGATGGGAGATAATGAAAGAATATACAAGAGTGTCAAGCGCTCAAGCTTGGGGATCCCCCATGCACCCCAAGAAATATTCAAGGATACTCAAGCGTCTAAGCTTGGGGATGCCCCCGTGCATCCCATTCTCTATCAAGAATCATCAGCTCGTCCATCTCCATGCTATATTTTTATCACTTCATATGTTATGTGCTATGCTTGGAGCGTCCCGCTCTTTACTTTTTTAGTTTGTTTTAGTTTTGTTTGATTTTCATAAAAAGTCGGAACCTAGACTACCTTGTTTGGGAGAGAAACACGCTCCATTCCACTCTAGAACACAACATAGGTTTTCATGCTTATCTTTTTTGTGTGTTCTCTATCTTTAGAGAGCTACTGTCATGCTTAGATGTTAGTTTTCATGCTATATCTTTTTAAGAGATTTTATTTAGGTTTCTTTTGGAACTCTCTTGAGTTATCATGCTTATCTTGTTTAGAGAGTCGGCTCGTTGCACTGAGTTGTGTGTCTTGCATGAGTAGGTAATTGTGATTGCTATTTAAGTGTAGTACTAACTTGAAATAGTTTTGAGGTATTGATTTGAGTAATGTTTGGACTATTTGTGCCAAGAGATTAAGCCTATTAGTGATAGGTGTCGTATTTTGGGAAATCCGTGTGTTTTTCAAAAACTAAAAATTAGTTGAGAACTCTAGCTACTAAATTGATCGCTAACCTCTCGAGGGGTTGGAACATATAGAGTACCCTCACGTTCCCATGAGTCGAGGATGCGCAAGGATAACCAAACCCCCAAACACTCCTCCTCGGCGTACTGGTCTCTTTGTGAATTTCCTAGCTAGTTAGAGAGTTACCGATAATAAGTGTATGAGTTCTTGGGACTAATGTGAGTATTCGATTGTTGGCACTTCCACCATCCAAATTTTGCTAGCCTCTTCGGTACCATGCATTGCCCTTTCTCACATTGAGAGTTGGTGCAAACTTCGCCGATGCATCCAAACCCATGAGAAGATACGTTCTGTCATACATAAGCCTCATTATATCTCTCCTCAAAACAGCCACCATTCCTCCCTATTAAGGCATTTCCATAGCCTTTCCGAGATACATTGCCATGCAACATCCACCATCTCATGACTTGATATTCATCTCGTACATGCTTTTGCTTGATCATAGAGCCGCATGATAGTTGGGCCTTGCCCAAATTATTGCTATGTGAGGCGCTAGTATCATTGCATATCCTTCTACACTGGCACAGGCATACATTTGCATACATCATGATAGTTTTCACTTGTCTTTATGTTGAGTACTTCTTATAAAGTGTGATGATCTTCTTTTTATTCATGTAAAACATAGAGTGTTGTCCTTAAGTGAGGAAAAGATACCAAAGAGGACAAAACAAAAGATCCCAAAGAGGACAAATGAGCGATAAATAGAAAGAGCCAAAGAGGCCACAAAAAAAGAAAAAAAATGAAATAAAAATAGATAAGGGGCAACACTACTATTCCTTTTGAAAGATCCACACTCGTACTTCATTGTTATATTTGTACTACATAGAGATTATTATTCATGCATAACTATGTGGGGACCCTTACACTATAGAACTTGGTTTGCATATTCTAATGACGGGCCTCCTCAAATGAGCTCTAGATCTTCATGAGCAAACAGGTTGGATGCACCCCAACTAGTTCCATTGGAGAGCTTACATTAGCTCATATGTGCATCCGTTACATGGCCATCCCTACTCCTCATATCATATCTATCGTTTGGGTTTCTCTCGTCTATGGTTGTACTCATTGATGTGAGCCTTTCACACCCTTTTTGTCTTCCTTCCCCATCATTATTCTATTTTCCATCCTAAGTGCCAATATATCTTGCATACGCTCATCCATTGCATGGCTTCTCAAAGTCGAAAGGGAGAGGATCATTTTGACTTGTGCATGACTAGTGGTCTGGGGATGAGTCAAAATAAGATTCCGAAGGAGATCAAGTGTGAGATTTTAGTGGTCTGGGCATGACTAGTTCTCAATTAAAAAAATATTTCAAGATCTCTTGGGTGACATTGTTATATGTTTTGCTACACTTTTATATCATTTTACACATATTTGGACTAACCTACTAACTCAGTGCATCCAGATTCAGTTTTTGTCTGCTGATGTCTTTTTTGCAGGGGCTTTTACCCAATTTTCCGAAGCCCGAAAAATTCTGAGAAAAATATATAAAAAATCAGCGTAACGGAAGCTTGCAGATCACAGATGATGGGACAGAGGGGGGCAGGGGCCGCCTAGGAGACCTATGGGCGCGGCCCACCCTTAGGCCGCACCAAGAGGCCGCCTGGGTGGGTCCCACCTCCTCTGGTGCCCTCCTTTCGCCTATATTTACTCCTCCACGAGAAAACCCTTCCATCACATCCAAAATCACGAATTTCTACATCGTTCCGCCGCCGTAGCGCTTCCGAGATCGGGAGCGTCAAGAGACCTCTTCCCGGCACCCTGCCGGAGGGAGGATTGACCTCCGGGAGGTTCTCCACTGCCATGGACACTTCCCGGACGTGCCGTGAGTAGTTCTCCTTGGACCATGGGTCCATGACGAGTAGCTATATGATGTCTTCTCTCGAATCTTGTGCTTGCATGATTATCCCTTGTGAGCTTCCCTACATGATCAAGGCATCTATGTAACTCCCTTGCTATTGCTATGCTCGGTTTATTGGGATTCGATGGATTATGAGATTAAGTTTAGATAGTTCTGAGTTATATATTTGATTATCCTTTTATATTATGTTCCTTAGTGATTCATGCATGTTCTCCGTTGCTATTTATTGCTTTGGCGGAGTAGTAGATTGTAACCAAGAGGGAGCATTATGCATGATTGTGGGTTCATGCCCCTCGATGTCTAGCTTGAGTGACAGAAACATGAGACTAGGGGATGTGTTGTTGCCACCAGGGAGAAAACAACGGTGCTTGTGACCACAGTTGCAAGGATTGTTTTCCTTACGCATAGTTCGTTAATGCAGTTGTCCGTTGCTTTGAGTTTACAGTTTGGGTGGGGCTCGCAACTAAATACCAGCGAGATGTTCTGGATAGATATCTCAAGGTGGATGATTAGTAAGTAGATGCTGATGAGTAAACGATCTACTTGTCTTGGCGTGCTGCCCATTACTATTGAACCTCTAACTATCAAGTAGCATAATTAGCATTGCAGTGCGTTCAAAATTCTGTCAATTGCCCAGCTGTAATTTGTTTACCCAAGCATAGTTGTTTATCGTCTTTTGGGAGAGAGACATCACTAGTGAACATCATGTGACTCCGGTCCATATCACCATCATTGCTTACACCTCCATCATTTACTGCTTTCATTTACTTTTCCGTTGCAATCACTATTACTTTTCCCGCTTGTGTTTTGATCCTTTGAAAACTACAAGGCCGGAGAGATTGACAACCTCTGTGTACTCGTTGGGAGCAAAGTTATTTGTGTGTGTGCAGGTCCATGTCTTCTGCTAGCTCCATGGTGGGAGACACCTACTTGGTGATCCTAGGAGTCCTCCTGGTTTAATAAACCTTACAGTCTTCCTGTGAGGGAAAACTTGATGTTGACTACATATCAACCTTCCACTTGGGGTAACCAACGAGGAGCGAGAAGTACATACATCATCTCGTCATCAGCGTGGTGTCGGTGAGACGCCCGACTGTGGCAACTATGATTACTTTCATATGATCCCTTTATCTGGTGTCGCTCAGATGCCCGACTGTGGCACGCATACTATTATTTATTTATAGTTATAAAGCCTTTTTGTGGTGTAGCTCCAGACGCCCAACTGTGGCATGTATAGTAATATTTCTTTTACAAGTCCCTTTATGTGGCATCGCCAAGAAGCCCGACTATGACTTGTGTTGCTTGTCCTTCTGAGGTGTCGCCTCAGATGCCCGATCGACAAGCTTATAATTGACTGCTACTTCTCGTTGCTTGCTTATACATCATGGGTGGAAATGATTTATCTGCATAGATGCATCAGTGAAATAATTCTTATGGCATGATAGAATTATGAGGCGAATTATGCATGCGTCTCACCTGCTTCAACTTATCTTTCTTCATGATGTTTGTGAGTACATTCAAAGTACTCACTCGCTTGTCCCTGGCTATTGTCTTGGCAAAATTGCTTTCGGGGAGGAGCACGATGTGGTCAACCCCGGAATCTAGGAGTCGAGGATAGCAACCTTGTGAGATAGGAATTTATCAAGGTTTGCTGTTCTTGTGGGAATGGAGTCCCATGGGCACCGGAGTTTCCTTGAGTCGCTTCCAGCATCAGCCTCAGACTTCGTTCAAGCCAGTGGACCTTTATGGACTTGTAACCCAAATTTTCTATTTTTGCTTGGGATTTGTGTATCAAGTGAGTTAGTAGGATAGTCCAAATTTCACCATCTAATAGTAATCCTAGAGCCGGTGAACAAAAGGGCCTGTTTTCTGGAATTTTTTTTTCCGAAAAACCGGTCGCTAGAGATATTGATGCACCTAGACCAAGGGTCTGGGGACTTTCCCCACTACCCACATCCATGTGGGTCCCCATGCAGGTTGGCCCCATTCCAGAACCTTCTAGAACATTCCAAGTACAATATCGAAAAACCCCGCACATATTTTGGAACCCTGAATATGACTTCCCATATATAAATCTTTACCTCCGGACCATTTTGGAGCTCCTCGTGATGTACATGATCTCATCTGGGACTCCAAACAACATCCGGTCACCAATGTACATATCCAAATACTTCTCTAGCGTCATCAAACGTTAAGCATGCGGACCCAAGGAGTTTGAGAATCATGTAGACATGAACGAGACACCTCTCCAATAAATAACCAATAGCCGGACCTAGATGCCCATTTGCAGTTCCCTTGATCCAACAGTATGTTAGTTGCCCGAGATTCAATCATCGGTATCTCCATACCTATTTAAATATCATTACGAGCAAGTCTCTTTACTCGTTCCGTAATACAAGACCCCGCGACGAACTCCTTAGACACATTGCTTGCAAGATTATTGTGATGTTGTATTACCGAGTCGGCCCTGAGATACCTCTCCTTCAGACGGAGTGACAAATTCTAGTCTTGATTGCTACCTCTTGATCTTGCGTTGGTTTTCCCTTGAAGAGAAAAGGGTGAAGCAGCGAAGTAGATAAGTATCTCCCTCAATTTCTTGAGAACCAAGGTATCAATCCAGTAGGTGGAACAAGCAAGGCCCCAATTGTAGTACCTAAAAAATAATAAAACTCTTGCACCCAACGCTAAAAGGGGTTGTCAATCCCTTCACAGTTATTTGCAAGGATGATATCTAATAGAGATAGATATAAAATATTGCGGAAACAAACGTAAATAAATTGCCGCAAGATATTTTTGGTATTTTTGGTTTATAGATCTGAAAGTATAATATGGAAAATAGACCCCGGGGCCATAGGTTTCACTAGAGGCTTCTCTCATAAAGGAAAAAAATACGGTGGGTGAACAAATTACTGTCGAGCAATTGATTGAAAAGCGAATAATTATGAAGATATCTAAGGCAATGATTATGCATATAGGTATCACATCTATGTCAAGTAGACCGAAACAATTCTGCATCTACTACTATTACTCCACACATTGATCGACTCATGCCTGGATCTAGAGTATTAAGTTCATGAAGAACAGAGTAACACATTAAGTAAGATGACATGTGATACATCCCTAACATATCTATAATTTCTGCTTGGACTAACCTACTAACTCAGTGCATTGTTATATGTTTTTCTACACTTTTATATCATTTTACACATATTTGGACTAACCTACTAACTCAATGCACCCAGTGCCAGTTTTTGTGTGTTGATGTCTATTTTGCAGGGGCTTTTACCCAATTTTCCGAAGCCCAAAAATTCCAGGAAAAATATATAAAAATCAGCGAAATAGAAGCTTCTGGGTCATCGAAGATGGGCCAGAGGGGGGGGGGCAGTGGCTGCACAGGTGACCTGCTGGCGCGGCCAGGCCCTAGACGCGCCAGGAGGCTTCCTGGGTGGGCCCCACCTCCTCCGGTGCCCTCCTTTGGCCTATATTAGAGTCCCGAGAGGAAACCCTTCAACAACTTCCAGAATCGCGAATTTCTCCATTGTTCCGCCGCCGCAGTGCTTCCGAGATCAGGAGCGTCAGGAGACATTTTCCCGGCACCCTGCTACTGCGACAACAGACCTTCCCTGGTAACGGCGCCAAGAATCATGCTGCTACGACTATGCCTATAGGGACTTCCTTGGCAAATATGCAAAGGATTTCCCCGCAGCCTTGGAGCCTTGATTTGGTGTTCCCTTGAAGAGGAAAGGGTGATGTAGCACAGTGGCGGTAAGTATTTCCCTCAGTTTTGAGAACCAAGGTATCAATCCAGTAGGAGGAGCGTTCAAGTCACAAGTACCTGCACAAACACAAAGAGCTTGCAGCCAACACTATGAAGGGGTTGTCAATCCCTTATAGATTGTTTGCAAAGTGAGAACTGAAAGCAACAAAGTAAACAAAGCAAAGTAAAAGTGAAGGTGGAGAAGATTGTTGTGAATAGACCCGTGGGCCGTAGTGTTCACTAGTGGCTTCTCTCATGAAAGCAAGTAGACGGTGGGTGAACGAATTACTGTCGAGCAATTGATAGAACCACGCAAAGTCGTGACGTTATCTAAGGCAATGATTATATCTATAGGCATCACGTCAAAAACAAGTAGACCGATACATTCTGCATCTAATACCATTACTCCACACATCAACCGCTATCCAGCAAGCATCTAGTGTATTAAGTCCAAAAGAACAGAGTAACGCCTTAAGCAAGATGACATGATGTAGGAGGACAATCTCATATCTATGATAAAAGCCCATCTTGTTACCCTTGATGGCAACAACATGATGCGTGCCTTGCTGCCCCTTCTGTCACTGGGAAAGGTCACCACACGGTATGAACCCAAAACTAAGCACATCTTGCATTGCAAGAATCATAGATCTAGTTGGCCAAACAAAACCCAAGACTCGAAGAGACTTACAAGGATATCAAATCATGCTTATAAGAAATCAGCAAAGACTCAAATATAAATCATAGATAATCTGATCACAAATCCACAATTCATCGGATCTCGACAAACACACCGCCAAGGAGGATTACATCGGATAGATCTCCATGAAGATCATGGAGAACTTTGTATTGAGGATCCAAGAGAGAGAAGAAGCCATCTAGCTACTAACTACGAACCCGTAGGTCTAAAGTGGACTACTCACGAGTCATTGGAGAGGAGATGATGTAGATGTAGAAGCCCTCCAACTCCATAGTCCCCTCCGGCAGGGCACTGGGAAGGGTCTCTAGATGAGATCTCGCGGAAATGGAAGCTTGCGTCGGCGGAAAAGTGTTTTCGTGGATGCCCTGATTTTTTCTGGGATTTTAGGTAATTTATAGGCCAAAGAGCTAGGGCCGGGGAGCGTCAGGGAGGCCACAAGCCTGGTTGCCGTGCCCCCCTGGCAGCGGCAACAAGGCTTGTGGGCTCCCTGTGGGCCCATTGCCTTGGCCCTCAAGCCTCCCGATCTTCTTCTGTTCTGGAAAAATGTATTTCGGGGATTTTTTTTCCGTTTGGACTCCGTTCCAAAATCATATTTGAGAAGAGTCAAAAACACAGAAAAAAAGGAACTGGCACTTGGCACTGAATTAATAAGTTAGTCCCAAAAAAGATATAAAAGGTATATAAAACATCCAAAGTTGACAAGATAACAGCGTGAAACCATCAAAAATTATAGATACATTTGAGACGTATCAAGCATCCCCAAGCTGAACTCCTGCTCGTCCTCGAGTAAGGAAGTGATAAAGAATGAATTTCTGATGCTTTCATGCTACCTAGCATAGATGTCCTTTGTAACCCCTCTTATGTGACGTGAATGTTCAGATCCATTAGATTCAAAACAATAGTTTGCTATTGATGTGGAGACAATAATAATTCAAGCAAACTAGCAAGGTAATCATGAACTTTCAAAATAACAAGGCCAAAAGAAAGTTATCCCTACAAAATCATATAGTCTGCCTATGCTCTATCATCCTTGCAAAACGAATTTAAATTATGCACAACCCCGGTATTGGCCAAGTAATTGTTTTCACACCTTTACTTTCTCAAACTTTTTCAACACTGACGCAATACATGAGCGTGAGCCATGGTTTTAGCACTATAAGTGGTGTGGAGTGTGGTGGAGGTTGCAAGACAAACATGGAGAAGATGGTCACATTGACTAGGCATATCAATGAGCTATGGAGATGCTCATCCATAGATATCAACGTGAATGAGTAGGGATTGCCATACAATTGATGCACTAGAGCTAAGAGTAAGTGAATGCTCTTAAAGAAAACTAGTTGGTGTGCATCCAACTTGCTTGCTCACGAAGACCTAAGGCAATTTTGAGGAAGCCTATCATTGGAATATACAAGCCAAGTTATATAATGAAAATTTCCCACTAGCTATGTGGTGGTGACAAAACGAGAGACTCTCAATCATGAAGATCATGGTGCTTAATATGCACAAGTGTGGAAAGATAGTAGCATTGTCCCTTCTCTCTTTTTCTCTCATTTTTTTTTGTGTGCGCTCTTTGGCTTTTTTATTTTATTTTGGTGCGCATCTTTGTCCTCTTTTATTTCCTCACATGGGACAATGCTCCATCAATGATGATCATCACACTTACAACTCAAAACTTAGAGCAATGATGACTCTATATGGAATGCCTTCGGTAGTGTACCGTGACAATGATCTAGCATGGCATAGACATCAATGGAAACATCATGCTAGCTATCTTATGGTCATGCAATGGCAATGTAGAGGTGGTGGCACATGTCATGGTTGTAGTTGCATGGCAATATATCCCAGAATAGCTTTGAAAAAGCCATAGTAGGTAGGTATGGTGGCTGTTTTGAGGGAGGCTATATTGGTGGTTTTGTGCACCGGCGAAAGTTGCACGACACTAAAGAAGATAGTGATGGTGGAAGGTGAAAGTGCATATAAACCAAGGACTCAACATTAGTCATGAAGAACTCATATACTTGTTGCAAAAGTATTAGTAGTAATCGAAACAAAGCATTCAACGCATACTCCTAGGGGAAGGGTTGGTAGGTATAAACCATCGCGCGATCCCGACCGCCACACAAAGGATGATAATCAATAGACTAATCATGCTCAAACTTCATCACATAGCGGTTCACCATACGTGCATGCTACGGGAATCACTAACTTTAACGCAAGTATTTCTAGATCCACAACACCTTACTATTATAACTTCAATATTACCACAACCACAACTCAAAACTAATTGAGATGAATCAAACTTCTCCAACTACTCAATGCACATGAAGGTGGAAGTTTTCATATCCCTTTGGATAACTACCCTTTTTGAGACTACTATCAAAGCACAGATCAACTACCAAGCCATGCACCGCTGTGCTCCAAAAGATATAAGTGAAGCACATAGAGAAAAATCAACTAGCTCAAAAGATATAAGTGAAGCACATGTGAGCTGAATTGTCTAACGAATGGATATAAGTGAAGCTCGACAAAATCACGGTGAGTGCATGTCCCTCTCTCTAGGTGTGCAGCAAGGATGATTGTGACAGAACAAAAATAAAAGACTCCTACGATACAAGACGCTCCAAGGAAAACACATAACATGTGGTGAATAAAAATATAGCCCCAAGTAACGTTACCGATGGATTGAAGACGAAAGAGGGGATGCCTCCCTGGGGCATCCCCAAGCTTAGGCTTTTACGACATCCTTGAATAATCTTGGGGTGCCTTGGGAATCCCCAAGCTTGAGCTCTTGCCACACTTTATCTCTTTGTCCATAATAACTTCACCCAAAACTTGAAAACTTTACAACACGAAACTTAAACAGAAACTCGTGATAACATTAGTATAAGAAAGCAAACCACCAATTCCTCAGGTACTGTAGCAAACGTAAATTCTACTCATGTTGATGCTGGGTTACTGTATTTTCAATCTTCCATGGCTAATACCCCCCGATACTATCCATAGTTTCATCAAAATAAGCAACCAACTCAACAAAAACTGAATCTGTTAACAGCAGACCAGTCTGTAGAAATCTGTATACTTCGTATACTTATGGTATTTCAAAAATTCTGAACAATTACGACAGTCTGAAGAATTTGTGTAGCAATCAGGAGCAAAAAGAATCAACTCAAAAGCTCTTACAGAAAAAAATGAAAATTCTTTTCGTGAGCAGAAAGTTTCTGTCATTTCTAGCATGACCAAACGATCATCCCCAAGACTAATCATAACGGTTTTGCTTGGCACAAACGCAAAAATAAACACAAAAAACACAATCTTACAATAATTATGAAAGTGTCGAAAACACAAAACAGAAAGAAAAAGGATAGATTCGTTGGGTTGCCTCCCAAGAAGCGCTATTGTTTAACGCCCTTAGCTAGGCAAAAGGTGATGGAATCACGTATAGTCATCTTTCGTGCTCAAACCATAAGTAGCCCTCATCATAGATTCATAAGGCAATCTTATTTTCTTTGTAGTAAAATGCTCCATGCCCTTCTTTAGGGGAAATTGAAATCTAATATTCCCTTCTGTCATATCGATGATAGCACCAATAGTCCTTAGGAAAGGTCTACCAAGAATAATGGGACATGAAGGATTGCAATCTATGTCAAGTAAAATGAAATCCACGGGTACATAGTTCTTATTTGCAACAATAAGAACATCATCGATCCTTCCAATGGGTTTCTTGACAGTAGAATCCGCAAGATGCAAATTAAGAGAACACTCTTCAATCTTATGAAAACCAAGAATATCACATAAAGACTTTGGAATCGCGAAAACACTAGCACCCAAATCACACAAAGCATTGCATTCATAGTTTTTGATTGTGATTTCGATAGTAGGTTCCCACTCATCATGAAGTTTTGTAGGTATAGAGACTTCTAATTTGAGTTTCTCTTCAAGAGATTTCATCATAGCATCTACGATATGTGCGGTAAAGGCTTTGCTTTGGCTATAAGCATGTGGAGAGTTTGTAATGGATTGCATCAAGGAAATCCATTCAAACAAGGAGCAACTATCATAATTGAATTCCTTGAAATCTAAAGTGGGAGTTTCATTACTACCCAATATTTTGATTTCTTCTACTCCACTCTCCCCACCTTTATCATGAAGATAGGTGGACTCCGAATCATTGGGGCGTTTTTCAACCAAAGTGGATTCATATCCAACCCTTTCATCAATAGGTTTGACACGCGAAAACAAAGATTCAAGAGGAGTCACACCAAGCACTTTAAGATCTTCGTGATTTGCATCACTAGAACGCACCCTTTTAAACCATTCATGCCTAGCACGAATTTGGGCGGTTCTTTCTTTGCTCTCATTCATGGAGACACGCATAGCTTTTAAAGTTTCATCCAAGTTGACCTTGGGAGGAGAACATCTAACTTTCAAAGCATCAATATCACAACACATCCTATCAACGCTCTTAGCCAAATCGTCTATTTTGAGTATTTTTTCCTCTATGGACGCATTGAAAATCTTTTGAGAGTTGATGCACTCTTTGATATTACTCTCTAAATCAGAGGGTAATTTGTTGTGATTTCCATAAGTGTTGTTGTAGGAATTGCCATAATTGTTAGAGGAGTTACTAGGAAAAGTCCTAGGAACATAGTTTCCTCTAAAAGCATTGTTGTTGCCAAAATTGTTCCAACCAACAAAATTAACGTCCAAACTAGCGTTGCTACTCTCAATCAAGGAAGAAAGTGGCATGTCATTAGGATCTAAATTAAAGGAGCATTTCTACTAGCAACCAAATTCATCAACTTGTCCATCTTAGCACTAAGTGAGTTAATTTCTTCTATAGCGTGTACCTTTTTGCTAGCAGGTGACCTTTCTTTGTGCCACTGAGAGTAGTTGGTCATGATATTGTCTAGGAGTTTTGTAGCGTCTCCTAACGTGATTTCCATGAACGTTCCACCTGAGGCGGAGTCCAGGATATTGCGAGAAGCAAAATTCAAACCAGCGTAAAAGATTTGTATAATCATCCACAAACTCAAGCCATGAGCGGGACAATTTCTAATCATTAACTTTATCCTCTCCCAAGATTTTGCAACGTGTTCATGACCAAGTTGCTTGAAATTCATGATATCGTTACGTAGAGAGATAATCTTAGCCGGTGGAAAATACTTGGATATGTAAGCATCTTTGCACTTATCCCAAGAATCGATACTATTTTTAGGCAAAGAAGAAAACCAAGTTTTTGCGCGATCTCGCAACGAGAAAGGAAAAAAGCTTCAACTTAATCACGTCATTATCCACATCTCTTTTCTTTTGCATATCGCAAAGCTCAATGAAGGTATTGAGATGGGATGCGGCATCTTCATTAGGAAGGCCAGAGAATTGCTCTTTCATAACAAGATTCAGCAAGGTTGCGTTGATTTCATACGATTCTGCACTAGTGGCGGGAGCAATCGGAGTACTAATAAAATCATTATTATTGGTACTCGAGAAGTCGCAAAGTTTGGTGTTTTCATCCATGATGACTTCAACAAACCAACAAGAACACAATCAAGCAAGAAAACCGGCAAAGGAAAACGGAAAAAGGGCAAAAGAAAACGGCAAAGGAAAAAGGCAAAAATGCAAATGAAAACGGCAAGGGAGAAAGGCAGATGAAAGCGGCAAACGAGAGGCAACCAGCAAAAAAGGTAAATGCAAGAGATGAGTTTGTGACATCTACTAGGATAGATGTTGACTTGATCTCTCCTCCCCGGCAACGGTGCCGGAAATGCATCTGCTACTGCGACAACAGACCTTCCCTGGTAACGGCGCCAGGAATCCTGCTGCTACGGCTACGCCTATAGGGACTTCCTTGGCAAATATGCAAAGTATTTCCCCGCGGCCTTGGAGCCTTGCGTTGGTGTTCCCTTGAAAAGGAAAGGGTGATGTAGCATAGCGGCGGCAAGTATTTCCCTCAGTTTTGAGAACAAAGGTATCAATCCAGTAGGAGGAGCGTTCAAGTCATAAGTACCTGCACAAACACAAAGAGCTTGCACCCAACGCTATGAAGGGGTTGTCAATCCCTTATAGATTGTTTGGAAAGTGAGAACTGAAAGCAACAATGTAAAGAAAGCAAAGTAAAAGTGAAGGTGGAGACGCTATCTGTGAATAGACCCGGGGGCCGTAGTGTTCACTAGTGGCTTCTCTCATTCAAGCAAGTAGACGGTGGGTGAACGAATTACTGTCGAGCAATTGATAAAACCGTGCAAAGTCATGACGTTATCTAAGGCAATGATTATATCTATAGGCATCACCTCCAAAACAAGTAGACCGATACTTTCTGCATCTACTACCATTACTCCACACGTCGACCGCTATCCAGCATGCATCTAGTGTATTAAGTCCAAAAGAACAGAGTAACGCCTTAAGCAAGATGACATGATGTAGATGGACAATGTCATATCTACGATAAAAGCCCATCTTGTTACCCTTGATGGCAACAACATGATGCGTGCCTTGCTGCCCCTTCTGTCACTAAGAAAGGTCACCACACGGTATGAACCCAAAACCAAGCACTTCTCCCATTGCAAGAATCATAGATCTAGTTGGCCAAACAAAACCCAAGACTCGAAGAGACTTACAAGAATATCAAATCATGCTTATAAGAAATCAGCAAAGACTCAAATATTAATCATAGATAATCTGATCACAAATCCAAAATTCATCGGATCTCGACAAACACACCGCCAAAGAGGATTACATCGGATAGATCTCCATGAAGATCATGGAGAACTTTGTATTGAAGATCCAAGAGAGAGAAGAAGCCATCTAGCTACTAACTACGGACCCATAGGTCTGAAGTGGACTACTCACGAGTCATTGGGGAGGCGATGATATTGATGTAGAAGCCCTCCAACTCCAAAGTCCCCTCTGGCAGGGCACCGGGAAGGGTCTCCAGATGAGATCTCGCGAAAACGGAAGCTTGTGGCGGCGGAAAAGTGTTTTCATGGATGCCCTGATTTTTCTGGGATTTTAGGGAATTTATAGGCCAAAGAGCTAGGGCAGGGGAGCGCCAGGGAGGCAAGAAGCCTGGTTGCCGCGCCCCCTGGCCGCGGCAACAGGGCTTGTGGGCTCCGTGTGGGCCCACTGCCTTGGCTCTCAAGCCTCCCGATCTTCTTCTGTTCTGGAAAAAATTATTTCGGGGATTTTATTCCGTTTGGACTCCGTTCCAAAATCCGATCTGAAAAGAGTCAAAAACACAGAAAAATAGAAACTGGCACTTGGCACTGAATTAATAAGTTAGTCCCAAAAAAGATATAAAAGGTATATAAAACATCCAAAGTTGACAAGATAACACCGTGAAACCATCAAAAATTATAGATACGTTTGAGACGTATCACACCCTGCCGGAGGGAGGATTGACCTCCAGGAGCTTCTCCACCACCATGGACGCTTCCCAGACGTGCCTTGAGTAGTCCTCCTTGGACCATGAGTCCATGACCAGTAGCTATGTGATGTCTTCTCTTCAATCTTGTTCTTCAATGGTTAGTCCTTGTGAGAAGCCCTACATGATCAAGGCATCTATGTAATTCTATTGCTATTGCTATGCTCGATTTGGTGGGATCCGATGGGTTATGAGATTATGTTTAGATTGTTATGAGTTATATATTTGACTATCCTTTTATATTATGTTCCTTAGTGATTCATGTATGTTCTCCTTTGCTATTTATTGCTTTGGCCGAGTAGTAGATTGTAACTCCAAGAGGGAGCATTATGCATGATTGTGGGTTCATGCCCCTCGATGTCTAGCTTGAGTGACAGAAACATGAGACTAGGGGATGTGTTGTTGCCACGAGGGAGAAAACAAAGGTGCTTGTGCCCGCGGTTGCAAGGATTGTTTACCTTACGCATAGTTCGTTAATGCAGTTGTCCGTTGGTTTGAGTTTACAATTTGGGTGGGGCTCGCAACTTACTACCGGAGAGATGATTAGTAAGTAGATGGTGATGAGTAAACGGTCTAGTTGTCTTGGCGTACTACCCATTACTATTTAACCTCTGTCGTGGGTATAAGTTTGACAATAGATGTGTAGGGTACGAAAGGATGGGCAGAGCCTTAGCTACGGCGAGGTTGTATGAGTTCAGGCCCCTCTACGGTGTAGGTAAAAGCCCTACGTCTCAGTGCTCTTGGGAGCTTTATGTCGAGTGGAATATGGATTACAGTGAAATGCTAACCCCTGCACCAGTGGGAAAGGGCGCCTTATATAGAGTGCGCTGCCCTTCACAACGGATAGGTGCACAGGGGTGGTGTAGTGGCGAATAAATGCCTACGTTACAGGTAACGTATGCCTTAAATCCTAATTATGGTAAAAGAAAACGTATGACCGTTGCCCTCCAGGGGGGTTACGATGTACAGAGTGGAATCCAGTCGGTAAGTTTGATACGTTTCGAATGCTCATCTTCGACTGGAGGATAGAGGAATCGTCACCGACTGGATGATGGGAAGTCCTTAATTCAGTCGGATCTGACTAAGAGCCTTGTTCCTAATGAAGGGTAGTCCTTGGGTAGGACCTATAGGGCAGGCCTATGACCCTACCCTGGGACTATAACCCCATCATTAGTCCCGAATGGATTGGGGTTGGAACGACGAGACGATGCTAGGAATACGGATCGGACTGGTATGGATGCGACTTTGGCGTTGCTTGCCTCAATCCATTTTATCCTCTTGTCCAGTGATCCGAGTGGATTTGTCATTGAAACGAACCATCAGAGACCGAGTGCTTCCGCGGAATCTTTGGACGTGACCGGTCAACTGACAGCGGCGGATTTTCTGGGATCCTCAAATTTCGGTTGCCGCGCGCTCAGAGGGGGTGATGACATCGTTATCGAGTAGTTTCTGCTACCTCAATTACCGCGCCTTCATCTCCTCCACTAATATCGCGGCAGCCGGTCGGGGGATAAGATTTCGGGGCCACCTGCTAGTGACCCAGTCGGAACCTTATTTAAACCTCCCCAGTGAGGGTTTCTCGTTGCGCTCGCCTGATAACTCGCACTCGCCCCGCTTCTCCCGTAGCTCCCTGCGCACTCCAAGCCTCCTCCTTCCTCTCCTCCCCTGCGGATCTGCAGCCTCCACCATGACGAAGGGGCAGACGAGCAAGCTCGAGTCGCAGAAGAAGAAGAAGAAGGCGGCGGCTCCTGCTCAGCGGCGACAGCGTGCTCTGCCGGCGGGTTGGATTCAGGGGGATTTCCTCCCCTCCACGGTGATGAAGGATGACCTACTGGAGCTGGTGGAGCAAGGTTTGATCGAAAACAAGTCGTGGAGGCTGTCGGCGGAGGGCGAGACGGAGCCGGCACCCCAGGAGGGGGAGCGCGTCTTGCTGCTTAGTCACGTGTACCGAGGCTTCTCTCTGCCTCCTCACCCCTTCTTCAAAGGTATCATGAACCACTTCGGGGCATAGCTCCACCATTTTCCTCCCAACGCAATAGCTCATCTTTCTGCCTTCGTCGTGCTTTGCGAGTGCTTTATCAGTTGTCCTCTCCATTGGGGGCTTTTTAAGTACATCTTCTCCGCTAGATCCCAAACCGTCAAAAGACTTAGCCAGTCGGAAGATAAAACCCATCTCCTCCAGCTCTGCGGGGGCTTAAGCTGCCAAAAGAAAACGAAGAGTAGATATCCCCCTCTCCAGTTGTCCGAGTCCGTTAGGAACTGGCAGTTGACTTGGTTCTATTGCCAGGACGTTGCTTGCCCGAATGCCGCGACTAGACTTCCAGCTTTTAGCCTAGACCGACTGGCTCCGCCCAGGCAGCTTGCGCTCATGAAGATGGAGAAGATCCAGATTCAGCCTCTGGTCGAAGCGCTGATAGATGTCGTCTGCAAGGGAGTCACCGGCACGGATCTGCTGGAGATTTTTCTGGGTCGGCGCATCCAGCCTTTGCAAGCCCGACACCACGCCATGTGGCACTAGACGGGGCCTGAGGACTCCACTCAGACTCACCCCGAATGCGTGACCGGGGAGGTTGTGACGGCGTGGGTCCGCAGCATCACAGGCGCCTGCGATAACCCCAGAAGAGTCCGGCGAGTGAAGCCCTTCCGCGCTGACAACCCTTCTCCGAATGAGGTGAGCATATCTTGCCGAGTGCTTACAATTCCCTTAGATTTGCCGCTTTTTCTTGCATCACTGTCTGACATCTGATGTTGTCAACTGTATCTTGTGCAGGCGTGGACCAACTGGTAATCTCCCGTCTCAAACGGGAATCCGGATGAGGAAGAGGAAGGCAGCCAGGAGGGCAGCGTGGAGAGCGCCGAATACGTCTCCGACAGTGGGGAGATGGAGGAGCAGTCCGAAGAGGAGGAGGGGGAAGATGGGGAGAAGAGCTCGCCACCCCCACCACCAGAGCCTCAAACTAAGCACTGTCACGAACCCGTGACTCCGTCGGCTCCTCCAGCGGCCCCGAGTGCCCCGCCAGCTCCTCCCGTGGTTCCGAGCGCCTTGCAAGCAACTCCCGTGGTTCCGAGTGCTCGGAGCACAAAGAGGACCAGGGACGCTGCTGCCGAGCCCGCGGGCCAACCTTCCAAGGTGGCCAAACCGAGTGGATCCAAGCCTCGGAAGGCTTTGCCTCGGATGAGGATCACCGTTCCCGTTGCCTCAGCGTAAGTGTCTTGTTCTCCTATCTTCTTTCAGTATTTGATTGAACTTATGCTTATTGGTCGAGTGGATGTTAATCGACAGAGCTGCTACCTCTGCCACTTCTCCGCCATGCCAGGAAGACGATCCCATGGATACGGACAATGTTGCCACATCCCAGCAAGGTACGTCGTGACGACTCCGAGAGCTTAAATTATTGTTTCGCGAATTCTGTCTTTGATCTCGCCCTTTTTTCTATGGTCTCACGCCGTTCAGTCGGGCTTCCTTCAGAGGTGATTCATCTGGAGGAGGACGACCAGAAGGGGTCCGGGCAAGCTTCGGTGCCTGTCCTTGAGGTCATTCCATCTGCTACCGCTCCCGCCATGGACGCCCGCAAACCGAAACGATGCCGTCGACTGAAACGGTGCTCACCGCGGCTGGACCGACTGGAGCAGGACTTGGGATGCCCAAGGAGTCTCCCATGGTGCCTGGTCCGTCGACTGTCTAGTATGATGCCCGACACCTCCTGGAAGATCAAGTGGGAGCTGCCAAGGAGGCTATGGTGCAGGTGGAGTTGATTGCGAGTGATGCAAAGGGGGTGTATGACTCCATCGCATCTTTGTACAAGAGAAGCTTGGAGCTTCGGGACGATATCCGAGTAAGTGGGCTAGTAAGTATTTGCTTTTGTCTTGTAACCCACTGGGTGTTTAAGCGACACACTCGGATACTGTAGGATTATTTTGCAGTGGGTTCACTCTTAGTGAACCCAGTGGGTGTAGTCCCCGAGACTTTTGTCGAGTGCTTGCACCGGCATTTTTCTTTATATACATTGTCTTTGACTTGATCTGGTGAAAACTAATCTGTCTGAATGGTGCCAGTGGGGGAACTCCGAGTGCACCTACTGGAAGTAGTCCCCAAGAGTAATTTTACTCAGGTCGGGTAGTAGTAGCCTCATAGGCTTGTTTTTTGGTATGTAGCTCAATAGGGCGGACCTGTTTGAGCTTCATGCCAGTGGGGTCACTCTTAGTGAACACACTGGGTGTAGTCCCCGAGACCGCTGTCGACTGCTTGCGTCGGCAGGGGTCTGAAGAACTTTGAGGTTTTATTGTTTTCCTTGTTGAATTTGTCTGATCTTCTCTTCGCGCTGATTTGCAGAAGACTTACGAGATGGGATCAGCGTACAACGCTCTGAAGGTTGAAAAGATTCAGCTTGCTGCGGAACTAGAGGTAGCTGTGCATGACTTAGTTGGCGTGAAGGGTGCTCTTGATGAACGAGAGAAGTCCTTGGAGGAGTCCCGTGAGGCAAACAAGGCGTTGGTGGCCGAAATTGAGAAAATGGGCAAACAAAGGACTAAGCTGATGGGGCAGATGAAGGTGATGAATAGTCGGTGCATATCACAGGAGAAGTACGCCAGTGACTGGGCAAGGAAGATGATTGTGCTTCTCGGTGGTAAGTATTTTTTTGAGTGGTTCTTGACTTTGTATTTCATTCTGCGTTTACTTTCTGCTCGTCTTGTCTTTGCAGATTTTTGTATGGATGCTCAGGCTGAAGGAGCTGATGTTGAGCGGTCGGTTATGCCGAGACATGCTCCAAGCGCACATTCACCTAAGCAAAGTGGGACCTTTCATCGGTCGCCTGAGAGAGGTCGTCGGCCGAATCGACAAGGAGCTGTGGCCCGAAGACGAGTCCCGGCGGGAGATAGAAGGGTTGATGACTGGCTGGAGGATGTCCCGAACCGAGTGCATTCGTGGAAGAAGTCTGATGCTCGCTGTGGTGCGGACGTGGCACTGTTGCTGGTCCGAGTGCACTACAAGGAAGCTCGTGAAGAGAAGCTGAAGGCGTTGCAGGTCGCCAACACCAAGAAGCTTCGATTCGAAGACTTCATGGAGACCTTCCTTGAGAGAGCCACTCGCATCGCACACGGGATCGACCTCGACACTTTCGTGGAGCCTGCCAGTCCCAGTGCCAGTCATGACGACGCTTGAAAAACTTAACCTCGGTATGCCGAGTGCTATTTGTATCAAACTTTGGCCACTGCTGTTGGCCGTCACATTCGTGGTTCGGTGTGGATAAGCTTGATCTACACCGAACCGACTATCGTTGAACCAACTTTGAATTCGAATTGAATATTTTGCTCTTCCTTCGCCAAAAAATTCTTGACACGATTTTGGCTCGTGGTTTTTGTTTGGCGTTTCTAGGTGAAGCCAGTTGCAAACATGCGGAGCATGTAGTTGTCAGTTGTCTTGACATGTGCATGAGCCTCAATGAGGGTCTGCTAAGCCTCCAGTGGATCTCGAGGATACATTCGAAGGAATCTTTTTACTTAGGCGATTCTGGATCACAGCTAGGTCTCCAAGTGCGGCATGGCGTGCGCACTCGTAGCGAGTTGGTACTCATGTAGTTGTCAGTTGTCTTGACATCCACATGAGTCTCGATGAGGGTCTGCTAAGCCTCCGAGTGGATCTCGAGGATACACTCGAAGGAAGCTTTTTTACTTAGGCGATTCTGGATCGCGGCTAAGTCCCCGAGTGCGGCATCTCGTGCGCACTCGGAGCGAGTTGATACTCATGTACTTGTCAGTTGTCTTGACATCCACATGAGCCTCGATGAGGGTCTGCTAAGCCTCCGAGTGGATCTCGAGGATACACTTGAAGGAAGCTTTTTACTTAGGCGATTCTGGGTCGCAGCTAAGTCCCGAGTGCGGCATCTCGTGCGCACTCGGAGCGAGTTGATATGCATGTACTTAGGCGATTCTGGATCGCAGCTAAGTCCCCGAGTGCGACGTTTAGTGCACACTCGGAGAAAGTTTGTACTTAGGCGATTCTGGATCGCAGCTAAGTCCCTGAGTGCGTCGTTTACTGCACACTCGGAGAAAGTTTGTACTTAGGCGATTCTGGATCGTAGCTAAGTCCCCGAGTGCGACGTTTAGTGCACACTCGGAGAAAGTTTGTACTTAGGCGATTCTGGATCGCAGCTAAGTCCCCGAGTGCGACGTTTAGTGCACACTCGGAGAAAGTTTGTACTTAGATGATTCTAGATCGCAGCTAAGTCCCCGAGTGCGACGTTTAGTGCACTCTCGGAGAAAGTTTGTACTTAGGCGATTCTGGATCGCACCTAAGTCCCCGAGTACGACGTTTAGTGCACACTCCGAGAAATTTTGTACTTAGGCGATTCTGGATCGCAGCTAAGTCCCCGAGTGCAACGTTTAGTGCACACTCGGAGAAAGTTTGTACTTAGGCGATTCTGGATCGCAGCTAAGTCCCCGAGTGCGACGTTTAGTGCACACTCGGAGAAAGTTTGTACTTAGGCGATTCTGGATCGCAGCTAAGTCCCCGAGTGCGACGTTTACTTCACACTCGGAGAAAGTTTGTACTTAGGCGATTCTGGATTGCAGCTAAGTCCCCGAGTGCGACGTTTAGTGCACACTCGGAGAAAGTTTTTTTTTGAGACCGGAGTTTGCCAACGCGGAAGAATTTTGAATCTGCAAAAGATCAATCTGCTTTGTATTACTTCAATGATACTTGTTCTTTACATTCTCCAGTCGGCGGTCACGTGTAGAAGCGCTTCAGGAGATCTCCATTCCATGCTCGCGGCTCATCTGTTTCCCTGTCGAGGTTGTACAACCGGTATGCTCCGTTGTTCAGTACCTTGGAGATGATGAAGGGCCCTTCCCACGCGGGAGCCAACTTGTGAGGTCTCTGCTGATCCACTCGGAGCACCAGGTCGCCTGCTTGGAATGTACGACTCCTGACGTGCTGCGCATGAAATCGCTGCAAATCTTGTTGATAAACGATTGAGCGAGTCAGTGCCATCTCGCGCTCCTCTTCTATAAGATCCACTCCGTCTTGTCTGGCTTGCTCTACTTCGGCTTCGGAGAAGAGTTCGACTCGTGGAGCGTTGTGAAGCCAGTCACTCGGAAGGACGGCCTCTGCTCCGTAAACGAGGAAGAACGGGGATCACCTTGAAGATCTATTTGGAGCTGTGCGGAGGCCCCACATCACCGAAGGCAGCTCGGTGACCCATGCGCCGGCAGCATGTCCTACTTCTCGCAGGAGTCGAGGCTTCAACCCTTGAAGAATAAGTCCATTCGCCCGCTCTGCTTGCCCGTTTGTTTGGGGATGCGCCACAGTTGCAAAATCCACTTGGATACCTTGGCCTGTACAGAAACCTTTGAATCTGTTCGAGACAAAGTTTGTGCCATTGTTAGTGATTATGTTGTGCAGTTCCCCGAATCTGGAGATGATGTCCCTGACAAACTTGAAGGTCGTAAGGGCGTCGAGCTTCTTGATGGGTTTGGCTTCAATCCACTTGGTGAACTTGTCGACTGCCACCAACAGATGAGTGAATCCTCCTTGGCCAGTTCTGAATGGACCGACCGTATCTAATCCCATACTGCAAATGGCCAAACAAGAGGGTTGCCTTCAACGCAGATGTTGGCTTGTGGGACTTGTTCGAGTAGAACTGACAACCTTCACATCGCTCGACCATATCCTTCGCCATTTCATTCACCTGCAACCAGAAGAAGCCAGCTCTGAATGCTTTGGCGACGGTTGCCCTTGAGGAGGCATGATGACCGCATGTTCCCGAGTGAATTTCTTCCAGGATTAGCTGTCCCTCCTCAGGGGAGATGCATCGTTGAAGAACGCCTGAAACACTTTCTTTGTACAACTGGCCATCAATGACGGTGAACGACTTTGACCTACGGACGATCTGTCTGGCTTGGACTTCGTCTTCTGGTAATTCTTGCGTCAAGATGTACGCAATGAACGACACAGTCCAATCGGGGATGATAGCAAGAATCTCCATGAACAGATCAACCACAACGGCGACCTCGACTTCAGTCGGATCTGTCGAGCTCTTTGGTTGTATTGGTTCCTCTATGAAGGGATCTTATTTAACTGAGGGAAGGTGTAGGTCCTCGAGGCAGACATCAATCAGGACTGGTCTCCGAGTGGATCCAAGTTTCGCCAATTCATCTAGTGCTTGGTTTTTCAGTCGCGGAACATGGTGGAGTTCCAGACCTTCAAACTTTTTCTGGAGCTTCCTCACCGCATTGCAGTAGATAGTCATGGTGGGGTTCCTTACGTCCCACTCATACTCTGCCTCGTTGTTGGAGGAATCAAAACGTATCTGCAACACATATTTGAGCTTGTCACCCTTTGGTGATATGATCACAACGCCAGCGCCGGAGCCATTCAACATCTTGGACCCATCGAAGAACATTGTTCAATGAGCCGAGTAGATGTGAGTCGGTTGCTGTTGTTCTACCCATTCTGCTATCAAGTCAGCCAGAGCTTGAGACTTTATAGCTTTCTTGTCCTCGAACTTGATGTCGCAGTATAACATCTCCATTGCCCACTTCGCCACTCGGCCTGATGCGTCCCGATTGTGGAGGATTTCCGACAACGGAGCATCAGAAACGACGGACACCGAGTGGTCTTGGAAATAATGAGCCACCTTCTTCGCAGTCATGTAAATCCCGTAAATAAGTTTTTGATAGTGGGGATAGCTCTGCTTGGAAGGAGTCAGGACTTCGGAGACATAATACACTGGTCGCTGAACCTTGTATGCTTTGCCTTCTTCTTCGCGTTCGACTGTGAGAACAGTGCTGACGACTTGATTTGTAGTCGTGATGTACAGAAGAAGGGGTTCTTTACTGAGCGGAGCAGTAAGAACCGGCTGGGTGGAAAGTAGGACTTTGAGGTCGTCGAATGCGATTTGGGCTTTGTCTGTCCAGTCGAAAAAAATCTGATTTCTTCATGAGTCGGTACAGAGGTAGTGCCTTCTCGCCGAGCCGACTGATAAACCTGCTCAAAGCCGCTAGGCAACCTGTGAGACTTTGAACATCGTGTATTCTGACCGGCTGCTCCATTCGGACGATGGTCCCGATCTTTTCGGGCTTGACATCGATCCCTCGTTCGGAAACGAAGAAACCGAGTAACCTTTCACTGGGAACACCGAATGAACACTTGGCTAGGTTGAGCCTGATATTGTACCTACGAAGGTTGGCGAATGTTTCTGCCAAGTCAGTCAGCAGGTCGGAACCTTTGCGTGACTTGACTACGATATCATCCATATACACCTCCACATTTTGACCGATCTGGTCAAGGAGGCATTTTTGGACCATGCGCATAAAAGTTTCTCCTGCATTCTTTAAACCGAATGGCATAGTGATGTAGCAGAAGCACCCGAATGGGGTGATGAAGGCTGTTTTTAATTCATCGGGGCCATACAGACGGATCTGATGATAGCCCGAGTATGCATCAAGGAATGACAGGCGCTCGCAACCCACAGTCGAATCAACAATTTGATCAATGCGGGGGAGCGGGAAATGGTCTTTCGGGTAGACCTTATTGAGATGCTTGAAGTCGATGCACATTCAGAGAGACTTGTCCTTCTTGGGCACCATGACAACATTGGCGAGCCACTCGGAGTGGTGTACCTCACGAATGAAGTTGGCTGCCAAAAGCTTAGCCACCTCTTCTCCGATTGCCTTCCTCTTGTGCGCGGCGGACCGACGCAGGCGTTTTCGGACATGCCGAGCAGCAGGATCCACATGTAGTCGGTGCTCAGCCAACTCCCTGGGTACACCTGGCATGTCAGCGGGCTTCCATGCGAAAATGTCCCAGTTCTCATGGAGGAATTGGATGAGCTCGGCTTCCTATTTTGGATCGAGGGTGGTGGAGATGTTCGTCGGGGCAGCGGTGTCATCCGTCGGGTGGATGCTGACCTTCTTCGTTACTCCCGCCGACTGGAATGCAGACTCCAAAGCTGGCTTCTTCGAATGCATCAACTCAGCGGGGTCGGCTGTCTTCTTGTACTCGTCGAGCTCGAGGACGGCCATCTGCTGATCGGCGATCCTCAAACCCTGCTGCAGACACTCTTCGGCCCGCTGCCGACTGCGTGTGACAGTGATCACACCTTTGGGACCTTTCATCTTGAGCTTCAGATACACGTAACATGGACGGGCCATGAAACGCGCATACGCCGGACGGCCCAGAATCGCGTGGTACGCACTCTGGAAGTCCACCACCTCGAATGTCAGCTTTTCCTTGCGGAAGTTCTTGTCGGAGCCGAAGACGACGTCCAACGCGATTTGGCCGAGTGACTTGGCCTTTCGTCCAGGGACGACTCCGTGGAACTTCATGCTGCTCTCGCTAAGTTTGGACATCGGAATGCCCATCCCCTTGAGAGTGTCGTCGTACATGATGTTCAGGCGGCTGCCGCCGTCCATGAGGACTTTGCGCAGTCGGACTCCTTCCACCACCGGGTCGATGACTAGAGCCTGCCTCCCTGGGGTGGGCACGTGTGCTGGACGATCCGACTGGTCAAAGGTGATCGCAGTCTGAGACCATTTGACGAACGTGGGGTTGGTTGGGGTGGCCATGTTCACCTCCCTGTTCACCAACTTCAGTCGACTCTTGCTTTCCACGTCAGCAAAAATCATCAGTGTTGCATGGACTTGGGGGAACGGATCCTCCTTGTCCTCCTCATCTTGTTCATTCTCCTTTTCACTCGGCTGCCCTTCGCCAAACCCTTGGATCAGGAGGCGACATAGCCGAGTGGTATGCTTCGGAAATATGGCGTTGCCTTTTTCATCCATCTTCGTGTGGATGGGACATGGCTGATCCAGGATGTGGTTTCTGAACTGCTTCTTCTTGGGGGTGAACTGAGCCTTCCCCTTGCCCTTGAACTTGGCATTGGTAACGGTTGCGGCCTGTCCCTGCGGAGTGGACGGTGCTTTCTCTTCTGCTTCCGAGTGCTGTTCCCATATCCATCGGCGACTGCTTTATGCTTGCCGCGACGAATGTGATACTCTTCTTCGCCATTGGCATAGCATGCTGCTATCTCCATCATCTTGCTCATGGAGATGTCGCCTGTCCGACCGAACTTCAGGTACAGATCCCTGTACCGCACGCCTGCCTTGAAAGCGCAGACTGCTTGGTGCTCTGTGACGTTCTCCACCGTGTGGTAGAGGGTTGTCCAATGCTGGATAAAGTCGCGCAGGGGCTCATTCTGCTTCTGGACACAGTGCTGGAGTTCCACGAGACCAGCGGGGCGTTTGCACGTCCCTTCGAAGGTCCTGATGAAGACTGGGGCCAGATCTGCCCAGCTGTAGATGCTTGAAGGGGCTAACTGGTTCAGCCACGCCCGTCATCTCCGCCACCGACCTGGACTGCCATTCGGTAGTCGTCCAACCATGTTTCTGGCTTGGATTCTCCTGTAAACTTGCTGATCCCCGTCGCCAATCGGAAGTTGGGAGGGATGTCAGCCGAACGGATGGCCCGACTGAAACACTCGGGACCAGAGACGATGGTTCTGCTTCCACTCGGACGGTCTCTATCGTGACCATCACGGTGGGCTCGGCTCTTGTCGACCTTCCTCTGGGCGATGTATCCTCTTGCATCGGGCCTTGGATCATAAGTGTCACCGAACGAACGCCGATCATCATGATGTCGGGGCCCGTAGGTCCAACCCCGCGGAGGGGTGCGTGAACGGCGACGATCTTCGGTATTCATGGAACGGCTGCCTCCTCTGTGTCGCTGATGAGAATCGGGGCTGAAAACTGACCGATGCGTGTTCGCGTGAACAGGACCGTTGTGGATCCTGTTGTGCGACTGGGAGACCGCCGAATTCTGCTGCTGCGCCGTGTGCAACAGGGCACGAGTCTGCTCGATCCCTCTGCCAACCTCTGAATCAGTTGGCTGGAAGGAATCGGCTATCTTGGCGGCGGCAGCCAAGTTGAGGACGGGTGTGCGGAACACCTCCACGTTGCTCTCACGAGTGCGTTGACTGGCAGAACGGCGGGGCTGACGGCGAGCACCGGATGTCCCGCCGACCTCGTGCTCGTTCCGACCAGTTCGGCGGGGACTTTCGTGGGAATTGGCCATGTGCAGTTTGGCTACAGGCCCGCGACCCACGTACTCGGAAGGTAACTCAGTCGGAACTGAGTCCGAGTGCTGGGACGGCGGCGCAACTACAACCGACTCGAGGACCGCCACTTGTGAAGACGCGTTCTGGCGCGCCTGGACGTGTTGCACCCAATGCTGGAGCCGCGGACGGCGAGACCGCTTGTTGCAGTGCGTGACGGGGGCGTAGATCGACATCGGAGCCGACTGCTGGAGAAGAAGGATGCCGCGGGCGCCGGCACGGAAGTGCGTAGCCCCGCGACTGGGGAGCGCCTCAACGTCGAGAGGCGCATCCCGAAGCCATGCCGAATCATCGACGATGAAGGAGAGAGCGCCGAAGAGGATCTCATGACCCATGCACAAATCTCCATCGGATGACATGATGAAAAGATGTAGTCGCAAACTCGTCGGAAGTCGCTTAGACGCCTGGCCCACGGTGGGCGCCAACTGTCGTGGGTATAAGTCTGACAGTAGATGTGTAGGGTACGAAAGGATGGGCAGAGCCTTAGCTATTGCGAGGTTGTATGAGTTCATGCCCCTCTACGGTGGAGGTAAAAGCCTTACGTCTCAGTGCTCTTGGGAGCTTTATGTCGAGTGGAATATGGATTACAGTGAAATGCTAACCCCTGCACCAGTGGGAAAGGGCGGCTTATATAGAGTGCGCCGCCCTTCACGACGGTTAGGTGCACAGGGGTGGTGTAGTGGCGAATAAATGCCTACGTTACAGGTAACGTATGCCTTAAATGCTAATAATGGTACAAGAAAACGTATGACCGTTGCCCTCCACGGGGGTTATGATGAACAGAGTGGAATCCAGTCGGTAAGTTTGATACGTTCCGAATGCTCATCTCCGACTCGATGATAGAGGAATCGTCACCGACTGGATGACGGGAAGTCCTTAATTCAGTCGGAACTGACTAAGGGCCTTGTCCCTTATGAAGGGTAGTCCTTGGGTAGGACCTATAGGGCAGGCCTATGACCCTACCCTGGGACTATAACCCCATCAACCTCTAACTATCAAGTAGCCTAATTAGCATTGCAGTGTGTTCATAATTCTGTCAATTGCCCAACTGCGACTTTTTTACCCAAGCATAGTTGTTTATCATCTTTTGGGAGAGAGACCTCACTAGTGAACATGATGTGACTCCGGTTCATATCACCATCATTGTTTACACCTCCATCATTTACCACTTTCTTATACTTTTCCGTTGTAATCACTATGACCTTCCCGCTTGTGTTTTGATCCTTTGCAAACTACGAGGCCAGAGACATTGACAACCTCTCTGTACTCATTTGTAGCAAAGTTATTTGTTGTGTGTGTAGGTCCACATCTTCTGCTAGCGCCAGGGTGGAAGACACCTACTTGTTGGTCCTAGGATTCCTCTTGGTTCGATAAACCTTACAGTTTTCGTGTGAGGGAAAACTTGCTGCTGACTACATCTCAACCATCCACTTGGTGTAACCAACGAGCTGTGAGAAGTATATACACCATGTCGTCATCAAGCAAAGTTTGCTGGCGCCGTTGCCGGGGACTCGAGTCTCCAAGATAGGGGAGTTGCACAGTATCTTTTACCTTTGCTTTTTAGTCTTGTTAGTTTGCTTTGTAGTTTTTGCTTTAGATTCTTATACCAAAAACCACGAAAAAAATAGTTGCGTTGTTCTTGCTTGTTGCTTCTGCTATGGGTTCCACTGAGAATACCAAGTTGTGTGACTTCACTAGTCACAACAACAATGACTTTATCTGCACTCCTATTGTTGCTTCCGCCACTAGAGCCACGTCCTATGAGATTAAACCTGCTTTACTGAACCTAGTTACGAAAGATCAATTCTACGGTGTTGGAGATGATGCTGCCTTGCACTTGAACAATTTTGTTGAGCTATGTGATATGCAAAAATATAAAGAAGTAGATGGTGATATTGTTAAACTTAAGCTTTTCCTTTCTCCTTGAGAGGAGGATCTAAAGTGTGGCTTCAATCTTTGCATAGGAATAGCATAGATTCTTGGGATAAGTGCAAAGATGCTTTTATTGGGAAGTATTACCCGCCTGCTAAGATTATCCACTTCAGGAGTAACATTATGAATTTTAGACAATTGCATAATGAACACGTTGACCAAGCTTGGGAACTTATGAAATGTCTTGTTAAGAATTGCCCCACGCATTGTTTGACTACTTGGATGGTTATCCAAACTTTTTATGCAGGATTGAACTTTACCTTGCGGAATCTGTTAGACTCGGCCGAGGGAGGAACCTTTATGTCAAGTACACTTGGTGCTGCCACAAAGCTATTGGATGAGATGATGACAAATTATTCTCAATGGCACACCGAGAGAGCTCCAACAGGTAGGAAGGTAAACTCTGCTGAGGAGATCTCCTCGCTTAATGATAAGGTTGACATGATTATGACTCTATTTACTAAGCAAGCTCCTATTGATCCTCATGATGTTCCATTAAATTCTTTGGTTCCTCAAGAAAGAGAGCAAGTTGATGTTCATTTTATCTCTAGGAATAACTTTAATGACAATGCTTCTAGGAGTAATTTTGGTAGCAATCCTAGACCGTTCCCATCCAACAACTATGGGAACAACAACAATTATCCTAGCACCAAAAACTCCACTTCTGAATTAGAAAGCATGCTTAAGGATTTTATCACTTCTCTAAAGGCCTTCAACAAGAGTGTATAAGAGAAACTAGAAAAATTAGATAGTCTCTCTTTGAAGGTCGACACCATAGAGATGCTTAAAATTAGAACTTTGCCCCTTGAGGAAATGAACACCATACCCATGAATGATATCCAAGTCCAAATTAATGAGAACATAAGAATGCTAGCCAAAATTAAAGAGAGATGGTCTAGAGAAAAAGAAGAGGAATATAGGATTAAGAGTCTTCCTACACACACTACCATTGCTACTATACAAGTTGTTGAGGATCTCAAAACTTTTAGCACCCATCGCACTCCTAGTCCCAATGGACCTATTAATGGTGATGCTAATACCTCAACTATAGGACAAGAAGGTCCTTTGAATTTAGAGACTACCAAAATAATGAGCTTAGATGACATCACTACCACTTTAATTAATGGTAGTAACCTTGATTTTGACAATCGTAGTCTCTCCGAAGTTATCACCTTTTTGCAAAGAATGGTTAAAGACCCCCACACTAGTCCACTCAATATTGCCTTAACCGATCATATTACCAATGCTCTTATCAAATCTAGGGAGGAGAAGCTCAAGCTAGAGACTTCTATTCCTATTAAACTAGAAGATGGTTGGGATCCTATGGTCAAAATAAAATTGAGTGATATCTCTTGCTTTGCTTTATGTGATGTTGGAGCTATGGCCTCCGTTATGCCCAAAAGAATATATAAAATGCTTGATTTGAAACCTTATGATCAATGTTCTTTTGGTGTTCGTCTCGTTGATTCTTCTATAAAGGAACCTTTAGGAGAATTGATGATATGCTTATTATTGTCAATGATATTTATGTTCCCGTTGATTTTCTTATTATGGACATTGAGTGTGATCCCTCATCTCCAATTATGTTGGGACGTCCTTTTCTCCGCACTGTTGGTGCTATCATTGACATGAAAGAGGGGGTCGTTAAATTACAATCCCCCCTTAAAAAGAGAATGGAACACTTCCCTAGAAAGAAGATTAAGTTACCTTATGAGTTCGTTACTCGGGCAAGTTATTCTTATGGAGTTGATAACACTTGATCTTCTTGCATTATGCCTAGCTCAAAGGCATAAAACAAAGCGCTTGTTGGGAGGCAACCCAATTTGTTTTTACTTTCAGTTTTAGTGGTGTTGATGCTTGTTACCACTGTATAAACATCGTTGTATCTTTATTTTTAAGCTTTGTGCCAAGTTATAGCCTCCGATTGCAAGAAAGTTCAAAAATTGTGACATGCTGTCCAGAAACAAATTCTTTCTACTTGACGGAAAAATTCGCCAACAATCACAAGATCATCTTTTTGATCTGTTTTTTCGACATCATGATCTATATAATTGCCTTTCTGGAGTATGTTTCATGTTTTTTTTATTTGAGTTGCAGAAGTGCCCCGAATAAATTATTTACTACCTGTTGTTCTGTTTTTCACAGATTCTACCACGTTTTGCGTTTTCATCATTTTGCAAATCTTAAGCTTGCTTTTCCTTTGCAAAAACCATTGGCAATCATGAGAAACATTATCTTTTCATGAAATTAATTATTTCCAGTAGGTAATGAATTATTTTATTAAGGGTACTAACCACTCTAATCAGTTTATTATGAGTTTCATATGAAGGGACTTTTCAAGTATGCGATGGGAGATGATGAAAGAAGATACAAGAGTATCAAGCGCTCAAGCTTGGGGATGCCCCCATGCACCCCAAGAAATATTCAAGGAGACTCAAGCGTCTAAGCTTGAGGATGCCGCCGTGCATCCCTTTCTCTATCAACAATCATGAGTTCATCCATCTCCATGCTATATTTTTATCACTTCATATGTTATTGCTATGCTTGGAGCGTCCCGATCTTTACTTTTTTAGTTTGTTTTAGTTTTGCTTGCTGTTCATAACAAGTCGGAACATATCCTACCTTGTTTGGGAGAGAGACACACTCCATTCCACTCTAGAACACAACATAGGTTTTCATACTTATCTTTTTTGTGTGTTCTCTTTCTTTCCATAGCTACTGTCATGCTTAGCTTATAGTTTTCATGCTTATCTTTTTAAGAGCTTTTATTTAGGTTGCTTTTGAAACTCTCTTGAGTTATCATGCTTATGTTGTTTAGGGAGTTGGCTGGTTGCACTGAGTTGTGTGTCTTGCATGAGTAGGTAATTGAGATTGCTATTTAAGTATAGTAGTAACTTTCAATAGTTTTGAGGTATTGATTTGAGTAATGTTCGGACTATTGGTGCCAAGAGCTTACGCCTATTAGTTATAGGTGTCGTATTTTGGGAAATCCGTGTGTTTTTTACAAACTAAAAATTAGTTCAGAACTCTAGCTACTAGATTGATCACTAACCTCTAGAGGGGTTGGAATATATAGATTATCCTCACGTCACCATGGGTCGAGGATGCGCAAGGATAACCAAACCCCCAAACACTCCTCCTCGGGGTGCTTGTCTCTTTGTGAATTTCCTAACTAGATAGATAGTTACCAATAATAAGTGTATGAGTTCTTCAGACTAATGTTAGTATTCGGTTGTTGGCACTTCCACCATCCATATTTTGCTAGCCTCTTCGGTACCATGCATTGCCCTTTGTCACATTGAGAGTTGGTGCAAACTTCGCTGGTGCATCCAAATCCATGACATGATACACATTGTCATACATAAGCCTCATAATATCTTTCCTCAAAGCAGCCACCATACTTACCTATTAAGGCATTTCCATGGCCTTTCCGAGATACATTGTCATGCAACATCCACCATCTCATGACTTGATCTTCATGTCATACATGCTTTTGCTTGATCGTAGAGCTGCATAATAGTTGGGCCTTGCCCCAATTATTGCTACATGACGTGCTAGTATCATTGCATATCCTGCTACACTGTCAGAGGTATACATTTTCATACATCATGATAGTTTTCACTTGTCTTTATGTTGAGTAATTCTTATAAAGTGTGATGATCTTCTTTTTATTCATGTAAAACATAGAGTGTTGCCCTTAAGTGAGCAAAAGATCCCAAAGAGGACAAACAAAAGATCCCAAAGAGGACAAATGAGAGATAAATAGAAAGAGCCAAAGAGGCCACAAAAAAAGAAAAAAAAGAAAAAAAGAAAAAAAAGAAAAAGAAAAAAAGAGAGAAGGGGGCAACACTACTATTCCTTTTGAAGATCCATACTCGTACTCCATTGCGATATTGGTACTACATAGAGATTATCATTCATGCATAACTATGTGGGGACGCTTACACTATAGAACTTGGTTTGCATATTCCAATGATGAGCCTCCTGAAATGAGCTTTAGGTCTTCATAAGCAAACAAGTTGGATGCACCGCAACTAGTTCCATTGGAGAGCTTACCTTAGCTAAATGTGCATCCGTTACATGGCAATCCCTACTCCTTACATCATATCTATCATTTGGCTTTCTCTCACCTATGGTAGTCCTCATTGATGTGAGCCTTTCACACCTTTTTGTCTTCCTTCCCCATCATTATTATATTTTCCAATCTAACTGCCAACATATATTGCTTACGCTCATCCATTGCATGAGTGCTCAAAGTCGAAAGGGAGAGGATTATTTTGACTTGTGCCTGACTAGTGGTCTAGGGATGAGTCAAAATAATATTCCGAAGGAGACCAATTTTGAAAGTTTAGTAGATTGAATTCTCAATTAAAAAATATTTTATGATCTCAATCCATCTCCCACTTCGTGCACGCAAACACCATTTGGAGACATTCGAGTCATGGATAGCGAGAGCTCTTGCAACTTTGTGTTCTTACTTTGCTAATCTCAATACTAGATATAAACTCTTGCTTGTTATTACTAGATATAAACTTTATGTGGTGACTTGAATTGCATATCTTACTTGCTTTATTTTGATGTTCTTATATGTGTGTTAGCATGTAACCACATAAATTATTGTGTTATCATTTATCTACTCGAGGACGAGAAGAAATTAAGATTGGGGATGTTGATACGTCCCAAACGTATCTATAATTTCTGCTTGTTCCATGATCTTTTGAGTGACATTGTTATATGTTTTTCTACACTTTTATATCATTTTACACATATTTGGACTAACCTACTAACTCTGTGCACCCAGTGCCAGTTTCTGTCTGTTGATGTCTATTTTGCAGGGCTTTTACCCAATTTCCCGAAGCCCGAAAAATTCCATTAAAAGTATATAAAAAATCAGCGAAACAGAAGCTTCCGGATCACCCAAGATGGGCCAGAGGTGGGCCAGGGGCTGCCCAGGCAACGTGCTGGCGTGACCAAGCCCTAGGCCGCGCCCGAAGGCCACCTGGGTGGGCCCCACCTCCTCCGGAGCCATCGTTTGGCCTATATTTAGAGTCCCAGAGGAAACTCTTCAACAACTTCCAGAATCGTGAATTTCTCCATCTTTCCGCCGCCGCAGCGCTTCCGAGATCGGGAGCGTCAGGAGACCTCTTCCCTGCACCCTGACGGAGGGAGGATTGACCTCCGGGAGCTTCTCCACCGCCATGGACGCTTCTCGGACGTGTCGTGAGTAGTCCTCCTTTGACCATGAGTCCATGACCAGTAGTTATGTGACGCTTCTCTCCAATCTTGTGCTTCAATGGTTAGTCCTTGTGAGCTGCCCTACATGATCAAGGCATCTATGTAATTCTCTTGCTATTGCTATGTCCGGTTTTTTGGGATCTGATGAATTATGAGATTATGTTCAAATTGTTATGAGTTATATATTTGACTATCCTTTTATATTATGTTCCTTAGTGATTCATGCATGTTCTTCGTTGCTATTTATTGCTTTGGCGGAGTAGTAGATTGTAACTCCAAGAGGGAGCGTTATGCATGATTGTGGGTTCATGCCCTCGATGTCTAGCTTGAGTGACAGAAACGTGAGACTAGGGGATGTGCTGTTGAAACCAGGGAGAGAACAACGGTGCTTGTGACCATGGTTGCAAGGATTGTTTACCTTATGCACAGTTCGTTAATGCAGTTGTCCGTTGCTTTGAGTGTACATTTTGGGTGGGGTTCGCAACTTAATACCGGAGAGTTGTTCTTGATAGATAGTTCAACATGAAGCTCTTATAGCTAGGTGGCAGTGACTGAAGAACTCTATCAGTGATAGCCTCTTGCAGGAGAGCAATCCCCAGCTCAGCTAGACGGTTAGAGTACCCAGACATTCTGAATATGTGTTCACTGACAGACTCGTTCTCCTCTATTTTGCGAGCATGGAACTTATCCGAGGTTTCATACCTCTCAATCCGGGCATTCTTCTCAAAGATAAACTTCAATTGCTGGAACATCTCATATGCTCCATGACGTTCAAAAAGTCTTTGAAGTCCCGGTTCTAAGCAATACAAACTGCACATTGAACTAATGGGTAGTCATCCTTACACGACTTCAAAGTGTTCAAAACGTCTTGGGTTGCCGTTTCGGGTGGTGCATCACCTAGCGCCGCATCAAGGACATATTGGTTTTGGGCAGCCCTGAGGATAAGCCTCAGATTACAGGCCCGGTCAACAAAGTTGCTTCCATCATCTTTCAGCTTAGCTTTCTCTAGGATTGCATTAAAATTCAGGTTGCTACTGCATGAACCATTGATCTACATCATCACGTGAGTTGAGTTTAGTTTCAATGGTGAACATCTCCATGTTGATCGTATCAACTATATGATTCATGCTCGACCTTTCGGTCTTTTTGTTCTGAGGTCATGTGTGTACATGCCAGGCTCGTCAAGTTTAACCCGAGTGTTCCGCATGTGGAATTGTTTTGCACCCGTTGTATGTGAACGTAGAGTCTATCAAACCCGATCATCACGTGGTGTCTCGAAGTGGCGAACTATTGCAATGGTTCACAGTTGGGGAGAACACAATTTTATCTTGAAATTTGAGTGAGGGATCACCTTGTAATGCTACCGTCGTCCTAAGCAAAATAAGGTGCATAAAAGGATTAACAACACATGCAAATCATAAGTGGTATGATATGGCCATGAACTTTTGCTTCTTGATCTCCATCACTAAAGCACCGGGATGATCTCCTTCGTCCCCAACACCACACCATGATATTCATGATCTCCATCATCGTGCTGCCATCGAGGTTGTCGCACTAACTATTATGTTACTACTAAAGCTACTACTAGCGATAAAGGAAAGCATCACCAAGCGCAAAATAATTAAAGACAACCCAATGGCTCCTACCGGTTGCCGTAGCATTGACGTGCAAGTCGATATTTTAACTATTACAACATGAACATCTCATACATCCAATATATCATATCATGTCTTTGGCCATATCACATCACATGCATACCCTACAAAAACAAGTTAGACGTCCTCTAATTTGTTGTTGCAAATTTCACGTGGCTGGTACGGATATCTGATGACGAGGTGATGTATATACTTCTCGCCCCTCGTTGGATACCGCAAGTTGAAGGTGGAGATGTAGTGAGCAGAAAATTTCCCTTACACGGAGACTGAGGAGTACTCCTAGGCTCAACGAGTAGGTGTCTCCTGTCCTGGTCAGTAGAAGATGTGGACCTGCACACATAACAAATAAATTTGCTCCCAACGAGTACAGAGAGGTTTTCAATCTCTACGGCCTTGTAGTTTGCAAAGGATCAAAACACAAGCGGGAAGGTAATAGTGATTGCAATGGAAAAGTAAAAAAAGTGGAAAATAGTGGAGGTGTAAGCAATGATGGTGATATGGACCGGAGTCACATGACGTTCACTAGTGATGTCTCTCTCCCAAAATACAATAAACAACTATGCTCGGGTAAACAAATCACCGTTGGTCAATTGACAGAATTATGACTGCACCGCAATGCTAATTATGCTCCTTGATAGTTAGAGGTTCAATAGTAATGGGCAATACGTCGTGAGAAGTAGACCGTTTATTCATCAGCATCTACTTACTAATCATCCACCTTGATATATCTATCCAGAAGATCTCTCCGGTATTAAGTTGTGAGCCCCACCCAAAGTGTAAACTCAAAGCAACGAACAACTGCATTAACAAACTACGCGTAAGGTAAACAATCATTGCAACCTTGGTCATGAAAACCGTTGTTTTCTCCCTGGTGGCAACAAGCACATCCCCTAGTCTTATGTTTCTGTCACTCAAGCTAGACATCGAGGGGCCCGAACCCACAGTCATGCATAACTCTCCCTCTTGGAGTTACGATCTACTACTTGGCCAAAGTAATAAAAAGCAACGGAGAACATGCATGAATCACTAAGGAACATAATATAAAAGGATAATCAAATATACAACTCATAAAAATCTGAACATAATCTCATAATCCAGCGGATCCCAACAAACCGAGCATAACAATAGCAAGGGAATTACATAGATGCCTTGATCATGTAGAGCACCTCACAAGGACTAACGATTGAAGCACAAGATTGGAGAGAATACATCACATAGCTACTGGTCATGGACTCATGGTCCAAGGGAAACTACTCACGACACATCCGGGAGGCATCCATGGTGGTGGAGAAGCTCCCGGAGGTTAATCCTCCCTCCGGCAGGGTGCCGGGAAGAGGTCTCCTGACGCTCCCGATCTCGGAATCGCTGAGGCGGCGGAACGATGGAGAAATTCGCGATTCCAGATAGTCTGCGAGGGTTTCCTCACGGAACATTAAATATAGGCCAAAGGAGGGCATCAGAGGAGGTGGGGCCCACCCAGGCGACCTCCTGGCGCGGCCTGGGTCCTGGGCGTGCCAGCAGGCCGCCTGGGAGGCCCATGGCCCCCCTCTGGCCCTCCTTTGGTGATCCCGAAGGTTCAGTTTAGCTGATTATTTTACATATTTTTCTGGATTTTTCGGGCTTCTGAAAATTGGGTAAAAGCCCCTGCAAAAAAGACATCAGCAGACAGAAACTCGCACTGGGTGCACTGAGTTAGTAGGTTAGTCCAAACATGTGTAAAATGATATAAAAGTGTAGCAAAACATGTAACAATGTCACCCAAAAGATCATGATACAAGCATAAATTTTAGCTATGTTTGGGACGTATCAACATCCCCAAGATTAATTTCTGCTCGTCCTCGAGTAGATAAATGATAACGCAATAATTTATGTGGTGACATGCTAACACACATATAAGAACTTTGGCCAAGTGTAAGTTCTTTTTATCTTTCAATTATCCTCATTGGGATCATTTGTTTGTCCTCTTTGGGATCTTTCCCTCACTTAAGGGCAACACTCTATATTTTACACGAATAGAAAGAAAAATCATCACACTTTATAAGAAGTACTAAATATAAAGACAAGTGAAAACTATCATGATGTATGCAAATGTATGCCTCTGCTAGTGTAGCATGATATGCAATGATACTAGCGCGTCATGTAGCGGTAATGAGGCCAAGGCCCAACTAGCATGCGACTCTATGATCAAGCAAAAGCATGTATGACATGAATATCAAGCCATGACATGATGGATGTTACATGGCAATGTATCTCGGAAAGGCTATGGAAATGCCTTAATAGGTAGGTATGGTGGCTGTTTTGAGGAAAGATATAATGAGGATTATGTATGACAGAGCGTATCATGTCATGGGTTTGGATGCACCGGCGGAGTTTTCACCAACTCTCAATGTGAGAAAGGGCAATGCACGGTACCGAGGAGGCTAGAAAAATATGGATGGCGGAAGTGCCAACAATCAAATACTCACATTAGTCTGAAGAACTCATACACTTATTATCGTAACTCTCTATCTAGTTAGGAAATTCACAAAGAGACAAGTACCCCGAGGAGGAATATTTGGGGGTTTCTTTATCCTTGCGCATCCTCGACTCATGGTAACGTGAGGGTACTCTATATATTCCAACCCCTCAAGCGGTTAGTGATCAATTTAGTAGCTAGAGCTCTCAAGAAATTTTTAGTTTTTGAAAAACACACGGATTTCCCAAAATACGACACCTATCACTAATAGGCTCAAGCTCTTGGTTACCTACTTATGCAAGACACACAACTCAGTGCAACAAGCCAAATCTCTAAACAAGATAAGCATGATAACTCAAGATAGTTCCAAAATCAACCTAAATAAAAGCACTTAAGAAGATAAGCATGAAAGCTAAGAGCTAAGCACGACAGTAGCTACAAAAAGATGAAGAACACACAAAAAGAATAAGCATGAAAACCTATGTTGTGTTCTAGAGTGGCATGGAGCATGTGTCTCTCTCAAACAAGGTAGGCTGGGTTCCGACTTGTTATGAACAACAAGAAAAACTAAAACAAACTAAAAAGTAAATAGGGGGACTCTCCAAGCATAGCACATATCATATGAAGTGATAAAAATATAGTATGGAGATGGACGACCTGATGATTTTTGATAGAGAAGGGGATGCACGGGGGCATCCCCAAGATTCGATGCTTGAATCTCCTTTGAATATTTCTTGGGGTGCATGGGGGCATCGCCAAGCTTGAGCGTTTGGCACTCCTTTATCTTCTTTCATCATTTCTCTCGTCGCAATACTTGAAAACTCCCTTCATACAAAACTCATCATAAGCTCATTAGAGTAGTTAGTTCCCTTAATAAAATAATTCAATACCTTCTGGAGATAAAGATTCTCATGAAAAGCTACTTATTCTCATGAATTCCAAAAGATTTTTGCAAATAAAAATCCAACTTAGGATCCGCAAAACAATGAAAACACATGGTAGAATCTGTGAAAAAGAGAACTACACGTAGTAAATAATATATTCGGTTCACTTCTCAAACTCAAATCAAAAAACTCAGAACAGATGCCAGAAAGAAAATTATATACATCATGCTGTCAAAAAATTCAGATCAAAAAGATGATCTCGTGATTTTTGGCAATTTTTTCTGTCAAGCAGAAAAAATCTGTTTCTGGACAACATGTCACAATTCTTGATCTTTCTTGCAATCGGAGGCTATAACTTGACACAAAGATTAAAAATAAAGATACAATGATGTTGCTACAGTAGTAACACACATCAAGACCACTAAAACAGAAAGTAAAAACATATTGGGTTGCCTCCCAACAAGCGCTTTCTTTTATGCCTTTGAGCTAGGCATAATGCAAGAAGGAGGCTCAAAGTTCTTCAAAGTTGTCGGAATTATAAAGACCTTCAAACGGATCCTCAACAAGTTCATCCTCATTTTTTCTAGGGAATAGGTACGTACCATTCGCTTTCCCTCATAAGCGTATGTGTCCTTTACCTAAATCAATGAAGCCTCTCATGGCTCGGAGGAAGTCCCTTCCAAGCACTATATTCCCTTTGTTGGGCTCCATGATGAAGAAATCAATTGTTGCACTCCTTGTAGAGAATGTAACATGGACATCTTTTACCTTTCCCTGGATCTCAGAAATATCACCATTAGCATGTTCATGATAAGATGGAAAAGTTTCCATGTCTAACCCGAGAGAATCATAAACAACTTTTAGAATAGTAGAAACCATGGATCCAATATCACAATAAGCAAGGAAGTCTTGGTTAGAGATGCTAATTCTAACGAAAGGCTCCCAATCATCATCTATTTTCAAAATCTGCTCCTTATCAACCATGGGTTTCTCTATTTCTCTTAAATCTAGAGCATCGATTTTCCCTTCAATAGTAGCAAGTCTATCTATAATAGTGTCATAACCATGATTATAAACAAGATTGTTAGATAGACCATGTATAATATCAAGAGCTCTTGCCTCATCACACTCTAATAAATCTCCTTTAGCTATAATATCAAGAGAGTGTTTGCCCCATATAAAGAGACCATGATAAAAATTCCTAAGCACAATTTTGATGGGTATCCAAGGCATAATCCTTTTGTGTGCTTCAGAAATTCTACCCCATGCTTCCTTCATATTTTCTCCATTCCTTTGATGGAAGTCTAGGACCTCAGATTCCTTCCAGGAATCAAACCTTAACATGCTTGACAACTAAAGCAAAGTAACTAATTTTTTTGTGGTTTTTGGGTATAAGACTCTAAAGCAAAAACTAGAAAGCAAACTAACAAGACTAAAAAGCAAAGGTAAAAGATAGTGTTCAACTCCCCTATCTTGAAGAGTGGAGTCCCCGACAACGGTGCCAGAAATTCGCTTGATGACAAGGTGATGTATATACTTCTGTCCCCTCGTTGGATACCCCAAGTGGAAGGTGGAGATGTAGTCAGCAGCAAATTTCCCTTACACGGAGACTGTAAGGTTTATCGAACCAGGAGGACTCCTAGGCTCAACAAGTAGGTGTCTCCTGTCCTGGTCAGCAGAAGACATGGACCTGCACACACAACAAATAACTTTGCTCCCAACGAGTACAGAGAGGTTGCCAATCTCTCCAGCCTTGTAGTTTGCAAAGGATCAAAACACAAGCGGGAAGGTAATAGTGATTGCAACGGAAAATTAAATAAAGCGGTAATTAGTGGAGGTGTAAGCAATGATGGTGATATGGACTGGAGTCACATGACATTCACTACTGATGTCTCTCTCCCAAAAGACAATAAACAACTATGCTAGGGTAAGAAAATCACAGTTGGGAAATTGACAGAATTATGATCACACAACAATGCTAATTATGCTCCTTGATAGTTAGAGGTTCAATAGTAATGGGCAATACGCCGCGACGAGTAGACCGTTTATTCATCAGTATCTACTTACCAATCATCCACCTTGACATATCTATCCAGAACAGCTCTCTGGTATTAAGTTGCGAACCCCACCCAAAGTGTAAACTCAAAGCAACGGACAACTGCATTAACGAACTATGCGTAAGGTAAACAATCCTTGCAACCTTGGTCACATGCACCGTTGCTTTCTCCCTGGTGGCAACAAGCACATCCCCTAGTTTCATGTTTCTGTCACTCAAGCTAGACATCAAGGGGCCTGAACCCACAATCATGCATAACGCTCCCTCTTGGAGTTACGATCTACTACTTGGCCAAAGCAATAAAAACAATGGAGAACATGCATGAATAACTAAGGAACATAATATAAAAGGATAATCAAATATATATCTCATAACAATCTGAACATAATATCATAATCCATCGGATCCCAACAACCATTCATAGCAATAGCAAGGGAATTACATAGATGCCTTGATCATGTAGGGCAAGTCACAAGGACTAACCATTGAAGCAAAAGATTGGAGAGAAGACATCACATAGCTAATGGTCATGGAATGATAGTCCAAGGGAAACTACTCACGGCACATCCGGGAGGCGTCCATGGTGATGCAGAAGCTCCCGGAGGTCAATCCTCCCTCCGGCAGGGTGCCGGGAAGAGGTCTCCTGACGGTCCCGATCTCGGAAGCACTACGACGGCGGAACGATGGAGAAATTCGCAATTCCACATAGTCTCCGAGGGTTTCCTCACGAAACGCTAAATATAGGCCAAAGGAGGACACCGGAGGAGGTGAGGCCCACCCAGGTGACCTCCTGGCGCGGCCTGGGGCCTGGCCGCGCCAGCAGGGCACCTTGGTAGCCCCTGCGCCCCCCTCTCGCCCTCCTTCGGTGATCCCGAAGCTTCTGTTTCGCTGTTTTTATATATTTTTCTGGATTTTTTCGTGCTTCGGAAAATTGGGTAAAAGCCTGTGCAAAAAAAGACATCCGCAGAAAGAAACAGGCACTGGGTGCACTGAGTGATTAGGTTGGTACAAATATGTGTAAAATGATATAAAAGTGTAGCAAAACATGTAACAATGTCACCTCACAAATCATGGAACAAGCAGAAATTATAGATATGTTTGGGACGTATCAGTATCTAGTATGATCGCATCTTACTTACGCAAAGCCACAACAGTGATATGCAAATTGCTATTTTACCTTCTCCAAGGACCTCCTTGGTCAAATCCGATTCAACTAAAGCTGAAGAAACACGCACCCGCCAGTCATACTCTTGTAGATCGCTAACCGGGAAGCGTTAAGAAATGTGGTTGATGTAGTCGAACGTCTTCTTGATCCGAATGGCAAGCGTCCCACGAGCTCCATCCCGATCTAGTACCGGACAAACGACACCTCCGCATTGAGCACACATACAACTCGATGATAATCTCCGCCTTCTTGATACGACTAGAGAGCTAAAGAGGTAGCTGAATGCTCCGGCAGCACGATGACGTCGCGGTGATGGTGGTGGAGCTACTCCGGCACGGCTTCGTCGTGCCGTACCGAACTAGGTGTGGGGTGTCACGAACTAGTGGTGGGAGAGAGGACTGCACTAGGCTTGGGGTGCCGAAACCCTCTCTCAGCTCGAATATATATAGGTGGGAGGGAGGGGTGACGTCCTAGGGAAAATCCCTAGGATTCGGCCGGCACAAGAGGAGAGGGAGGAGTCCTCGTCCAACACAAATTGGAAGGAGGGGTCCTCCTTCCCCAATTCGGTTCCGCCTCCTCTCCTTTCCCTTCTTCTTCTTCGGACAAAGTGGCCCTTCTTGGGCTGGCCACCAGCCCACTAAGGGCTGGTGCACCACCCTTGGGCCTCTTTGGTTCTCTCCCAAGTGGGTGGCCCCTTCCGGTGGAACTCTGGAACCCATTCGTCACTCCCGGTACTTTACCGGTAATGCCAGAAAACCTCGCGAAAGCCAAACGGATACTTCCTATATATCAATGTTTGTCTATGGACCATAACGGAAACCCTCGTGACGTCTGGGATCTCATCCGGGACTCCAAACAGCCTTCGGTTACCAATATAAATAATTCAACTATACTGAAACGTCACCCAACCTTAAGTGTGCAGACCCTGCAGGTTCGAGAACTATGTAGACATGACGATACACTCTCCAGTCAATATCCAATAGCGGGACCTAGATGCCCATATTGGATCCTACATATTCTACGAAGATCTTTATCGGTTGAACCTCGATGTGAAGGATTCAGTTAATCCGTATATCATTCCCTTTCTCCTTCGGTATGTTACTTGCATGAGATTCGATTGTGGGTATCTCCATACCTATTTCAGTCTCGTTACTAGCAGGTCTCTCTACTCATTCTGTAATATAAGATCCCATGGCTAACTCTTTAGTAACATTGCTTGCAAGGCTTGTTTGTGATGTTGTATTACCGAGTGGGCCCCGAGATACCTCTCCATTAGATAACTTTACAACACCTTTATAGTCACCCAGTTACTTTGCGACGTTTGATACACACAAGGCATTCCTCCGGTGTGAGTGAGTTACATGATCTCATGGTCATAGGAATGTATACTTGACATTCACAAAACAATAGCAACAAAATAACACGATCACATGCTATGTTTATAGTTTGGGTCTTGTCCATCACATCATTCTCCTAATGATGTGATCCCGTAATCAAGTGACAACACTTGTCTATGGCTAGGAAACCTTAACCATCTTTGATCAACGAGCTAGTCAACTAGAGGCTCACTAGGGACATTGTTTTGTCTATATATATCCGCACATGTATTTCTGTTTCCATTAAACAAAATTATAGCATGGATAATAAACGATTATCTTGAAACAGGAAATATAATAATAACTATTTTATTATTGCGTCTAGGGCATATTTCCAACACGATGTGCCATTCAGAGCCGCGGCAGCACGACAACCGTGGCAGCTAGCCGGCGTCATCCCTGCTGTGCCATTGGCCGACATTGCCCGAGCTCTCTCCTTGTGCCAGCTGGCCCGTGGACCCTTGCTGCATCATCGGCCAGCCTTGCGAGCCGCCCCCACTGTATGCTGAAGTCGTGCCGTGCCTGAGCACTAGCCAACATCGTCGTGCTTATCGCCTGGCTTCGTCGAATCGACCAAGCCGTGCAGCACGCCCCGAGGTCCCACTCGCTAGCTGACTCCCCCCCCCCCCCGTGCAGCAAGGCCACCCCTGGCGTACCCCAAAGCCCCGCCACATCACCCCGGCAACAGTGGAGACGTACTGCTATAGCTGTCGTCGTTCTTATCCTCGGAGCCGTCGGAACCGACCCTCCCAGCCTTTAAAAAGCTCCCTACCTGAGTTCTAAGCAGAATGGATCATCTCCCCCGACCGTAGGAAGCCCCGACCAGCAGCAATTTGTCCAGAGATGGTCACCTTGCCCACCTTCGGCAGACTGGCTGCCGTCGCTCTTCGGCCGGTTCAGGCCAAGCTAGAGCCTCCCCCTCTCCATGCCCTTCACCGCTAGCCTAGACATGACCTCTAGAACACATTCCTATCTTCAATTTCGCCCGGGAGCCGTGGTGTGCGAAGCCCCAGCCATGCTCGAGGCTTCATGTGCCATTGGCAAAGCCATGCCCAGCCTAGAGCTCAACGGCCACTGCTTCCCCCTCCATGCGGTGCAGCTTGTTCTCGTGAGTGCGTGGATGTACCGAGCGTCGAGAACGTGCCATGTGCCATCGGCAATCATCTTCGGACTCGCCTGCTCTCTGCCCAGTTGTGCGCGGGAGGAAGAAGAAGAACCCGACAGGTGGGCCCCGCCTGTCAGTGAGCCAGTCGTTGCCCTAGTGGTGCAACCCCGCCGCTGTGCTTTCCCGCTAAGGAAGCGCACTCCTGTAAGTGCGCCTCCACCTTTCTCAAAACCTACTCTTGCTGAAACATTTTGTGTTTTCTGTTTTAATTAAAAATCCAACTTTGACCAAACTTTGACTCGCCATATCTTTTTAAATAAAACCCAAATGAATTGATTCTTTTTCCTACCTCTCTCAAATTTCATCTACTTTATTTTAAGGTTTATTTCAAAAAATGCAAACAACTTTTATGTGTTGTTTTGGAGTTGTGTGTTGAATTGTATTTTTTTCAAAATAGTAATTGGGTGAGAAGCAAATTATTTCAAGACCAATTGAGTGTGCATCACCCTTACACACTCCAAAGGAAAGCATCTTGAACTCTGATTTGTATTGAGATGTGTGATGTTTGTTGTGGTGCTGTGACGCCCTCAATTTAATCGTACGCTAATCATACACGCAAATGCGTATGATCAAACTCAAGGACTCACGGGAAGATATCACAACACAACTCTAGACACAAATAAAACATAGAAGCTTCATATTACAAGCCACGGGCCTCGAGGGATAGAACACAGAAGCTCGATAAACACACGAGTCTGCGGAAGCAACAAAATATTTGAGTACAGACATTAAACATGGGGTGCCTTAGAGAAGGCTAGCACAAAAGATACAACGATCGAACGAGGCGAGGCCTCCTGCATGGGAGCCTCCTAACTACTCCTGGTCTTCAGCGGCCTCCATGTAGTAGTAGGCACCGTCGGGGTACTCCATCTCCGGGGCTCCATCATCTGCTCGCAGCAACGAATCAAGGGGCAAAGGGGGAGCAAAGCAACGGTGAGTACTCATCCAAAGTACTCGCAAGCATTACATTTGAAATATGCTAAGTATGCATCAGTATCAAAGAAGGGGTAAATGTGTGGACTAACTGCAGCAATGCGGGAAAGAGAGAGAAGGCCTAGCCCTATCAAAGACTAGCATCTTCAGGGGTCTTGCAGCAATAGACGAGAGTAGAGCAGGTAACACAAGTAATAGTCATATTGTTGCAGCAAAAATAATATGAGTTCATGTCCAGAGATCCTTCCTCGACTCCCTACGAGAAAGCAATCCCGGTGTAACAAATCCAGTTAATTAAAAATTGTAGTTGTATAAGATCAGGACACAACTCCAAGTCGTCCTGTAACCGTGGACACGGCTATTTGAATAGATAAGTTCTTCCCTGCAGGGGTGCACAACATGTTCCCCGTCACGCTCGATAATACTCTGGCCGGACACACTTTTCTGGGTCTTGCCCGACCTCGGAATATCGACACGTCGCAGCCCCACCTAAGCTCAGCAGAGAGGCCAGCCCGCCGGTCGAACTCCTAAGCACAAAGGGGTCGTGGGCCCACTTGCCCTCTGCGCTCCTGCATGATGCGTGGACGGCCGACGTGAGTCCTAGAACCCCTTATAGCAAGTGCGATGCATCTCGGGACCACTCGGGTGCGCGTCGCTCCATCGCTGACGTCTGAAGAGCTTCGGCTTATACCAAGACGTCGAGTACCCATAATTCTTCCCACGCAGACGATTAGTGCACAATAAGGCCTTCCGACAAACCCAGATCAAATACCCAAATCCATTACGATTTTAATTAAGTCAACGCCACAACCACGCGGGAATCCACCCGCCTAACATATATTCATCAAAGATACCAGTAACATGGTCAAGTAACTGTGTGGTTATAACATTAGGGGGAATCAGAGGTATCACCCTTGTTGGATTCCGAACGATGTATCCGGCAAGGAGGACTTAGAGGAATCACCCTCGAGGGTCCCACACTTGAGGGGTTGGACAACAGAGACATCATCGGGAGTGGTGAAGGAGGAATCACCCTCGATAACCATGACCGACCAGCTGTATTATAGAGATATCATCAGGAGTACTTCACGAAGTGTCACCCTCGATACCCGATAGTAGCTCTATAGCGCCGCAGAACTAAGGGGGGTGTGAGTGCTATGTGGGATCTGACTCGTCGATCAGGGATTGAGACTTGATGACAAAGCGGGGCAACTGGATTAAGGGGTCTGAGGGGATGACTGCTCCACCTATACTAAGCAGATTAAAAGTGCAGTACTGAAAGTAACAATTCATCAAAATTAGGCTATGCATCAGATATAGGAGCTAACTACAACAGTAGCGAAATTCTAATGCAAGAAGGAGGAAGAAAGACATAGGTGATACAGGGATGATCAACGGGGGTTTGCTTGCCTTGTTGCTCTGCGGCAAAGGGCAGGTCGTCAGGGACGTAGATGTACCAGACAGCAACGTCGGTCTCAGGGTCTACCGGTAATAAGAGGGGGAGAAACAATAAATAACAGCAACAGGTGCAACACTAAGTATGACATGGCAGTATGCAGGCCAGGCATGAGCTAACGCAGTAACACATGTCGCAGACGGGTCGAAAGAATATCTGACGATATTTTTCGGGTCTTTGGCTACCACCGGACAAACGAAAAATGATGGAAAAGGTCCATGTTTGCTATGCTAGGGACGCGCGACAAACGAACGGATAGCGTATCCGGGTTCGTCTCGTTCTCCTGATCAACTTTCATGTTGGAAATATTTTCATGTGAGCTGCGGTTTATTTTATATTAATTTTCAAAGTTTTATTAATATTTAGGAATTGAAAACTGATTTAATTATATCAATTAAATGCTTTTATGACATCAACATTTGATTGATCAACTCTGACCAGTGGGTCCTACGTGTCATTGACACCGCTATTAATTAAGGTTTAATTAATTCATAAATTGATTAATTTCATGGGAGGCCCACGTGTCATATTCTGTTAGAATAAATACTTATCTATATTAACAGATTTACTTAATTATCATAATTACTCATAATCATTATAATTATCTAATTAATTCATTAATTAATTAATCAAACTATTTATTAATTTCTTTTTAACGGAGGGTTGTGTGGGGCCTCCCTTCCAGTGGGAGTGGGGGGTTGGCCCCACATGGCAGTGGTCCAGCGGCCACACACAACACAACACACACACACTGTGTACAAAATATCTCACATACACTTATAAACATTTTTACACACATCCACAATACACATCATACATACATACATATACATATATTTGCATACATACACATATACATACATCCATTTATTTTATTTTGTTTTCCTAACATATCTTTTCTTTCTCTTTGTTCATCTCTCTCTCTCTCAACAGAGAGACAGGAGGAAAAACTCCATCTCCTCCTCTTAGAGGAGATGAAAGGCGCCCGGACGAGGCGATGAACGTCGGAACAGAACCGGAGGGTGGAAGGCGAGGGAGAGGGGACGTTCTCACCCATGTTGTAGGGGGGCGGGGTGGCGAGACTCGACGGAGCCGGCGGGGAACCGGAGGAGGCCGACGACGAGGTGAGGAGGAGCTGGTGGCGGTAGTGAAGTGGAGGGCGCTCGGGTTGTCCTGCGGTGGAGGGGGAGCGAAGTGGTGGTGGCGCAGCTCCTGGCGGCGTTGAGCCGGCCGCCAGCGGCGACGCTCGGGCAGGCCGATAGTGGAGGCCGGTGAGGGAGACAGGGGCCAGTCTTCTAGGGGGAATCTGGCGAGGGAGAAAATGAAGAGAGATGGGGCGGGCCTCGATCCAGGGAGGATCGAGGGGAGGAACGGCGGGGCTTCGGTCTCTAGGGGAGAAATTGACGAGGGGAGGAACGGCGGGGCTTCGGTCTCTAGGGGAGAAAGTGACGAGGGGAGGGTGAGGGAGCGCCGCAGCGGGCTCGGTCGTGAGCGCGGGGAGGGAGCGACGAGGGGAGGCTCGGGCGTGGGGTACGAGGCGAGGTGGGGATCGTGGGAGCTAGCCCCGTGGCTGGCGGCGCGGTGGGGGAATGGGATGCGAGGGGGTGGGCTGCTAGGGTTTCCCCTGGGGGTATTATACCCCCAGGTGGGTTGGCGGGCTGTGGGGTGGCCGGCTGGGCCACTTGGCCTAGTTGGGTGGGGACCTTTTGTTTTTTTGTTATTTTTTTATAGTTTTTGTTTTAAATATATAGGGGTTTTAAATAATTTCAAAAATGTTAGATTCAATTCTATAAATTATTAAGGAATACTTGTAACTCATCCGACATTTTTATTTTAACATTCGAAAACTTTTCTCGTTCGACTTATTTTTAAATTTTGAATTTGACTTGGTTTCGACTAATACGAGATCAACGATAGACACACGGTGACATGGCATCATTAGTGTGGGATCACTGTAGCTTAATTACATACATTACTGTAGCAAATCCGAGGATGTCACAGGTGCATTGGAATGCGTGATTGGTTATGTTGATAAAATTCCCACATAGAATCAAACATTGCATGAGTGCATGTGCTAGTTATTTTGCTTGTTGTTGAATATATGTGATGTAAATGGTGGGTGGGTACTACGTCATGCCTCGTGCGCCATGCTCGTCTGGAAAACCTCGGACGAAGGTTTGTCGTGGTGAATATGAGACTATGGTACTGACATCTCATGGGACAAGAGTGGTCAGTGAGGACATATTGTGGTGTGATGGTGGTAACAGTGAGGTATATCATTCAGAAAAATTGTGTGATGCTAACCCTTGCGGGAAAACTTAAACCTCCTAAGTTGACGTCTTCTCAGTGTGTCACCTTACCTTTCTTGCTACCACGGGTCTTCCCGAAAAGGAATATGGTTTAGTAGGTCGTAAACCTATTATCATGTACATACCAAGTAGAGGGGCCGGTATGAAGGTCTCCATGGCCCTGGAATAAAGCGAGTCATCCAGTCAGGGGGATGGGTGTTTCCGGTATGGGACCGAGAGTGAAGAGCTCTTCCCATGTAGCGCGAGGTATAAATATGATCCCATGCTATTCGAGGGTGTTGGCCTTCCCGTCTCATGGTTTTCTCTAGCAGCGTAGCCCGGGTGAGGCCAGTCTTCGCGGGAAAAAAATGGGTGTTTGCTGGTTTTGAGTGTTTTCTTCTAAAATATCATACGCGGGATTAGTCTGAGTGACTATTGAAACCTGCGGGTTGTGGTTAAAGAGTACTCCCTGTGCAGAGTCAAAACTATTCGATTAGCCGTGTCCACGGTCAAGGACAACTGGTTGACAAGTCAAGTGTCGGTCTAATTGTTGGTCTTTAGAGGAAATTAAATTCAAACAGATGAGACCTATGAACCGGGATGATAAGTATTATTATTATTATTATGAAATTATGATGTGTACTAATCATGTATGGTATATGTATTGTTAGATTATCCTTGGGATGGTTCTACCTCCTGGTTACTCGATATCTTTATTACTTTATTATGCCCTTTCTATGGTTTTGCTTAGACACCTCATTGTGGCAATTGTTGCTTCTTTCATATAAGCCCTTTGTGTGTGATACGTCCAAAACGTATCTATAATTTCTGCTTTTTCCATGATTTTTTGGGTGACATTGTTATATGTTTTCCTACACTTTTATATCATTTTACACATATTTGGACTAACCTACTAACTCAGTGCACCCAGTACTAGTTTCTGTCTGCAAATGTCTATTTTGCACGGGCTTTTACCCAATTTTTCGTAGCCCAAAAAATCCCGAGAAAAAAATATAAAAAATCAGCGTAACAGAAGCTTCCACATCACCAAAGATGGGCCAGAGGGGGGCCAGGGGCCGCCCAGGCGACCTGTGGGCGCGACCCACCCCTAAGCCGCGCCAAGAGGCCGCTCGGTAGGTCCCACCGCCTCCGGTGCCCTCCTTTCACCTATATTTACTCCTCCGTGAGAAAACCCTTCCATCACATCCAAAACCGCGAATTTCGCCATCGTTCCGCTGCCGCAGCGCTTCCGAGATCGGGAGCATTAGGAGACCTCTTCCCGGCACTGTGCCAGAGGGAGGATTGACCACTGGGAGCTTCTCCATCGCCATGGACGCTTGCCGGACGTGCCGTGAGTAGTCCTCCTTAGACCATGGGTCCATGACGAGTAGTTATGTGATGTGTTGTCTCCAATCTTGTGCTTCCATGATTATCCCTTGTGAGCTACCCTACATGATCAAGGCATCTATGTAATTTTCTTGCTATTGCTATGCTCGGTTTGTTCGGATCCGATGGATTATGAGATCATGTTCAGATTGTTATGAGTTATATATTTGATTATCCTTTTATGTCATGTTCCTTAGTGAATCTTGCATGTTCTCCATTGCTATTTATTGCTTTGGCGGAGAGTAGATTGTAACTCCAATAGGGAGCGTTATGCATGATTGTGGGTTCATGCCCCTCGATGTCTAGCTTGAGTGACGCAAACATGAGACTAGGGGATGTGTTGTTGCCACCAGGAAGAAAACATCGGTGCTTGGGACCACGGTTGCAAGGATTGTTTACCTTAAGCATAGTTCTTAATGCAGTTGTTCGTTGCTTTGAGTTTACACATTGGGTGGGGCTCGCAACTTAATACCGGCGAGATGTTCTCGATAGATATTTCAAGGTGGATGATTAGTAAGTAGATGCTGATGAATAATCGGTCTACTTGTCTTGGCGTACTGCCCATTACTATTGAACCTCTAACTATCAAGTAGCATAATTAGCATTGCGGTGCATTCATAATTCTGTCAACTACCCAGCTGCAATTTGTTTACCCAAGCATAGTTGTTTATCATATTTTGGGAGAGAGACATCACTATTGAACATCATGTGACTCCGGTCCATATCACCATCATTGCTTACACCATGCTTTCATTTACTTTTTCGTTGCAATCACTATTACTTTTCGAGCTTGTGTTTTGATCCTTTGCAAACTACAAGGTCGGAGAGATTGACAACCTCTCTGTACTCATTGGGAGCAAAGTTATTTGTGTGTTTGCAGGTCCACGTCTTCTGCTAGCGCCAGGGTGGGAGACACCTACTTGTTGATCCGAGGAGTCCTCCTGGTTCGATAAAAACCTTACAGTCTTCGTGTGAGGGAAAACTTGCTGCTGACTACATCTCAACCTTCCACTTGGGGTAACCAACAAGGAGCGAGAAGTATATACATAATCTCATCATCAAGCAAAGTTTTCTAGCGCCGTTGCAAGGGACTCCAGTCTTCAAGACAGGGGAGTTGCACGCAATCTTTTACCTTTGCTTTTTAGTGTTGTTAGTTTGATTTCTAGTTTTTGCTTTAGAGTCTTATACCAAAAACCACAAACAAATAGTTGCTTTATTCTTGCTTGTTGCTGCTGCTATGGGTTCCACTAAGAACACCAATTTGTGTGACTTCACTAGTCACAACAACAATGACTTTATCTGCACTCCTATTGCTGCTCCCGCCACTGGGGCTACCTCCTATGAGATTAAACCTGCTTTAGTGAACCTAGTTATGAAAGATTAATTCTCTAGTGCTGGAGATGATGCTGCTTTGCACTTGAATAATTTTGTTGACCTTAGTGATATGCAAAAATATAAAGAAGTAGATGGTGATATTGATAAACTTAAGCTTTTTTCCTTTCTCCTTGAGAGGAGGAGCTAAAGTGTGGCTTCAATCTTTGCCTAGGAATAGCATAGATTCTTGGGATAAATGCAAAGATGCTTTTATTGGGAAGTATTACCCACCTGCTAAGACTATCCACTTAAGAAGTAACATTATGAATTTTAGACAATTGGATAGTGAACATGTTGCTTAAGCTTGGGAACATATGAAATCTCTTGTTGAGAATTGCCCTACACATGGTTTGACTAATTGGACGGTTATCCAAACTTTCTATGCAGGGTTGAACTTTACCTCGAGGAATCTGTTAGACTCGGCCGCGGGAGAAACCTTTATGTCAACTGCACTAGGTGCTGCCACAAAGCTATTGGATGAGATGATGACAAATTATTCTCAATGGCACACCGAGAGAGCTCCAACAGGTAAGAAGGTAAACTCTATTGAGGAGATCTCCTCCCTTAATGATGAGGTTGACATGATCATGAGTTTACTCACTAAGCAAGCTCCTATTGATCCTCATGATGTTATATTAAATTCTTAAGTTGCTCAAGAAAGAGAGAAAGTTGATGTTAATTTTATCTCTAGGAACAACTTTAATAATAATTCTTACATGAGTAATTTTGGTAGCAATCCTAGACCGTTCCCATCCAAAAACTATGGGAACAACAACAATTATCCTAGCACGAAAAACACCAAGGGAGCATGCTTAAAGATTTTATCACATCTCAAAAAGCCTTCAACAAGAATGTTGAAGAGAAACTAGAAAAATTAGATAGTCTTTCTTTGAAGGTGGACAACATAGCTCATGATGTAGAGATGCATAAAATTAGAACTTCCCCACTTGAGGAAAGGAACACCACACCCATGAATGCTATCCAAGTCCAAATTAATGAGAACATAAGAATGCTAACCAAACTTAAGGATATATGGGCTAGAGAAAAAGAAGAGGAAGAGAGCATTAAGAGCCTTCCTACACACACACTACCATTGCTACTATACAAGTTGTTGAGGATCTCAAAACTTTTAGCACCCATCACACTCCTAGTCCCAATGGACCTATTAATGCTGATGCTAATACCTCAACTATAGGACAAGAAGGTCCTTTGAATTTAGATACTACCAAAATAATGAGCTTATATGACATCACTGCCACTTTAATTAATGGTAGTAACCTTGATTTTTACAATTGTAGTCTCTCCGAAGTTATCACGTTTTTGCAAAGAATGGTTAAAGACCCCCACACTAGTACACTAAATATTGCCTTCGCCGAGCATATTACTAATGCTCTTATCAAAGCTAGGGAGGAGAAGCTCAAGCTAGGGACTTCTATTCCTAGAAAACAAGAAGGGGATCCTATGGTCAAAATAAAATTGAATAATATCTCTTGCTTTGCCTTATGTGATGTTGCAGCTAGTGCCTCCGTTATGCCCAAAAGAATGTATGATATGCTTGATTTGAAACCTTATGATCAATGTTTTATTGGTGTTCGTCTCGTTGATTCTTCCATAAAGAAACCTTTTGGGAGAATTGATGATATGCTTATTATTGTCAATGATAATTATGTGCCCGTTGATTTTCTTATTATGGACATTGAGTGTGATCCCTCATGTCCAATTATTTTGGACATCCTTTTCTCCGCACCGTTGGTGCTATCATTGACATGAAAGAGGGGATCATTAAATTCCAATCCCCCCTTGGAATGGAACACTTCCCTAGAGAGAAGATTAAGTTACCTTATGAGTCCGTTACTCGGGCAAGTTATTTTTATGGAGTTGATAACACTTGATCTTCTTGCATTATGCCTAGCTCAAAGTCATAAAATAAAGCGCTTGTTGGGAGGCAACCCATTTTTTTTACTTTCAGTTTTAGTGGTATTGATGCTTGTTACTACTGTAGCAACGTCATTGTATCTTTATTTTTAAGCTTTGTGCCAAGTTATAGCCTCTCATTGCAAGAAAGTTCAAAAATTGTGACATGCTGTCCAGAAACAGATTCTGTTTGCCTGACGGAAAATTCGCCAAAAATCACAAGATCATATTTTTGATGTGAATGTTTTTGACATCATGATCTATATAATTGCCTTTCTGGCATATGTTCTGAGTTTTTTGATTTGAGTTGCAGAAGTGCCCCGAATAAATTATTTACTACCAGTTGTTCTCTGTTTCACAAATTCGGCCACGTTTTGCGTTTTCATCATTATGCAAATCTTAAGCTTGCTTTAACTTTGCAAAAACGTTTTGGCAATCATGAGAAACAGTAGCTTTTGATGAAATTCATTATTTTCAGTAGGTAATGAATTATTTTATTAAGGGTACTAACCACTCTAATCAGTTTATGATGAGTTTCATATGAAGGGAGTTTTCAAGTATGCGATGGGACATGATTAAAGAATATACAAGAGTGTCAAGCGCTCAAGCTTGCGGATTCCCCATGCACCCCAAGAAATATTCAAGGATACTCAAGCGTCTAAGCTTGGGATGCCCCCGTGCATCCCCTTCTCTATCAACAATCATCAGTTCGTCCATCTCCATGCTATATTTTTATCACTTCATATGTTATGTGCTATGCTTGGAGCGTCCCGCTCTTTTCTTTTTTAGTTTGTTTTGGTTTTGTTTGATTTTCATAACAAGTCAGAACCTAGACTACCTTGTTTGGGAGAGAAACACGCTCCATTCCACTCTAGAACACAACATAGGTTTTCATGCTTATCTTTTTGGTGTGTTCTCTATCTTTACATAGCTAATGTCATGCTTAGATGTTAGTTTTCATGCTATATCTTTTTAAGAGATTTTATTTAGGTTGCTTTTGGAACTCTCTTGAGTTATCATGCTTATCTTGTTTAGAGAGTCGGCTCGTTGCACTGAGTTGTGTGTCTTGCATGAGTAGGTAATTGTGATTGCTATTTAAGTGTAGTACTAACTTGCAATAGTTTTGAGGTATTGATTTGAGTAATGTTTGGACTATTGGTGCCAAGAGCTTAAGCCTATTAGTGATAGGTGCCGTATTTTGGGAAATCCATGTGTTTTCGAAAAAGTAAAAATTAGTACCCTCACGTTACCATGAGTCGAGGATGCGCAAGGATAACCAAACCCCCAAACACTCCTCCTCGGGGTACTTGTCTCTTTGTGAATTTCCTAACTAGTTAGAGAGTTACCGATAATAAGTGTATGAGTTCTTGGGACTAATGTGAGTATTCGATTGTTGGCACTTCCACCATCCATATTTTGCTAGCCTCTTCAGTACCGTGCATTGCCCTTTCTCACATTGCGAGTTGGTGCAAAATCCGCCGATGCATCCAAACCCATGAGATGATACGTTCTGTCATACATAAGCCTCATTATATCTCTCCTCAAAACAGCCACCATTCCTACCTATTAAGGCATTTCCATAGCCTTTCCGAGATACATTGCCATGCAACATCCACCATCTCATGACTTGATATTCATGTCGTACATGCTTTTTCTTGATCGTAGAGCCGCATGATAGTTGGGCCTTGCCCAAATTATTGCTACGTGAGGCGCTAGTATCATTGCATATCCTTCTACACTGGCAGAGGCATACATTTGCATACATCATGATAGTTTTCACTTGTCTTTATGTTGAGTACTTCTTATAAAGTGTGATGATCTTCTTTTTATTCATGTAAAACATAGAGTGTTGTCCTTAAGTGAGGAAAAGATCCCAAAGAGGACAAAACAAAATATCCCAAAGAGGACAAATGAGAGATAAATAGAAAGAGCCAAAGAGGCCACACAAAAATAAAAAAGGAAATAAAAATAGATAAGGCGCAACACTACTATTCCTTTTGAAAAATCCACACTCGTACTTCATTGTTATATTTGTACTACATAGAGATTATCATTCATGCATAACTATGTGGGGACCCTTACACTATAGAACTTGGTTTTCATATTCTAATGAGGAGCCTCGTCAAATGAGCTCTAGGTCTTCATGAGCAAACAAGTTGGATGCAGCCCCATTAGTTCCATTGGAGAGCTTACCTTAGCTCATATGTGCATCCGTTACATGGTAATCCCTACTCCTCATATCATATCTATCATTTGGCTTTCTCTCGCCTATGGTTGTACTCATTGATGTGAGCCTTTCACACCCTTTTTGTCTTCCTTTCCCATCATTATTCTATTTTCCATCCTAAGTGCCAATATATCTTGCATACGCTCATCCATTGCATGCCTGCTCAAAGTCGAAAGGGAGAGGATCATTTTGACTTGTACATGACTAGTGGTCTGGGGATGAGTCAAAATAAGATTCCAAAGGAGATCAAGTGTGAGATTTTAGTAAATTGAGATTTGGATACATTCGAGTCACGGGGAGCGAGAACTCTTGCACCTTTATGTTCTTACTTTGCTAATTTCAGTACTAGATATAGACTCTTGCTTCTTATTATCTTGACTTGAATTGCATATGTTACTTGCTTTACATCGAAGTTCTTATATGTGTGTTAGCGTGTCACCACAGAAATTATTGTGTTATCATTTATCTACTCGAGGACAAGAAGAACTTAAGCTTGGGGATGTAGATACGTCCAAAATGTATCTATAATTTCTGCTTGTTCCATGATCTTTTGGGTGACATAGCTATATGTTTTGCTACACTTTTATATCATTTTACACATATTTGGACTAATCTACTAACTCAGTGCACCCAGAGCCAGTTTCTGTGTGATGATGTCTTTTTTGGAGGGGCTTTTACCCAATTTTCCGAAGCCCGAAAAATCTTGAGAAAAATATATGAAAAATCAGCGTAACGGAAGCTTGCAAATCACCAGAGGGGGCCAGGGGCCGCCTAGGAGACCTATGGGCATGGTCCACCCCTAGGCCGCACCAAGAGGCCGCCTGGGTGGGTCCCACCTCCTCCGGCGCCCTCCTTTCACCTATATTTACTCCTCCACGAGAAAACCCTTCCATCACATCCAGAATCGCGAATATCTACATCGTTCCGCCACCGTAGCGCTTCCGAGATCGGGAGCGTCAGGAGACCTCTTCCTGGCACCCTGCCGGAGGGGGCATTGCCCTACGGGAGGTTCTCCCCCACCATGGACACTTCTCGGACGTGCCGTGAGTAGTTCTCCTTGGACCATGGGTCCATGACGAGTAGCTATGTGATGTCTTCTCTCCAATCTTGTGCTTGCATGATTATCCCTTGTGAGCTTCCCTACATGATCAAGGCATCTATGTAACTCTCTTGCTATTGCTATGCTCGGTTTATTGGGATTCGATGGATTATGAGATTAAGTTTAGATAGTTCTGAGTTATATATTTGATTATCCTTTTATATTATGTTCCTTAGTGATTCATGCATGTTCTTCGTTGCTATTTATTGCTTTGGCAGAGTAGTAGATTGTAACTCCAAGAGGGAGCATTATGCATGATTGTGGGTTCATGCCCCTCGATGTCTAGCTTGAGTGAAAGAAACATGAGACTAGGGGATGCGTTGTTGCCACCAGGGAGAAAACAACAATGCTTGTGACCACAGTAGCAAGGATTGTTTGCCTTGCGCATAGTTCGTTAATGCAGTTGTCCGTTGCTTTGATTTTACACTTTGGTTGGGGCTCACAACTAAATACCAGCGAGATGTTCTGGATAGATATCTCAAGGTGGATGATTAGAAAGTAGATGTTGATGAGTAAATGATCTACTTGTCTTGGCGTACTGCCCATTACTATTGAACCTCTAACTATCAAGTAGCATAATTAGCAGTGCGTTCAAAATTCTGTCAATTGCCCAGCTGTAATTTGTTTACCCAAGAATAGTTGTTTATCGTCTTTTGGGAGAGAGACATCACTAGTGAACATCATGTGACTCCGGTCCATACCACTATCATTGCTTACACCTCCATCATTTACTGCTTTCATTTACTTTTCCGTTGCAATCACTATTACTTTTCCCGCTTGTGTTTTGATCCTTCGCAAACTACAAGGCCAGAGAGATTGACAACCACTTTGTACTCGTTGGGAGCAAAGTTATTTGTGTGTGTGCAGGTCCACATCTTCTGCTAGCGCCATGGTGGGAGACACCTACTTGGTGATCCTAGGAGTCCTCCTGGTTTAATAACCCTTACAGTCTTTCTCTGAGGGAAAACTTCATGCTGACTACATATTAACCTTCCACTTGGGGTAACCAACGAGGAGCGAGAAGTATATACATCATCTCGTCATCAGCGTGGTGTCGGTGAGACGCCCGACTATGGCAACTATGATTACTTTATATGATCCCTTTATCTAGTGTCGCTCAGATGCCCGACTGTGGCACGCATACTATTATTTATTTATAGTTATAAAGCCTTTTTGTGATGTAGCTCCAGACGGCCAACTGTGGCATGTATAGTAATATTTCTTTTACAAGTCCCTTTATGTGGCATCGCCAAGACGCCCGACTATGACTTGTGTTTCTTGTCCTTCGGAGGTGTCGCCTTAGACGCCCGATCGACAAGCTTATAATTGACTGCTACTTCTCCTTGCTTGCTTATACATCATGGGTGGAAATGATTTATCTGCATAGATGCATCAATGAAATAATTATTATGGCATGATAGAATTATTAGGAGAATTATGCATGCGTCTCACCTGCTTCAACTTATCTGTTTTCATGATGTTTGCGAGTAGATTCAAAGTACTCACTCGCTTGTCCCTGGCTATTGTCTTGGCAAAATTGCTTTTGGAGAGGAGCATGATGTGGTCAACCCCGGAATCTAGGAGTCGAGGATAGGAACCTAGTGAGATAGGAATTTATCGAGGTTAGCTGTTCTTGTGGCAATGGAGTCCCATGGGCACCGAAGATTCCTTGAGTCGCTTCCGCCGTCAGCCTCAGACTTCGTTCAAGCCAGTGGACCTTTATGGACTTGTAACCCAAATTTTCTATTCTTGCTTGGGATTTGTGTATCAATTGAGTTAGTAGGTTAGTCCAAATTTCACCATCTAATAGTAATCCTAGGGCCGGTGAACATAAGGGCCTGTTTTCTGGAAATTATTTTTCCGAAAAACCGGTCGCTAGAGATATTGATGCAGCTAGACCATGGGTCTCGGGACTTTCCCCACTACCCACATCCATGTGGGTCCCCATGCAGGTTGGCCCCATTCCAGAACCTTCTAGAACATTCCAAGTATAATATCGAAAAACCCCGCACATATTTTGGAACCCTGAATATGACTTCCCATATATAAATCTTTACCTCCGGACCATTTTGGAGCTCCTCTTGACGTACATGATCTCATCCGGGACTCCAAATAACATCCAACCACCAATGTACATATCCCAATACTGCTCTAGCGTCATCAAACGTTAAGCGTGCGGACCCTAGGAGTTCGAGAATCATGTAGACATGACCGGGACACCTCTCCAATCAATAACCAATAGCCGGACCTAGATGCCCATATTAGTTCCTACATATTCATGAAGATCTTTATCGGTTGAACTACGATGTCAAGGATTTAGTCAATCCCATTTGCAGTTCCCTTGATCCAACAGTATGTTACTTGCCCGAGATTCAATCATTGGTATCTCCATACCTATTTAAATATCATTACCAGCAAGTCTCCTTACTCGTTCCGTAATACAAGACCCTGCGACGAACTCCTTAGACACATTGCTTGCAAGATTATTGTGATGTTGTATTACCGAGTCGGCCCTGAGATACCTCTCCGTCATACAGAGTGACAAATTCTAGTCTGGATTGCTACCTCTTGATCTTGCATTGGTTTTCCCTTGAAGAGGAAAGAGTGAAGCAGCGAAGTAGATAAGTATCTCCCTCAATTTCTTGAGAACCAAGGTATCAATCCAGTAGGAGGAACAAGCAAGGCCGCAATTGTAGTACCTAAAAAATAATAAAACTCTTGCACCCAACGCTAAAAGGGGTTGTCAATCCCTTCACAGTTATTTCCAAGGATGATATCTAATAGATATAGATATAAAATATTGCGGAAACAAACGTAAATAAATTGCCGCAAGATATTTTTGGTATTTTTGGTTTATAGATCTGAAAGTATAATATGGAAAATAGACCCGGGGGCCATAGGTTTCACTAGAGGCTTCTCTCATAAAGGAAAATAATACGGTGGGTGAACAAATTACTGTCGGGCAATTGATTGAAAAGCCAATAATTATGAAGATATCTAAGGCAATGATTATGCATATAGGCATCACATCTGTGTCAAGTAGACCGAAACAATTCTGCATCTACTACTATTACTCCACACATTGATCGACTCATGCATGCATCTAGAGTATTAAGTTCATGAAGAAAAGAGTAACACATTAAGTAAGACGACATGTGATACATCCCAAACATATCTATAATTTCTGCTTGGACTAACCTACTAACTCAGTGCATTGTTATATGTTTTGCTACACTTTTATATCATTTTACACATATTTGGACTAACCTACTAACTAAGTGCACCCAGTGCCAGTTTTTCTCTGTTGATGTCTATTTTGCAGGGGCATTTACCCAATTTTCCGAAGCCCAAAAATTCCAGGAAAAATATATAAAAAATCAGCGAAACAGAAGCTTCTGGGTCATCGAAGATGGGTCGGAAGGGGGGCCAGTGGCTGCCCAGGCGACCTGCTGGCGCGGCCAGGCCCTAGGCCGCGCCGGGAGGCTGCGTGGGTGGGCCCCACCTCCTCCGGTGCCCTATTCTGGCCTATATTAGAGTCCCGAGAGGAAACCCGTCTACAACTTCCAGAATCACGAATTTCTGCATCGTTTCGCCGCCGCAGCGCTTCCGAGATCAGGAGCGTCAGGAGACATCTTCTCGGCACCCTGCTACTGCGACAACAGACCTTCCCTGGTAACGACGCCAAGAATCCTGCTGCTACGGCTATGCCTATGGGGACTTCATCGGCAAATATGCAAAGGATTTCCCCACGGCCTTGGAGCCTTGAGTTGGTGTTCCCTTGAAGAGGAAAGGGTGATGTAGCACAGCGGCGGTAAGTATTTCCCTCAGTTTTGAGAACCAAGGTATCAATCCAGTAGGAGGAGCGTTCAAGTCACAAGTACCTGCACAAACGCAAAGAGCTTGCACCTAACACTATGAAGGGGTTGTCAATCCCTTATAGATTGTTTGCAAAGTGAGAACTGAAAGCAACAAAGTAAACAAAGCAAAGTAAAAGTGAAGGTGGAGAAGATAGTTGTGAATAGACCCGTGGGCCGTAGTGTTCACTAGTGGCTTCTCTCATGAAAGCAAGTAGACGGTGGGTGAACGAATTACTGTCGAGCAATAGATAGAACCGCGCAAAGTCGTGGCGTTATCTAAGGCAATGATTATATCTATAGGCATCACGTCCAAAACAAGTAGACCGATACTTTCTTCATCTACTACTATTACTCCACACGTCGACCACTATCGAGCATGCATCTAGTGTATTAAGTCCAAAAGAACAGAGTAACGCCTTAAGCAAGATGACATGATGTAGATGGACAATCTCATATCTACGATAAAAGCCCATCTCGTTACCCTTGATGGCAACAACATGATGCGTGCCTTGCTGCCCCTTCCTTCACTGGGAAAGGTCACCACACGGTATGAACCCAAAGCCAAGCACTTCTCCCATTGCAAGAATCATAGATCTAGTTGGCCAAACAAAACCCAAGACTCGAAGAGACTTACAAGGATATCAAATCATGCTTATAAGAAATCAGCAAAGACTCAAATATAGATCATAGATAATCTGATCACAAATCCACAATTCATCGGATCTCGACAAACACACCGCCAAAGAGGATTACATCGGATAGATCTCCATGAAGATCATGGAGAACTTTGTATTGAAGATCCAAGAGAGAGAAGAAGCCATCTAGCTGCTAACTACGGACCCATAGGTCTGAAGTGGACTACTCAAGAGTCATTGGAGAGGCGATGATGTTGATGTAGAAGCCCTCCAACTCCATAGTCCCGTCCAGTAGGGCACCGAGAAGGGTCTCTAGATGAGATCTCGCGGAAACGGAAGCTTGCGTCGGCGGAAAAGTGTTTTCGTGGATGCCCTGATTTTTTCTAGGATTTTAGGGAATTTATATGCCAAAGAGCTAGGGCAGGGGAGCGCCAGGGAGGCCACAAGCCTGGTTGCCGTGGCCCCCCTCGCAGCGGCAACAGGGCTTGTGGGCTCCGTGTGGGCCCACTGCCTTGGCCCTAAAGCTCCCGATCTTCTTCTGTTCTGGAAAAATGTATTTCGAGGATTTTATTCCATTTGGACTCCGTTCCAAAATCAGATCTGAAAAGAGTCAAAAACACAGAAAAAAGGAACTGGCACTTGGCACTGAATTAATAAGTTAGTCCCAAAAAAGATATAAAAGGTATATAAAACATCCAAAGTTGACAAGATAGCAGCGCGAAACCATCAAAAACTATAGATACGTTTCAGACGTATCAAGCATCCCCAAGCTTAACTCCTGCTCGTCCTCGAGTAAGGAAGTGATAAAGAATGAATTTCTGATGCTTTCATGCTACCTCGCATAGATGTCCTTTGTAACCCCTCTTATGTGACGTGAATGTTCAGATCCATTAGATTCAAAACAATAGTTTGCTATTGACGTGGAGACAATAATAATTCAAGCAAACTAGCAAGGTAATCATGAACTTTCAAAATAACAAGGCCAAAAGAAAGTTATCCCTACAAAATCATATAGTCTGGCTATGCTCTATCATCCTTGCAAAATGAATTTAAATCATGCACAACCCCGGTATTGGCCAAGTAATTGTTTTCACACCTTTACTTTCTCAAATTTTTTCAACACTCACGCAATACATGAGCGTGAGCCATGGTTTTAGCACAATAAGTGGTGTGGAGTGTGGTGGAGGTTGCAAGACAAACAAGGAGAAGATGGTCACACTGACTAGGCATATCAATGAGCTATGGAGATGCTCATCAACATGTATCAAGGTGAATGAGTAGGGATTGCCATACAATTGATGCACTAGAGCTAAGAGTAAGTGAAAGCTCTTAAAGAAAACTAGTGGGTGTGCATCCAATTGCTTGCTCACGAAGACCTAAGGCAATTTTGAGGAAGCCTATCATTGGAATATACAAGCCAAGTTATATAATGAAAATTTCCCACTAGCTATATGGTGGTGACAAAACGAGAGACTCTCAATCATGAAGATCATGGTGCTTAATATGCACAAGTGTGGAAAGATAGTAGCATTGTCCCTTCTCTCTTTTCTCTCATTTTTTTTTGTGGGCTCTTTGGCTTCTTTTTTTATTTTGGTGGGCATCTTTGGCCTCTTTTATTTCCTCACATGGGACAATGCTCCATCAATGATGATCATCACACTTACAACTCAAAACTTAGAGCAATGATGACTCTATATGGAATGCCTTTGGTAGTGTACCGTGACAGTGATCTAGCATGGCATAGACATCAATGGAAACATCATGCTAGCTATCTTATGATCATGCAATGGCAATGTAGAAGTGGTGGCACATGTCATGGTGGTAGTTGCATGGCAATATATCCCGGAATAGCTTTGAAAAAGCCATAGTAGGTAGGTATGGTGGCTGTTTTGAGGGAGGCTATATTGGTGGTTTTGTGCACCGGCAAAAGTTGCACGGCACTAAAGAAGATAGTGATGGTGGAAGGTGAAAGTGCATCTAAACCAAGGACTCAACATTAGTCATGAAGAACTCATATACTTGTTTCAAAAATTTTAGTAGTAATCGAAACAAAGCATTCAACGCATACTCCTAGGGGAAGGGTTGGTAGGTATAAACCATCGCGCGATCCCGACCGCCACACAAAGGATGACAATCAATAGACTAATCATGCTCAGACTTCATCACATAGCGGTTCACCATAGGTGCATGCTACGGGAATCACTAACTTCAACACAAGTATTTCTAGATCCACAACACCTTACTATTATAACTTCAATATTACCACAACCAAAACTCAAAACTAATTGAGATGAATCAAACTTCTCCAACTACTCAATGCACATGAAGGTGGAAGTTTTCATATCCCTTTGGATAACTACCCTTTTTGAGACTATTATCAAAGCACAGATCAACTACCAAGCCATGCACTGTTGTGCTCTAAAAGATATAAGTGAAGCACATAGAGAAAAATCAACTAGCTCAAAAGATATAAGTGAAGCACATGTGAGCTGAATTGTCTAACCAATGGATATAAGTGAAGCTCGACAAAATCACGGTGAGTGCATGTCTCTCTGTAGGTGTGCAGCAAGGATGATTGTGACACAACAAAAATAAAAGACTCCTACGATACAAGACGCTCCAAGAAAAACACATAACATGTGGTGAATAAAAATATAGCCCCAAGTAACGTTACCGATGGATTGAAGACGAAAGAGGGGATGCCTCCCCGGGGAATCCCCAAGCATTGGCTTTTATGACATCCTTGAATCATCTTGGGGTGCCTTGGGCATCCCCAAGCTTGATCTCTTGCCACACTTTATCTCTTTGTCCATAAGAACTACACCCAAAACTTGAAAACTTCACAACACGAAACTTAAACAGAAACTCGTGATAACATTAGTATAAGAAAGCAAACCACCAATTCCTCAGGTACTGTAGCAAACTTAAATTATACTCATGTTGATGTTGGGTTACTGTATTTTCAATATTCCATGGCTAATATCCCCCGATACTATCCATAGTTTCATCAAAATAAGCAACCAACTCAACAAAAACGTAATTTGTTAACAGCAGACCAGTCTGTAGAAATCTGTATACTTCGTATACTTATGGTATTTCAAGAATTCTGAACAATTACGATAGTATGAAGAATTTGCGTAGCAATCAGCAGAAAAAATAATCAACTCAAAAGCTCTTAGAGAAAAAAAATGAAAATTCTTATCGTGAGCAGAAAGTTTCTGTCTTTTCCAGCATGACCAAACGATCATCCCCAAGACTAATCATAACAGTTTTGCTTGGCACAAACGCAAAAAGAAACACAAAAAATACAATCATAAAATAATTATGAAAGTGTGGAAAACACAAAACAGAAATAAAAATGATAGATTCGTTGGGTTGCCTCCCAACAAGCGCTATTGTTTAACGCCCTTAGCTAGGCAAAAGGTGATGGAATCACATATACTCATCTTTGGTGCTCAAACCATAAGTAGCCCTCATCATAGATTCATAAGGAAATCCTATTTTCTTTGTAGGAAAATGCTCCATGCCCTTTAGGGGAAATTGAAATCTAATATTCCCTTCCTTCATATCGATGATAGCACCAATAGTCCTTAGGAAAGATCTACCAAGAATAATGGGACATGAAGGATTGCAATCTATGTCAAGTACAATGAAATCCACGGGTACATAGTTCTTATTTGCAACAATAAGAACATCATCGATCCTTCCAATGGGTTTCCTGACAGTAGAATCCGCAAGACGCAAATTAAGAAAACACTCTTCAATCTCATGAAAACCAAGACTATCACATAAAGACTTTGGAATCGCGGAAACACTAGCACCCAAATCACACAAAGCATTGCATTCGTAGTTTTTGATTTTGATAGTAGATTCCCACTCATCATGAAGTTTTCTAGGTATAGAGACTTCTAATTCGAGTTTCTCTTCAAGAGATTTCATCATAGCATATACGATATGTGCGGTAAAGGCTTTGCTTTGGCTATTAACATGTGGAGAGTTTGTAATGGATTGCATCAAGGAAATGCATTCAAACAAGGAACAAATATCATAATTGAATTCCTTGAAATCTAAAGTGGGAGTTTCATTACTACCCAATATTTTGATTTCTTCTACTCCACTGTCCCCACCTTTATCATGAAGATAGGTGGACTCCGAATCATTGGGGCGTTTTTCAACCAAAGTGGATTCATATCCAGCCCCTTCATCAATAGGTTTGACACGCGAAAACAAAGATTCAAGAGGAGTCACACCAAGCACTTTAAGATCTTCGTGATTTGCATCACTAGAACGCACCCTTTTAAACCATTCATGCCTAACGCGAATTTGGGCGGTTTTTTCTTTGCTCTCATTCATGGAGACACGCATAGCTTTTAAAGTTTCATCCAAGTTGACCTTGGGAGGAGCACATCTAACTTTCAAAGCATCAATATCACAACACATCCTATCAACGCTCTTAGCCAAATCGTCTATTTTGAGTATTTTTTCCTCTATGGACGCATTGAAAATCTTTTGAGAGTTGATGAAGTCTTTGATATTACTCTCTAAATCAGAGGGCAATTTGTTGTGATTTCCATAAGTGTTGTTGTAGGAATTGCCATAATTGTTAGACGAGTTACTAGGAAAAGTCCTAGGAACATAGTTTCCTCTAAAATCATTGTTGTTGCCAATATTGTTCCTAACAACAAAATTAACGTCCAAACTAGCGTTGCTACTCTCAATTAGGAAGATAGTGGCATGTCATTAGGATCTAAAGGAGAATTTCTACTAGCAACCAAATTCATTAAATCGTCCATCTTAGCACTAAGCGAGTTAATTTCTTCTATAGCGTGTACCTTTTTGCTAGCAGGTGACCTTTCATTGTTCCACTGAGAGTAGTTGGTCATGATATTGGCTAGGAGTTTTGTAGCATCTCCTAACGTGATTTCCATGAACGTTCCACCTGAGGCGGAGTCCAAGATATTGCGAGAAGCAAAATTCAAACCAGCGTAAAAGATTTGTATAATCATCCACAAAGTCAAGCCATGAGCGGGATAATTTCTAATCATTAACTTCATCCTCTCCCAAGATTTTGCAACGTTTTCATGATCAAGTTGCTTGAAATTCAGGATATCGTTACGTAGAGAGAAAATCTTAGCCGGCGGAAAATACTTGGATATGTAAGCATCTTTGCACTTATCCCAAGAATCGATACTATTTTTAGGCAAAGAAGAAAACCAAGTTTTTGCGCGATCTCACAACGAGAAAGGAAAAAGCTTCAACTTAATCACGTCATTATCCACATCTCTTTTCTTTTGCATATCGCAAAGCTCAATGAAGGTATTGAGATGGGATGCGGCATCTTCACTAGGAAGGCCACATAATTGCTCTTTCATAACAAGATTCAGCAAGGCTGCGTTGATTTCATACGATTCCGCACTAGTGGCGGGAGCAATCGGAGTACTAATAAAATCATTATTATTGGTACTCGAGAAGTCGCAAAGTTTGGTATTTTCATCCATGATGACTTCAGCAAACTAACAAGAACACAATCAAGCAAGAAAACCGGCAAAGGAAAACGGCAAAAGGGAAAAAGAAAATGGCAAAGGAAAAAAGGCAAAAAGGCAAATGAAAACGGCAAGGGAGAAAGGCAAATGAAAGCGGCAAATGTGAAGTGGGGGAGAGGAAAACGAGAGGCAACCGACAAAAAAGGTAAATGCAAGAGATGAGTTTGTGACACCTACTTGGATAGATCTTGACTTGATCTCTCCTCCCCGGCAACAGCGCCAGAAATGCTTCTGCTACTGTGACAACAGACCTTCTTTGGTAACGGCGCCACGAATCGTGCTGCTACGGCTACGCCTATAGGGACTTCCTTGGCAAATATGCAAAGTATTTCCCTGCGGCCTTGGAGCCTTGTGTTGGTGTTCCCTTAAAGAGGAAAGGGTGATGTAGCACATCGGCGACAAGTATTTCCCTCAGTTTTGAGAACAAAGGTATCAATCTAGTAGGAGGACCGTTCCAGTCACAAGTACCTGCACAAACACAAAGAGCTTCCACCCAATGCTATGAAGGGGTTGTCAATCCCTTATAGATTGTTTGCAAAGTGAGAATTGAAAGCAACAAAGTAAACAAAGCAAAGTAAAAGTGAAGGTGGAGACGCCAGTTGTGCATAGACCCGGGGGCCGTAGTGTTCACTAGTGGCTTCTCTCATTCAAGCAAGTAGACGGTGGGTGAACGAATTACTGTCGAGCAATTGATAGAACCGCGCAAAGTCGTGACGTTATCTAAGACAATGATTATATCTATAGGCATCACGTCCAAAACAAGTAGACCTATACTTTCTACATCTACTACTATTACTCCACATGTCGACCGCTATCCAGCATGCATCTAGTGTATTAAGTCCAAAAGAACAGAGTAACGCCTTAAGCAAGATGACATCATGTACATGGACAATCTCATATCTACGATAAAAGCCAATCTTGTTACCCTTGATGGCAACAACATGATGCGTGCCTTGCTGCCCCTTTTGTCATTGGGAAAGGTCACCACATGGTATGAAACCAAAACCAAGCACTTCTCCCATTGCAAGAACCGTAGATCTAGTTGGCCAAACAAAACCGAAGACTCGAAGAGACTTACAAGGATATCAAATCATGCTTATAAGAAGTCAGCAAAGACTCAAATATAAGTCATAGATAATCTGATCACAAATCGACAATTCATCGGATCTCGAGAAACACACTATGTGATATGCAAAAGATATAAAGAAGTAGATGGTGATATTGTTAAACTTAATCTTTTTTCCTTTCTCCTTGAGAGGAGGAGCTAAAGTCTCGCTTCAATCTTTGCATAGGAATAGCATAGATTCTTGGGATAAGTGCAAAGATGCTTTTATTGGGAAGTATTACCCGCCTGCTAAGATTATCCACTTGAGGAGTAACATTATGAATTTTAGACAATTGCATAATGAACACGTTGACCAAGCTTGGGGAATGTATGAAATGTCTTGTTAAGAATTTCCCTACGCATTGTTTGACTACTTGGATGGTTATACAAACTTTTTATGTAGGATTGAACTTTACCTCGCGGAATCTGTTAGACTCGGTTGAGGGAGGAACCTTTATGTCAAGTACACTTGGTGCTGCCACAAAGCTATTGGATGAGATGATGACAAATTATTCTCAATGGCACACCGAGAGAGCTCCAACAGGTAGGAAGGTAAACTCTGCTGAGGAGATCTCCTCGCTTAATGATAAGGTTGACATGACTATGACTCTATTTACTAAGCAAGCTCCTATTGATCCTCATGATGTTCCTTTAAATTCTTTGGTTCCTCAAGAAAGAGAGCAAGTTGATGTTCATTTTATCTCTAGGAATAACTTTAATAACAATGCATATAGGAGTAATTTTGGTAGCAATCCTAGACCGTTCCCATCCAACAACTATGGGAACAACAACAATTATCCTAGCACCAAAAACTCCACTTCTGAATTAGAGAGCATGCTTAATAATTTTATCACTTCTCTAAAGGCCTTCAACAAGACTGTATAAGAGAAACTAGAAAAATTAGATAGTCTCTCTTTGAAGGTCGACACCATAGCTCAAGATGTAGAGATGCTTAAAATTAGAACTTTGCCCCTTGAGGAAATGAACACCATACCCATGAATGATATCCAATTCCAAATTAATGAGAACATAAGAATGCTAGCCAAACTTAAAGAGAGATGGTCTAGAGAAAAAGAAGAGGAAGATAGGATTAAGAGTCTTCCTACACACACTACCTTGCTACGATACAAGTTGTTGAGGATCTCAAAACTTTTAGCACCCATCGCACTCCTAGTCCCAATGGACCTATTAATGGTGATGCTAATACCTCAACTATAGGACAAGAAGGTCCTTTGAATTTAGAGACTACCAAAATAATGAGCTTAGATGACATCACTACCACTTTAATTAATGGTAGTAACCTTGATTTTGACAATCGTAGTCTCTCCGAAGTTATCACCTTTTTGCAAAGAATGGTTAAAGACCCCCACACTAGTCCACTCAATATTGCCTTAACCGATCATATTACCAATGCTCTTATCAAATCTAGGGAGGAGAAGCTCAAGCTAGAGACTTCTATTCCTATTAAACTAGAAGATGGTTGGGATCCTATGGTCAAAATAAAATTGAATGATATCTCTTGCTTTGATTTATGTGATGTTGGAGCTATGGCCTCCATTATGCCCAAAAGAATGTATAAAATGCTTGATTTGAAACCTTATGATCAATGTTCTTTTCGCGTTCGTCTCGTTGATTCTTCCATAAAGGAACCTTTAGGAGAATTGATGATATACTTGTTATTGTCAACGATATTTATGTGCCCGTTGATTTTCTTATTATGAACATTGAGTGTGATCCCTCATCTCCAATCATTTTGGGACGTCCTTTTCTCCGCACCGTTGGTGCTATCATTGACATGGAAGAGGGGGTCGTTAAATTACAACCCCCCCCCTTAAAAATAGAATGGACACTTCCCTAGAAAGAAGATTAAGTTACCTTATGAGTTCGTTACTCGGGCAAGTTATTCTTATGGAGTTGATAACACTTGATCTTCTTGCATTATGCCTAGCTCAAAGGCATAAAAGAAAGCGCTTGTTGGGAGGCAACCCAATTTGTTTTTACTTTCAGTTTTAGTGGTCTTGATGCTTGTTACCACTGTATAAACATCATTGTATCTTTATTGTTGAGCTTTGTGCCAAGTTATAGCCTCCGATTGCAAGAAAGTTCAAAAATTGTGACATGCTGTCCAGAAACAAATTCTTTCTGCTTGACGGAAAAATTCGCCACCAATCACAAGATCATATTTTTGATCTGTTTTTTTGACATCATGATCTATATAATTGCCTTTCTGGAGTATGTTCTAAGTTTTTTTATTTGAGTTGCAGAAGTGCCCCGAAAAAATTATTTACTACTTGTTGTTCTGTTTTTCATAGATTCTACTACGTTTTGCGTTTTCATCATTTTGCAAATCTTAAGATTGCTTTTCCTTTGCAAAAACCATTGGCAATCATGAGAAACATTATCTTTTCATGAAATTAATTATTTCCAGTAGGTAATGAGTTATTTTATTAAGGGTACTAACCACTCTAATCAGTTTATGATGAGTTTCATATGAAGGGACTTTTCAAGTATGCGATGGGAGATGATGAAAGAAGATACAAGAGTATCAAGCGCTCAAGCTTGGGGATGCCCCCATGCACCCCAAGAAATATTCAAGGAGACTCAAGCGTCTAAGCTTGGGGATGCCGCCGTGCATCCCCTTCTCTATCAACAATCATCAGTTCATCCATCTCCATGCTATATTTTTATCACTTCATATGTTATGTGCTATGCTTGGAGCGTCCCGATCTTTACTTTTCTAGTTTGTTTTAGTTTTGCTTGCTGTTCATAACAAGTCGGAACATATCCTACCTTGTTTGGGAGAGAGACACACTCCATTCCACTCTAGAACACATCATAGGTTTTCATACTTATCTTTTTTGTGTGTTATCTGTCTTTCCATAGCTATTGTCATGCTTAGCTTATAATTTTCATGCTTATCTTTTTAAGAGCTTTTATTTAGGTTGCTTTTAAAACTCTCTTGAGTTATCATGCTTATCTTGTTTAGAGAGTTGGCTCGTTGCACTGAGTTGTGTGTCTTGCATGAGTAGGTAATTGAGATTGCTACTTATGTATAGTAGAAACTTTCAATAGTTTTGAGGTATTGATTTGAGTAATGTTTGGACTATTGGTGCCAAGAGCTTAAGCCTATTAGTTATAGGTGTCGTATTTTGGGAAATCCGTGTGTTTTTAACAAACTAAAAGTTAGTTCACAACTCTAGTTACTAGATTGATCACTAACCTCTGGAGGGGTTGGAATATATAGATTATCCTCACGTCACCATGGGTCGAGGATGCGCAAGGATAACCAAACCCCCAAACACTCTTCCTCGGGGTGCTTGTCTCTTTGTGAATTTCCTAACTAGATAGATAGTTACCGATAATAAATGTATGAGTTCTTCGGATTAATGTGAGTATTCGGTTGTTGGCACTTCCCCCATCCATATTTTGCTAGCCTCTTCGGTACCGTGCATTGCCCTTTCTCACATTGAGAGTTGGTGCAAACTTCGTCGGTGCATCCAAACCTATGACATGATACACATTATCATACATAAGCCTCATTATATCTTTCCTCAAAACAGCCACCATACCTACCTATTAAGGCATTTCCATGGCTTTTCCGAGATACATTGTCATGCAACATCCACCATCTCATGACTTGATCTTCATGTCATACATGCTTTTGCTTGATCGTAGAGCCGCATAATAGTTGGGCCTTGCCCCAATTATTGCTACATGACGTGCTAGTATCATTGCATATCCTGCTACACTGTCAGAGGTATACATTTTCATACATCATGATAGTTTTCACTTGTCTTTATGTTGAGTAATTCTTATAAAGTGTGATGATCTTCTTTTTATTCATGTAAAACATAGAGTGTTGCCCTTAAGTGAGCAAAAGATCCCAAAGAGGACAAACAAAAGATCCCAAAGAGGACAAATGAGAGATAAATAGAAAGAGCCAAAGAGGCCACAAAAAAAGAAAAAAAAGAAAACAAGAAAAAAAAGAAAAAGAAAAAAAGAGAGAAGGGGGCAACACTACTATTCCTTTTGAAGATCCATACTCGTACTCCATTGCGATATTGGTACTACATAGAGATTATCATTCATGCATAACTATGTGGGGACGCTTACACTATAGAACTTGGTTTGCATATTCCAATGATGAGCCTCCTGAAATGAGCTTTAGGTCTTCATAAGCAAACAAGTTGGATGCACCGCAACTAGTTCCATTGGAGAGCTTACCTTAGCTAAATGTGCATCCGTTACATGGCAATCCCTATTCCTTACATCATATCTATCATTTGGCTTTCTCTCACCTATGGTTGTCCTCATTGATGTGAGCCTTTCACACCTTTTTGTCTTCCTTCCCCATCATTATTATATTTTCCAACCTAACTGCCAACATATATTGCTTACGCTCATCCATTGCATGAGTGCTCAAAGTCGAAAGGGAGAGGACTATTTTGACTTGTGCCTGACTAGTGGTCTAGGGATGAGTCAAAATAATATTCCGAAGGAGACCAGTTGTGAAAGTTTAAAAGATTGAGTTCTCAATTAAAAAATATTTTATGATCTCAATCCATCTCCCACTTCTTGCACGCAAACACCATTTGGAGACATTCGAGTCATGGATAGCGAGAGCTCTTGCAACTTTGTGTTCTTACTTTGCTAATCTCAATACTAGATATAAACTCTTGCTTGTTATTACTAGATATAAACTTTATGTGGTGACTTGAATTGCATATCTTACTTGCTTTATTTTGAAGTTCTTATATGTGTGTTAGAATGTCACCACATAAATTATTGTGTTATCGTTTAGCTACTCGAGGACGAGAAGAAATTAACATTGGGGATGCTGATACTTCCCAAACGTATCTATAATTTCTGCTTGTTCCACGATCTTTTGGGTGACATTGTTATATGTTTTGCTACACTTTTATATCATTTTACACATATTTGGACTAACCTACTAACTCTGTGCACCCAGTGCCAGTTTCTGTCTGTTGATGTCTATTTTGCAGGGGCTTTTACCCAATTTTCCGAAGCCCGAAAAATTCCATTAAAAATATATAAAAAATCAGCGAAACAGAAGCTTCCGGATCACCCAAGATGGGCCAGAGGTGGGCCAGGGGCTGCCCAAGCGACGTGCTGGCGCGGCCAGGCCCTAGGCCGCGCCCGGAGGCCGCTTGGGTGGGCCCCACCTCCTCTGGTGTCATCCTTTGGCCTATATTTAGAGTCCCAGAGGAAACTCTTCAACAACTTCCAGAATCGTGAATTTCTCCATCGTTCCGCCGCTGCAGCACTTCCGAGATTGGGAGCGTGAGGAGACCTCTTCCCGGCACCCTGCCGGAGGGAGGATTGATCTCCGGGAGCTTCTCCACCGGCATGGACGCTTCCCGGACGTGTCGTGAGTAGTCCTCCTTGAACCATGAGTCCATGACCAGTAGTTATTCGACGTCTTCTCTCCAATCTTGTGCTTCAATGGTTAGTCCTTGTGAGCTGCCCTACATGATCAAGGCATCTATGTAATTCTCTTGCTATTGCTATGTTCGGTTTGTTGGGATCCGATGAATTATGAGATTATGTTGAAATTCTTATGAGTTATATATTTGACTATCCTTTTATATTATGTTCCTTAGTGATTTATGCATGTTCTTCGTCGCTATTTATTGCTTTGGCGGAGTAGTAGATTGTAACTCCAAGAGGGAGCATTATGCATGATTGTGGGTTCATGCCCTCAATGTCTAGCTTGAGTGATAGAAACATGAGACTAGGGATGTGCTGTTGAAACCAGGGAGAGAACAACGGTGCTTGTGACCACGGTTGCAAGGATTGTTTACCTTATGCATAGTTCGTTAATGCAGTTGTCCGTTGCTTTGAGTTTACACTTTGGGTGTGGTTCGCAACTTAATACCGGAGAGTTGTTCTTGATAGATATCTCAAGGTGGATGATTAGTAAGTAGATGCTGATGAATAAATGGTCTACTTGTCTTGGCGTACTGCCCATTACTATTGAACCTCTAACTATCAAGTAGCACAATTAGCATTGCGGTGCGTTCATAGTTCTGTCAATTGCCCAACTGTGATTTGTTTACCGAAGCATAGTTGTTTATGGTCTTTTGGGAGAGAGACATCACTAGTGAACATCATGTGACTCCGGCCCAGATCACCATCATTGTTTGCACCTCCATCATTTACCGATTTCATTTACTTTTCCGTTGCAATCACTGTTACCTTCCTTCTTGTGTTTTGATCCTTTGCAAACTACAAGACTGGAGAGATTTACAACCTCTCTATACTCGTTGGGAGCAAAGTTCTTTGTTGTGTGTGCAGTTCCACGTCTTCTGCTAGCGCCAGGGTGGAAGACACCTACTTGTTGGTCCTAGGAGTCCTCTTGGTTCGATAAATCTTACAGTTTTCGTCTGAGGGAAAACTTGGTGCTGACTACATCGCAACCTTCCACTTGGGCTAACCAACGAGGTGCGAGAAGTATATACATCATCTCGTCATCAACATGATGTAGAGGGATAAACTCAAGCAATATGATGAAAACCCCATCTTTTTATCATTGATGGCAACAATACAATACGTGCCTTGCTACCCCTACTATGTCACTAGGTAAGGACACCGCAAGATTGAACCCAAAACTAAGTACTTCTCCCATTGCAAGAATTACCAATCTAGTTGGACAAAGCAAACTAATAATTCGAAGAGACTTGCTAAGATATGAAATCATGTATATAGGAACTCAGAAGAGATTCAAATAATATTCATAGATGATCTGAACATAAACTCACAATTCATCGGATCTCGACAAACACACCACAAAAGAGTATTACATCGGATAGATCTCCATGAAGATCATGAAGAACATGGTATTGAAGATCAGAGAGAGAGAAGAAGCCATATAGCTACTAGCTATGGACCCGTAGGTGTGTGGGGAACTACTCACACATCATCGGAGGGGCAATGGAGTTGTGTAGATGCCCTCCCTGATCAATTCCCTCTCCGGCAGATTAGAGGAAAAGGCTCCAGATTGGATCTCATGAGAACAGAGTCTCCCGACGGCGGAAAAGTATTTTCTTGGATCTTTTTAGCGATGTGGGAATATTTGGAAATTTATATGCCAATGAATAGGGTTAGGAGGCCTCCAGGGGACCCACAAGCCAGGGGGCGCGGCCACCCCCTAGGCCCTAGGGCGCGCCCTGCACGCTTGTGGCCTCCCGGCACGTGCCCTGCCCCCTACTCCAAGCCTTCTGGGTTTCTTCTGGTCCAAGAAAAATCATTCCGAAGATTTTATTCCGTATGGACTCCATTTAATATTCCTTATCTGCAATACTCAAAAACATGAAAAAATAGAAACTCGTAATAGGCTCTAGATTAATAGGTTAGTCCCAAAAATAATATAAAACAACATATTAATGCAAATAAAACATCCAAACCAGATAATGTAGTACCATGGATCAATCAAAAATTATATATACGTTGGAGACGTATCTCCATCCTTAAGCTTAATTCCTGCTCGTCCTCGAGTATGTAAATGATAAAAACAGAATTTTTGCTGTGGAATGCTACCTAACATATTTATCCATGTAATATTCTCTATTGTGGCATGAATATTCAGATCAATAGGATTCAAAATAAAAGTCTAATATTGACATAAAATCAATAATACTTCAGGCATACTAATAAGGCAATTGCTTCCATTCAAAATAACATGGTCTTAGAAAGTTATCCCTACAAAATCATATGGTCTGGCTATGCTCCATCTTCACCACACAAAGTATCTAAATCATGCACAACCCCGATGAAAATCAAGCAATTCTTCCACACTTATTATGTTATCAAACCTTTTCAACTCCCACGCAATACATGAGCGTGAGCCATGGATATAGAACTATAGGTGGAATAGAGTGTGGTGGTGGTTGCAAAAAAAAGAAGATAGTCTCACATCAACTAGGCATATCAACGGGCTATGGAGATGCCCATCAATAGATAAAAATGTGAGTGAGTAGGGATTGCCATGCAACAAATGCAATAGAGCTATAAGTGTATGAAATCTCAAAAAGGAAACTAAGAGGTTGTGCAAAAGATGTAATTCCACTAGTTATATGAAAGTGACAAAATAGGAGACTCTCTATGAAAAACATAGTGCTACTTTGAAGCACAAGTGTGGAAAAAGATAGTAGCATTGTCCCTTCTCTCTTTCTCTCATTTTTTTCTTTTTCTTTTCTTTTTATTTTATTTTTATTTTCTTTTTATGTGTGGGCTTCTTTCGCATATTTTACTTATTTATGTTTGTGGGCTTCGCTGGCCTCTTTTATTTTTTTGTAAAGTCTGGAGACTCATCCCAACTTGTGAGAGAATCATAGCTTCAATTATCCTTTTCTCACATGGGACAATGCTCTAATAATTCTAATCTTCACACTTTTATTTACTTACAACTCAAAGATTCGAACTCGATATCTAGAACAAAATATGACTATAAGCAATATGGAAGTGATGGTGCGTGTCATAAAAACGAGACGGTGATGTTGCATGGCAATATATCTCGGAATGGCTATAAAAATGCCATAATAGGTATATATGGTGGATGTTTTGAGGAAAATATATGGTGGCTGGTTTAAGGAAGATGGGTTTAGTGTACCCGCGAGAGTTGTGCGGTAGTAGAGAGGCTAGCAAAGGTGGAAGGGTGAGAGTGCATATAATCCATGAACTCAGCATTATTCATAAAGAACTCACATACTTATTGCAAAAGCCTATTAGTTATTGAAGCAAAGTATTAGACGAGTTCTCCTAGGGGAAGGGTTGGTAGGAGTTAACCATCGCGCGATCCTGACCTTCACACAAAGGTTGACAATCATTAAACAAATCATGCTCCGACTTCATCACATAACAGTTCACCATACATGCATGCTACGGGAACACAAGCTTTAACACAAGTATTTCTTCTAATTCACAGTTAGTTACTAGCATGACTCTCATATTACCATCTTCATATCTCAAAACTGTATGCAAGGAATCAAACTTCTCATCATATTCAATGCACTTAATATGAAAGTTTTTATTATATCCCTCTTGGATGCCCATTATATTAGGGCTAAATTCATAACCTAAACCAATTACCATGTTGTTTAGAGAACTCTCAAAATAATATAAGTGAGGTACAAGAGTTTAATAATTTCCATAAAACACCACACCGCGGTGCTCTAAAAGATATAAGTGAAGTACTAGAGCAATGTTGCCTAGCTCAAAAGATATAAGTGAAGCAAACAAAGTATTCTAATAAATTCACGATTTAGCGTGTCTGTCTCAAAATATGTGTGCATCAAGGATGATTGTGGCAAAATAAAAGGTAATGACTCAAATAATACAAGACTCTCCAAGCAAAACACATATCATGTGGTGAATAAAAATATAGCCTCAAGTAAATTTACCGATGGATTGAAGATGGAAGAGGGGATGCCTTCCGGGGCATCCCCAAGCTTAGGCTCTTGGGTATCCTTGAATATGCCATCAAATCTTTACCCAAAACTTGAAGACTTCACAACACAAAACTCAACAGAAAACTCATGAGATCCGTTAGTATAAGAAAAATAAGTCACCACTTTAGGTACTGTTGTGAACTCACTATTTATTTATATTGGTGTAATATTTACTGTATTACAACTTATCCATGGTTCATACCCCCTGATACAACCCATAGATTCATCGAAATAAGCAAACACCACAAAGAAAACAGAATCTGTCAAAAACAGGACAATGTGTAGAAATATGTTTACTTGGAATACTTCCGTAACTCAGAAACTTCTGAAAAACTAGAAACATCTGGGAAATTTGTAACTCAATCGTTTGTAAAACAATTCAGATCAAAATCATGTTCCAATGAATTGACAAAATTCCTGGACTGAGAGCGAAAGTTTCTATTTTTCAGCAAAATCAACTTGCAAACACCGTAGACCATCCCAAAGGTCTTACTTGGCTCAAACACTAACTAAAATAAGAAAACACAATTATTACAGAGGTAATAATGTGTGCAGCACTCAAAACAGAAGCAAAAAAAGCATAAAAATAAAATTGGGTTGCCTCCCAACAAGCGCTATTGTTTAACGCCCGTAGCTAGGCATAACGATTTCAATGATGCTCGCATAAAGGTAAAGAACTGATACATAAACAGAGCATCATGAAGCACATGGCAAGCATATTTAAGTATAAACCAATTCCTATGCATAGGTATTTTGTGAGCAAATAAATTATGGGAACAAGAATCAATTAGCATAGGAAGGGAAAACAAGTAGAACTTCAAAATTTCCAACACATAGAGAAGAAACTTGATATTATTCCAATATGTAAAAGCATATGTTCCTCTCTCATAGTAATTTTCAGTAGCATCATGAATAAATTCAACAATATAGCTATCACATAAAGCATTATTTTCAGGATCCACATGCATAAAAGTCTTACAATCTTCCACGGTAGTGGGATTAACATTAACTAAAGTCAAGACCTCTCCAAACCCACTTTTATCAAAAAATTCATAAGATTGAAAACTCTCCAAATATGTGGGATTATTTTTACCTAAAGTTGACACTCTTCCAAACCCATTTTCGATGTCATATTCATCAAGAGTGTTAAATAAATTATCAAGATCATAAGAAGCATTATCACCCCAATCATGATCATTGCAATAAGTAGTGGTCATGTCAAACTCATCAAATATAGCATCCCCAAGCTTGTGGGTTTGCAGATCATTAGCACAATCAATATTAATAGAGTTTATAACAATATCATTGCAATCATGATTTTAATTCAAGGAAACATCGTGAATCACTTCATCACAATTTTTAGATTCACAAATCTCAAGCAAAACTTCATGGAGATACTCAAATACACTCAACTCACTAGCAATTGGTTCATTATAATTGGATCTCTTGAAAAGATTAGCAAGTGGATGAGGATCCATATCAATAGATTTTAAGCTAGCAAATATGCAAGAAAATAAAAGGCACATGGTAACACAAGTAGACAAAAAGAGATCCGACGAGAAAAAAGGCGAATAAAATGACAAATTGGTGAAGTGAGGGAGAGGAAAACGAGAGGCAAATAATGTAAATATAAGAGACGAGTTTGTGATGGGTACTTGGTCGGCTTGATCTTGCTATGTATCCTCCCCAGCAACGGCGCCAGAAATCCTTCTTGCAACCTCTTGAGCTTGCGTTGGTTTTCCCTTGAAGTGGAAAAGGTGATGCAGCGAAGTAGATAAGTATTTCCCTCAGTTTGTTGAGAACCAAGGTATCAATCCAGTAGGAGGAACAAGAAAGGCCCCAATCATAGTACCTACACAAATAATCAAACTCTTGCACCCAATGCTAAAAAGGGGTTGTCAATCCCTTCAGACTTATTTGCAAGGATGAGATCTAATAGAGATAGATATAAAAGATTGCTGAAAAAAAGTAAATAAATTGGAGCAAGATATTTTTGGTATTTTTGATTTGTAGATCTGAAAGTATAATATGGAAAATAGATCTGGGGGCCATAGGTTTCACTAGAGGCTTCTGTCATAAAGGAAAATAATACGGTGGGTGAACAAATTACTATCAAGCAATTGATAGAAAAGCTAATAATTATGAAGATATCTAAGACAATGATTATGCATATAGGCATCACGTTCGTGTCAAGTAGACGAAAATGATTCTGCATCGACTACTATTACTCCACACATCGGCCGACTCCTACCTGCATCTAGAGTATTAAGTTCATGAAGAACAGAGTAATGCATTAAGTAAGATGACATGATGTAGACGGATAAACTCAAGCAATATGATGAAAACCCCATCTTTTTAATACTTAATGGAAACAATACAATACGTACCTCGCTGCCCCTACTATGTCACTGGGTGAGGACACCGCAAGATTGAACCAAAAACTAAGCACTTCTCCCATTGCAAGAATTACCAATCTAGTTGGCCAAACCAAACCAATAACTCCAACAGACTTGCTAAGATATTTTCTTTAAATCCCATTATCAAAATGTATTTCCAAAACCACAATATAATTATTTTAAAAGTTATTTTACTATTTTATTTAAATACCTTTCTCTAAGGCCAGAAATGGTCCCTTATGAAGGAAAGTTATTTTTATTGCTTTCGGAATATTTGAGAAAATTTAGGGAAACTCAGTGGACATATATATTCGATACATAAGAGTTTCAACAAATGGTCATGTTCAAAATACTAGGCAGAACCCTTCAAAACCCTTCCTGCCTATTTCAAGCTTTTGTAATATTTCTTTCATAAATATTCTCAATAAATGCTAGTAAAATTCTAGCATGTCACATGATATATGTGATGATCTTGCCAAGTTTCATCTCAATCCAAGTTGATTTGGTTGAGCTAAATATTCCAAACCCTATCTGTCCAGATCCAAATTTGAGAAACTCTACATTCCCAAGTGTCTCCAATTGTGCTCAAATTTGGTGTACATGTTCTCGTAATCCAATAATGTGTCCACACCAAGTGTTGTATCAAGGAGAATATAGGAACTTGACCCAAACCCCTCAAAATCTTCTTTGTTGAATTCTAGCCTTGGGAAACTTTACATTATAAAGTTTTTCCAATTTCTCTCAAAAAATTTGGGCGGTCTCTAATGCTCAAATAATAGCACCACACCAAGTTGTGGATTTGTGGGAATTCATTTGCAAAGATTTATATGTAGTAAGCCATTTCTACCCATTTCATGGGTTTTTCAAGTCTACATTGGAAACTTCACCAAACTCCAAATTTGGTGTCCAAGCTTATTGTCACATATTAGGTGATCCTGTTAAGTTTCATAGCAAATGGGGTCCATTTGCTACCCCTAGCATCCACCAAACACCTTGGGTCCTATTACCAAAACTCCTTCTTTGGCCCCTTCCACTAATCTCCTCGATCTTAAATTCTTACCACAGCTCTCTCTAGTACCCTTTTACCTCTAGTAACCTTTCCATGGCCTCTCGTTAATTATTGGAGGGTGACTCCATGTATCTATCTCTCATTTTCACCTTGGCAGCACTATTCTCCCCCTCTTGCTATGCTTCTGCTTAAGCAAATGCCCCACCTCTTTCCAGAGAGCCTCTAATGTACTAATGCATCATTTCAAACCAATATATGGCATGGTCTTGTGAAAAATATGAGAAGCCCATCTGAAACTTGATTTCTGGCTGAAATGTAACTTTGAACGGCAAGTACTAGCTATCCTCCTCTGCTAAGCTCAAACTTGGCATTATTGTAGTCCTTGCATAGCCACATATGATAGACAAAGTTTCATACCGAGATCCTTCCATTAAGCACCCTCATTTCCAACCCTAAGTTTGTTGCTGCAAACTTAATTGCAGTCAAAACCCAGTCTAACCTGGTCCACTTGGGTCCAAACTTCACCAGTGCTTCGTGGCACACATGCCTTGCATGCTTGAAACCTTTGTGTGGCCAAGTGGTGGCCCTGTACACGAAGTGGGGTGGTGACCAACTCCTTGGCATGGAAAAACGGTGCTCTACGCCTTGTCTTCTTTCCGCAGCTCGTATCAGGCCGCTGCAGCATGTCACAGAGCACCGAGGGACTCCCTTTGACCGGTCCTGCCTCTCCCCGACGCCAGTTGTGCCCCCTCGTTTCTCCTTTTCCACTCGATCCCCAGAGCACCAAATCCATTGTATGTCCTCCCGTGAACCTCTTAAGCCTCCCCACTCCTTCTCTCGAGATCCTTCCCCATCCCATGGCCGCTGCAGTGTCGCCTCGGTCACGCTCGCGTCCGAGCTTCCCCGACCTCCTTCTTGAAAGTTTTATCAAGCGTCATGATTACTATCTTGTCAAGGGATCTCTTTATTGAAAGTTTTATCAAGTGTCATGATATATCTCTTTAGATCTTGATGCCCAATACATTAAGTAGCTTTATCTAGGTTTTCCTTTGAAAAACTCCTTTCAAACAACCCTTTATGCTTTCTAGAAATTCCACATCATTTACGATCAACAATATGTCAACCACATATACTTATTAGAAATTCAATAATCCTCCCGCTCACTTTCTTATAAATACAAGTTTTTTATAAACTCAAAATAAACCAAAAGATTTAATCAATCATCAAAGCGCTTATTCCAACTTCGAGATGCTTGCACGAGTCCATAAATGGTTCACTCGGGCTCGCATGCCTTTTAACATGCACAGGGTCGACAAAACCTTCTAGTTGTATCACATACAACCTTTCCTCAAGGAAACCATTAAGGAAACAATGTTTGACATCCATCTGCCAGATTTCATAATTCAAAAATGCAGCAATTGCTAACATAATTCCAATAGACTTTAGCGTCGCTACGGGTGAGAAAGTCTCATCGTAGTCAACTCCTTGAACTTGTCGGAAACCTTTTTGCGACAAGTCGAGCTTTCTAAATGGTGACATTTACCATCATTATGTGTATTACTTTTAAAGATCCATTTGTACTTAATATCTTTATGACCAACAAGTAGTTCTTCCAAAGTCCATACTTTATTTTCATACATGGATCCTATCTCAAATTTCATGGACTCTAACCATTTATTGGAATCCGGGCCCACCATCGCGTCTCCATAGCTCGTAAGTTCGATGTTGTCTAACAACATGACCGCCAAGACATGATTACTATACTACTTAGGAGAAGTATGTGTCTTTGTCGACCTAGGAGGTTTGATATAACTTGATTTGAAGCTTCGTTATCACCATCATCAGCTTCCTCTTCAACTGGTGTAGGAGCCACATGAACATCTTCCTCCGCCCTCCTACTCCATGGTTGAAGTGTGATACATCTCCAACGTATCTACTTTTACAAACTCTTTTGCCGTTGTTTTGTACTATAATTTGCATGATTTGAATGGAATTAACCCGGACTGACGCTGTTTGCAACAGAATTGCCTTGGTATTATTTTCGTGCAGAAATAGAAGTTCTCAAATTGACCTGAAAATTTACGGATAATATTTTCGGAATTAATAAAAATATTGGCAAAATAATCAATTGTAGAGGGGCCACCACCTGGCCACAAGCCTACAAGGCACGCCCCTATCTTGTGGCCCCCCTGTCTTGTGGTCCCCTTGTTTCTTGTGTTGCATCATTTCCACTTATGTATATTCCTATTCGAGGAGGAAAAAAATCAAGGAGAAAGTTCATCGTGTTTTACGATACGGATCCGCCGTCACCTCGTGTTCTTCCTTGGGAGTGCAGATCTGGAGTCTGATTTGGGCTCCGGAGAGGGGAAATCGACGCCGTCGTCATCACCAACCATCCTTCATCACAAATTTCATGATGCTCTCCGCCGTTCGTGTGTAATTCCATCATAGGCTTGCTGGACGGTGATGGGTTGGATGAGATCTACCATGTAATAGAGTTAGTTTTGTCAGGGTTCAATCTCTAGTATCCACTATGTTCAAAGATTGATGTTGCTATGACTTTGCTATGCTTAATGCTTGTCACTAGGGCCCGAGTGCCATTATTTTATATCTGAACCTATTATGTTTTCATGAATATATATGTGTCCTTGATCCTATCTTGCAAGTTGTAGACACCTATTGCGAGTTCTGATCCGCATCCTCGAGGGTGACAATAACTGGGATTCTTTCCGGTGATTACCGTAGTTTGAGGAGTTCATGTATTCACTCAGTGCTAATTGGTCCGGTTCTCTATTAAAAGGAGGCCTTCATATCCCTTAGTTTCCATTAGGACCCCGCTACCATGGGAGGGTAGGAAAAAATATCTCATGCAAGTTCTTTTCCATAACCACGTATGACTATATATGGAATACATGCCTACATTACATTGATGACTTGGAGCTAGTTCTGTATCACCCTATGTTATAACTATTGCATGAGGAATGCCACCTGACATAATTATCCATTACTGATCCATTGCCTACAAGCTTTCCACATATTGATCTTTGCTAAGTTACTTTTCCGTTGCTATTGTTACAATCACTACAAAACTGCTACTGTCACGTTTGCCACCGCTACCGTTACTTCCATACTACTTTGCTACTAAATACTTTGTTGCAGATATTAATACTTTCAGGTGTGGTTGAATTGGAAACTCAGCTGCTAATACTCGAGAATATTCTTTGGCTCCCCTTGTGTCGAATCAATAAATTTGGGTTGAATACTCTACCCTTGAAAACTGTTGCGATCCCCTATACTTGTGGGTTATCAAGACCTTTTTCTGGCACCGTTTCCGGGGAGCATAGATCTATTCTGTGAGTCACTTGGAATTTATATCTGTTAATCACTATGAAGAATCTGAAAGACGCTAAAACCAAGATCTACCCTTCAACTACAAGGACAAGTAAGGAATTGCCATCTAGCTCTACACTTGATTCACCTTCTATTATGAGTAAATTTGCGACACCACCACCTGCTAATGAATCTAATATGTCACAATTAATTGATGATGCTACTTTTGTTATGCATGATGCTTATGATGACACTTTTCTTATTACTATTGCGCCACTTGGTGAATTTCTTAATGAACAAATTGCTAGAGTGAATATTGAAACTGATGATATTTCTGAATCTGAAGAAATTTTTGAAACTGAACACTATGATGCACCTGCTAGACCTAGCTCTCGTAGATATGAATTGCCTAATATACCTAAGGGTTATGTTATGGAAGGAGAAGCAGCTAGGGAATTTCTTGCTTGTAAGGATATAGATGATCTTAAGAAATTGCTATGCAAGTCGAAGGAAAAAATCTTTGAATGCTAGAATGCAATATGATCCCAAATTTGCTACTTCACCTATCTTTGTTACGGATAAGCATTATGAATTCTCTATCGATCCTGAGTTTATTACTTTGGTAGAATCTGATCCTTTTCATGGTTATGAATTGAAACTATTGTGGCACACCTTACTAAATTGAATGATATAGCCACCCTATTTACTCATGAGGAAAAAATTCGTTATTACTATGTTCTTAAGTTGTTTCCGTTCTCATTAAACGGTGATGCTAAGATATGGTTTAATTATCTTGCTCCTGGTTGTGTGCGTAGTCCCCAGGATATGATATTTTACTTATGTGAAAAATATTTTCCTGCCCGTAAGAAACAAGCTGCCTTGCAGAAAATATTTAACTTTGTGCAGATTGAAGAAGAGAGTCTCTCACAAGCTTGGGGGAGGCTTCTCCAGTTACTTAATGCTTTGAGTGATCACCCTCTTAAGAAAAATGAAATACTTGTTATCTTATATAATTGACTAACCGATGCTTCTAGGGACCAACTAGATAGTTGTACTGGTTGTGTTTTCAGGGAACGTACTATTGAACAAGGTGAACTACTATTGAATAATATATTTAGCAATGATATTGATTTGACCGTTCCCTAACCACCCCCAAAACCAACTCCGAATAAAAGAGGTATTCTATTCCCCAGTCCTGAAGATATGCAACAGGCAAATAAATCTATGAAATAAAAAGGTATTAAAGATGAAGATGTTAAGAATCTACCACCTATTGAAGAAATACATGGTCTTGATAACCCGACACAGGTAATTGAGGGAAATTCTCTTCATAGATTTGATGAAGGTGATATTCCTTATAATAAGTCTGCTAGCCAATGCCTGGATGAATCTGATAACTTTGTTAAACAAGAAAATTTCAATTCTTATGTTAGTAGACAATTGAAACATAATGCTTACATGCTTGATCGCTTGGGTGAATATATGAGTAGAACTGTTAATGACCTTAGGCTCATTAGAAAACATGCTTCCATGGTAGCTACTCAAGTAGAACAAGTACTTAAGGCTCAAAATGATTTCCTCAATGAGATGATTAGTAAGAACGATGATCATTCTGTTAGAGTTGTGACTAGAGGTGGTAGAATGACTCAGGAACCTTCGTATCCTAACGGCCATCCTAAGAGAATTGAGCAAGATTCTCACAGAGTTAATATTGATGCACCTCGTCCTTCTAATAAAAGGAAAAAGAATGATGATAGGACTTTGCATGCTGCTAGTGAACCTATTGTAGTGTCACATTGTAACATCCCAAATTTTGGAATCTTAATATAATTATTTGATTGATTGTTTATTTGTTTGAATGGTTGAAACTTGAGTGAAATTTGAAACTTTTAAAACTTTTGGAATGAGAGGGAATAAAATGACTTTCCCCTTTTCCTGTGAATTCAAATTCATCCATTTAAAATCAGTGAGAGAAGATAGCATGAATTCTTCAACTATAAAGAATTTGAATCAAGGTGGCATTTGAATTTCTTTCGATTTTTGCTTTGCATTTTTTTCTTCACTCACGGAATGCGGGAAACATTATCTTGCCAAGCAAGAAAAAGAGAGGAGGAACATGACCCTCCAAACCAGGGGTATTTCTTTGATATATTTGAACCATAAAACCCAAGGGGTATTTGAAAAATATTTGCAAAAAGAAAATAAACCAATTTAGGGATTTTCTGAAAAACATTTTATTCTGAAGTATTAAATTTGGCCGTGGAAAAATGTCCATCTTATTGGATTTATTTTTCTGATAATTTTGATATATTATACCACTATATTCCGAGTATATCCTATTTCCTTTTTATAGGCTTTATTTCCTGTTTTTAATAAAATGGAAAAGATCTTTTATTTTTGGAAAGTACCTGGGCCACTTTAGGAAACAAATCTCGCCCAATCCCACCTTTTTTCTTCCTCCTCACGACCTGCCTTCTCTGGCCATAACAGAACCTTCCGAGGAAGGTTCCCTTCCGCGATTCGCGAGCTCTACTTCCTTCCCATGACTCCCACCACCCCTATAAGAATGCCTTGCCTCTCCTCGTTCCGTCCCCCCTAGCTCGCCGTCTCCTCACATCTCGCCGGAGCCGAAGCTCCGGGAGCCACTGCCGCACCTCCTGCGCCCTCCTACCGCCGCTAGGAGCTCCCCTACCGCCTCCGCACCCCATTCCCCACCCCAAACGCCGAGCTCCACACCTCAACCGCCCCTGCCTCACCTCACCGGAGCCGCCCCAACACCTCTAGGAACCAGCACATAGGAGCGCCCGGCCACCTCACGCACCACCCCGACACCGCCTCCCGCGCCACTCCGCCGGCCGCACCTACCCCGCCGCCTCTACAACACCTCGCCGCCACACCTCGCCGACCACCTCGCTGGAGAAGTTCCCCCAACCTCCCCGCCACAGTAGAGATCTCTCAAATCTCTCTTTTTCCTTTTTCCTTTTTATTTTTATTGTTAATTCACCGTTAGATCTAGATCCTAGGGTGTAGAATAGAAAGGGGCTTACCCCTTCGGTTTTCTAAAAAGAACCGGCCAGCCAGTTAAGTTATTAAGTTAACCGAAATGTTTTTCTTACATATCGGCCGTTTGCAAGTTTAGCTCTAGCAACGCACGGTTTCAGCCAATCAGAGCATGCCACGTCACCATTTTCTTTTCTATTTTAAATCTGTAACAGAAATAGTTCTATTTTTGTTTTCTTAATAAATTTTAGTCTACAAATCCAATTAAGGTGATTCATTTTGCATTACATCACAAATTTTATTTCGTTTCTGAAAATATAAAATTTGACTATGTTTGAATTTATAAAATTTGAGTTATAACAGATTTGGTTTAAAACTTATTTTGTGCATACTCGGAGTTTAAAAATAGATTTTTAATTGATTCTTTTTGTTACTGATCACCAGTGATCTTATTTATCAGTGGGTAAAATTTCAGAATTTTTGGAATGTTTTAACTCATTATTTTATGCAAAACAGATTCTGTATTGGTTCTTGTAAGACAATTTTACTCTTTTATGATATAGCTACTTTTGTTTATTTTGATCACTTGCTATTGTGATGCTTATTGTGTGAAATTGTTTGCTTCGTTAGATTATCCGGAGTACGAAGCTTGTTATCTAGACATGCTCGAGTTCGACAATCGTCAATAAGGCAAGTCACGTTGATCATGTTTCTACCCATGTTTTATATGCACTGTAGTTCTACTTTCTTCACCCAATTGCATGCAAAGTTAGGTACTTGGAAATTTGGATCTTGATGTAGTATCATGTGGTAGGCACCCAACACCCTTGTTACTTGGCCCGGGACGATGAATTTTATTTTTCTATGCTTTTAGTAGACGGGGTTATGGTTGATTGTTTATCACGAGTGTTGTGAGAATATGATAATCAAGACTGGATATTCCAAGACTTTTGAGACCTCGTGATGCAATATACCTCTAGATGAAGGACAGTTCTGATGGGCCCCCCTGGGATAAACTAGCGGAGGACCCGAGATATATGGAGAACCGCCATGACATCTTGCGAAAAGGTTCACCCAGGCTCAAAGAGATGGATGGATATTTCAAGACCCAAGGCTTACCTGCATAGCCACAAGTCATTATGTGCTCTGGCTTGGTTGGACAACGCGATGACTCTGGATGAGCAATGCTACGAGATGTAGAAGAACGGTAGGATTGGATGGGCACTGACAGAGGCTCAGAGGAACCCATTGAAAGACCATGTTTTGATCATCCGGTCCTCAAACACCTTGTAGTGCGAGGACATTCAACGCAGGCGATCAAATCTTGTGGGGAACGTGTGCAAAACTCTGCAGAGTACCCAAACCTAATCGATTAGCCGTGTCCACGGTCATGGACAACTTGAGCCGAAGGAACTGAAACTATCTGAAATTCTCAATACAAATATTATTAATGATGTAGGTATTATTGACAACTTGGGTATGCGAATTGGTTGGTGGAGCCATCTCATTAACAACCAACAATGTAGTAAGTTTTGCTTTTACCCTCTCTCTTGTTGTAGGAAAATTTGCTTTACGCAGAACTTAAACTACATCCCCACCTGCCATATATGCATATAGTATAGATGATATTTTCACCCCTTTCTTTTGTGACTTGCCGGCATATTCAATATGCTGACCTACACGGCTCCAATGTCTTACGTTGCAGATACATTTCTTCGACGAGTAAGAGTACGATTCAGGGTTACGATCTGCACTCAACTTGCCGTTGGTGTTTTTTGGGACTCCACTCCCCTTGACTGTTTCCGTTGATATTTTGAGGTATATATCAGTTTTAGGTTATTTACATGTGATTGCACTTCGATATATACATTGATATGCTGCGTGTGCCAGCATACTGATCCAGGGATCACACAGATACACAGAGGCTTGACTCGTTTCGAGTCGGGTCGCTACATATATGGTATCAGAGCACATGTTGACTGTAGGACGTGACCCTAGAAACTGGAAATCCCTTAGGAAAGGATCTCTCAAAAGTTTTATTTTCAAGAACATCCTTTACTTCTTATCCCTTCTGATTTCATCAAATGTTCTCTCTCGCCTCAAATAGTTAGATAACACCTTTTCCCCTTTGAACACATAAAGGATCAATGGAGTCCCACTTAAAAGTAAAGAGAATTTCACCATGCAATTGAAGAATTGAAGCTGCACCAATTGAAGACTCACAAGACTCGAACAATTCGAAGACCCTGAAGCATTTGAATATTTATATGACCATTAGAAGTCCAAATCCCTCTTATATACCCACGTTAGATACGATGATTTGTGAGCCATCATTGGTGTGTGTCTTCCGACAGCCACAAATAAAACCTATTCTCAAAAATATTGTTTGTATTATGTGTATCTCCCTCTATCCCTCTCTCTCTTACCCATCTCATCCCAAAAAATGTTAGACCCAATAGATTGCGTATGAAGCTGGACTTGTAATCTCTGAACCAATGACCCAGCTGGAAGTTGAAATATGGATTCAGAACATGGAGAACCACTTCGGGAGCAATTTGATTTCAAGGAAGTATGAAGTTGCACACGCTCTTCAATACTTTACCCAAGGTGCTGCTATCTGGTGGAAAATGCATCATGCCATACAAGGATTTAGTGGAGCAGAAACCTGGGGCGAATTCAAGAAGACTCTGTTAAGATCATGTCTCGTTCATAAGTGCTATCATAACCCAATGAACAAGCCTTGTGCATGCAAGATCTGTGGAGAAATAGAACACACCTAGGAAGAACACAAGGATGGATGCCCTCATTGTGAAGAAAATCACTCATCAGAGGAATGCCCAACTAGTCAGGTGACTTGTTTCTTGTGTGAAGAAACCACCCAGTACCGTGTCCAGTGTCACATCTACCCCAAGGTGCAACAACTTGTCAAGCAGCAGAAAGCAGTCATGAAGGAAACGTTCAAGAACAAGATTCCATAAGAACCTGTGACGAAGGAAAATATAGAAGAACCTGATGAACAAGGTCTAACTAGATTTTTCTCCAATTCCTGTTACTCATGTGGAGAAGAAGGACATTTCTCAAAGGATTGCACGAAGGAAAGCCATAAATATCTGGGAACTTCCCGGTGGAAAAAGTAGAGTTTGATCCACATGAAATGGAAGAACTGGCGAGAACGAAGGAGTCCGAAAAGAAGAGAAAGTACACCAGCTAGAGTCAAATCCCTACACATAAAGAGCTGAGTCATATCAGATGTTTCAAGTGTATGGAATTTGGCCACTACAAAAATATGTGCCCAAAAAGGAAGCAGGAAAACCAAGGAGTAATAGCCAACTCCAAGAAGCCCCGAGACTTGTCGGAACTCATTTGTTTTCATTGCAAGGAAGCAGGACATTATGCTAGTAATTGTCCATAGGGAAAAAAGCTAAAATGGAGTAGTTAAGTTTTGACAATGACAATAAGTGTGACATGAAGGACTCTTGTTTTCATAAGATTATGGAGTTGAATTTTGTAATAGAAGACTCAGAGATTGTAATGACTTCATGAATCAATAAATTTATTGTGTCATGATTTCCTATGTTGAAACTGTATGCGTTGTTTCTCTATGAACAAAGATCTATGAACAATTATAAGGACATGAAAAATATGGTCTATGCAGGCATGAGTATATTTCATTTTAAGTGTGGTAGTAATCGGTAAACCCACAGGATCCAATGAGTAGGAATGTACCATGCATACCAAGGAGACACATACATTTCTCTGAGTACCCATTTTCTGACACGTGCAGATGACAACCCTCTACGAGTCCTTCTTTAAGGTGCCAGAAACGATCATGACCCTGACTATTGATCATGATTACCCGAAAATCCTGAAGGACATGATGAAGCACATTCATCTTGAAGGAGATGCAGTCTACAAAGGCTACCCATTCATGGAAACTGGAGTGGAACTTTGGTATGTGGAAGTACACCTCCACCATGTGAAAGGAGTTTGTCCAAAGACTAAGGGGCAATACTTTTTCATTTCACGTGTACCACGAGCAACTTTCTTTGATGTTGTTCGTGAAGCTGCCATGGAAGCCCTACGTCAGATTGGAGAAATACTTGAAGAAAGACTCCGTCATACCCAGGAATACCTGAGTGAAGTGCATGCGGAGATGATGGAGATGAAGCTCATGGCCACCATGATAAAGCCAAAGATGGATGATTCCAAGGAGCACCTCGGAAAGTTCCAGTGGGACTAAAGTATCTCCAAGGGAGACAAATGAATAAAGTTGGCAGAAATGCTTGACCACACCGAACAATGTGGATGGTAGCATTTGTAATAAAGTACTTTTGAATTGGAGTTTTGAGAAGAAATTAAGGATGTACTAAATGATTGAATATGATTTATGGATGAACCAATACCTTCTAATGGTAAACACACCAATGGAAAAAAGTATCCCAAAGAGTAGAGTGTGTACCAAAAATAAGTCTGAGGATTATTATTATATGATGGTTATCCCAAGAGTATGATGGAATGAAACATTATAACATTCAAAGGCAGAGTAATTCCAAGTATGAGTTAAAGTGGGCCTGCAACCCATAGACCCCGGGACTAATAAGGAGCAAGCACTACCTTTATGAAGAAAGAAACTTGGAAGAAGCTATGATGGATCGGCAAACGTTTTCTTAGAAGCATGCGTAAACCTGAGAGTGGTAAAGAATACGATAGATGTTTTGCTCAGCTTGCAGAACCAATGTATTCGTACGAGCTTTTTTCGTGTACAAGATAAATTCTGCAACGCTTGTGAGGATGCCCAAGTGTTAGAATACGATATTCACTAAGCCGTATACAATGTACTGATTTCAGTGCGACATAATTTGGACACCATGGCGACTTACTCTTATCATTCTCTTGCTATTCGGAATGGTAAATCTGAGAGACTTACCCATAGTGAGAGACGACGTTCTTTGAAGCTTTTGTTTAAGCCTTAGAATGGTATGATGAAGACCCATGTACATGGCACTTGTTGTCACGCGTAGGAAATTTTACGGTGAGGATGAAACCAAGACCCCTCTCTCTGTAGGATAACCACAAATGGTAGACCACCATGAGAATCATCGATATGTTATTTAGAATGATCACGAGACTTGTCAATTAAGAAGACCCAGTGACGGAAGAAGCTTATCCCAACAGAAGAACCCTCATTTTTTATGGAAACATTACGAACATAATGGAAGAGCATCACCAAAGGAGTTAGTATGAAGAATGTGAGGAGTCAGATGCCAAGACCCCAGAGGATTGTTAAAATTTTGAGGGACCAATAATCCTCACTTTAAGTGTGGTAGCATCCCGCTTTGCAGGAGAGTGGATTTGTTAGAAGACTCCCAAACCCTAACCCTTCTTTCTAGCCTCTTCGAATCTCCAGGACGAGATTCATTTTAAGTGTGGTAGGATTTTCGAGCTCTACTTCCTTCCCGCAACTCCCACCACCCCTATAAGAATGCCCTGCCTCTCCTCGTTCTGTTTACCCCTTATCTCGCCCTCTCCTCACCTCAGCCGGCCGTACCATGCCGCCCCACATCTCGCCGGAGCCGAAGCTCCGGGAGCCACTGCCGCACATCCCGCACCCTCCTGCTGCCGCCAGGAGCTCCCCTACCGCCTCCGCACCCCATTCCCCACCCCAAATGCTGAGCTCCACACCTCATCCGCCCCTGCCTCACCTCACCAGAGCCGCCCCAACACCTCGAGAAACCAGCACCCAGGAGCGCCCGGTCACCTCCCGTGCCACCCCTCCGCTGGCCGCACCTACCCTCGCGCCTCTAGAACAACTCGCCGCCCCACCTCACCGCCCCACCTCGCCGGCCACCTCGCCGGAGAAGTTTCCCCCAACCTCCGAGCCACGGTAGTGCTCTCTCATCTCTCTCTTTTTCCTTTTTTTACTTCACCGTTAGATCTAGACCCTAGGATGTAGACTAGAAAGGGGCTTATCCCTTTGGATTCTAAAAAGAACCGGCAAGCCGGTTAAGTTATTAAGTTAACAGAAACATTTTTCTTACATGTCGGCCGTTTGCTAGTTTAGCTCTAGCAACGCACGGTTTCAGCCAATCAGAGCATGCCACGTCACCGTTTTCTTTTCAATTTTAAATGTGTAACAGGAATAGTTCTGTTTTTGTTTTCTTAATAAATTTTAATCTACAAATCCAATTAAGGTGATTCTTTTTGCATTAGATCTCAAACTTTATGTCGTTTCGGAAAATATATAATTTGATTATGTTTGAATTTATAAAATTTGAGTTAGAATAGATTTGGTTTAAATCTTATTTTGTGCATACACGGAGTTTAGATATAGATTTTTAATTGATTCTTTTTGCTACTGATCACTAGTTATCTTATTTATCAGTGGGTAATATTTCAGAAATTTTGGAATATTTTAAATCATTATTTTATGCAAAACAGATTCTGTTTTGGTTCTGGTAAGACAATTTTACTCTTTTATGATATAGCTACTTTTGTTTATTTTGATCACTTGCTATTGTGATGCTTATTGTGTGAAATTGTTTGCTTCGTTAGATTATTCGGAGTGCGAAGCTTGTTATCTAGACACGCTCGAGTTTGACAATCGTCAACAAGGCAAGTCACGTTGATCATGTTTCTACCCATGTTTTATATGCATTGTAGTTCTACTTTCTTCACCCAATTGCATGCAAAGTTAGGTACTTGGAAATTTGGATCTTTATGTAATATCATGTGGTAGGCACCCAACACCCTTGTTACTTGGCCTGGGACGATGAATTTTATTTTGCTATGGTTTTAGTAGACGGGGGTTATGGTTGAGTGTTTATCATGAGTGTTGTGAGAATATGATAATCAAGACCGAATGTTCCAAGACTTTAGAGACCTCGTGATGCAATATACCTCTGAGTGAATGACGGTTTTGATGGCCCCCCCGGGATAAACCAGTGGAGGACCAGGGATGCATGGAGAAGCGCCATGACATCTTGCGGAAAGCTTCACCCATTTCAAGACCCAAGGCTTACCTGCATAGCCACAAGTCATTATGGCCTCTGGCTTGGTTGGACAACGCGATGTCTTTGGACGGGCGGTGCTGCGAGATGTAGAAGAACGGTAGGATTGGCTGGGTACCGCCAGAGGTGCAGAGGAACCCGCCAGAGGTACATTGATATACTGTGTGTGCCAGCATACTAATCCAGGGATGGCACAGATACACGGAGGCTTGACTCGTTTCGAGTCTGGTCGCTACACACATGAAAACCCAAAAGATATCTCTATTTCTGATGCTGAAACACAATTTGGTAATGACCATGAACCTAGTGATAATATTAATGATGATGTTCATTTCGATGCTCAAACTAGTAATGACAATGATGTCGAGATTGAACCTGTTGTTGATCTTGATAAACCACATCCTAGGAATAAGAGATATGATAAAAGATATTTTATTGCTAGGAAGCATGGTAGAGAAAGAGAACCATGGGTTCATAAACCCATGCCCTTTCCTCCAAAATCATCCAAGAGGAAGGATGATGAGGATTTTGAGCGCTTTGTTGAAATGTCGAGACATGTCCTTTTACGTATGTGCTTAACTGATATTCTGAAAATGTCTCCTTATGCTAAGTATATGAAAGATATTGTTACAAATAAAAGAAACATACCGGAAGCTGAGATTTCCACCATGCTTGCTAATTATACTTTTAAGGGTGGAATACCAAAGAAACTAGGAGATCCGAAAGTACCTACTATACCATGCTCTATTAAAGGAAATTATGTTAAAACTGCTTTATGTGACCTCGGAGCTGGTGTCAGTGTTATGTCTTTCTCTTTATATCGTAGAACTGATTTGAATAAGTTGACACCTACTAAAATCTCTCTGCAAGTGGCTGATAAAGGAACTGCTTTACCCATCGATATTTGTGAGGATGTGCCTATTGTGGTTGCAAACGTTACTATCCTAACGGACTTTGTTATTCTTGATATTCCTGAGGACGACAGTTTGTCGATCATCCTTGGTAGACCCTTTCTGAATACTGCAGGGGCTGTTATTGACAGAAACAAAGGCAATTTCACTTTTCATGTTAATGGTAATGAGCATACGGTACACTTCCCGAAGAAACAACCTCAAGTTCATAGTATCAACTGCATTGAAAAAATTCCAAAGTTTACTATTGTAGACTTTGAATTCCCTCTCCCTACTATGAAAAAGAAATATGATATACTTATTGTTGTGGACATGAATATCCCTATTGAGGTAATCTATTGTTATTCGAAAGTTCTATGGTTCCATGTCATTCGAAAAAAGATTGTCAATAAGACTTGATCAACTTTATTGATGGATTCTTTTTGACGGGCATGAGATGGATGAATTTAGAAAGCACAATATTCTGTACCCAAATTTTATTTTATGTTCCTTTGTTTCAATTCAGTAAAAATGCTATTATTTCTCTGTTTTCTGTTTTATCCGTGCAATAGAAAAATGAACTGAAAATAAAAATTCTCAGAACGCCGTGAAAATTCAGTATGATTTTTTCTGGAATATTTAAGAATTTTTGGCCGTGAAAACACATCAAGGGACTGGACCAGTGGGCCGCAAGCCTGCAGGGCGCATCCACCCCCCTAGGCGCGCCCCCTGGCTTATGGGTCCCACGTGGGGCCCCTTCATTTATTCCAGTACCCATCCACTTCATTTTCCTCCAGAAAAAATCCCACCATTGCTCAAACCCGTGTTTTAGCTTCTCTTGCTACCATTTTCGATCTCCTTTCTCAAAGCTCCATTTGCAAAACTATTTTACGGGATTGTTCATCGGTATGTAACTCCTCCAATGGTCCAATTAGTTTTTCTTCTAGTGCTTTATATGTTGCAAATTTTTTATGATGTGGTGACCTTGTTCTGGAGCTTATATGTCAAACTTGTAGGGTCCCAAGTAGTTTTTGATGCATGATATAGCTGCTAGGAAATTGTGGGAGTAGTTGCTATAAGTTACAATTGAGTTTTATTCACTAAAAATTTCAGAAAATTTTCAGAGAAAGAAAATGTTAAGGAGAATATACCAAGGTGGTTCCTCGAGCAAGAAGACCCCGAGACTCGTGATACGCGAGCTCGACTTTGAACCACCAAGGGAAGCTCAAGTGCGGCCTTGTTAATGGCCATCGGATCCATTCATAGTCGAGGCCGGATTCAAGAAAGAATTTTACGCTTACATACGAAATACTGGCCGTGAAGATTTTTTTCAGACCAATGCAAGTAATATTATCAACTCACTGATTCCTCCGTGCAGAGGTTTGAATTTTCATTCTGTCGTAATACGCATTCCATTATATTTGATCTTTATGATGAATCTTATACTATGGACCTAGAGGATTTTAACCATGCATGCAAAGTTCTACAATAGGGTAGCCATAGTGATCCTCACAAAACCGAATATAATGATTTTCTTGCTAGCATCACTATTGGAGAAACTAGAAATATTACACAGGCTACCTTGGGGAGCATTCACTTCCCTACCATACATTATCTTGTTCTCTTCATAGGTAATTGTATTAACGGTAAACATGACAATAGCCTACTTTGCGTACCTGACCTTAGTATTCTTAAGAGTGCGGTCATGGGTCATGGGTGATATAACTTGGGAGCTATTATTGCTAGGAGGATACATAAAAGTGCTAAGGATGGAGATTTCTTTGGTGGAATTTATGCCACCCGTGTAGCTAATTATCTTGGGATACCTATAAGGGAGAAGGATATTGGGTTACCACTTGCTTTTCTTGATTATGAGGCTATGGTGCGCTACCAGTTTCTTAAGAGAAATGACCAACTCCTCCTGTACCGACTAATTTTTGATAGACAACATGCTGTCCATATTACCCTTCCTGCTCCTGCCTTTTTTAACTTTCAGAAAAACAGAGATACTTTATAACCAGAGAGGAGGCAAACGAGTACGAGAGAGAGGCGGAAGCTGCTCGCCTCCGCGCTGCAGCCGTTCAGGCGGTAGCGGCCGCAACCCAGTACAACCCCAACTATGACTTTGGATATTATACAGGCCAGCCATGGCCCTAGACCAACTTAGGACAAAAGCCTAATCTTGGGGAAGTACGTATTTCTCACCGACATTACATTCATGTTCACACACTCATTCCAGTTGTCGGTGTTCATACTTTTTCATTATAAACCATCCATGATAGTTTATTTCTTATTTTTGTTTTCTTCTTGTGTGTTTCATTAACCTTGAGAAAATAAAAAAAAAGTTCTAGCTTTACCTTCTAGTTTGTTTAGTTGTAGTGTTAAAAGAAAACCCAAACATATTTTTCGTTGTTCTTTTGCTTGTTGGGGGCTTTCCCGTGTAAATAGTTTTACTTTCCTCTTCGGGTTGTAAGGAGAAGACCATGATGACATGTTGAGTGGCTCTCATATGCATTATTATTTATCTATCAGAGAGCCCATATTACCTTGTCTTCTCCCTTGAGTTATTTATTGCAAAATAAGCTTAGTCCAATGCACGTGCACTCCTATTTTTATTATTCACATCGTTGGTCATGCAAGTGAAAGGCAATAATGATCATATATGATGAAGTGACGGAGATGGAGAAAAGCTGCTATGAAGTCGACCTATTTTGTTTTTGGTAAATATGATTAGCTCATCATTCTCGATTCAGCTCATTATGGATTTAACATGTTTGCAGTGACTAATAGAGATTATAGTTACTGATTCCATACTTAATTAGCTAGGAGTGAATAAAGGTTTTTCTTGAGTGCCAACATGCATATTAAAATGGTTGTGATGGAGTACGATAGAATGGTATCCTCCTCCGAATGATTCGAGTGGCTTGACTTGACACATGTTCATGCATGTAGTTGAAACAAACCAACATAGCCTCCACGACGTTTATTTTCATGATGATTTATATCCTACTCATGCTTGCATTCAATGTTGGTTAATCTCTAAGCATGTTTATAACTGTTGTCGCTCTCTAGTTGGTCGCTTCCCAATCTCTTCCTAGTCTCCACTTGTACTAAGCAGGAATACTCCTTGTGCATCCATTTCCATAAACCCGAAGTTGTTTCATATGAGTCCACCATACCTACCTATATGCGGTATTTACCTACCATCCCAAGTAAATTTGCATGTGCCATACTCTAAACCTTCAAATAAATATTCTATTCTGTGTGCCCGAAGCGCTCATGTAGTGACTAGGGGCTGCCAGTATCTTCCATGCTAGGTGGGTTATTCTCACGATATGTGTTGATTCACTATCATTCACGAGAAAGTGGCTTGAATTCGGGATGCCCAGTTCCATGCTCAAAATTCAAATGAAAGTATAATAAAACAAAACTCCCCCAGGATTGTTGTTTGTATGGACGATGTCCGTGGATTCGGCCCGCCGTGGAGTCTGATCGATTGGTGGAGGGGGAGTAAAACTTTACCATTCTGTTTGGAAACCGCCTATAATGTATCTAGCAGGGAAGATATTGAGATCTCTTAGTTGTTATGTTGACAATGAAAGCGTACCATCCAAAATTTTGATTCATCCCTGTTTTAAAAGCTCGAGCCCTGGTAGCTCTGTAAATCAATGCTTCCCTATGCGAAGGGCCTAAATATTTTCCTTTACTGTTCAGATTCCTCTTCTTATAAAAAGGCACCAGTTAGAGAGCACCTCCATCATTTGTATGCTTTGTTATCCATTGATATTGAGAATGAGTATGATTGGACCTCTTTTACCATATATTACAATTTCTACTCAGTCCTTGTTCTTTAGAGGTGCTTTGCATTTATGTTTTGCAGTCTCACAAAGAGCTAGCTAGCGAGATACCAGTATATCATATTGTATTATGATTGTTTTGATAAAATCAATGTCATCTGAGGCTTATTATTATCTCCCGCTAGTTGATTATGCCATTGATATAAGTAAATATGCGACCTAAATATTATTGTGAATGTGATGAGTCTATAATCTTTGATGAAAATTTGCACATCAGTTAGACATACTTAGAACAGCAAGATAAAATAGAGTTTGTAAAATTTTTTCTTTATCACTTTCAGTTTATCAACTGAATTGCTTGAGGACAAGAAAATGTTTAAGCTTGGGGGAGTTGATACGTCTCCAATGTATCTACTTTTCCAAACTCTTTTGCCCTTGTTTTGGACTACAATTTGCATGATTTAAATGTCGCTAACCCGGACTGACGCAGTTTTCACCAGAATTGCCTTGGTGATATTTTTGTGCAGAAATAGAAGTTCTTGGATTGACGTGAAAATTTATGGACAATGTTTTCATAATAAAAAATATTGGCAAAATAATCAACTTGAGAGGGTCCACCACCTGGCCACAAGCATGCATACCCCTAGGGCGCCCCCTGTTTTGTGGGGCCCTTGTGTCTCCTCCGACCTTGTTTCCACGTCTATATTCCTACCGAGGGAGGAAAAAAATCAAGGAGGAGATTTCATCGCCTTTTATGATATGGAGCCGTCCCCACCTTGTCTTCTTCCTCGGGAGTGTAGATCTGGAGTCTGATTTCGGCTCCGGAGAGGGGAAATCGACACCGTCGTCATCACCAACCATCCTTCAACACCAATTTCATGATGTTCTCCTCCGTTCGTGAGTAATTCCATCGTAGGCTTGGTGGACGGTGATGTTTTAGATGATATCTACCATGTAATCGAGTTAGTTTTGTGAGGGTTTGATCCCTAGTATCCACTATGTTCCGAGATTGATGTTGCTATGACTTTGCTATGCTTAATGCTTGTCACTAGGGCCCAAGTGTCATTATTTAAGATCTAAACCTATTATGTTTTCATGAGTATATATGTGTTCTTGATCCTATCTTGGAAGTTGTAGACACCTATTACGAGTTATGATCCGCATCCCCCAGGGTGACAATAACTGGGATTCTTCCCGGTTATTACCTTAGTTTGAGGAGTTCATGTATTCACTAAGTGCTAATGCTTTGGTCCAGTTCTCTATTAAAAGGAGGCCTTAATATCCCTTAGTTTCCATTAGGACCTCGCTGCCATGGGAGGGTATGACAAAAGATGTCATGCAAGTTCTTTTCCATAAGCATGTATGACTATATATGGAATACATGCCTACATTACATTGATGAATGGGAGCTAATTCTGTATCACCCTATGTTATAACTATTGCGTGATGAATGCTATCCGACATAATTATGCATCACTGATCCATTACCTATGAGCTTTCCACATATTGATCTTTGCTAATTAACTTTTCCGTTGCTATTGTTCCAATCACTAAAAAACTGCTACTATCACGTCTGCCACCGTTACAGCTACTTCCATACTACTTTGCTACCAAATACTTTGCTGCAGATATTAAATCTTTCAGGTGTGGTTGAATTGGAAACTCAGCTACTAATACTCGAGAATTTTCTTTGGCTCCCCTAGCGTCGAATCAATAAATTTGTGTTGAGTAATCTACCCTCGAAAACTGTTGCGACCCCCTATAATTGTCGATTATCAAAGTGACGGTTCAATAACCTCATCCAATTCCACCATCCTCCTACTCAATTATTTTGAGAGAAGCTCTTTCTCGAGAAAGGACCCGTTCTTAGCAACAAACACTTTGCCCTCGGATCTGAGACAAAAGTTATACCCAATTGTTTCCTCTGGGTATCCTATGAAGATGGATTTATCCGCTTTGGGTTCAAGCTTATTAGACTGAAGCCTTTTGACATAAGCATCGCAGCCGCAAACTTTAAGGAACGACAACTTAGGTTTCTTGACAAACCATAGTTCATACGGTGTCATTTCAACGGAATATATTGTGCCCTTTTTAAGTGAATGTGGTTGTCTGCAATGCATAACCCCAAACTAGAGTGGCAAATTGGTAGACATCATAGTACACACCATATCCAATAGGGCACGACTACGATGTATGGACACACCATCACACTATGGTGTTCTAGGTGGTATGAGTTGAGAAACAATTTCCACATTGTCTCAAATGTATACCAAACTCACAACTCAGATATTCACTTCTGCATCATAGACATTTCATCCTCTTGTGACGACGATCTTCAAATTCACTCAGAAATTGCTTGAACTTTTCAACATTTCAGACTTGTGATTCATCAAGTAAATATACCCATATCCACTCAAATCATATGTGAAGTAAGAAAATAATGATATCCGATATGTGCTTCACCACTCATTGGACTGCATACATCAAAATGTATTATTTCTAATAAGTCACTTGCCCACTCCATATCACTTGAAAACGAGGTCTTCAGTCATCTTGCTCATGTGGCATGGTTCGCATGTCTCAAGCAATTCAAAATCAAGTGAGTCCAAATATCCATCAGCATGGAGTTTCTTCATGCGTTTACACCAATAGGCACGGTTCGCATGTCTCAAGCGATCAAAACTGAGTGAGTCCAAAGATCCATCACCATGTAGTTTCTTCATGCGTTTTACACCGATATGGCCTAAGCGGTTGTGGCACAAGTAAGTGGTACTATCATTACACACTTTGCATCTTTTGGCATCAATACTATGAACATGTGTATCACTACGATCGAGATTCAATAAACGATTCATCTTGGGTGCATGATCATATAAGATATTATTCATGTAAACAGAATAACACATTATTCTCTAACTTACATAAATGATCGTCTCGCAATAAACAAAATCAATATAATGTTCAAGCTCAACACAGACACCAAATAACATTTATTTAGGTTTATCACTAATCCCGAAGGTAGATGAACCGTACGATGGTGATCACATCAACCTTGGAAACACTTCCAACACACATCAACACCTTGTCCTTAGCTAATCTTTGTTTATTCCGCAACTCCTATTTCGAGTTACTAATATTAGCAACTGAACCGGTATCAAATACCCAGGAGCTACAACGAGCACTAGTAAGGCACACGTCAATACCATGTATATCAAGTATACTTTTGTTGATATTGCCAGCCTTCTTATTTGCCAAGCATCTGGGGTAGTTCCTCTCGCAATGACCGTTCCCCTGAGAACAGAAGCACTCAGTCTCGGGTTTGGGTTCAACCTTGGGTTTCTTCATTGGAGCGACCAACTGACTTTCCATTCTCGAAGTTCCCCTTCTTGCCCTTACCCTTCTTGAAACTAGTGGTTTTGCTAACCATCAACACTTGATGCTCCTTCTTGATTTCTACCTTCATGGTGTAAAACATCGTGAATAGCCCATGGATCATCATATCCATCCCTAGAATTTTATAGTTCATCACGAAACTCCAGTAGCTTGCTGGCGGTGACTTGGAGAACTATGTCAAGCACTATCTTATCTGGAAGATCAACTCCCACTAGATCCAAGCGATTATAGCACCTAGACAATCTAAGAACATGCTCACCGATTGAGCTATTCTCCTTCATCTTTCGGGCAAAGAATCTTGTCGTAGGTCTCCTACCTCTCAACACGGATACGAGCCTAAAATCCCAATTTCAGCTCATGAAACATCTCATATGCTCCGTGATGTTCAAAACATCTTTGGAGCCTCAATTAAAAGCAGTAAAGCATGACACACTGAACTATCAAGTAGTCATCGAAAGCATGTCTATGAGATATTCACAACATCCACATATGACGCTTGAGGGGGTGGCACACTGAGCGGTGCATCAAGGACATAAGCCTTTTGTGCAGCAATGAGGACAATCCTATGTTTACAGAACCAGTCCACATAATTGCTACTATCATCTTTCAACTTAGTTTTCTCTAGAAATGTATCAAAAATACAGGGGAGCTACAACGCGGACTATTGTTCTACAACATACTTCACAAAGACAACTTACACTATGTTCATGATAATGAGTTCAATTAATCATATTAATTAAGAACTCCCACTCAAATCAACATCCCTCAGGTTGTTCGGGTGTAACATGATCCAAATCCACCAACCCAAGTCGGATCATCACGTGATATGTGGTGGTTTCAATGGTGAACATCTCCATGTTGATCATATCTACTATATGACTCATGTTCGACCTTTCGCTATCTTGTGTTCCAAGGCCATGTCTCTACATTCTAGGCTCGTCAAGTTTAACCCAAGTGTTCTGCATGTGTAAAACTGACTTACACCCGTTGTATGCAAACGTAGAGTCTATCGCACCCTATCATCACGTGGTGCCTCGAAACGACGAACCTTCGCAATGGTGCACACTTGGGGAGAACACAATTTTATCTTGAAATTTTAGTGAGGGATCATATTATAATGCTACCGTCGTCGTAAGCAAAATAAGATGCATAAAAGGATTACGATCACATGCAAATCATAAAGTGACATGATATGGCCATTATCATCTTGTGCTTTTGATCTCCATCTCCAAAGTGCCGGCATGATCTCGAGTCTCACCGACATGACACCATCATCTCCATCGTCGTGTCGCCATTGGGTTGTCGCACCAACTATGCTTCTACCACTATTGCTAACTCATAGCAATCAAGTAAAGAAAAAAAGGCGCAAATGATAAAATATAACCCTATGGCTCCTACCGGTTGTTGTACTCATCAACATGCAAGTCGTGATAATCTATAAAAACATGATCATCTCATACGTCACATATATCTAATCATGTCCTTGGCCATATCATATCACAACATACCATGCGAAAACAGGTTAGACGTCCTCTACTTTGTTGTTGCATGTGTTTACGTGGATGTTATGGTTGAGTAGCAAGAACTGTTCTTACTCACGCAACAACGGTGATATTTCAAATTGCTATTTAACCTTCTACAAGTACCGCCTCTGTCGAATCCGATTCAACTAAAGTGGGAGAGACAAATACCCACCAACCATCTTTATGAACAAGTTCTATGTGAGTTGATGGAACCGGTCTCTTGTACGTGGGCGAGTAAGGTTGGTCCGGGCCGCTTCATACTACAATACCACCAAATCAAAATAAGACTAAGGAAGTGAACAATCTTAACATGAATGCCCACAAACTCTTCTGTGTTCTACTCGTGCATGTTATCAACGCATAGACCTAGCTCTGGTACCACTATTGGGGAACGACACATGGGAAACAAAAAAATCATACGCTCACCAAGACCAATCTATGGAGATCAACATCTACGAGAGGGGGAGTGTATATAAATACTGTTGCGGATTTCTAAGCAGAAGCATATATAACATGGTTGATGTAGTTGTACTCTTCACGATCCAATCGCGGTCCAATTCGATCTAGCGATGAATGGATGACACCTCCGTGTTCAACACACATGTGTCTCGATCATGTCTCCTTCTTGATCCAGCAAGAGAGGAAGTAGAAGTAAATGGGATCTGAACCAACAAGACGGCATGGTGGTAGGGCTTCGCCAAGCTCCTCCGGAACGACGTACGAGGAAGAAACATGTGAGGTGGGAGGAGGGTCGTGGCCGTGTTAGGGTGTGGTGCCCCCTTGCGCCTCCCGACATTTATATAGGCATGGGAGGGGCTGGTGGCTTGCCCTCCAAGACCCTAGGGTCGTTGGTCAAGGGGGGAGGAAGGAAACCCCTCCTTTCCTTCCCCACTGATCACTATCCCCCCTTTTTAGGGATCTCAATCTTATCCTTTTGGGATATGATCCTATTCCTTTTAAGTGGTGATATTGATGAGCCTAGACCAGGGGTGTGGGGACTTTCCCCACTACCCACGTCCATGTGGGTCCCCATGCAGGTGGGCCCCACACCAGAACCTTCTAGAACCTTCCCGGTACAATACCGAACAATCCTGAACTTTTTTCAGAACCCTGAATATGACTTCCCATATATAAATATTTACCTTCGAACCATTACCGAGCTCCTCGTGATGTCCAGGATATCATCCGAGACTCCGAAAAACATTCGGTTATCAATGTACATGTACAACTATAGCGTCATCGAAGATTAAGTGTGCGGACCCTACGGGTTTGAGAATCATGTAGACATGACCAAGACACCTCTCCGGTCAATAACCAATAGCAGGACCTGGATGTCCATTTTGGTTCCTACATATTCCATGAAGATGTTTATCGGTCGAATCACGATGCCAAAGATTCAGTCGATATCGTATGGAGTTCCCTTCGTCCATCACTATGTTACTTGCCTGAGATTCAATCGTCGGTATCTCCATACCTAGCTCAATCTCGTTACCGGAAAGTATCATTACCAGTTCTGTAATACAAGATCCCATGATCAACTCGTTAGACACATTGCTTGAAAGCTTATTGTGATGTTGTATTACCGAGTAAGCACTAAGATACCTCTCCGTCATATGGAGTGACAAATCCCAGTCTTGATCTATGCCAACTCCACACACACCCTCGGAGATACCTGTAGAGAATCTTTATAGTCACCTAGTTACGTTACAACGTTTGATACACACAAGGCATTCCTCTGGTGTAAGTGAGTTGCATGATCTCATGGTCATCAGAATAGATACATTGACATCGACAAGGAGTAGAAATAAACTAATATTGTCAGATGCAATGCTTACGGTTGGGTCTTGTCCATCACATCATTCTCCTAATGTCGTGACCCCATTATCAAATGACAACTCATGTCTATGGTTAGGAAACCTTAACCATCTATGATAAACGAGCTAGTCTAGTAGAGGCTCACTAGGGACACGGTGTTGTCTATGTATCCGCACATGTATTTGAGTTTCCAATCAATACAATTATAGCATGGATAATATCATGAACAAGGAAATATTATAATAACTAATTTATTGCCTCTAGGGCATATTTGCAACCGCCTCCTCGATCTCTGCAAAGACAATTTCTTTCTTCCCCGACAGTGCATGATTCCGCGTACATTGATGGCGGATGTCCCGATCGCAGGCAGGAGGAGTTTTCCTCATCGATGACATTAACTTCCCACTCCTCTGCGTGTTGGCTTGGAGTGGAAAATTGCTGCAGGACGTGTCAACTTGGATCCTCGCCCATGGTACTAACGACCTGGAGTGGCGGGGGAGGTGGCGCATAGAGTTTCGTGTCTTGTATCCGACGGGCTCGGCGGACCACCTAGTCGGCTTTTATGTTGGATAACTCCTCTTCCTGCTCGCTGGATGCCATGGTGATTGTGGAGGAAATGGTGCAATGAGGAGATGGGGAGCGGTGGTGTGGTGCAATTTTTTCCACGCGTTTCACATTGTTTAAATAATGAGCGGATGCCCGGACCAAGCGGCTACAAACGGACTAGCGAACGGACTTGTGGCCGGAGTAGATTTCTTTGCACATGCATGGGTCTAATGGAGGAAGGTGGATAGTTTGCGACCACATGAATGTAGCGAGGAGGCATGTTCAGCCTCGGTTGTAGAGGGCGATGATCTCTCTGCTAACGGGCCGCTTCAATGCCGATAGTGAGTGGTCACATCTGCTCTGGGCCGACATTAATGCAAAGCGACCGCTTTACAGCGGCATGAATGTGGGCAGTTTGTGATGGGAGGAACGCATGCGAGCGAGGGAGGAAAGTTTTGGGTGGCCAGACTAGACACAAAAAGACGTGACACCGATCCAGATGCCCACAACTCCCCCGTCTCCGGTTTATGAAAGAAGCACGTCCGGACTAGCATGCGAACTGATTCTGGACCGCATTGGATGGCCAAACACGCGCGGACCACGTGATTTAGACGGTTACGGGTGGTTTGAGGGTTGGTGTTGGAGATGACCTTATACGACCATGGTGTATCGAACTTCTCTTTAGACATTTACATGTGTCATACATACATACATAAATACATACATACATACATACATACATACATACATACATACATACATACATACATACGTAGATGAGAACAAATTTGATGTTGTACTTTCTTTGTATTACTCCATTTTCTGAATCCCCGCACCCGGTCGTCCCGCTCGAGCGACCGAGGAGGAGATCGAATATCATCGCCGATGTCAGCCCACCAGCCACCTCCTCATCCCGCCACCGGGTGAGGCATTGCTGGCGAAGCCTACACGTGTCCGAGGATGGTCTCTCTCTCCCCCCACCCTCCATCCCTCCATCCCTCCATTCGTCCCTCCCTCCCCCTCCCGCCCTCTCTCTCCCTCTCTCTCTCTCTCCCTCTCCCTCTCTCTCTCTCTCTGTCTCTCTCTCTGTCTCCCTCTCCCTCTCTCTCTTGCTCTCTCTCTCTGTCTCTCTATCTCTCTCTCTCTCTCTCTGACCTCCGAGGGGCTTGGTGTCATCTGTGCTATAAATCCATTGCATGATGTTGACGCATGTTGCATGATTTTTTTATACACATACCAGCATGGACCGTTTGGATATGAGTACTCCATGGATGCTCAAATTTTCATCCATGCGGTTAATCCAAGCTAGGCCAAAATCATAAGCTTGGAGGAGTACATATCCTCATCGACATTTCAGTCAGGTTATTATACACATTCATTACACTTAGTGTTCTTTGTATATCCATGTTGTCTTTCTGTGTTTCTTCTATGTGTGTTTGTTAAAAATAAAAAAACCAAAAATATTGCTCATTTCTCTCGTGTTTATTTTTAGTTCTTATTTGCTTTTTCTTGCTCTTTGATACATATATATTGCACTATTGTTTCCTTCTATAAGTTATCATGTTTGAATGATATATTTCACAATATGATGCAATTCTAGTGCATATTCTCTCTTATATTTTGAACAAATCAAAGCCTTCATCATTACCAACACTCAATTCAACACAGGGCTCATCATATTCGTCAACATCTTCATCAACACAACATCTTCATATGCTCTTTGATACGTATATTTTGCATTATTATTTCCTTCTATAAGTTATCATGTTTGAATGATATATTTCATAATATGATGCAATCCTAGTGCATTTTCTTTCTTATAATGCAAGTATACACACGGTGCAGGTTGATAACCCACAAGTATATGGGATCACAATAGTTTTCGAGTGTAGAGTATTTAACCAAAATTTATAGATTTCATACAAGGGGAGCCAAAGAATATTTGTAGGTATTAGCAGCTCAGTTGTCAATTCAACCACACTTGGAGAATTAGTATCTGAACCACAGTGATTAGTAGCATAGTAATATGATATTTATGATAGTAGTGGTAACAATAGGAGCAGTAACGGTAACAATAGCACTAGTTTTGTAGCAGTTGTAACAACAGTAGGAACAATAGTAACTTAGCAAGAACAATATGTGGAAAACTCGTAGACACTGGATGAGTGATATTGCTGGATGATATTCATCATTTATCACAACATAGGGTGACACAGAACTAGTTCCCGTTCATCGATATACTGTAGGCATGTATTCCATAAATAGTCATACGTGCTTATGGAAAAGCACTTGCATGATATCTTTTATCCTATCCTCCCATAGCAGCGGAGTCCATAATGAAACTAAAGGATATTAATGCTTCCTTTTAATAGAGAACCGGAACAAAGCGTTAACACATAGTGAATACATGAACTCCTCATACTACGGTAATCTTGGGAAAGAATCCCAATTATTGACACTTTGGGGTATGCGGATCCTAACACGTAGTAGGTGCATATGACTTGTAAGATCGGATCAAGAACATAGATATAATGGTGAAAACATAAATGATTCAGATCTGAAATCATGGCACTCGGGCCCTAGTGTCAAGCATTAAGCATGGCAAAGTCATAGAAACATCAATCTTCGAAGATAGTGGATAGTAGGGATCAAGCACTAACAAAAATAACTCGATTATATGATAATCTCATCTAGCTCGTCACCGACCAGCAAGCCTACGAAGGAATTACTCACTCCCGGTGGAGAGCATCATGGAATTGGCGATGAAGAAGGGTTGGTGATGACGAAGACCGAAGATTCCCCTCTTCGGAGCCCCAAACAGACTCCAGATGTGGCCTCCCGATGAAGAACAAGAGGTGGAAGTGGCTGCATATCGTGAAATGCGATGAAACTTCCTTATGTTTTATCCGAAAATAGGATTTTATAGTGCTCAAGTTAGGGTCAGCCGAGCCCGTGGGCCCCAATACCCAGGAGGCTAGGCCACGGGGGTGGCGAGCCCTCGTGCCTAGTGGGTGCGTGGGGCCTCCCCTTGAGTGGGCGTTAGTTCCAATATTTCTCTTTTATTACATAAAAAATATCGAGAAAGTTTTGTTCAATTCCGAGAACTTATATTTCTGCACAAAAACAACAACATGGTAGTTCAACTGAAAGCAGCGGTAGTCCGGGTTAGTTTCATTCAAATCATGCAAATTAGAGTCCAAAACAAGAGCAAAAGTGTTAGGAAAAGTAGATACGATGGAGACGTATCAACTCCCCCAAGCTTAACCCATTTCTTGTCCTCAAGCAATTTAGTTGACAAATTGAAACTGAAAAAAAGAAAAACTTTTGTGAACTCTTTTGTTCTTGTTTACATATACATGCTTAGAGAACGCTGAGGTTTTCAGCATAAATCATGACCAATCATATCGCAGTAACCCTTAGAAGCTATATTAGCTCATATCAATGGCACAATCAACTAACGAGCAATAATAAGATAACTCAAATGCCAACACTTTCTTGAAACAATCATGATATAAAATGGCACTAGTGCTATCTCGCTAGCCCTTTCTGAGACCGCAAAACGTAAATGTAGAGAACCTCCAAAGTTGAAGCAGCGACTAGACATTGTAATTCATGGTAGGGGAGATCGAGTCATGCTGCAAATAATGTTTAACTAGGCAGAAACCATGAGGATGACAACAGTGTACTCATGTGTGGTACTTATTTGAGAAGGTGATGACTCAAAGTAAAAATAAAATAACATGAAAGTAAATAGAAAGTCCCTTTGCTGAGGGAAGCAGGGATTTGCAGTGGTGCCAGAGCTCATAGCGGAAATCAGAGATAAATTATTTTGGGACGTACACTCTTCATGTCAATGTTACGAACAAGAGTTATCGCTATCTTCGATGCTAAACAAATTAACGGCGGTTACTAAGTAGTAGAAGTAAAGGTTTACTTCCTCTCGACTAACAAGCACACTTCAAGGCTAGCCGAATCCATGGGTGCCATCCATACAAACAACAATCCAGGGGGTGTTTTGTTTAATTATTTGGGATTTATGATTTCGGGATTGGGAGTCCCTTGTTACCAGTCCCTCTCGTGCAAGGACAAGTGAATAAACACTCATCATGAGAATAACCCGCTTGGCATGGAAGATACTGACTGCTCCCTGTCGCTCCATGAGTGGTCTAAGCACACAAAACAAAAGTTTATTTGAAATAATAGAGGTGCACATGCAAATTTACTTGGAACGGTAGGGTAATACCGGACATACGTAGATATAGTGGACTCATCTGGAAAATCTTTGTTTTAAGTATTTTGACGCACAAGGAGTATTCCTGTTCAGTGTAGGCTAAGGCTACCAAATAGATAGGGAAGCAACAAGCTAGAGAGCGAAGATGGTCATGAACATGCTTATGAATAATTATCGTTGCATACTAGAATCAGTAGGGTATATACACCATGAAAATAAATATCATGGAGGCTATGTTGGTTTTGATTCAACTACACGCGTGAACATAAGCCAAGTCAAGCCACTCAAACATTCAGAGAAGGACAACATATCATCATACTACATCACAACCATTTTAATGCATGTTGACATACAAGATAAATCTTTATCTAGTCCTAGCTACTTCAGCATGGCATGAAGAAACATATTTACAAAAATAAAAACAAGCTGAGTGCATACCCGCTTCTATCTGCCACAATTACTTCATCAAGTGTCGTCATTATTGCCTTTCACTTCCACGACCAAACGATATGAAAATAATAATAGTGGAAGAGTGTCGTGGACTAAGCTAGAATCTGCAACATTTTTTCAAGAGGAGAAGACAAAGTAACATGGGCTCTTTGTTAGATCAATAACAATGCATATGAGAGAGACTTAACATTTTCATCATGGCCTTCACCTTGGGTACGACTAAATAAAGGGAAAAGAAATTCAGAGAAACACACTAAAATATTTTTGGAGTTTTTAGTTTTTCTAGAAGGAAAAACCAAAACGAGAAAAAATATTTACACAGGAAAACTCCCAATAAGTAAAACAAGAAAAGATAAATCTTTTTGGGTTTTCTACAAGTTTTTCAAACACACAAGAAGAAAGCAAGAAAATAAATCTAACATGGATAATACAGTGAAATAGTGTGAACACTGACAACTAGAATATGTGAGCATGAATGTAAAGTCGATGGCGTACTCCCCCAAGCTTAGGCTTTTGGTTTAGCTTGGTAATCACCACCCATAGTAGCCATCCGGCCTCATGTCAAAGTGTTTGGGTGGTGACACCAGAGAGTCCCACTCCTGGGGCTCCTGCTCAGCCGCTGCCTGGGTGTTTGGGTAGGCAATAATGTCCTCACGCATGAACCTGTATCGGTTCCTGGCTATAGAATCAAACAAGTTAGGTGCAGGCAACAGAATAACATCACGGGTAACCTCACTAAAAACCAAGTTATAATGAATGTTATCCGAGGAATCATCACTGTCAATAAAATGGTGATCCACCATAGACTCATGGTCTAGCTAAATTCATGCTAAAAGATAATCATCAAGATGAAAAGGAATGTGGAAGTGTTTCGCTAAGCGAGTGGCATAATTACGAGTGTGGACTTTACCCTTAGATCTATTAGTGTGTAAGCAACGAGCAATAATAGCTCCCAAATTAAAGGTGTGATCGTTATGGATGGCTCGGGATACAATGGCAAGGTTAGGAGCGCTAAGTATACTACCCTACTCCCTAGCAGTTAAACACTTCCTGACAAATAAAGCAAAGTAATGCACCGAAGGAAACTGCAGGCCAGTGGCAGTGGCTTTCGACACGCCTCTTCCCTCACCCACCGTTAAAGTGAGCAGGAAGTCCTCAAACTCGTCAAGCTTGGGTTCTCATAACTCCCCGTGAGAGGGAATTAAATATATCGCACAGAATTCAGTAAGCGACATTTTGTGGGTTTTGGCATATAAATTAAACCGTACTAAAGGTTTTGGCATATTGTCTCACAGAATTCAGTAAGCAGCCCGGACCGTCTGGATATGAGTAATGCATGGATGTTCAAATTTTCAACCATGGGATTAAACCAAGCTAGGCCAAAATCATAAGCTTGGAGAAGTACATATCCTCACCGACATTTTAGTCAGGTTATCATACAAATTCATTACACTTCTTGATCTTTGTATATCCATGTTGTGTTTTCTTTGTTTCTTCTATGTGTGTTTGTTAAAAATGAAAAACGCAAAAGTATTTATCATTTCTCTCTTTTTGTTTCGTTTTAGTTCTTACTTGCCTTTTCTTGCTCTTTGATACATACATTTTGCATTATTGTTTATTTCTATAAGTTATCATGTTTGAATGATATATTTCATAATATGATGCAATTCTAGTGCATTTTCTATCTTCTAATGCAAGTATACACACAAAGGAGGTTAGCTAGAAATCTAAGAAAAAAAGTACAATCAAAGAAAAAGCAATTCTCCGTAGTTAAAAATGGAGCGTTGATTTTTCGAGAATTATTTTAGAATATATGATGGTTTATGGAACAAAAATGAAGTACAAGGGACCCACCATGAGCCCTCATGCCCTAGTGGAGCCTCGTGCCCCTATGGCTCATAATTGTGTGGCTGCATTGGACCCATTTGGATCCTCTCCCAACGTCCTTTGGATATAAAATCTATTTTTGCCTAGAAAAAAATCATAGGTCATATAAAATACTTGGGACTTCCCGCCACCACCTGCGAGGCGAAACTTGGAGAAGAACTTTTGCTCTCTCGCGGAGCGATTCTGCTAGGGAAACATCACCACCAACACAATATCAAAGCCTTTGATTCTATTTTGAAGAAATCAAAGCCTTTATCATCACCAACACTCAATTCATCGCAGGGCTCATCATATTCGTCAACATCTTCAGCAACACAATATCATCTCCAAACTCTTGTGTTCAATCTTTGTATCAAATCTCAGATTGGTACCTGGAAGTGCTTGTAGTGTTTATTAGATCTTGTAGTTGATGCTTATTGGTTTAATTGGTGGAAGATTGTTATGCTTACATTGTTAAACATATATCTATAACCACTTATCATGATCCATACATGAGTTGTGGGTGGTTGCATTAGTTCTTGAGGAAATGGGAGAAGCCTTGTTATTAATAATTATGCGAAGTTGGTATCATTCAATGTTTTGATGATATGTTGTGTTGTTGTTCCCATCACTACCAAAAAATAGACTTCCATGATGATTAATGTTTGTCAGAGTAGGTCACGTTTTGTACCACGCTTCTACATCCGTGACGATTTTATGACAAAAGCAATATAGTCATACATGTGTTGTCGTAGAAGTCTTCCATGACAATACTCAAATTATCATCACACAAGTGTACACTTCCATGACGATGAATGGTGTGTCAAAGAAGTGGCTTCGTCAAGGGTAACTGACACGTGGAAGCCAGCATAACTGGTTACCATTAAGCTAGCGGGTGCCGGTTTTGGATCTGATATCCGGTAACAGCTCCATCCAATGAAGTTTTTCCATGTGTCATTTTCTCTCTCACTAAAGGAACCATGTGTTAGCTCAATGTTGATACAGATGTCATCCACCTCCCTCCCTCCCTCCCTCCCTCTCTCTCTCTCTGACCTCCAAGCGGCTTGGTGTGAGTCGTGTTGTAAGGATATTGCATGATGTTGACGCATGTTGTGTGATTTTACTATACACATACCAGCATGGAGACATTTGGATATGAGTAACCCATGGACGTTCAAATTTTCATCCACGGATTAAACCAAGCTAGGCCAAAATCATAAGCTTGGAGGAGTAAATATTCAAGCTAAGTATACTACCCTGATCACTAGCAGTTAAACACTTCATGACAAATAAAGGAGAGTAATGCACCAAAGGAAACTGCAGGCTGGTGGGAGTGGCTTTCGACACGCGTCTTCTCTCACCCACCGTTAAAGTGAGCAGGAAGTCCTCAAAGTCGGCAGGCTTAGGTTCTATTAACTCCCCATGAGATAGAAATAAATATATCTCACAGAATTCAATAAGCGACATTTGGTGGGTTTTGGCATATAAATTAAACCGCACTAAAGGTGGATCATGCCTATTCAGAAAATCGAAATTTTGAACAAAGAATTAGTAAGGGTATGGTATTGTTCACACTCATTTGCGATGGAGTTGGTCAACCCATCATTTGCCACGATTTGCACAAACTCATGGTGGAATCCGAGTTGTTCCATGAAGGGAATGTGTGGCCATTTGCACGGCCGGGCCTTCGTCATTCGCGGGGTGGTGAGTCCATCAGCAGATGATTCACCAACAACCCCTTGTAATTTTTCTTGGATGAACTCCTTGTGAAGAGGTTCATTTTTTCAAGAACAAATTTCTGAAAATTTTGGGTCATAACATAAAGTTAACAAGACTTCACAAGAATGATAGCCACTAGTCATAAGGATTCCTAGAGCCTAAAACAAGCATTCAAACTACTTGGAATTTCGAGAATTCAACACACAAGCTCATCTATAGCAACACCTAGAGAAGCTTATTACTTATAAGATAAACCACTAAATAAAAAACTAGTCAGAGGAGTGGGGGAGTTACATACCAAGGAGCAATCTCCCAAAATAGTTTCATAAATGGAGTTTCGAGCAAAGAGATTGAAATCCGCGGGTTTGAGAGCAAGAACATGAGAGAAATATATATAGGTATTTTTTTCTGGAGGTGGGTGATGAAGCGAGCTAAAGGGATAAGTGTGGGAGGCATCCTCGAGGGGCCCAGTATCCACCAGGGCATGCCTGATGGGGGTGCCACGCCCTGGTGCCTAGTGGACACCTAGGACACACCCTGTGATGTTTGTAGTGCTAGATATTCTCAAATTTTAAGAAAAAAATCGTGTTTAAATTTCAGGTCATTTCGAGAAATTTTATTTTTGGGCACTTCTTTTATTGCACGGAGAATTCAAAAATAGGACAAACATGGTATTTATTGCATTTCCCTAAAAACAACATGAAAAATAAAGTGGGTACAGAAAGTTGTGCCTAGTGAATTCCTCAACCTCATACCTCTCAAAAATGATCCATTAGAAAGGTTGATCAAGTCTTATTAACAACCACTTCCAATTAGCATGAACTCAAAGATTTTTAAAAAACACTAAGTTACCTCAATGGGGATTTGCATGTCCCCAAAGTATCTTGTAGGATCGAAAGTATGTCTAGACGGGGGGCTGATTAGTCTACTTGACAAGATATTTTTTTGCCTTTCCCAATTTTACTTGAGGGGTAGCTACAACAGTTATAACAAGTCAAGTACACCCTACACATGCAGTTCTAATAGTATAGAAGTGGAAAGTAAAACATGCAAGTGTAAAGTAGAGGAGTAAGGTGGGGAGATCAAACGCATGAGGTTGACATGGTGATTTTTGGCATGGTTTTGATAGGTGGCTCTATCGTACGTCCATGTTAGTGGAGACTTGAACCCACAGAGGGTAACGACTGCGATAGTCCACGAGGGCTCCACCCACAGAGGTTCCATAAAGAAGCGACCTTGTCTATCCCACCACGACTTCCAGCCATGGAGGATCAACCTTACTCATGGTAGATCTTCACGAAGTGGGCTTTCTCCTTGCCCTTACAAACATCTTGGTTCAACTCCACAACACGAAGTAGGACGCTCCCAAGCGACACCTAACAGATCTAGGAGGCACCACCCTCCTAAAGATAATAGAAGGGGTAGATCTATGAACTCCTTGCTCTTCTACTTCTAAAGATAGTCTCCTCAACACAAATCACTCTCATAGAATATGCATGGATAGGAGAGGTTGATTTGGTGGAAAGAAGTTTGGGGAGGCTAGAGATCAAGTTTCAAATGATTGGATTGGAATATCTTGGTCTCAACACAAGAGTAGGTGGTTCTCTCTCAAAAAATAGATCTGCAAATGAAGTGTGTGTTCTGAGTGCTTCTCCCTCGAATGAGAGGTGGGTGAAGGGGTATATATAGGCATCCGCCCAAATCTAACTATTACACACAAAAGAGCAAACTCTATGACACCGAAGTTGGAAACTCGGTGGTACCGACTAGCACTAAAGGTGTGAACTTTTGAATCTCGGTGAGACCGATATATACAACTCGGTGGCACCGAAAATGTGACTAATGGTCAGATGGAAAAACTCGGTGGCACCAATAATCAAACTTAGAAATTCCGATTTTGTGTATCTTGGCAACAAAATGTTGGTCACATTGAACTCGGTAGCACCGATGCAGTTTCGGTTGCACCGATTTGGTGGGAGTGGCTAGGGTTCTGGCTGAGGTTCAAAGTAGGTGGGTCCGATGTGGAAATGTTGGTGACACCGGATTTTTGAATGTGGAACTTGACAGAGTGGAAATGTAAAAAGGATTGAGTGTTTTGGTGGCTAACTTTGTGCATTTCCGCAATCAGTTCATTTTACTACCTCAGCCCCTTTTAATAGCATTGGCTTTCCTATGGACTCAAAAGTGATTTCTCACAAATATAAAATGAAGAGTCCTCTAGCTTGAAGCTTGAGCCAGTAATGTTCCTTTCTTGCATCAAGGGGTATCTCCACATATACCTTAAGCCATAACATCTTTTGAACTTTTCTGAAATATACTTGGAAAACACATTAGTCCAATGATGCATATGTTGTGATCAATTATCAAAACCACCCTAGGGAGCAATTGTGCTTTCAATCTCCCCTTTCTTGGTAATTGATGACAACATATAGATCAAAGCTTTGACAAAAGATATAATCAATGATTAGCATCAACGCTTTGAGAAGTATATGAAAAGCAAGAGCTCCCCCTAAATTTATGCATTATTTAAAATTTGCATTTGAATGCAAATGCGCAATCGATTAGGATCATGGGTTACTATTCCATGTCACATACATCCTGGCGCATCGTAAAAATAATAGCAATGCACATGACACCAACAAGATAAGTGAGTGATAATCACAAGGATAGCTAAGAGTTGTTATCGTAGCATCACACGTGACAAAGCATATGATCAATCACACAGATAGGATAAATTCATCCAAAAACCAAAAATTTAAAACCAAATGAGAGCAAATAAAGTCAAAAGCTCTCTCTCACACAAAGTCTATGATCTATACATTTCTCCCTCTTTGGCAACAAGTTACCAAAAAGTTCAAAAGTATAGAACTACTCGTCTCTCTGGGCAACTGATGATGGATTCGATAGAACATCGTCTATGAAGGCTTCTGCAGAATGTCCTGGACCTGGAGGAGTTGATACTGAAGGAGCTTGAGCTGGAGCTAGTGCTGAAGGTGCTGAAGCTTGTGTTGAAGATGTCTGTCTTGTCTCGTGAGAAGGAATAACAACTGACCGAGGCTTGGTGCTGAACCTAGTAGTACTGGGAGGAGACTCATCCCCATTATCATCATCATCATCGTCATGTTCATCTTCATCCTCTGAGCGTGGAATCTCCACAGAGTCAACTTCATGTTGAATATGTCTGATAATGGTGGTCAACTCAGTTACCTTCACATCCATGTTGTGGAATTTTTTCTCCACAACTCTCTCAAGACTCTTCTGATTTTGCATGATCTCTTGGATGTTCTTCTCCATGCCTTGGACAGTGCTCACTAGAAATGCCATTTGCTCAGCTTGAGTTCTGAGTTGAGGAAATGGAGGTGGCCTATTTGTAGCAGCTTGAGCCTCTGCTTCCATTCATGGTGCAGCTGAGTTTGGATTATTGTCATCCATCACAACCTCATTCTCTTCAAATTCAGGCTGAAGAGGTATATGGGGACGAGCAAGTAGATATGCAAGCTTGCCTAGCTTGGTATTGATGAGCATCTGAATGCAAGGTGCATATCCACAGGATCTCTTATGATCCGCAACAGTTCTTCGGATAGTCTCTACTATCAAATCCATCACTCTGAATCTGGTATGGGTGTCTAGCAGGTGGAGTAGGTTGATAGAATATCCTCTCATCATCTTCTCATCACCTGACTTAGGCATGAGGGTGTATCTCAGAATAGTGTTCGTCGTAGGAATGCTAGCTTGAAGAAAATACATTGAACCAATTTTGTGACTGGCCAAGTACTGATGTGGAATGGTCTTGTACATATTGTTCATTGAGTTGTGATTCTGCTTAGCTTCTGCATAAACGTCTACATCTGATTCTTCCTACTTGGGGACACCAATGATAGCATCCCATTCAGCAATTTTAGCTTCATACTTGTGACCATCAGTCATCCAGACTAAAGAGTCACTACACCACGACACTTCTTCTTCGACACACAGATCGGTTGGGAAAACAGTTTCCGCTAATAGACAATCGGTCGGGAAAAACTATTGCCGACCGACACGGTCTGTTGGGGAAAGTCCAAATAGGAAAGCCCTTTCCCGACCAACTTATCTTTACCGACCGACTGTTGGACGGCTATAGGAAACATTGCCGACCGACGTGTTGTTGGCACTGCGTTGGACATTTCCCGACTGACTTTCTGTTATGAACTTTTCCCAATCGACTATTCGACGACAGTACTTTTGCCGACCAACTTTCCGTTCGCTCTGCCATGAACATTTCCCGACCAACAATTCGATGGTATTAGTTTTGCCGACCAGCAATCCGATGGTATTAGTTTTGCCGACAATCTTTCCAATAGCCCTACCATTAACCTTTTCCATCCAACTATGGGATGGTGCTTCCTTTTTCCGACCAACAGTTTGTATGCATTTGGCCAATGGTATTTGGCATATTACCTTGTCAAAACAATATCAATCAGGTTACATTTCTCATCAATATCTATCAAGTTACAATAACTTGTATGTACTCTAAAAATATTAAACCAAAATCAAACAAAAATAACACTAATAATGCCCATAATAAAGGTAAGTAAATAAAAGAAAACATTTGGCCGTTACAGAATGATAGCTCCGTTACACAAGACATCCTTTACAAAATGATAGCTATGAGATGGATTGTTTTTGCTCCATTACAGAAGATATTTGGTTGACGCAAAATAACAACATCATTGTTCCCTTCTTGGTCCTCTTTGTCTTTCCTACACAATTTGACAGCAACCTGGAAAGGCTAAAAACATACAATTAATATACATGAAAGCTGATGACATTTCCTTTCCACTAAGTACTATTGTACTACATGTTCAACTTGAAAGCAAAGAGCATCATGCATGAAACATAGAAGCCGAATTAATATACAGACAACTAACTTTGAGGTGAATAAATTCTATTTGCAGGCATGTAAACTTGGTATCCTTACCGAAGTGTCAAACTAGGAATAACCAAAGTTGAACAGAAGACGCGACCCAAAGTTTTGAGAAATAGTTGGATGATTGAACCATTTCATGACTTTGTTCACATGATTTATATCACAGGGTGAAAGAAATGTTCTGCACCGAACAATTTATGTTATGCTGTCAAACTGAAAATAATTCCTGTCGAGGTGCACAACAAGGAACATAAACAAATGTTGTAGCTATGGTTGTGTTGCCTGCTACACTCATTTACTTAAAATTTTAGGACACTAAGTACTAGCTTCCTTTCAACAATGATGACAAAGAAAAGATATATTCTCAAGTTTTCTTTCTAAATCAAGTCTGAATGTGCCATTTTTCTCAAAGTACCATCATAGTTAAGATTTATAGCTCAATTCTTTGTTCCAAGTTTAAGCACTATGCGAGTAACTAATGATAATACACTAAGCAAGTTTCTTTTGACAACCAAGGTCAACAAAATTAACCACTATGCAGAAGGTGTGCTGATGCATAACAACTACACCATTTTCTTCTCAAAACGGATAGTACGTGTAAATTAACATAAGCATGCACATGTGAAAGGAAGAAAACAATTCTTCCAAAGAAAAATCGTTGTATTGCGGGGAAATAGTTAACATGCCTACAATAGTGGAGGGAGCTCATCTGATTAGAGATTAGACTATGCATAGAGTAGCACATTGTTTGGCCCCTGCTGCATAGGGGGGCAGCGCCTGGATCTGATTAAGGAGACGCACATGGAGGCACATGAGCACGTCTGCACGGGCGCAAGTCTAACAATTCCTGCAAGTAAAAGAATCAGCCGATATGACCTAAACAAAGAAAAATAAATATTAACAGCCTCCACGGTGTAAAGTAACCACGAGATGAAAAACGACATAACCAAAATAGTTTATAGTAAAAAACGTGAGAGCATAATAAGTGCACTAAACCTGAACGTTGCACCTGAGGCCCTTTGGACCTCAACATGGATAAAACCTGATAAGTTTCTCACAGAATCACTTCATCTCTTTTACATCTGTCCGATCCCTTGTTCTTTTCTTCACATTTGGAACTGAAACAAACTTCAGTAGTATATAAAAGTAAATAATGTATAATTCAGAAAAATACTCAAGTATTATATAGAAAAAATTCATGTATACAAAGGCCAAAATGATAAGGGAAAATCGTATCTAATAACTGTAAAATCTGTAGTAGCATGATTGTAAATTCGAAACTGCTAACATAGTCCATCCGTTCCAAAATATAACTCTTTTTAGATATTCCATTATGGACTACGTACGGAGAAAAATGAATGAACCTACACTCTGAAATATGTCTACATACATCTGCATGTAGTTTTTGGTGGAATTTCAAGAAAGACTTATATTTAAGAATGGAGGGAGTATATCTAAACAACCATGAGTGATGCTATATCATCCTATCAAAAATATTTCTTCTGGATTGGAGCATTGAGACTAACAATTTAACAAACACTTGCAGCCTACAACAACAAATAAGGAGGAGGCATAGGAACAAGAATGTATTGGTTGCGGGGAGAGAAAAAGTAAACGGTACCTTGCTGTTGGACGTAAAGAGTAACAAAGCTCCAGTCTCAACTCTCACCTGGTTCAGAGCATGAAGATTGAATATACTCTTGTGTTTGCAAGAATTCTACAATGCTTAACTAAAATTCTTGAACATGAGTACTCTTATTTGGACTTTTTGTGGAAACTGAAGCTAGTTCTCAGGGTTGTTCCTCTTATCAAAGCACAGATCCGGGAATACATTTATATATATACAAAGTAATGATTTTTCACAGGATGAATACCCTTGTATTGACCTTCAAGCACACATAGCATAATATGATAGTCTGGCAACAGTTTGAATATCACAAATTCACAACTCACAAGCTCTAATGTTCAAATCAATCACAAGCAGTTCAGATTTTTTTAGCTAATTAAGGTTTCCTTGCAACACTGAAAGTAATACCTGCAGTTATCATCCTCATCCTCTCATCTCCAGGAGTCACGCGAGTAGTAGCCATCTATTAGACTGCATTTCCGTCCATCCCATTAGCAGATAGATCCCCCGTTCTTGACATACTACTCCAGGGCGAGCTCCAACTGAGGCACTGCTTGTTGAATAGAAGTACTACCAAAAGTCATGGTTGATCTTCTTATGAACAAAAGTAAACAAATCAACTAACGGCAGCACCGATTGTGGATGAATGGAGAGGGATAGGAGAGGAAAATGAACAATAACTCTCGGGCAATGGGAAGCACCAGTAGTTGATGGCCAGATCCCCTTCAAATCAACCGACAAATACAGATCGGAGGAGGCCCATGGCGTGGCGGCGGCGATGCAGCGCCTGGGTGACGACCGAGGGTGTGACTGCAGTCTCCTAGGTGACCCACGTCTCTCCCATCCCTGGATCTGAGAGGAGCGACAGCGTACACCATAGGGCCTTGGCGGATGAAGATGACAGGGCACAAGCTAGGGTGGCTAGCGTTGGGCTGCAGGAGGATGAATTGGACAAGGCCACAACCGTTCGGGCTACTAGCGGCCAGCGGCGGAGGGAGCGAGTGAGGGTGCGCCGGCAGCAGAGGGAGCGACTGAGAGGATAAGGTTTGGGGAATTTGGATCTAGGAGAGCTGAATGGAAAAAACTACGGGGAGGCTTGGCGCTAAGTTTTTGGCCCCCGCGCGCGCCGAAGCGCTATGTTTTTGGCCCCGCGCACATCGAGACGGTCCAGCCTAATTGGCAACCAACAGTCGGTCGGCATTAATCGCCAACCCATGGTTTGATGGAGATAGGAGCTTTCCCGACCGATAATCTGACTTCAAATACTTAAGTATTGCCGTCCAACTGTTGGTCGTGGTATGTAAATATTATCGACCAACAGTGCGATAGATGTTTTCCCGACCAACAGTCTGTTGGCGAAGCTGACTTTTTCCAATACACATCAGTAGGGAAATCTGGTGCGTGGTGTAGTGAGTCATCAGAGAAATGAACAATTGCATAGAACTGGTTGATCAGCTCGTCATTCCATGGGGTCATATCTTTCCCAACAAATTCTTCTATGTGAACTAGCCTGGATTTATCTTGAACATGTGGAAAGAAATTCCCATTTTCCTTTATGTATGCACAGTCGACATACCCCATATCATTGACAGCAGGACCCTTGTCATACAAGACAGTCTCATAAAAATCTTGTTCTTCCTTGGTGTAAAACCATGGATCAACATCAGTTCTTCTTCTGATAGCATATGTATCATTAGCTCTCCACTTTCTTAGTCCAACATCCTTCCTCTTCTTCATATCTTCTGCTATAGGATGTGCAACATTGTGGAGTGGAAGGGTTGGTCTGAGCTTCCTAAGAATTGGTGCATTCTCATCTTCTTATTCCTCTGCAGCATGGGCACTGGATGCAGGGACTTTGCTCTTAGGAGCTGCAGGTAAATCTTTCGTGGTCTTTCTGGAAGTTGGAGCCTTCTTTGCTTTAGCAGCAGGCTTAGGAGCAGACTTCATTACATCAACCATCAACTTATTCTTCTTGGGAGGAACTGGGGATCTTGTAGTGCCCCAAGTTTAAACCTTGTCATATTTGGAACCTATTGCAAGTGGGTCCACCTTGTCTGGGACATGATGATATCATTTGTGCCATGACTTCATGTGATGTCCCTTGTATTTTTCTTCCTTGCATGCATGCATGCCATATCATCTCTTCCATGTATCTTTGTGACTTTGTGATTGCAAGGTGGTAGTGATGATGTTGGGTATGGTGAGTTCTTGTGATGTGGGTGCATATGTGTTGTGGTGAAAAGTGGAAGTAGTAGTGTGGTGTTGGATCTTTGCAAAACCCTTTGGTTGCAAACCCTTCTCTCTCTTTATTCCATAGTTGAAATATTTAATTGTTCCTTCCCTGTTTTTAAAATGTCCAATGTTTAGAGAATATTGTGAGGATGATGGAGTGACATATTTGATGTTTTGTTGAGTTGAAATAAGGGTGCAAATAAATCCAAAACAGAAACTAAATTGCTGTTTTGCATTTATTCAAGTTGCTCCAAAAATCCCCTTTGTATTTTATTCAAATATGTTAAGTGTTTTCATGACCAGGGGCATTTTTATTTTGTTTTTATCTCCGACAGAAAGCCCTGTGTTTATTTTTCTTTTCTCTGGTATTTCTGTTAATGGGATTTAGTCCAAGAGCTTCTTCCTCTATCCGCCGCCTTAGTCGGCTTCCTCCCACCTAGGCTGGCCCATCCTTCCCTCTCTCACGCGCACGACACCTTATTACTCCCCCTTTCCAGCGAGGCAGAGGACCCCATCTGTCGTCCCCTCTCTCCCGTTCCCCTCTGCTCCACCGAGAGAGAGTGTGCGCACATGGCCGACGGCACGCCCACGCTCCCCCTCACGCTATATAGCCCCTTGGCGTCCGTGCTGAAATGCTAGGGTTCCTCCCCGCCGCCGCTCCGTCCAGATCTCGACCCCTCTCTCTCTCTCTCTCTCTCTCTCTCTCTTGCTGCTGCAAGGTAAGAGGAGGCTCGGATCCGCCATGACCGACGGGTGAAGATCGTCGTCGCCGTCGTTCTACTACCTCTACTTCCTCTTCGAAGGCTCCAGCAGCTCGAGGGCATCTCCAGGAGCCCGTTCCCGCCGCTGGATCGTCCTCCCCCGCACTGGTTCCTCTTCTTCCCGACGGCGCCTCTCCTCCGATGAGCGGCTTCACCGGTGGCCTTCTTCCTCTAGTTCCTCTACGGGGTGCTCCCTCCTCGACTTGTACGTGAGGTAGTGCTCCTCCTCCTTCCTCCCTGTCCCAGATCGAGCACCGTAGCAGTAGAAATCGTCGGCGTGTTGTCTCTGACGCCGAAGCCGCTGATCACCGTGGTCACGTCGCTGTAGAGCCCCTCGGGCATAGATGGGTGTTGGAATGAGCTCGTGTGGGTGTGGGCTTCCTCCCATCCACTAGCCGTAGAAGGATTTATCTTGTACCGCCGGCGAGCACCTCCCCTGTTCTGACCAGCCGTCGGTAGGAGATAAGCAGAGAGGATCCTTCTTCTGTTTCGTTGAGCGTATAAGTTCAGATGCCGTATCATAGCCCAGTGGTAGTAAGTGTTGTGTGCCTGATGGAGGGCGCATGTTCGATTCCCCCTCGGCACCTTTATTTTGTTTTGCGTTGCTCTGCAGAGTAGCACACAGGGACTAGTTAGCCTGTCTGTGTTAACTTCTCTGTCGAGCACATCAGTGTAGCGCAGTGGTGTTGTGGTATTGCAGTGCACCAGGGGCACAGGGGTTCGAATCCCAGGCTGCCCTATTTTCTTTTTCCCATATTTCTATTGTTTCCTTTGCTTTTGCTTGCTACACTTGTGCCTAAAACAATAGGTGACAATGGCATTTTATTTTTACTTTTTTCCCTTTGCTGCTATAGAAGTGCCAGATGATGTGATGCATGTGTGTGTTCATGTGAGAGGTTTATGTGTGTGTGTGCATACACATGGTGTTAGCCACATGTGTAGGTGTGTGTGGTGGTGCTTCCCTTGTAGATGGTGTAAGTGTAGGTGGCTTGTGTTCTTTTGATTGTGTGTCTAGTTAGATGGCAGTAGGTATGTGCATGTCTGCGTGAGTGTTACACACACATGAGGTGTTGCTAGTGTATGTGTGCATGTATGTGTAGCTTTCATATCACTTGCTTGATAGCTTTCCCTTATGTTGTACTTGGGGTCTTAGAGCTTATGATGAGATTGTGGGTGATATGTATGTGGTAAAACAGCCCCATATGCAAGTTGTGCACCTCCTCATGTTTAATATGAGAGAGGGCATGAAGTGTGTGTGAGTGGGTGACATAGTGAGAGAAGTATTTGTGTTGTTGATGTGCTTGACACCAACATGGGGTCCAAACCCTCATGTCCATATTGTCTTTGTGCACATGAGCATAGATATGTGATAGTGGTACTAGTGGGAGTTGCATGAAATGTTGCACTATTCACTATGTTGGATTCTATGTAGTTTTTCCTTCCTAGTTTGAGCTCACTTGATCCAAGCAAGTGAATGTGTTTTATATATGGTTTTGGGGTATAAAGATCCCAGGAATCCAATGGTGAAATCATTTTTGCCATTGAAGCATTTTCTAGAATTGGCACATTTGCATTTTCTTCTAAGTTTAGAGCTTGGTTCCATGAGTTGTGATGTGCTCTTGTGTTTGTTTCTTGGTTGTGGTAGTAGAGGGTGACCCCCTCTACCACATGTTGGTTTCAATTCATGATTTGGAATCCATGTGTGCAAGTTGTGCCCATCCAAAGTAGGCTTGTGGCTGAAATTCCAGATTAGTGAAAATCTGAGATTTTCACTAAGTCTGAGAATTTGGTTATATTTTCTTCTCGTGTAGATGAGGTTGTGCTGGTCATTGTGTTGTGATCTAGCCCTAGCTTTCAACTAGAAAGTTGGACCTGATATGTTTGTCTAGCTCGCTGTAAATGTTCATGTCATTTGGATCCCTGTAGGTATTGTTTTGGCTGCTGTCAAAAAGATTCAGAGCAAAGACAGAAAGTTAGGTGCAGGAATTTTCATTAAGTCCCTGTGATCTGATGGTTTTGGGAAAGTTTGCAGCCTTGTATCTTCCTGTGTTTAATTCCTTTTTGTGTGATTCTTGCTTGTGCTGGTAGTATTCTTGGCTAGCTACAGCCACATATATTATTTGTCATAGTTGGGTGGCTATAGGTGCTTTGCATGTAGCTCACAAAGTGCTATGATGCAGTTTATGGCAGATTATGTAGTTTTGTCTTTTTGATGTTTGTGAGTGCTTAGTTGATGTTGTGATGTTATTCTTTGCTCCACCCCATCCATGATGGGTTGTTTTATGTCTTGGCAACCTGGGAATACCAGATTTGTGTTATTTGAGTGTGTGGTGATGATTTTGACACGTAGGGCTTCATATCTTGTTTCGTTGATTCCCGTTGATCCTTAGCTCCGATTGTATTGTTCCTTATATGGTTTTGCATCGTTTTCACGAGACACATCTGTTCATCTCATTCTCATGCATGTCAAAATAGGTTAGCATGCAGTTCTGTCCAGGAACTTGTGTTAGCTTCTTAAGCTTGTGTTGGTGATAGAAATAGTGATGCATGCTCATTTTTCATCTCAGTCATCATGTGCTTGTTGCATCTTGAGTTGCTATTGTTCATTGGATGTTATTCTTATGTTGGGTAGCACCGGGATCGGAGAACGAATACGTGGAGTCAGGAGAGTACGTGCAGGACGTTCAAGAACAATTCCAAGCTGAGGATATCACAGGCAAGATGATATGACCTTGTTTCCATCTCTAGACTTGTTATGCTAGATTACGTTTCCTTGTCATATGCTTGCTGCCTACCACTGAAATATTTTCCTCTTGATATGCCATGAACCCAAACACTGATCCCTTCTTAGCAAAACTTGAATTAAGTAGGCTTTGCTCAGCTACTAATGTTAGCGTTGATAGATGCACGTGCTTTGACTCATGTGATAACATGAGCGTGATATCATTATCTAAATTCTGTTATTTAAATAATGCACCTATATACTTGGTAAATGACGGAAGGCCTAGCCTTTTGCCGGGTGCTTTGTTCCGTTATTGCCGCCTTAGTTACCGGCTACCGGTGTTTGATTCCTTATTGATCGCTCCTAACACGTTCGGGGTTGTTATGGGGACCCCCTTGATAAATCGTGTAGTGCTAAGACTTGTCCAGAAGGACCCAACATTGGTGTTAATTTGCTAATCACTTAATAATAAATTGCATAGGGAATAGCTACCCCGAGGAATTTAATCAACAACCCAGGCCAGTGCTCCTCATGAGTGTTGGTCCAAAATGGACAGACTGCAGGGGCCACCATAGGGAAACTTGAGGTTTGGCTCCTGTAGGATTTTCCATCCGTCGTGTCCTGAGACTGAGATACGCGGCTCTTATCGAGGTCGTCGACACGATGGGTGGTCCTGCAAGTCTTGCCTTACCTTAGCGATATATCTTGCGTATAGGAATCCCAGTGAAGCTTTGGTTCTCCCGAGAGTTGACGTTTTCCTCTAAGGAATCCGACAAGATCACGAGATTCGTGATAGAGGATTACTTTGCGGCCTGTGTACGTTTGCGATGGACTAGTTGGAGCACCCCTGCAGGTTTTAATCTTTCGGAAAGCCGTGCCCGCGGTTATGTGGCAACTTGGATAATTTGGTTTACATCCGGTAATATATAACTTAAAGTTAAGCTAATAAAATTGCCAACTGTGTGCGTAACCGTGACTGTTCCCTCGAAGATCTCTCTTCGATCAGGAACACGGTGGGGTTATGAATGACGTAGGTAGGTGTTCAAGATCACTTAGTGATCAAGTATTCACGATCGCTAGTATAGTCCACCTTCATACATGTTCTACGTAAGTTAGCCACCAAATCAAGCTTAGGATGCTGCAATCTTAAACACTTCACGTTATCCTACCTAATAACTTGACTAGTTCTGGCACCAAGGTCTTAGATTGCTGAGTCCCCGTGGCTCACGGATTCCTCCACAATACCAACAGGTTTAGGTACCCCAGAGACAGATGATCCCGACGGCACGCAGCTAGCGTGGCAGTACGATGAGGAGACAGACTGCCTGTACGTGAACTATCCAGAAGATTAAGGCGTGGTGATGATAGTGGGTCTGCACGCAGGGTAGCATAGCCTCTCTATGTTTTGTAGTCCGTAGCGGAACTACTTTGGTTGTATGCGTGATGTACTCTGATATATTTGTGAGAAGGCAATTGAACCCCTCATTGTCTATCTTTATTATTATGTATGTGATGTGTTACCTGTTTTGCGAGACGCTTAGATGCGCTCCTTTCCAATTGGGGGCCTCGATCCCCAGATCGGAAAGGACCGCATCTTGGTCGTTACAAGTTGGTAATCAAAGCCTTACGACCATAGGAGCCTTTGTGTGATCGTTCTTGGCCGAGTCGAGTCTAGAAAATGTTTTGAGTCTTAGTTATATCGGAGAGTAGGATTCTTTTTTCTCCTCTTCTATGCTCTGGTGAGGTTCCCACCTTAGGAAATCTTTAACTCTACTCCTTTTCTCGCTCCAAATTTTTTTAGGATCACGCGGGTATTTGTGAAATCTATATGATTTCGATGTGACGGAGTCCTGTCCTGGTGCCTCCTATCTGCTTTAAGTTTCAGGGGAGTTGAGCTCCAGGGGATTCTTGCGCATATCACCATCATTCAGATTTCTGAGTATCTAATAACGAAGGATGTTCGTTATTGCTTCAATACTGGTAGTGGTGAGATAACCCCGATGTCCCCAATACTGGTGCAGATTGTTCGGGGGTACTACCACACTTGGTATCGTTGTGATCACGAGGATCTGTTGTAGATGAAGGTCCGAGATGCTGGTTGTGTGTTCAAGGATTTGATACAAGTGACGGGTTAGTTTAGGAGTTGTGTGAAATACTCCTTGTATCCGTGTACCAGATTGCATGACCAGTTATTTCGGGAATTCATAGGTGGGATATCAAGTAGTATGTTATAGGACTATCTTCCTACAGAGGCATGATTGAGGTTGGGGAAATCTCGATCATATGTTTGTTCCGAGCAATTCTAGCTCACACTTGTTTGTAGTGGTCCTTATCGGAATTTTGTCGTCCGTCACTTTGAGGATGCATTCTTGCTATGTTGTTCAAGTGCAATTGCTAAATTCTGTTCAGATATTCTGTCTTTTGATTCAGAAATATCTTCAATTATTATGTGGACTAATATGATGTCCGTCTTCAGGATGGCTCCACCGACTCGTCAGAACCCAGGGCGTGAGGATATGCCGCCTCCACCTCCTCCCCCTCCGCCGCCGCCTCCTCCTCCTGGCAAGCGGTGATGGCAGCTACTAATGCAAACACCCAGATGTTGATTCAGTTGCTGCAAGAGAGAGCCAACCAACATCTAGGCAATTTTCAACATGGTGGAAATCAGTTTGCGAGTCTGAGTCAGTTTCTGTCGAACCAGCCAAAGACGTTCACTTCATGCGACCAGCCATTTGATGCAGAAGATTGGATCCGTGATATGAACAAACATTTCGAGTGTAGCAATGTGCGTCCGGAGGATTATGTCAAGTTTGCAACATTTTAGTTGAAGGGGCAGGCTTCTGTATGGTGGCAGCAGCTCAAGGACTCCAGAGGCGCCAGGGTGATGTCTTGGGATGAGTTCTGTCGTGACTTCAGGTCCCACTACATCCCTTCTAGTTTTGTGGAGGAGATGCGTGAGAAGTTCAGGCGTTTGAAGCAGCGCGGAAATTCCGTGTACAAGTACAATGTTGAGTTCCACGAGCTGGCCCATTACGCACTGCAGGATATACCGGATCAGAAGAGCAAGATTTATCAGTTCAGGGGTGGCTTGAAAGAAGACTTGCAGTTACCTCTTGCCTTGCACGATCCTGAGGAGTTCGACAAGTTCTACAACCTAGCTTTCAGAGCAGAGGCAGCCTTGCTCAGGGTAGAAAATTCCAAGAAGCGCTTCAGAGATTCCAGCTCTTCCTCAACTCAGGTGGTTCAGAAGCAACAGAAGTTTTGGGTTTCTCCGCCTCCTGCTCGGCACTCGCAGTAGCTGAAGCACTCAGGTGGTCATGGTTCTTCCGATCCACCCAACCCTGGCTTTCAGCGGAGATACCAGCATCAGAAGCAAGCGCCTCCTCAGACTTAGTACCGGCAGCGAGCAGATGTCACTTGTCACAAGTGTGGGTAGAAGGGTCACTATGCCAACAAATGTACTTCTCAGCTCCGTCTGCCACATCCTCCTCCAGGCAATCCTCCAAGCAACGCTCTTCTCAAGTTCAACCCTAGATCAGCTCGAGTCAACATGGTGAACGCAGCTGAAGCAGCCAACTCCTTTGATGTCATCATGGGTAACCTCCTCATCAATGATATTCCTGCTAAAGTGTTATTTGACTCTGGTGCTTCGCATTGCTTCATGTCATATCCATTTGCATCCAAGCATAACCTGCATCAGGAGCAGTTGCCTAAGCCATTGACAGTCGTTTCTCCTGCAAAGCATTTGAGTTCTAGTTTGTTCGTTACGGATGTTTCTGTTAAGATGGGTGCTTATTATTTCCTCGTATCTCCTATTGTCTTGGGCAATTCCGACATCGACTTGATTCTTGGTCTAGACTGGCTGGCCATGAACAAGGCGTCAATTGATTGTGAAGCCAAAGAAGTGAAGCTTATCCACTCTTCGGAAGACGTGATTATATTCGGGGCGCGCGATGATACAATCCGTCTGTTCTCCTTGAATGAAAAGGGTGAGATCAATCCTATTGAGCAACTCCCAGTGGTCTGCGAATATCAAGATGTGTTTCCTGAAGAGCTGCCAGGCATGCCTCCACATCATGAAGTTGAGTTTGTCATTAAGCTTGTCCCAGGCACAGAGCTAGTGTGCAAACGGCCGTACAAGCTGGGTCCAGAAGAGTTGAAGGAACTTAAGAGGCAACTCGATGAGCAGGAGCGTTTGGGTTTGATCAGACCGAGCTCGTCTCCGTGGGGCTGTGGTGTTCTGTTTGTCAAGAAGAAGGATGGCATGGACCGGTTGTGTGTCGATTACTGTCCAATCAACAAGAAGACAATCAGGAACAAATATCCACTTCCGAACATAACTGAGTTGTTCGAATAGTTGAAAGGTGCTAAAGTATTCTCGAAGCTTGATCTCAGAATGGGCTATCATCAAATTCGCATTCGCGAGGAAGACATTCCGAAGACTGCCTTCAGGACTAGTTTTGGCTCGTATGAGTATACGGTCATGTCTTTTGGTCTAGCAAATGCTCCTCCGACATTCTGGCGACTGATGCACTATATTTTCTCCCCGTACAAGAATGAATTTGTCTTGCTCTATCTCGACGACATTCTGGTCTTTTCTGAGACTAAGGAAGAACATGAAGAACATCTCAGGTTGGTGCTTGATAAACTGAGAGAGTACAAGTTGTATGCTAAGTTTTCCAAGTGCGAGTTCTGGCTGAAAGAAGTGGTTTATCTTGGGCACATTATCTCTGCCGAGGGCATTAAAGTTGATCTGTTCAAAGTTCAGGCCGTTGGTGAATGGGAGCCTCCGCAGAATGTGAAGAAGCTTCGAAGCTTTCTCGGGCTTGCAGGATATTGCAGAAGGTTCGTTGAGAACTTCTCCAAGATCGCCAAGCCGCTCTCAAGTATTCTTCAGAAGGGTGTTAAGTATGCTTGGTCTCCAGAGTGTCAACTGGCCTTCGATACACTCAAAGAGAAGCTTACCTCCACTCCGGTCTTGGCCCCTCCGGATGATTCCAAGCCGTACCAGGTATTTTGCGACGCTTCTCTCCAGGGTCTAGGTGCAGTCCTAATGCAAGATAAGAAGGTGGTTTCTTATACCTCCAAGCAGTTGAAGCCTGCGGAGAGGAACTATCCTGTGCATGATCTCGAGCTAGCAGCTGTGGTACACGCCTTGACGATTTCGAGACATCTCTGGTTGCAGCATAAGGTTGAAGTTTTCACCGATCAGAAGAGTCTCAAGTACATCTTCACTCAGCCTAACTTGAATCTTCGGCAAACACGTTGGGTAGAGATGCTCCAAGATTTTAATCCGAGTGTTGAGTACACGCCAGGCAAAGCTAATGTCTTGGCAGATGCTTTGAGCAGGAAGGCATATTGCAACTGTCTGATTCTGCAACCTCTCCAGCCGGGTCTTTGTGAGTCTTTCACGGAGCTCAACCTTCAGCTAGTACCTCAGGGATTTCTTGCAAACCTTCAGATCTATCCTACCTTGGAAGATCAGGTCCGAGCAGCAGAGCTTCTTGACTCTATGGTGAAGAAGGTCAAGATTGGCGTGGGAAAGAGTCTCCCCAAGTATAAGTGCTTCACTATTGATGCCAGGGACACGTTGTTTTTTGAGGATCGCCTTGTCGTCCCGAAAGGTGATCTCAGGAAGGTGATCATGGAGGAAGCTCATAACTCTCTGCTCTCTATTCATCCTGGAAGCTCCAAAATGTACCATGACATGAAGCAGACCTTCCGGTGGACTCATATGAAACGTGAGATTCCTAGTTCGTAAATGAGTGTGATGTATGTCGAAGGGTGAAAGCAGAACATCAACGCCCAGCAGGCCTTTTGCAGCCTTTGCCGATTCCCGAGTGGAAGTTCGATCACATTGAGATGGATTTCGTCACCGGGTTTCCGAAGTCCAAGAAGGGTAATGATGCTATCTTCGTCGTCATCGACAAGTTGAGTAAAGTGGCTCATTTTCTTCCAGTCAAGGAGTACATTTCAGCAGCTCAGCTGGCAGAGTTGTACACCTCCAGGATTGTCTCTTTGCACGGCGTGCCTATGATGATCTCTTCAGATGACGGAAGTATCTTCACTTCCAAGTTCTGGGATTCCTTTCAGTCTGCTATGGGCACGAAGATCCGCTTCAGCATAGTGTTCCATCCCTAGACTAGTGGTCAAGTGGAGAGAGTGAATCAAGTTCTTGAGTATATGCTAAGAGCATGTGTTATCTCTTTTCGCATGAAGTGGGAAGATTGTCTGCCTTTCGCGGAGTTCTCGTATAACAACAGTTATCAAGCTAGTTCTGGCAAGGCTTCGTTTGAAATTCTTTATGGCAGGAAGTGCCGTACTGCGCTCAACTGGTCCGAGACCGGCGAGCGTCAGATCCTTGGGAATGTTATGATAGAAGAAGCTGAGGAGATGTGTTGGATCATTCGCGACAACCTCAGAGCATCTCAGTCCCGTCAGAAGAGCTATTATGATAGCAAGCACCATGACATGTCTTATGAGCTTGATGACTTTGTCTATCTCAAGGTGTCGCCTACGAAGGGTATGCAGCGCTTTGGCATCAAAGGCAAGCTTGCGCCTCATTTCATTGGTCCGTTCAGAGTGGTTGGCAAGAGAGGAGACCTTGCGTACCAGCTCGAGCTTCCGTCAACCTTTGCAAATGTCCATGATGTGTTCCATGTTTCTCAGCTTCGGAGGTGTTTCAAGACCCCCGAGCGCACTGTGCATCTTCAAGACATCAACCTTCAGCCTGACCTTTCTTATCGTGAGCATCGAGTTGCGGTTCTCGGGGCGACTGAGCGCAAGACCCATAACAAGACTGTCAAATTTCTCAAAGTGCAGTGGTCACACCATTACGATAAAGAGGCGACTTGGGAACGCGAGGATCACGTCCGTTCCGAATTTCCCGATTTCTTTCAGTCTTAGATCTCGAGGGCGAGATCTTCTTTGTAGTGTGGGAGAGTTTGTAGTACCCCAAGTTTAAACCTTGCTATATTTGGAACCTATTGCAAGTGGGTCCACCTTGTTTGGGACATGATGATATCATTTGTGCCATGAATTCATGTGATGTCCCTTGTATTTTTCTTCCTTGCATGCATGCATGTCAGATCATCTCTTCCATGTATCTTTGTGACTTTGTGATTGCAAGGTCGTAGTGATGATGTGGGGTCTTGTGAGTTCTTGTGATGTGGGTGCATATGTGTTGTGGTGAAAAGTGGAAGTAGTAGTGTGGTGTTGGATCTTTGCAAAACCCTTTGGTTGCAAACCCCTCTCTCTCTTTATTCCCTAGTTGAAATATTCAATTGTTCCTTCCCTATTTTTAAAATGTCCAATGTTTAGAGAATATTGTGAGGATGATGGAGTGACATATTTGATGTTTTGTTGAGTTAAAATAAGGGTGCAAATAAATCCAAAACAGAAACTAAATTGCTGTTTTGCATTTATTCAAGTTGCTCCAAAAATTCCCTTTGTATTTTATTCAAATATGTTAAATGTTTTCATGACCAGGGGCATTTTTAGTTTGTTTTTATCTCCAACAGAAAGCCCTGTGTCTATTTTTCTTTTCTCTGGTATTTTTGTTAATGGGATTTAGTCTAGGAGCTTCTTCCTCTATCTGCCGCCCTAGTGGGCTTCCTCCCACCTAGGCCGGCCCATCCTTCCCTCTCTCACGCGCACGACACCTTCATCCTCCCCCTTTCCAGCGAGGCAGAGGACCCCACCTGTCATCCCCTCTCTCCCGTTCCCCTCTGCTCCACTGAGAGAGAGCACCCACACATGGCCGACGGCACGCCCACGCTCCCTATCACGCTATATAGCCCCTTGGCGTCCGTGCAGAAACGCTAGGGTTCCTCCCCGCCGCCGCTCCGTCCAGATCTCAACCCCCCCTCTCTCTCTCTCGTCGCGGCAAGGTAAGAGGAGGCTCGGATCCGCCATGACCGACGAGTGAAGATCGTCGTCGCCGTTGTTCTGCTACATCTACTTCCTCTTCGAAGGCTCCAGCAGCTCGACGGCATCTCTAGGAGCCCGTTCCCGCCGCTGGATCGTCCTCCCCCGCACTGCTTCCTCTTCTTCCCGACGACGCCTCTCCTCCGACAAGCGGCTTCACCTGCGGCCTTCTTCCTCTACTTCCTCTATGGGGCGCTCCCTCCTCGACCCATATGTGAGGTAGTGCTCCTCCTCCTTCCTCCCTGTCCCAGATCGATCACCGTAATAGTAGAAATCGTCGGCGTGTTGTCTCTGTCGCCGAAGCAGCTGATCACCGTGGTCACGTCGCTGTAGAGCCACTCGGGCATAGCTGGGTGTTGGAATGTGCTCGTGTGGGTGTGGGCTTCCTCCCATCCACGAGCTGGAGAAGGATTTAGCCTGTACCGCCGGCGAGCACCTCCCCTGTTCCGGCCAGCCGTCGGTAGCAAATAATCAGAGAGGATCCTTCTTCTGTTTTGTTGCGTGTATAAGTTCAGATGTCGTATCGTAGCCCAGTGGTAGCAAGTGTTGTGTGCCTGATGGAGGGCGCGGGTTCGATTCCCCCCTTGGCACCTTTATTTTGTTTTGCGTTGCTCTGCACAGTAGCACACAGGGACTAGTTAGCCTGTCTATGTTACCTTCTCTGTTGAGCAGATCAGTGTAGCGAAGTGGTGTTGTGTTGTTGCAGTGCACCAGGGGCAAAGGGGTTCGAATCCCAGGCTGCCGCATTTTCTTTTTCCCATATTTCTATTGTTTTTCCTTTGCTTTTGCTTGCTACACTTGTGCCTAAAACAATAGTTGACAATGGCATTTTATTTTTATTTTTTCCCTTTGCTGCTATAGAAGTGCAAGATGATGTGATGCATGTGTGTGTGTTCATGTGAGAGGTTTATGTGTGTGTGTGTGCATACAGATGGTGTTAGCCACATGTGTAGGTGTGTGTGGTGGTGCTTCCCTTGTAGATGGTGTAAGTGTAGGTGGCTTGTGTTCTTTTGATTGTGTGTCTAGTTAGATGGCAGTAGGTATGTGCATGTGTGTGTGAGTGTTGCACACACATGAGGTGTTGCTAGTGTATGTGTGCATGTATGTGGGGCTTTCATATCACTTGCTTGATAGCTTTCTCTTATGTTGTACTTGGGGTCTTAGAGCTTATGATGAGACTGTGGGTGATATGTATGTGGTAAAACAGCCCCATATGCAAGTTGTGCACCTCCTCATGTTTAATATGAGAGAGGGCATGAAGTGTGTGTGAGTGGGTGACATAGTGAGAGAAGTATTTGTGTTGTTGATGTGCTTGACACCAACATGGGGTCCAAACCCTTATGTCCATATTGTCTTTGTGCACATGAGCATAGATATGTGATAGTGGTACTAGTGGGAGTTGCATGAAATGTTGCACTATTCACTATGTTGGATTCTATGTAGTTTTTCCTTCCTAGTTTGAGCTCACTTGCTCCAAGCAAGTGCTTGTGTTTTATATATATTTTTGGGGTAGAAAGATCCCAGGAATCCTATGGTGAAATCATTTTTTCCATTGGAGCATTTTCTGAAAATGGCACATTTGCATTTTCTTCTAAGTTTAGAGCTTGGTTCCATGAGTTGTGATGTGCTCTTGTGTTTGTAACTTGGTTGTGCTAGTAGAGGGTGACCCCCTCTACCACATGTTGGTTTCAATTCATGATTTGGAATCCATGTGTGCAAGTTGTGCCCATCCACATGTAGGTTGTGGCTGAAATTCCAGATTAGTGAGACAATCTGGTTATATTTTCTTCTCCTGTAGATGAGGTTGCGCTCGTCATTGTGTTGTGATCTAACCCTAGGTTTCAACTATAAAGTTGGACCTGATATGTTTTTCTAGCTCCCTGTGAAATTTCATGTCATTTGGAGCCCTGTAGGTATTGTTTTAGCTGCTGTCAAAGTTAGGTGCAGGAATTTTCACAAAGTCCCTGTGATCTGATGGTCTTGGGAAAGTTTGCAGCCTTGTATCTTCCTGTGTTTAATTCCTTTTTTGTGTGATTCTTTCTTGTGCTGGTAGTATTCTTGGATAGCTACAGCCACATATATTATTTGTCATAGTTGGGTGGTTGTAGGTGCTTTGCATGTAGCTCACAAAGTGATATGATGCAGTTTATGGCAGATTATGTAGTTTTGTCTTTTTGATGTTTGTGAGTGCTTAGTTGATGTTGTGGTGTTCTTCTTTGCTCCACCCCATCCTTGTTGGGTTGTTTTATGTCTTGGCAACCTGGGAATACCAGATTTGTGCCATTTGAGTGTGTGGTGATGATTTTGACACGCAGGGCTTCATATCTTGTTTCGTTGATTCCCGTTGATCTGTAGCTCCGATTATATTGGTCCTTATATGGTTTTGCATCGTTTTCATGAGACGCATCTGTTCATGTCATTCTCATTCATGTCAAAGTAGGTTAGCATGCAGTTATGTACAGGAACTTGTGTTAGCTTCTTAAGCTTATGTTGGTGATAGAAATAGTGATGCATGCTCATTTTTCATCTCATGCATCATGTGCTTGTTGCATCTTCAGGTTCTGTTGTTCATTGGATGTTATTCTTATGTTGGGTAGCACCGGGATCGGAGAACGAATACGTGGAGTCAGGAGAGTACGTGCAGGACGTTCAAGAACCATTCCAAGCTGAGGATATCACACGCAAGATGATATGACCTTGATTCCATCTCTAGACTTGTTATGCTAGATTACGTTTCCTTGTCATATGCTCGCTGCCTACCAATGAAATATTTGCCTCTTGATATGCGATGAACCCAAACACTTATCCCTTCCTAGCAAAACTTGAATGGCTAAGTAGGCTTTGCTCAGCTACTAATGTTAGCATTGCTAGATGCAGGTGCTTTGACTCATGTGATAACATGAGCTTGATATCATTATCTAAATTCTGTTATTTAATTAATGCACCTATATACTTGGTAAATGATGGAAGGCCTAGCCTTTTTCCGGGTGCTTTGTTCCGTTATTTCCGCCTTAGTTACCGTCTACCAGTGTCTGATTCCTTATTGATCGCTCCTAACACTTTCGGGGTTGTTATGGGGACCCCCTTGATAAATCGCGTAGTGCTATGACTTGTCCGGCAGGACCCAACATTAGTGTTAATTTGCTAATCACTTAATAATAAACTGTATAGGGAATAGCTACCCCGAGGAATTTAATCAACAACCCGGGCCAGTGCTCCTCATGAGTGTTGGTCCAAAATGGACAGACTACGGGGGCCACCACAGGGAAACTTGAGGTTTGGCTCCTGTAGGCTTTTCCATCCGTCGTGTCCTGAGACTGAGATACGCAGCTCTTATCAGGGTCGTCGACACGATGGGAGGTCCTGCTAGTCTTGCCTTACCTTAGCGATATATCTTGCGTATAGGAATCCCAGTGAAGCTTTGGTTCTCCCCAGAGTTGAGGTTTTCCTCTAAGGAATCCGACGAGATCACGAGATTCGTGATAGAGGATTTCTTTGCGGCCTGTGTACGTTTGTGATGGACTAGTTGGAGCACCCCTGCAGGGTTTAATCTTTCGGAAAGCCGTGCCCACGGTTATGTGGCAACTTGGAATATTTTGTTAACATCCGGCAATAGATAACTTAAACTTAAGCCAATAAAATTGCCAACCGTGTGCGTAACCGTGACTGTCACCTCGAAGATCCCTCTTCGATCGGGAACACGGTGGGGTTATGAATGACGTAGGTAGATGTTCAGGATCACTTAGTGATCAAGTATTCACGATCGCCAGTATAGTCCACCTTCATACATGTTCTACGTAAGTTAGCCACCAAATCAAGCTTAGGATGCTGCAACCTTAAACACTTCACCTTATCTTACCTGATAACTTGACTAGTTCTGGCACCAAGGTCTTAGATTGCTGAGTCCCCGTGGCTCACGGATTCCTCCACAATACCAACAGGTTCAGGTACCCTAGAGACAGATGATCCCGACGGCACGCAGCTGGTGTGGTAGTACGATGAGGAGACAGACCGCCTGAACGTGAACTATCCAGAAGATTGAGGTGTGGTCATGATCGTGGGCCTGCAGGCAGGGTAGCATAGCCTTTCTATGTTTTGTAGTCCGTAGCAGAACTACTTTGGTTGTATGCGTGATGTAGTCTGATATATTTGTGAGAAGGCAATTGAACCCCTGATTGTTTATCTTTATTATTATGTATGTGCTGTGTTACCTGTTTTGCGAGACACTTAGATGCACTCCTTTCCAATTCGGGGCCTCGATCTCAAGATCGGAAAGGACCGCATCTTGGTCATTACAGATCTCCTCAGGAGCTTCTTCCTCAGCATCTGGTGGATCTTCAAACATTGAAGTCTTTCTGCCAACAAGATGGACAGTTCTCTTCCTGGGCCTCTTTACACCAACCTTCTTTGCACGCGCATCCTTGGAAAGTGCTTTGCCCTTCTTGGCATATTGATACGTCCCAAATGTATCTATAATTTCTGCTTGTTCCATGATCTTTTGGGTGACATTGTTATAAGTTTTGCTACACTTTTATATCATTTTACACATATTTGGACTAACCTAGTAACTCAATGCACCCCGTGCCAGTTTCTGTGTGCTGATGTCAATTTTGCAGGGGCTTTTACCCAATTTTCCGAAGCCCGAAAAAATTCAGAAAACAAATATAAAAAATCAGCGAAACATAAGCTTCCGGATCACCGAAGGGGGCCAGGGCCGAAGGGGGCCTGCTGGCGCGGCCAGGCCATAAGCCGCGCCAGGAGGTCGCCTGGGTGGGTCCCACCTCGTCTGGTGCCCTCCTTTGGCCTATATTTAGAGTCGCGAGAGGAAACCTTCGCAGACTTTCTGGAATCGCGAATTTCTCCATCGTTCCACCGCAGCAGCGCTTCCGAGACCGGGAGCGTCAGGAGACCTCTTCCCGGCACCCTGCCGGAGGGAGGATTGACCTCCGGGAACTTCTCCACTGCCATGGACGCTTCCCGGATGTGCCATGAGTAGTTCCCCTTGTACCATGAGTCCATGACCAGTAGCTATGTGATGTCTTCTCTCCAATCGTGTGCTTCAATTCTTAGTCCTTGTGAGCTGCCCTACATGATCAAGGCATCTATGTAATTCTCTTGCTATTGCTATGCTCGGTTTGTTGGGATCCGATGGATTATGATATTATGTTCAGATTGTTATGAGTTATATATTTGATTATCCTTCTATATTATGTTCCTTATTGATTTATGCATGTTCTTCGTTGCTTTTTATTGCTTTGGCCAAGTAGTAGATTGTAACTCCAAGAGGGAGTGTTATGCATGATTGTGGGTTCGGGCCCCTCGACGTCTAGCTTGAGTGACAGAAACATGAGACTAGGGGATGTGCTTGTTGCCGCCAGGGTGAAAACAACGGTGCTTGTGACCACGGTTGCAAGGATTGTTTACCTTGTGCATAGTTCGTTAATGTAGTTGTCCGTTGCTTTGAGTTTACACTTTGGGTAGGGCTCGCAACTTAACACCGGAGAGATGTTCTGGATAGATATCTCAAGGTGGATGATTAGTAAGTAGATGCTGATGAATAAATGGTCTACTTGTCTTGGCGTACTACCCATTACTATTGAACCTCTAACTATCTAGGAGCATAATTAGCATTGCGGTGCGATCATAATTCTGTCAATTGCCCAACTGTGATTTGTTTACCCCAGCGTAGTTGTTTATCGTCTTTTGGGAGAGACACATCACTAGTGAACGTCATGTGATACCGGTCCATATCACCATCATTTCTTACACCTCCATCATTTACCACTTTCTTTACTTTTCCGTTGCAATCACTATTACCTTCCCGCTTGTGTTTTGATCCTTTGCAAACTACATGGCCAGAGATATTGACGACCTCTCTGTACTCGTTGGGAGCAAAGTTATTTGTTGTGTGTGCAGGTCCACGTCTTCTGCTTGACAGGGGTGGGAGACACCTACTAGTTGATCCTAGGAGTCCTACTGGTTCGATAAACCTTACATTCTCTGTGTGAGGGAAATTTGTTGCTGGCTACATCTCCACCTTCTACTTGGGGTATCCAATGCGGGGTGAGAAGTATATACATCAACTCGTCATCAAGCGAATTTCTGGCGCCATTGCCGAGGACTCCACTCTTCAAGATAGGGGAGTTACACACTATATTTTACCTTTATTTTTTAGTCCTGCTAGTTTGTTTTTTAGTTTTTTCTTTAGAGGCTTAAACCAAAAACCACAAAAATAATATGTTGCTTTGTTCTTGCTCGTTGCCGTTGCTATGTGTTCCGTTGAGAACACCATGTTGGGTGACTCCACTAGTCACAACAATAATGATTATACCTTCTCCTCTATTGCTCTAGTTACCACTAAGTGTCTTTTTACTAGTAAACCATGTGACTATACTAGTCATTATGGAGAATTATGCCCTTGTCATGGTTGCCTCAGAAAGCCACAAGATCTTTGGTTTGAAGTTGCTCCTAAACGTCCCCAAACTTGGGAAGACGTCCAAACTCTTATAATGGAGAGCTAATCAAACGTACAGGATGACACTACAATTTTACTTAATAGCAATATTATTGATTTTGACAATTGTAGTCTCTCTGAAGTCATCACCTTTTTGCAAAGAATGGCTAAAGACCCCCACACTAGTACACTCAAAATTGCCTTCACCGAGCATATTACCAATGCTCTTATCAAAGCTAGGGAGGAGAAGCTCAAGCTAGGGACTTCTATCCCTAGGAAACTATAAGATGGTTTGGATCCTATGGTCAAAATTAAATTGAATAATATCTCTTGATTTGCATTGTGTGATGTTGGAGCTAGTGCCTCCATTATGCCCAAACGAATGTATGATATGCTTGATCGGAAAGCGTATGATCCATGTTCTTTTGGTGTTCGTCTTGTTGATTCTTTGATAGAGAGACCTTTAGGGATAATTGATGATGTTCTTATTATTGTCAATGATAATTATGTGCCCGTTGATTTTCTTATTATGGATGTTGCATGTGATCCTTCATGTCCAATTATTTTGGGACGTCCTTTTCTCCGCATAGTTGGTGCTACGATTGACATGAAAGAGGGAATTATTAAATTCCAATTTCCTCTTAAAAATGGAATGTAACACTTCCCTAGAAAGAATATTAAGTTACCTTATCATTCCGTTACACGGGCAAGCTATTCTTTTGGAGTTGATAACACTTGATCTTCTTGCATTATGCCTAGCTCAAAGGCATAAAAGAAAGCGCTTGTTGGGAGGCTACCCAATATGTTTTAACTTTCTGTTTTAGTGGTCTTGATGTGCGTTACTACTGTAGCAACATCATTGTATCTTTATTTTTAAGCTTTGTGCCAAGTTATAGCCTCCGATTGCAAGAAAGTTCAAAAATTGTGACATGCTGTCGAGAAACAGATTCTGACTGATTGACAGAAACTTCGCCATAAATCACGAGATCATCTTTTTGAACTGAATTTTTTTGAAAGCATGATCTATTAAATTGCCATTTTGGCATCTGTTCTGAGTTTTTTTATTTGAGTTGCTGAAGTGCCCCGAATAAATTATTTACTACTTGTTGTTCTATTTTTCACAGATTCTGCCATGTTTTGTGTTTTTATTGTTTTGCGAATCCTAAGCTTGCTTTTTATGTGAAAAAAATTCTTTTGGCATTCATGAGAAGCAGTAGCTTTTCATTAAAATCTTTATTTCCATCAGGTAATGAATTATTTTATTAAGGGAACTAACCACTCTAATCAGCTTATGGTGAGTTTCGTATGAAGGGAGTTTTCAAGTATGCGATGGAGAGATGATGAAAGAAGGTAAAGGAGTGTCAAGCACTCAAGCTTGGGGATGCCCCCATGCATCCCAAGAAATATTCAAAGGAGACTCAATCGTCTAAGCTTGGGGACGCCCCCGTGCATCCCATTCTCTATCAACAATCATCAGGTCGTCCATCTCCATGCTATATTTTTATCACTTCATATGATATTTGTTATGCTTGGAGCGTCCCGCTAGTTACTTTTTACTTTTTTTAGTTTTTCTTGCTGTTCATAACAAGTCGGAACCTAGCCTACCTTGTTTGGGAGAGACACATGCTCCATTCCACTCTAGAACACAACATAGGTTTTCATGCTTATTATTTTTGTGTCTTCTTCATCTTTTCGTAGCTACTGTCGTGCTTAGCTCTTAGTTTCATGCTTATATTTTTAAGAGCTTTTATTTAGGTTGATTTTGGAACTCTCTTGAATTATCATGCTTATCGTTTTTAGAGAGTTGGATCATTGCATTGAGTTGTGTGTCTTCCATGAGTAGGTAATTGAGGTTGTTATTGAAGTACCGAAGTAACTTGCAATAGTTTTGAGGTATTGATTTGAGTAATATTTGGACTATTGGTGCCAAGACCATGAGCCTATTAGTGATAGGTGTCATATTTTGGGAAATCCGTGTGTTTTTAAAAAACTAAAAATTAGTTGAGAACTCTAGCTACTAAATTGATCGCTATCCTCTGGAGGGGTTGGAATAGATAGAGTATCCTCATGTTACCATGAGTCGAGGATGCGCAAGGATAAACAAACCCCCAAACACTCCTCCTCGGGGTTCTTGTCTCTTTGTGAATTTCCTAACTAGATAGAGAGTTACCTATAATAATTGTACGAGTTGTTCGGACTAATGTGAGTATTCGATTGTTCGCACTTCCACCATCCATATTTTGCTAGCCTCTTCGGTACCGTGCATTGCCCTTTCTCACACTGAGAGTTGGTGCCAACTCCACCGGTACATCCAAACCCATGGCATGATACGCTCTGTCATACATAAGCCTCGTTATATCTTTCCTCAAAACATCCACCATACCTATCTATAAAGGCATTTCCATAGCCTTTCCCAGATACATTGGCATGCAACATCCACCATCTCATGACTTGATCTTCATGTCATACATGATTTTGCTTGATCATAGAGCCGCATGCTAGTTGGTCCTTGCCCTTATTATTGCTACATGACACGCTAGTATCATTGCATATCCTGCTACACTGACAGAGGCATACATCATGATAGTTTTCACTTGTCTTTATGTTGAGTACTTCTTATAAAGTGTCATGATTTTTCTTTTTATTCATGTAAAATATAGAGTGTTGCCCTTAAGAGAGTAAAAGATCCCAAAGAGGACAAACAGAAGATCCCAAAGAGTACAAATGAGAGATAAAAAGAAAGAGCGAAAGAGGGCACAAGAAATAAGAAAGAGAGAAAATAAAAGAAACAAAAAGAGAGAAGGAGGCAACACTACTATTCCTTTTGAAAGATCCACACTCGTACTCCATTACTATATTGGTACTAGATAGAGATTATCCTTCATGCATAACTATGTAGGTATCCTCACACTATAGAACTTGGTTTGCATATTCCAATGATGAGACTCCTCAAATGAGCTCTAGGTCTTCATGAGCAAACAAGTTGGATGGACCCCCGCTAGTTCCATTGGAGAGCTTACCTTAGCTCCTATGTGCATCCGTTACATGGCAATCTCTACCCTCACATCATATCTATCATTTGGCTTTCTCTCGCTTATGGTTGTCTTCATTGATGTGAGGCTTTCACACCTTTTTTGTCTTCCTTCCCCATCATTATTCTATTTGCCATCCTAAGTGCCAACATATCTTGCTTACGCTCGTCCATTGCATGAGTGCTCAAAATCGAAAGGGAGAGGATCATTTTGACTTGTGCCTGACAAGTGGTCTGGGGATGCATTAAAATAACATTCTGAAGGAGATTAAGTTTGAGGTTTAGTAGATTGAGTTCTGAATTAAAAATATATTTTATGATCTCAACCCATTTGGAGACATTCGAGTCACGGGCAGCGAGAGCTCTTGCACCTTTATGTTCTTGCTTTGATAAATTCAATTCTAGATAGAGACTCTTGCTTGTTATTGTCTTGACTTGAATTGCATATCTCACTTGATTTAATTTGAAGTTCTTATACGTGTCTTAGCATGTCACCACAAAAATTATTGTGTTATCATTTATCTGGTCGAGGATGAGCAGAAATTAAGCTTGGGGATGTTGATACGACCCAAACGTATCTATAATTTCTTCTTGTTCCATGATCTTTTGGATAACATTGTTATATGTTTTGCTACACTTTTACATCATTTTACACATATTTGTACTAACCTACTAACTCAGTGCATCCAGTGCCAGTTTATGTCTGCTGATGTCTATATTGCAGGGGCTTTTACCCAATTTTCCCAAGTCCGAAAAAGTCTAGAAAAAATATATAAAAAATCAGGGAAACACAAGCTTCCGGATCAACGAAGGGGGCCAGAGGGGGGCCAGGGGCCTCCCAGGCGGCCTCCTGGCGCGACAAGGCCCTAGGCCGCGCCAGGAGGTCGCCTGGGCGGGTCCCCCCTCATCCGGTGCCCTCCTTTGGCCTATATTTAGAGTCCCGAGAGGAAACCCTCGTGAACTTTCTGGAATCGCGAATTTCTCCATCATTCCGCCGCCATAGCGCTTCCGAGATCGGGAGGGTCAAGAGACCTCTTCCAGGCACCATGCAACAGGGAGGATTGACCTCCGACACCTTCTCCACCACCAGGGATGCTTCCTGGATGTGCCGTGAGTAGTTCCCCTTGGACCATGAGTCCATTACCAGTAGCTATGTGATGTCTTCTCTCCAATCTTGTGCTTCAATGGTTAGTCCTTGTGAGCTGCCCTACATGATCAAGGCATCTATGTAATTCTCTTGCTATTGCTATGCTCGATTCGTTGGGATCCGGTGGATTATGAGATTATGTTTAGATTGTTATGAGTTATATATTTGATTATCCTTTTATACTATGTTCCTTAGTGATTCATGCATGTTCTCTGTTGCTTTTTATTGCTTTGGCTGAGTAGTAGATCATAACTCCAAGAGGGAGTTTTATGCATGATTGTGGGTTCGGGCCCCTCGATGTCTAGCTTGAGTGACAAAAACATAAGACTAGGGGATGTGCTTGTTGCCACCAGGGAGAAAACAACGGTGCTTCTGACCGCGGTTGCAAGGATTGTTTACCTTACGCATAGTTCGTTAATGTTGTTGTCCGTTGCTTTGAGTTTACACTTTGTGTGGGGCTTGCAACTTAATACCGGAGATATGTTCTGGATAGATATCTCAAGGTGGATGATTAGTAAATAGATGCTGATGAATAAACGGTCTACTTGTCTTGGCGTACTGCCCATTACTATTGAACCTCTAACTATCAAGGAGCATAATTAGCATTGTGGTGCGATCATAATTCTGTCAATTGCCCAACCGTGATTTGTTTACCCCAGCATAGTTGTTTATCGTGTTTTGGAAGAGACACATCGCTAGTGAACGTCACGTTACACCGGTCCATATCACTATCATTGCTTACACCTCCATCATTTACTGCTTTCTTTACTTTTCCGTTGCAATCACTATTACCTTCCCACTTGTGTTTTGATCCTTTGCAAACTACAAAGTAGGAGAGATTGACAACATCGCTGTACTCGTTGGGAGCAAAGTTATTTGTTGTGTGTGCAGGTCCACGTCTTCTGCTTGACAGGGGTGGGAGACACCTACTTGTTGATCCTAGGACTCATACTAGTTTGATAAACCTTACAGTCTCTGTGTGAGGGAGATTTGCTGCTGACTACATCTCCACCTTCCACTTGGGGTATCCAACGAGGGGCGAGAAGTATATACATCAACTCGTCATCACATATTCAGGTGCTCTCAGATCAGCAGCACTAGCGGATATCTTCATGACAACTTTCCTTGGAGGAGCCTGAGGAGGAGCTGAAGTTTCTTTTGGCATGAAATCTGAGTCCTCTTCATCAGAAACTAGCTTCCTTCTCTGCCTGGTGGCTGCCTTGGGCAAGCCATGGGAGCTGGGAGAACTTGGGTCAGAAGCAAACTTCTCTCGACTAGTGCCTCAGTCCATCTCAACACCATGCTCTCTGAAGTCATTCTGACTATCGTCTGAACCTGACATACTGATAGGCACGCTCAGCAGCAAACAACAGAACCCTAACTTGGTGGTGGTCCGGCTACAACGACGACGACAATGATAATTGCGTCAACGGCAGCGAATCCCAGAGGCGGTGGCGCTCAGCGAGACAAAGGAGATGACCTGGGGTCTCGGGGGGGGGGGGGGGGCAGCGAGGGTTTGGTGAACGGAACGGTTTTGATGAAGTGATGTCAAAAGATTCAGTCCGCAGATATATATACCCGTGCTCTTTCGGTGTCACCGAGATGGCAGAATCGGTGTCACCGAGTTCTTTAGCTGTCAGAAGACAGGGAAACTCGGTGTAACCGAGTTAGCGATTTCAGTGGTACCGAGATAGGAAAAGCTGATCAACTTTGAAAAATCGGAGGCGCCGATTTTGTGGAGTTGGTCACACCGAGTTTTTCAAAGAGGATTTGGAAGGCAGCCGTTGACGATATAGAACTCCGAGTGCACCTTCACACAGAGGGATCGACAAGTGATTGTTCATGTTTTGTGATGAAGCATGAATAGAAGTTGAAATGAGATAGCATAGATAGCTAGAGAAGGGTGCTAGGCATTCTTGTCCATCCAATTGGCAAAAGATAAATCAAAAGCCAAATAACAATAATTGGATGTCCTTGAATGATCAAACACATGGAGACCAACATGCTCACAGAATAACAATGATGAATAAAATATGGTGAACATGCACAAACATGATAGGAACTATCAAGCACTTGGGTGATGACAACGTCATTTATGTATGAGTATATTGACATAGGAGCCAAGTAAGAATAATTGATCATAGGTCATACTCATTGTTAAGCACAAGTGGGGTTACCACTTTTACATAAGCACTAATGTGTTCATATCCTTAGGATATGCTTATATCAAGTCTTAGAGTAAAGCTCCCCCTTGATATGATATCCCCACTAAGAGGGATCAACTAACCTTGGGTTTTGTCGTAGAAGACTTCTAGTAGGTGAAGTAGTGGTGGATGCTCAATGTTGATGAAAATCATCTTGAGTTGGGAGCAAGCCTTGTTGTTTTCATACTCCTCTCACCTACATGGGTTAGTCCCAAAGCAAAAAAGAACATATGCAAGAATATCTATGGACATGGAGTGAAGCACACATGGGACAATGTCCAAATATGCATTAATTACCTTGTTCCTTGCTTACCTTTGAGGGAATATGTGACTCCTTGAACTAATGCATATGGTTGGGGTTGATTGCATATAGTTCTTGCCAAAATGAATAAGAGTGAATTTCATTGGTAGAGTCACTCCTCAAGAACTTCTAGTTCTTCCTCTTGGGAATCCACACCAAATTGATGGGAATCCTTGGAGTTGTGGTAGTATTTGTTCAGGTGGAGCTAGTAGTATCCTTGGGAATCCACTTTACCTTGGCTCGGGGTTCTTCTTCAAATAGGTCAATATCACCTTGAAGCTTTCCCTTGCCTTTGTGGTCTTGTGGTAGAAGGCCATCTTGTGAGCTTGTTCCTTTGGAAGGAGTGGAGTCACACTTCTCTTCTTCGGAACAAACTTGGGAGTGGGATATGGACCTTCTTCCCAAACATCTTCGTTGACGTTGAAGTAGCCAACACCTTGTTTCTTCCGATGTCCTCCTTGCGTGCGCACAGTTTAGTCAAATTGCTTACTTCCGGAAAGATACTTGAAGACACCTCTCTCTATAATACCTTTCAGTAGATCATTTTCTAGTTCAAGTGTAACTTGGCTAAGAGAATCGCTAGTGGAATCAATAGAGTTACTAGCAACAACATTATTGGATTTAGCTTTAACATTGTTGTTACTAGATGAAGAAACCTTCTTGCCTTTGTTACTAGTGTTCCTAGGTTTAACTTGTGGAACAAAGTTATACAAGAGTAATCATTTAGCTAGATATTAAGAACTCTTCTTCCGAAGATCATCATTGATTGATTTTAAGAACTCATGCTCTTGCTCCAAGTTGAGCTTCTCGAAGTGTAGCTTCCCATGGGTTCTTGCAAGCTCTCTATGATCTTCTAGAGTAGTCTCTCTCATGAGCTAACTTAAGAATTTTTAATCCTTGAGTTAGTCATTCAGTTTCTTTCATACCGTCATGATTCGATTCCTCTTGACTAGCATGATAAATAGCAAGATCATTTTCAGTGCATTCACTAGTTTTATCTAGAAGCAAGTCATCTTCTCCTAACAAGTCATCCTCATCACTATTGAAATCAAGATACTCAGGATGTGATACCATGGCGCCATTTTCCATGAAGCAGTTTCCGACACCTTCATTTGGTGAATCAAATAAGTCGTAGGAGTTGGTGGAAACAAGCGCAATCGCGGCAACACCTTCATCTTGACTATAGTCGGAGTTGGAGTGATAGCTTCTCTCGGAGTGGTGATCAGACCTGGAGACAGAGACGCATTCACCAACATGAGCTTGATGTCTTCATCTTGAACTGCACTTAGTGTATTTGTCCTTCTTCTCCGATTCCTTGCCTCTCTGTGAGTGCTTTCGTTCATAGTGATCTTCTCTACTCCTTCTCTCTCTACGAGGTGACTCATATCTTGAGCTTCGCCTTCGAAGTGACTCTTCTCTTCTTTTGTAGGGAGCCGAGCACTCATTTGAGTAGTGTCTGGGCTTCCCACAATTGTAGCAGTTTCGATCACGACTGGATGAATGCTTCTCATCATGCCTTGTACTTGAGCTTCTATCTTTGCCTCTACTCTTGTAGAACATGTTGAATTTTCTGACCATGAGGCTTATCTCTTCATCAGTGACAAGATTGTCTTCTGAAGTAGCGGGAACATCACATGAAGCTTTATAAGCACCGCTTGACTTGTTGTGCACCTCATCTTTGTCCTTGAGTGACATCTCATGAGCAACAATCCTACCAATGACTTCAGTTGACTTGAGATCTTTGTAATTTCGCATCATTTGGATTAATGTGCACACTGTGTCATACTTGCCATCAAGAGCTCTAAGTATCTTCTTGATGATGAAATTTTCGGTCATCTCTTCGCTTCCGAAGCCAGCAATCTCATTGATGATGAGAGCTAGCCTAGAGTACATTTCAATGACTCCTTCACCATCCTTCATTTTGAACTTGTCAAGCTGACTTTGAAGCACATCCAAGTTAAATTCTCTGACAGAATGAGTACCTTCGTGCATATCAACCAAAGTATCCCAAAATTCTTTTGCATTCTCAAGATGACTGATTTTGTTGAATTCTTCGGGGAAAAGGCATTTGAAGATGATATTGCAGGCTTGAGCATTAAGTTGCAACATCTTCACTTTGTCAGTTGTTGCATCATGATCTGGTTCATGCCCTTCTCCAAAGAAGTTACCTTGCACGCCAACAGGAATAACAACCCAAACCTGAGGATTAAATCCAAGTATATGCATTTTCATTTTATGCTTCCAACTAGTAAAATTAGTTCCAGCGAAGTAAGGACCTCTATGATGATAATTTCCCTCACTAGATGCCATACTCTCCTAGGTTGCTAAACCAATGAATTGGAGACCAAATCTCTGATACCACTTGTAGGATCGGAAGTATGTCTAGAGGGGGGTGGGATGGTTAGACTACTTGACAAGATAATTTTTTTGCCTTTTCCCAATTTTACCTGAGAGGCAGCTACGATAGTTATAACATGTCAAGTACACCCTACACATGCAGTTCTAATAGTAGAGCAGCGGGAAGTAAAATATGCAAGTGTAAAGTAGTGGAGTAAGGTAGGGAGATCAAACGCATGAGGTTGACATGGCGATTTTTGGCATGGGTCCTATAGGTGGCGCTATCGTACGTCCATGTTAGTGGAGACTTCAACCCATGGCGGTAACGGCTGCGAGAGTCCACAGAGGGATCCACCCACGAAGGGTCCACAAGGAAGCGACCTTGTCTATCCTACCAGGGCTTCCATCCACGGAGGACTAGCCTTACTCACAGTAGATCTTCACGAAGTAGGCGATCTCCTTGTCCTTACAAACATCTTGGTTCAACTCCACAACACAAAGTAGAAGGATCCCAAGTGACACCTAACCAATATAGGAGGCACCACCCTCCAAAAGGTACTAGATGGGGTAGATCACTGAACTCCTTGATCTTGTGCTTCTAAAGATAGTCTCCTCAACACAAACCACTCTTTCACAGAATATGCATGGGTAGGAGAGGTTGATTTGGTGGAAAGCAGTTTGGGGAGGCTAGAGATCAAGTTTCAAATGATTGGACTGGAATATCTTGTTCTCAACACATGAGTAGGTGGTTCTCTCACAGAAAATCAATTTGGAAATGAAGTGTGTGTTCTGAGTTCTTCTCCCTCGCATGAGAGGTGGGTGAAGGGGTATATATAGCCAGCTACCAAAATCCAACCTTTACACACAAAAGAGCAAACTCGGTGACACTGAAGTTGGAAACTCGGTGGTACCAACTAGCACTAAAGGTGTTAACTTTTGAATCTCGGTGAGACCGATATATACAACTCGGTGGCAACGAAAAGGTTACTAACGATTAGATGGCCAAACTCGGTGGTACCGATACTCAAACTCGGAAATTCTGATTTTGTGTATCTTGGCAACAAAATGTTGGTCACACTGAACTCGGTAGCACCGATGCAGTTTCGGTTGCACCGATTTGGTGGGAATGGCTAGGGTTCCGGCTGAGGTTCAAACTCGGTGGGTCCGATGTGGAAATGTTGGGGACACTGAATTTGTGAATGTGGAACTTGACAGAGTGGAAATGTGGGAAAATGACTAAGTGTTTTGGTGGCTAACTTTGAGCATTTGAGCAATCAGTTCATTTTAGTACCTCACCCCCTTTTAATAGTATTGGCTTTCCTATGGACTCAAAAGTGATGTCTCACAAATATAAAATGAAGAGTCTTCTAGCTTGAAGCTTGAGCCAATATTGTTCCTTTCTTGATTTCAAGGGTATCTCCACATAAACCTTAAGCCATAACATCTTTTGAACTTTTCGGAAATATAATTGGAAAACAGATTAGTCCAATGATGCATATGTTGTGATCAATTATCAAAACCACCCTAGTCATGAGTTGTGCTTTCATATCTCATATTTGTTTTTGGCAGCACATAGAGGTAGTTGAAAACTTCCATTGGTGATAGTAGGAGATTTTTAATAACATTAACACCATTCACTTGGAATTGTTTCCTCAAAAAATGCATTGTATATTGTTTACCATTGAAATGAAAAGTGACTTTGCTTTTATTGCAATCAATAACATCCCCTGCAGTATTTAAGAAAGGTCTACCAGGGATAATCAACACGCTGTTATCCTCGGGCATATCAAGCATACCAAAGTCTTTCAAGATAGTAACATTTAAAACAGCAACCTGCACATCCTCACAAATACCAATAGGTATGACAGTTTATTTGCCAACCATTTGCAATGAAATTTTAGTACGTTTGATTTATTCAAGTAAAGTCTTTTGTATAAAGAAAAAGGCATAACACTAACACCAGCTCCTATATCACATAAAGCAGTTTTCACATAGTTTCTATTGATGGAACATGGTATAGTTGTTATTTTTCTTTTATTAGTGATGGTATCTTTCACATACTTAGCATAAGGGAGCATATTTAAAAGATCAGTTAAACGAGTATGCAAAAATACTGGCCTAAGCATTTCAGCAAAGCGTTCATATCCTTGATCATATTTTTTCTTAGTTGTTTTGGTGGATAAGGAATGGGTTTTTGAACCGATGGCTCTCTTTCTTTTCCATGCTTTCTAGCAAGAAAATTACTCTTATCATAATGTTTATTCTTAGCTTGTGGGTTATCAAGATCAACAACAGGTTCTATCTCAACATCATTATCTTGTTCTTTATCATTGTCACGTTGAGCATCTACATAAGTGTCGGCAATGCTAGGCCAACACCTATGGGGATCAACACGATACCCATGTGATCGTAGGACGGGAGGAACTACGTCAAGAGCAAACCTAACAATCAACACCCGGCAAACCTTTTTACCCAGGTTCGGGCCGCTTACACATAAAACCCTATGTCATGCTCGTCTCATCGTATTAAGCGTTCTTTTGTTGTTTGTTTACAATGATAGTAACCATCTTCTCGCCAATCTCCAAAGAGTCTAAGCCATTGTGAATGAGATAAGGGCCTCCTTTTATAGGCAAAGGGGACACCTACAGTGCTCAATGGTAGGTTCACAAGATGTTCAAGTGAACCTACAGTGGCGCTTATCCATCTACCATTGTCAGGTACATTAAATGCACGTCTTGTCCATGTCAACTAGGTTCCGGTGAAGACATGTGTCAAGGTGTTTCGACACCTGGATGCCCCGTTGGCGCGTGTGGAATGCGCTGGAAATCGGGGGGTGGCCCTATGGATAGGGCGGTTTCCCTCTCGTGTGCTGCCACGTCATCCCGGCAAGGGTGCTTGCCAGGGCCTTGGTGCTTCGTCTCGGCAAGGAAGCTTGTCGGGGCTTCGGCTCTCTTCCCAGCGAGGGAGGCTCGTCGGGGCCTTGCCCTAGGTGCGGTCATCATGTCCGTTAGATGGACGTGGCCTTGGGTGTCTTCCCGGCAAGACAGGCTTGCCGGGGCCTTGGATACCCTGGGGGTTGAGCCTTGTCCGGATCCTGTCGTGCCCTACCATCAGGGGCTCTCCGCGCTCGTGCACAAGTCTGGGGCACTAGAGACCCTAGTCTTTAGTGCAACGTCAGGAGCCCCCGGGCCTGGGCCATACGTGCGCGCGGAGCGTTGTTAGGCTAGGCCCAAAGAGGTGCACGAGCCTTTGCGGCTGGATTTGCTGGCAGTTGCCTTTCCCCATGCCGCGCATCGGATGCGCGAAGTGGCCTCTCCGCCCCTGCCACGCGCGTGGCATGCGCATTCATTGATGGACAGGCGGCAGCCGAGGCCTTGAAAGGTGGAACAGTGCTTGGGCCCGTCCGTGCACGCATTGGCGCATCAGGGCGGTTCTATATTCGCCCGTGAGCTCGAGCGATTGTTGGTAGAAGGTGGTGGCTTCTGGAGTAAGGGAGGCTAGCCCCCGCGCCCCGTCCTATAAATTGGGAGGGTTTGCGAGGGGTTTTGCTCACCCAACTCCCTCTGAATCCACCAACTCATCAATCTTGGTCTTCTGAATCTTCTTCTGTCCTGAGGTGGCGCTTGTCCCTAACCATGGTTAGGGGACGGGGTCAGCCACCATCTTCCGCGAGGGCGGCGAGGGGATCCCGTTCGGATCATGCCACAGCTTTTCGGGGTGCCGTGGCGGAAGGCGGCCCGAACGCCCATGGTGGAGGAAGGGCGAGAGGCCGAGGTCGCTGCGGAGGTCGAGGCCGGGGGAGGCGGAGCGCTGCTCCAACGTCTCCGCCTTCCCGGGGCTTGCTTCTGTGGCGACCCTCCATGTTGCTTTAGGGGGACCCACGTGTGCTTCTCGACTACTGCGAAGGGAGCCCGAGCGATGCCGATTGTCCTACCTCGAGAGGTAGCGACAAGGAGGACAGCGGTGGCGGTGAAGTTTGTGTTGGGTTAGGGCCACGGGGTGTCAAACTGGGTGTTGACTCCCCGGGCCCGGACCGGACGTAGACTACACAGCCATGGCTCGCCCTCGCCCGGCGGGGGCACCTTGCCGGAGCTGGCGTTGGTGCCTCGTGTTTAAGGAGGAGGCACCTCCACCATCTCTGACTTCTCCAGGTCCTCTCCTTGGGCCACCTCACCGGAGCTGGTATTGGTCCCCTAGCTCTGGGAGGAGGCATGCCCGCCGGCTCCGGATCCTTCGCCCCTTCCTGTGCCCCACCCTCCACACCTCATCCGGAGGAGGGCCAGGCGGCGCCCGTCGGGGGCGGTCTCGTTCTCGCTCGCTTTGCGCCGGCCCTGGGGGGGCCGGCCTTGACCGCGCCGCGAGCCCCGCCTTTTCGTTTTTTTGAACTTCATTCCTCCGCGCAAGTTGTCCCTCGTCAAAAGACAGTGTCTTTAGGTTAGGATAACCATGCTATGTAGGTGGAGCTAAATGTATCTATTCATATGAATGAAAAAGACTGTTTTTCCCTTTTTCGATTCTGCTCTCTGTGTGGTTTGTTCTTGCATATCTGGGAGCTCGCCTGCGACTACTGGCAAGTCTCCTTGTCGCATTCGGTGCAACTATGGAAATCGCCAAGCGCAGCTTGAGACAAAATCGGGTGCTACGTAGCCGCTTGCTCTATTGATCTGGTTCGCAACTGTTTGAACGCGCTCTGTGGCCGTTCAGGTTGTTTGAACAAGTTCGAAACAAAGACAAGGTGCACCAAACTTTGGGAAGGTCCTAGTATGCGCAAACTATTCACACCAAGATTCGAAACTTCCGAAGGGAAAAAGCAAAAGATCTATCTACTCCAAATCTGAATCTCAAACTTGAAAACTTATCTGTCCGCGCCGTTGTTTAGCACCTGAATCTTGCCGGGGCGTAGGAGCCCTCGGCGAGCAGGAAATCACCGCTCCTGGCGGTCCCTTCTCCAGCAAGGACTTCTTGCCGACGGCTTGCGACCATCGTTTGAAGGAAGAGCTAGCCAGGGTGTAACCCCTTTTGCTTTTCTCTTGCTAGGTCATGCTTGCGGAGCCCCCGAGCGCATCTTTGGGCGACGATGCGACGCTCTCGGGGGCGCAACATTCGCACTGGAGTGTGCGCTGGGGCTTCGGGACCGCGCGGCGCATCGTCAAGGACTATGCATAGCTTCACGGAGGTGCGTCCGCCGGAGTATACGCCGGGGCCTCTGTGAAGTGCCCAGGCACGCCCTCAACGGATGCGCGTTGGCCCCCCGAGCAACGCATCGACCTGACGATGCTGCTCTTGGAGCTTCCGCCTCCCTGCCCCGCTCGCGTGTGTAGCAACACGACCGCGAGGGCCTTGGGAAGCCGTATCAGAACCGGGCGCCCACCGCGGTACTCCGTTTCCGGAGGAACGCCGCATAGCGCCCAAACTTCGATGGAGCCGGCATTGAGCCTGCTCCGCTCCACGCGTCCTTCCCCCGCCCCAACCTGGCGCGCCAAAGATCTCGGCGATGCTAGGTCGACACCTATGGGTATCAACACGATACCCTTGTGATTGCAGGGCGGGAAGAACTACCTCGAGAGAAAACCTAATGATCAACATACACGTAAAACCCTACGTCCTGCTCGTCTGATCATATTAAGCGTTCTTTTGTTGTTCGTTTACAATGATAGTAACCGTCTTCTGGCCAATCTCCAAAGAGTCTAACCCCTTGTAAATGACCTCAGGACCTCCTTTATAGGCAAAGGGGTCACCTACAGTGCTCAATGGTAGGTTCACGAGATGATACAGTGAACCTACACTGGCCCTTATCCATCTACCACTGTCAGGTCCATTAAATGCACGTCTTGTCCATGTCAGCTAGGTGTTGGTGAAGACATGTGTCCAGGTGTGTCGACACCTGGACGCCCCGCTGGTGCGTGTGGAATGCGTTGGAAATCGGGGGGGGGGGGGTTGCACTGAGGCTAGGGCGGTTGCCCTCTGGTGTGCTGTCGCGTCATCTCGGCAAGGGTGCTTGCGGGGGCCTTGGTGCTTCACCTCAGCAAGGAAGCTTGCTGGGGGCTTCAGTTGTCTTCCCGACGAGGGAGGCTTGTCATGGCCTTGCGCTAGGTGCGGTCATCACGTCCGTTAGACGAGCGTGGCCTTGGGTGTCTTCCCGGCAAGACAGGCTTGCCGGGGCCTTGGATACCCTGGGGGCTCAGCCTTGTCCGGATCCTACCACGCCCTACCGTCAAGGGCTCTCTGCGCCCGTGCACATGTTTGGGGCACTAGAGACCCAGTCCTTACTGCGCCGACAATAAGCATCACCATTATCATTTTCATTGTCACTAGGTGAATGCTCACTACCAGATTGAGTTTCACCATCAGAGATACAGATATCATTGGCATTAGGAGAAGGTTTTTCTACTTCAGGTTCACTAGAGGTATGCAAGGTCCTATCATATTTGTATTTCATTTTCTTCCTAGAAGGACTAGGTGCATCGACATTAATTCTTTGTGAATCTTGTTTAGTTATTTTAGGATGACCTTATGGATATAGTGGATCTTGAGTCATTGTTCCTCCTCTAGTCAGTACTCTAACGACATGATCATTCATATTATTATTCATTTCATGAAGTAGCTCACTTTGAGATTTAGCAACTTGTTCTAATTGGTGATTCTAAATAACAAGTCACTTAAGCAAGCAATCATACCAGTGTTTTGATTTAATTGTTTCATGACATAGGAGTTGAAATGATCTTGCTTTCTCATATAATTATCAAACTCATAGAAGCATTGACTAGGATGCTTATTGTAAGGGATGTCACCTTCATCAAACTTCAAAACAGAATTTACCTCCACCACCTGTGGTGGTGTGTTGATACCATGTATTTCTTCGATAGGAGGTACCCCTATTAACATCTTCAGCTTTAATGCCTTTTTCCTTCATACATTTCTTTGCTCTTGCATATCTTCAGGATTAAGGAATAAGATACCCCTATTGTTTGGAGTAGGTTCAGGCGGTGGTTCACGAAGTGTCCATTCATCATGATTCTTCAATATATTTGTCAATAATTCCTGAGTTTGTTCAACAGTTCGTCCCTCAAAACACAACTACCAGAGCTATCTAGGTAGTTCCAAGAAGCATCGGTTAGTCCATTATAAAATATATCAGGTATTTCATTCTTCTTAAGAGGATGATCAGGCAAGGCATTAAGTAATTGGAGAAGCCTCCCCCAAGCTTGTGGGAGACTCTCTTCTTCAATTAGCACAAAGTTAAATATTTCATGTAAGGCAGCTTGTTTCTTATGAGAAGGAAAATATTTTTCAGAGAAGTAATAAATCATATTCTTGTAACTACGCACACAAGCACGAGCAAGCGTATTGTACCAAATCTTAGCATCACCCTTTAATGTGAACGGAAATGATTTGAGAATATAGTGGTGGCGAGTTTTCTCATCATGAGCAAACTGATTGGCTATATCTTTTAACATAGTGAGATGTGCCGCAACAGTTTCATTTTCACAGCCATTAAAAGGATCAGATTCAACGAAAGTAATTATCTCTTTGTCGATAGACAATTCAAATCCTTATCGGTAACAAAGATAGGTGAAGTAGCAAACTTAGGATCATATTTCATTCTAGCATTTAGGGATTTTTCTTTCAAGTTGCATTGTAGTTTCTTAAGATCTTCTCTATCCTCCCAAGCAAGAAAGTCTCTAGCTATTTATTCATCCATAACATAACCTTCAGGTATTTCCGGCATTTCAATTCTAGGATAGTCATGTCTAAAAGGTGTTACAATGTTTCAGTTTCAACATGCTCAATTTCTTTAGATCTAGGAAGTTGTTCATCAATAAATTCACCTACTGGCACCGTATTATCAAGCAAGGTACTAGCATCATCATTAGAACCGATCATAGTAGAGATAGCATCATCAATAACTTGCAACATATCAGGATTAATAGCATGTGGTGGTGGTGTTACAAGTCTATTCAAACAGAAGGTGAATTAAGTGCAGCGCTAGATGGCAGTTCCTTACCTCCCCTCATATTAGATGGGCCAATCTTGGTTCTTGGATCTTCCAGATTCTTCATGGTAATCAATAAATAGATATCCCAAGTGACTCAACAAATATAGCTATGCTCCACGGCAACGGCGCGAGAAAACTTTCTTGATAACCCACAACTATATGGGATCACAATAGTTTTCGAGGGTCGAGTATTCAACCCAAATTTATAGATACAACACAAGGGGAGACAAAGAATATTTGTAGGTATTAGCATCTGAGTTGTCTATTCAACCACAATTGGATATTTAGTATGTGCACCATGGTGATCACCACATAGTAATATGAAAGTTTTGATAGCAGTGGTAACAGTAGCAACAGTAACGGTAACTGTAGCAACATTTTTGTAGCAGTTGTAACAGTCGTAGCAATAGTAGTAACCTAGCAAGAACAATATGTGGAAAACTTGTAGGCACTTGATCAATGATATTGCTGGATGATATTCATCATGTATCAGTCATAATAGAGGACGACATAGAACTAGCTCCCATTCATCAATATATTGTAGGCATGTATTCCATAAATAGTCATACGTGCTTTTGGAAAAGAACTTGCAAGACATCTTTTGTCCTACCCTCCCATGGAAGGAAGGTCCATAAGGAAACTAAGGGATAATAATGCCTCCTTTCAATAGAGAACCAGAACAAAGCATTAACACATAGTGAATACATGAACTCCTCATACTACGGAATCACCGGAAAGAATCCCAATTATTGTGAGTTTGGGGTATGCGGATCCTAACACGTAGTAGGTGCATATGACTTGCAAGATCGGATCAAGAACATAGATACAATGGTGAGAACATAAACGGTTCAGATCCGAAATAATGGCGCTTGGGCCCTAGTGACAAGCATTAATCATGGCAAAGTCATAGCAACATCAATCTCCGAACATAGTGGATACTAGGGATCAAGCCCTAACAAAACTAACTCGATTACATTATGGATCTCAACCAGCTCCTCACTGACCAGCAAGCCTATGAAGGAATTACTCACTCCTGGTGGAGAGCATCATGGAATTGGTGATGAAGGAGGATTGGTGATCACGAAGACTGAAGATTCCCCTCTCCGGAGCCCCAAACTGACTCTCGATTTGGCCTCCCGGTGATGACCAAGAGGTGGTGGCGGCTCCGTATCATGAAACGCGATGAAAATTCCTCCCTTATTTTTTTCTCCCAAAATATGATTTTATAGTGCTGGATTTAGGGTCAGCTAAGCCCCGTGGGCGCCACTACACGCTAGGTCGCGCTACGGGGGGTGGCGCGCCCTGGTGCCTAGTGGGCGCCTGGGGCCTCCCCTCCTATGGGTCTTGGTTCAGGTATTTTTCTTTTGTTACATAAAAAATCTCAAGAACATTTGGTTCAATTCCGAGAACTTTTATTTCTGCAAAAAACAAGACCATGGTGGTTCTACTGAAAACAACATTAGTCTGGGTTAGTTTCATTCAAATCATGCAAATTAGAGTCCAAAATAAGAGCAAAACCGTTAGGAAAAGTAGATACGATGGAGACATATCACCGGTTAGCTAGAAATCTAGGCCAAAAGTACAATCAAAGAAAAAGCAATTCTCCGTAGTTCAAAAGGCAGCGTTGATTTTTGAAGAATTATTTTAGAATATATGATGGTTTATGGAACAAAACTGAAGTACACGAGACCCACCATGAGACCACATGCCTTGGTGGAGCGTCCTACCCCTATGGCTCATCATTATGTGGTGCGTTGGACCCTTGAGGATCCTCACCCAATGTCCTTTGGATATAAATTATATTTTTCCTTAGGAAAAAATCATAGATCATAGAAAGTCCTTGGGACTTCCTGCCACCATTGGTGAGGCGAAACTTGGGAGAAGCACTTTAGCTCTCTTGCGGAGCAATTCTGCCGAGGAAACATCACCAACACAATATCAAAGACTTTGATTCTAATTCAAAGAAATCAAAGCCTTCATCATCACCAACACTCCATTCATTGCGGGGCTCATCATATTCGTCAACATCTTCATGTAACACCCAAGATGCGGTCCCATCTTTATTTTGGCACGAGGGCCTCGACGGGGATAGAAGCGCATCTTGTAGTTTTGCAAGAATGGATATCATTACAAGTACATGTACAAAAGAGATGAGTATATTGAATTGGATTACACCCAGACAAGCTATAGCATTAACAACACAATACAACAATATAATCATTCACCAAGTAGAAGAGCAGGGCCCGACTACGAACGAAACCAAACGATAAAAGAATGACGTCCATCCTTGCTATCCCGGAGGGCGCATGCGTGTGTGGTTGGTCTCAAAACGGTCAACGACAAAAATGGAGAGAACCGACAAGTTACAACAGATGCAAGTTTTGAAAAAATGATGGCAATGGAGTGCCGATGCAATGTGGATGATGCGATGATACAACCAAAATAATCACACGATAACAATGGAATAAAAGGGGAATCTTCTAGAGCGCCGGTTCCAGGTTGTTACTACTCTCGTACACTAACAAGAGATCTCGCCAGAAGATCTAAGAATGAAAGGGGGAAGATAAATAGCAAGATCAATAGGTAAAACTTAGTCGCTTCTTTGACAAACGAGTGAAATCAACGATCCTTGAAGGTTGAAATGAGATGAAGAATGACACGAGGAACAAGCAAGAATTCAAAAGAAATTTTGGCAGCACTTCAGTAAGAAAATGAGGCATAACTTGATAAGAAGGAAAGAACTTATATTAGAGGGGCACAACAATCTGGTTAAATGAATAAGCAATGAAAGAACATGATGTTCACTAAACAAGATAATGGAAGACAGAGAGCAACACCACAAAGCCCCCGAAATGAATAATAGGAACTATAGCATTTTTTGGAGAAGAAAATGACAACTCCCACTATAATTGAACTTGAAAAGAATCCTTATAAAGGAGGATTGAATGGAGTTGTTGGAAATCGACAACAACAAGAACAATCTTGTTGTGGGTTTACGGAAACCATCTCAAATAATGAGGTGACAAATGGCCACTAACGGAAACATAGATTGCTTGGGAGCAACAAGATATACAAAACTTCTTTCACCAAGAGGATATATTGACAACTTGGGTGAACGATAATCATCATAATAGTAACAATCCTTAGGAAAAGCTTTAGGTGAAATCCAATCCAAGATAACATGAGTGAATAAATAATGGGTTGAACATATCTCATGATCAAATAATTGGTGGGTTTAAATATCTCATTCTTCAAATAAATTATCTTCGAGACTCCCCATGAATCAAGAATGCTATAACACCACCTCAAAGGAAAATGGAGGAAGAATTGCTCTTTCAAATGCAAGAGAAAGAAGACTTGAGGTTCTTGATACATCCATTTTGCATCATGCTTTCATGTTGATATTTATCGCTTTATGGGCTGTTATTACACTTCACGGTACAATACTTATGCATTTTCTCTCTTATTTTTCAAGGTTTACATGAAGAGGGAGAATGCCGGCAGATGGAATTCCGGCCTGAAAAAGGAGCAAGTTTGAGATACCTATTCTGCGCAACTCCAAAATCCATGATAATCAACGAGGATTTATTTTGAAATTTATAAAAAATACTGGGCTGAAGAAGTACCAGAGGGGAGCCAGCAGGAGGCCACAAGCCCCCTAGGCACGGCCTCCCCCCTGGCCGCGCCTAGGGGGCTTGTGGGCTCCCTGTTGGCCCTCTGGCCCCCACTTTTGCTATACGGAGGGTTTCGTTCCAGAAAAAATCAAGAGGAGGCTTTCGGGAGGAATCGCCGCCGCCGCGAGGCGGAACTTGAGAGAACCAATCTAGAGCTCCGGCAGGGTCGTCCTGCCGGGGAAACTTCCCTCCCGAAGGGGGAAATCGTTGCCATCGTCATCACCAACACTCCTCTCATTGGAGGGGACTAGTCACCATCAACATATTCATCCGCACCATCTCATCTCCAAACCCTAGTTCATCTCTTGTAACCAATCTCCGTCTCGCGACTCCGATTGGTACTTGTAAGGTTGCTAGTAGTGTTAATTACTCTTTGTAGTTGATGCTAGTTGGATTAATTGGTGGAAGATTATATGTTCAGATCCTTGATGCTATTCAATACCTCTCTGGTCATGAACATGATTATGCTTTGTGAGTAGTTACTTGTGTTCCTGAGGACATGGGATAAGCCATGCTATAAGTAGTCATGTGAATTTGGTACTCGTTTGATATTTTGATGTGTTGTATGTTGTTTTTCCTCTAGTGGTGTTATGTGAACATCGACTACATAACATTTCACCATTATTTGGGCCTAGCGGAAGGCATTGTGAAGTAGTAAGTAGATGATGGGTTGCTAGAGTGACAGAAGCTTAAACCGTAGTTTATGCGTTGCTTCGTAAGGGGCTGATTTGGATCCACTAGTTTAATGCTATAGTTAGACTTTGTCTTAATTCTTCTTTCGTAGTTGTGGATGCTTGCAAGAGGGTTTAATCATAAGTGGGAGGTTTGTCCAAGTAAGGGCAGCACCCAAGCACCGGTCCACCCACATATCAAACTATCAAAGTAGCGAACGCGAATCATATGAACATGATGAAAACTAGCTTGACAGAAATTCCCATGTGTCCTCTGGAGCACTTTACCTCCTATAAGAGTTTGTCCAGGCTTGTCCCTTGCTACAAAAGGGATTGGGCCACTTTGCTGGACCGTTGTTACTATTGTTACTTGCTACTTGCTATGAATCATCTTACCACACCACTACTTGTTACCGATAATTTCAGTGCTTGCAGAGATTACCTTGCTGAAAACCACTTGTCAGATCCTTCTGCTCCTCGTTGGGTTCGACACTCTTACTTATCGAAAGAACTACGATAGATCCCCAACACTTGTGGCTCATCAAGACTCTTTTCTGGCGCCGTTGCCGAGGAGTGAAGCGCCTTTTGTAAGCGGAATTTGGTAAGGAAACATTTATATAGTGTGTTGAAATTTATTGTCACTTGTCACTATGGAAACTAGTCCTTTGAGGACCTTGTTCAGGGTATCTTCACCTCGAACGGAAGCACAAAGAGTTGCTCCTCAAACTGCTGCACCTACTGAAAATATTTGCTATGAATTTCCTTCGGGTATGCTTCAAAGACTGCTGGCTAATCCTTTTACATGAGATGGAACATCACATCCCGATTTGCATCTAATCTATGTAGATGAAGTTTGTGGTTTATTTAAGCTTGCAGGTTTGCCCGAGGATGAGGTCAAGAAGAATTTCTTTCCCTTATCTTTGAGGGATAAGGCGTTGACATGGTATAGGCTATGTGATGATACTCGATCATGGAACTACAACCGGTTGAAATTGCAATTTCATCAAAAGTTTTATCCTATGCATCAAGTACATCGTGATCGGAATTATATTTATAATTGTTGGCCTCGTGACAGAAAAAGCATCGCTCAAGCTTGGGGGCGGCTTAAATGAATGTTATATCCATGCCCCAACCAGGAGCTCTCTAAAGAAATTATCATTCAGAACTTCTATGCTCGGCTTTCTCATGATGATCGCACCATGCTTGACACTTCTTGTATCGGTTCTTTTATGAAGAGAGATATTGACTTCAAATGGAATTTATTGGAAAGAATTAAACGCAACTCTGAAGATTGGGAGTTTGATGAAGGTAAGGATTCAGGATGAATCTCAAGTTTTATTGCGTTAAATCCTTTGTTGAAACAAGTACTTTTGGTGATTTTAACGCTAAGTATGGACCTGACTCTGAGATAGTAGCTTCATTATGTGAATCAGTTGCTGCTCATATTGATCTCCCTAAAGAGAAGTGGTTTAAATATCATCCTTCCTTAGAAGTCAATGTAGTTAAACTCAATCCAGTTGAAGAGAAAGTCATTGCCTATAATGAACCTATCGTTCCCAGTGCTTACATTGAGAAACCACCTTTCCCTGTTAGGATAATGGATTATTCTAAAGCTTCAGCTCTGATACGTAGGGGATACATTAGAACATCTACACCCTTGAGAAAAATTAGAGTTGAACCTAGCATTTCTATTATCAAAGATCTTCTGTCCGACAATGTTGAGGGCCATGATATTCACTTATGTGAAGATGCTGCTAGAATTGCTAAACCTCATGCTAGAGACAAACATAGGCATGTTGTTGGCACGCCTGTTGTTTCTGTTAAGATAGGAGATTATTGTTACCATGGTTTATGTGACGTGGGTGCTAGTGTTATTGCAATACCTCAATCCTTATATGATGAAATTAAAGACGAGATTGCACATGTTGAGATGGAACCTATTGATGTCACTTTTGAGCTTGCCAATAGAGATACTATCTGCCCTGTGGGAATTGTTAGAGATGTTGAAGTCTTGTGTGGTAAAACGAAGTATCTTGCCGATTTCCTCGTTCTTGCTACCACGCAAGATAGCTTTTGTCCCATCATATTTGGCAGACCTGTCCTCCATACTGTCAATGCTCATATTGACTGTGAGAAGCAAACTGTCACTCTTGGCTTTGAAGGTGTGTCACATGAGTTCAATTTCACCAAGTTTGGTAGACAACCTCATGAAAAAGAGTTGTCCAGTAAGGATGACATTATTGCCCTGGCTTCTATTGTTGTGCCTCCTACTGATTCTTTATAGCAATACTTGCTTGAGCATAAAAATGATATGCATATGGATGAAAGGGATGAGATAGATAGAGTTATCTTTGAACAATATCCTATCCTTAAGAATAATTTGCCTGTTCAACTGCTTGGAGATCCACCCCCACCAAAGGGTGATCCTGTGTTCGAGCTTAAACAGTTGCCTGATACTCTGAAGTATGCTTATCTCGATGAAAAAGAGATATGTCCTGTTATTATTAGTGCTAGCCTCTCAGAGAATGAAGAAAAGAAGTTACTAAAAACTCTCAGGAAGCACCGTGCTGCTATTGGATATACTCTTGATGATCTTAAGGGCATTAGTCCCACTCTATGCCAGCACAAGATTAAAACCGATCATGATTCCAAAACAGTTTCCGATCATCAACGGAGATTAAATCCTAAGATGAAATAGGTAGTAAGAAAAGAAATACTAAAGCCCCTGGAAGCAGGTATTATCTATCTTGTTGCTCATAGTGATTGGGTAAGTCCAGTGCATTGCGTCCCTAAGAAGGGAGGTATTACCGTTGTCCCTAATGATAAGGATGAATTGATCCCACAGAGGATTATTACTGGCTATAGGAAGGTGATCGATTTTAGGAAATTCAGTAAAGCCACTAGGAAAGATCATTACCCTTTGCCTTTTATCGACCAAATGCTAGAGAGACTGTCTAAACACACACACTTCTGCTTTCTAGATGGTTATTCTGGTTTCTCCCAAATACCAGTTGCACAATCTGGTCAGGAGAAAACCACTTTCACCTGCCCTTTCGGTACCTTTGCTTATAGACGTATGCCTTTTGGCTTATGTAACGCACCTGCCACCTTTCAAACATGTATGATGGCTATTGATACGTCTCAAACGTATCTATAATTTTTGATAGTTTCATGTTGTTATCTTGTCAACTTTGGATGTTTTATATACCTTTTATATCTTTTTTGGGACTAACTTATTAATTCAGTGCCAAGTGCCAGTTCCTGTTTTTTTTGAGTTTTTGACTCTTTTCAGATCTGATTTTGGAATGGAGTCCAAACGGAATAAAATCCCTGAAATAATTTTTTCCACAACAGAAGAAGATCGGGGGACTTGAGGGCCAAGGCAGGAGGCCCACAGGGAGCCTACAAGCCCTGACGCCGCGGCCAAGCGGGGCGTGGCGACCAGGCTTGTGGCCTCCCTGGCGCTCCCTTGCCCTAGCTCTTTGGCCTATATATTCCCTAAAATCCCAAAAAAAAATCAGGGCGTCCACGAAAACACTTTTCCGCCACCGCAAGCTTCCGTTTCCGCGAGATCTCATCTGGAGACCCTTCCCGGTGCCCTGCTGGAGGGGACTTTGGAGCTGGAGGGTTTCTACATCAACATCATCGCCCCTCCAATGACTCGTGATTAGTCCACTTCAGACCTACGGTTCCTTAGTTAGTAGCTAGATGGCTTCTTCTCTCTCTTGGATCTTCAATACAAAGTTCTCCATGATCTTCATGGAGATCTATCCGATGTAATCCTCTTTGGCGGTGTGTTTGTCGAGATCCGATGAATTCTGGATTTGTGATCAGATTATCTATGAATTATATTTGAGTCTTTGCTGATTTCTTATAAGCATGATTTGATATCCTTGTAAGTCTCTCTGAGTCTTGGGTTTTGTTTGGCCAACTAGATCTAGGATTCTTGCAATCGGAGAAGTGCTTGGTTTTGGGTTCATACCGTGCAGTGACCTTTCCCAGTGACAGAAGGGGCAGCAAGGCATGCATCATGTTGTTGCCATCAAGGGTAATAAGATGGGCTTTCATCATAGATTTGAGATTGTCCATCTACATCATGTCATCTTGCTTAAGGCGTTACTCTGTTCTTATGAACTCAATACACTAGATGCATGCTGGATAGCGGTCGACGTGTGGAGTAATAGTAGTTGATGCAGAAAGTATCGGTCTACTTGTTTTGGACGTGATGCCTATAGATATGATCATTGCCATAGATAACATCATGACTTTGCGCGGTTCTATCAATTGCTCGACAGTACTTCGTTCACCCACCGTCTACTTGCTTTCATGAGAGAAGCCACTAGTGAACACTAAGGCCCCCGGGTCTATTCACAACTATCGTCTCCACTTTTACTTTTACTTTGCTTTGTTTACTTTTTGCTTTCAGTTCTCACTTTGCAAACAATATATATGGGATTGACAACCCCTTCATAGCATTGGGTGCAAGCTGTTTGTGTTTGTGCAGGTACTTGTGACCTGACGCGATCCTCCTACTGGATCGATACCTTGGATCTCAAACTGAAGGAAATATTTACTGCCGCAGTGCTACATCACCCTTTCCTCTTCAAGGGAACACCAACGCAAGGCTCCAAGGACGCGGGGGAATCCTTTGCATATTTGCCAAGGAAGTTCGTGTAGGCGTAGCCAACAGCAGAAGGATTCCTGGCGCCGTTGCCGGGGAAGGTCTTCTGTTGCCATAGTAGAAGGATTTCTGGCACCGTTGCCTGGTAGGAGAGATGAAGTCAAGATCTATCCAAGTAGGTGTCACACACACATCTCTTGCATCTACCTTTTTTGCCAGTTGCCTCTCGTTTTCCTCCCCCCACTTCACATTTGCCGTTTTCATTTGCCTTTCTCCTTTGCCGTTTTCATTTGCCTTTTGCCGTTTTCCTTTGCCAGTTTTCTTGCTTGCTTATGTTCTTGTTGGTTTGTTGAAGTCACCATGGCTGAAAACACCAAACTTTGCGACTTCTCAAATACTAATAATAATGATTTTATTAGTACTCCGATTGCTCCCACCACTAGTGCGGAATCAAATGAAATCAACGCTGCCTTGCTGAATCTTGTTATGAAAGAACAATTTTCTGGCCTTCCTAGTGAAGATGCCGCATCCCATCCCAATACCTTCATTGAGATTTGCGATATGCAAAAGAAAAAAGATATGGATAATGATGTTGTTAAGTTGAAGCTTTTTCCGTTCTCTTTGCGAGATCGTGCGAAAACTTGGTTTTCTTCTTTGCCTAAAAATAGTATCGATTCTTGGAATAAGTGCAAAGATGCTTACATATCCAAGTATTTTCCGCTCGCTAAGATTATCTCTCTCCGTAACAATATCATGAATTTCAAGCAACTTGATCATGAACACGTTGCACAATCTTGGGAGAGGATGAAGTTAATTATTAGAAATTGTCCCGCTCATGGCTTGACTTTGTGGATGATTATACAAATCTTTTACGCTGGTTTGAATTTTGCTTCTCGCAATATCTTGGAATCCACCTCAGGTGGAACGTTCATGGAAATCACGTTAGGAGAAGCTACAAAACTCCAGATAATATCATGACCAACTACTCTCAGTGGCACACTGCAAGGTCACCTGCTAGCAAAAAGGTACACGCTATAGAAGAAATTAACTCGCTTAGTGCTAAGATGGACGAGTTGATGAATTTAGTTGCTAGTAGAAATGTTCCTTTAGATCCTAATGACATGCCACTATCTTCCTTGATTGAGAGTAGCAACGCTAGTTTGGATGTTAATTTTGTTGGTAGGAACAATTTTGGCAACAACAATGCTTTTAGAGGAAACAATGTTCCTAGGCCTTTTCCTAGTAACTCCTCTAACAATTATGGCAATTCCTACAACAACACTTATGGAAATCATAACAAATTACCCTCTGATTTAGAGAGTAATATCAAAGAGTTCATCAACTCTCAAAATATTTTCAGTGCGTCCATAGAGGAAAAACTACTCAAAAAAGACGGTTTGGCTAAGAGCCTTGATAGGATGTCTTGTGATATTGATGCTTTGAAATTTAGATGTGCTCCTCCCAAGGTCAAGTTGGATGAAACTTTAAAAGCTATGCGTGTCTCCATGAATGAGAGCAAAGAAAGAACCACCCAAATTCGCGCTAGGCATGAATGGTTTAAAAGGGTGCGTTCTAGTGATGCAAATCACGAAGATCTTAAAGTGCTTCGTGTGAATCCTCTTGAATCTTTGTTTTCGCGTGTCAAACCTATTGATGAAGGGGCTGGATATGAATCCACTTTGGTTGAAAAATGCCCCAATGATTCGGAGTCCACCTATCTTGATGATAAAGGTGTGGAGAGTGGAGTAGAAGAAATCTAAATATTGGGTAGTAATGAAACTCCCACTTTGGATTTCAAGGAATTCAATTATGATAGTTGCTCCTTGTTTGAATGCATTTCCTTGATGCAATCCATTGCAAACTCTCCACATGCTTATAGCCAAAGCAAAGCCTTTACCGCTCGTATCGTAGACGCTATGATGAAATCTCTTGAAGAGAAACTCGAATTAGAAGTCTCTATACCTAGAAAACTTCATGATGAGTGGGAACCGACTATCAAAATCAAAATCAAAAACTATGAATGCAATGCTTTGTGTGATTTGGGTGCTAGTGTTTCCGCGATTCCAAAGTCTTTATGTGATATTCTTGGTTTTCATGAGATTGAAGAGTGTTCTCTTAATTTGCATCTTGCGGATTCTACTGTCAAGAAACCCATGGGAAGGATCAGTGATGTTCTTATTGTTGCAAATAAGAACTATGTACCCCTGGATTTCATTGTACTTGACATAGATTGCAATCCTTCATGTCCCATTATTCTTGGTAGACCTTTCCTAAGGACTATTGCTGCTATCATCGATATGAAGGAAGGGAATATTAGATTTGAATTTCCTCTAAAGAAGGGCATGGAGCATTTTCCTAGAAAGAAAATAAGATTTCCTTATGAATCTATGATGAGGGCTACTTATGGTTTGAGCACCAAAGATGACTATACGTCAATTCATCACCTTATGCCTAGCTAAGGGCATTAAACAATAGCGCTTGTTGGGAGGCAACCCAACGAATCTATCCTTTTTATTTCTGTTTTGTGTTTTCCACACGTTCATAATTCTGTTATGATTGTGTTTTTTGTGTTTCCTTTGCGTTTGTGCCAAGTAAAACCGTTATGATTAGTCTTGGGGATGATCGTTTGGTCATGCTGGAAAAGACAAAAACTTTCTGCTCACGAAAAGAATTTTCGTTTTTTTTTTCTGTAAGAGCTTTTGAGTTGATTATTTTTGCTGCTGATTGCTACGCAAAATTTTCAGACTGTTGTAATTCTTCAGAATTTTGAAGTACCAGAAGTATACGAAGTATACGGATTGCTACAGACTGGTCTGCTGTTAACAGATTCTGTTTTTGTTGAGCTGGTTGCTTATTTTGATGAAACTATGGATAGTATCGGCGGGTATTAGCCATGGAAGATTGAAAATAAAGTAACCCAACATCAACATAAGTACAATTTAAGTTTTCTACAGTACCTAATGAAGTGGTGGTTTGCTTTATTATACTAATGTTATCACGAGTTTCTATTTAAGTTTCGTGTTGTGAAGTTTTCAAGTTTTGGGTGAAGTTCTTATGGACAAAGAGATAAAGAGTGGCAAGAGCTCAAGCTTGGGGATACCCAAGGCACCCCAAGTTGATTCAAGGATGCCGAAAAATCCTAAGCTTGGGGATGCCCTGGGAAGGCATCCCCTCTTTCGTCTTCAATCCATCGGTAACGTTACTTGGGGCTATATTTTTATTCACCACATGTTATGTGTTTTGCTTGGAGCGTCTTGTATCGTAGGAGTCTATTAGTTTTGCTGCGTCCCAATCTTCCTTGCTGCACACCTAGAGAGAGAGGCATGCACTCACCGTGATTTTGTCTAGCTTCACTTATATCCTTTAGTTAGACAATTCAGCTCACATGTGCTTCACTTATATCTTTTGAGCTAGTTGATTTTGCTCTATGTGCTTCACTTATATCTTTTAAAGCACAACGGCGCGTGGCTTGGTAGTTTATCTATGCTATGAAAGTAGTCTCAAAAGGGGTAGTTGTCCAAAGGGATATGAAAACTTCCACCTTCATGTGCATTGAGTGGTTAGAGAAGTTTGATTCATCTCAATTAGTTTTGAGTTGTGGTTCTGGTAATATTGAAGTTATACTAGTAAGGTGTTGTGGATCTAGAAATACTTGTGTTGAAGATAGTGATTCCCGTAGCATGCACGTATGGTGAACCGCTATGTGATGAAGTGTGAGCATGATTAGTCTATTGATTGTCATCCTTTGTGTGGCGGTCGGAATCGCGCGATGGTTTATACCTACCAACCCATCCCCTAGGAGTATGTGTTGAATGCTTTGTTTCGATTGCTACTAAAACTTTTGCAACAAGTATATTAGTTCTTCATGACTAATGTTGAGTCTGTGGTTTAGATGCACTTTCACCTTCCACCATGACTATCTTCTTTAGTGCCATGCAACTTCTGCCGGTGCATAAAACCCACCATTAGCCTCCCTCAAAACAGCCACCATACCTACCTACTATGGCTTCTTCAAAGCCATTCCGAGATATATTGCCATGCAACTACCACCATGACATGTTCCATCACTTCTACATTGCCATTGCATGATCATAAGATAGCTAGCATGATGTTTCCATTAATGTCTATGCCATGCTAGATCATTGTCACGGCACACTACCGAAGGCATTCCTTATAGAGTCATCATTGCTCTAAGTTTTGAGTTGTAAGTGTGATGATCATCATTGATGGAGCATTGTCCCATGTGAGTCAATAAAAGAGGCAACTGAAGCCCATTTACAAAAAGAGGCCAAAGATGCCCACCAAAATAAAAAATAAAATAAAATAATAATAAAAAAGAGGCCAAAGAGCCCACCAAAATATGAGAGAAAAAGAGAGAAGGGACAATGCTACTATGTTTCCACACTTGTGCTTATTAAGGATGTCACCACCATATAGCTAGTGGGAAATTTTCATTATATAACTTGGCTTGTATATTCCAATGATAGGCTTCCTCAAAATTGCCTTAGGTCTTCATGAGCAAGCAAGTTGGATGCACACCCACTAGTTTTCTTTAAGATCTTTCACATACTCTTAGCTCTAGTGCATCATTTGTATGGAAATCCCTACTCATTCACGTTGATATCTATTGATGAGAATCTCCACAGCTCATTGATATGCCTAGTCAATGTGACCATCTTCTCCTTGTTTGCCTTGCAACCTCCACCACACTGCAATCCACTTATAGTGCTAAAACCATGGCTCACGCTCATGTATTGCATGAGAGTTGAAAAAGTTTGAGAAAGTAAAGGTGTGAAAACAATTACTTGGCCAATACCGAGGTTGTGCATGATTTAAATTCGTTGTGCAAGGATGATAGAGCATAGCCAGACTATATGATTTTGTAGGGATAACTTTCTTTTGGCCTTGTTATTTTGAAAGTTCATGATTACCTAGCTAGTTTGCTTAAAAGTATTATTGTCTCCACGTCAATAGCAAACTATTGTTTTGAATCTAATGGATCTCAACATTCACGTCACATAAAGGGAGTTACAAAGGACATCTATGCTAGGTAGCATGAAAGCATCAAAAATTCATTCTTTATCACTTCCCTACTCGAGGACGAGTAGGAGTTAAGCTTGGGGATGATTGATACGTCTCAAACGTATCTATAATTTTTGATAGTTTCATGCTATGATCTTGTCAACTTTGGATGTTTTATATATTTTTTATATCTTTTTTGGGACTAACTTATTAATTCAGTACCAAGTGGCAGTTCATGTTTTTTCTATGTTTTTGACTCTTTTCAGATCTGATTTTGGAACGGAGTCCAAACGGAATAAAATCCCCGAAATATTTATTTCAGGAACAGAAGAAGATCGGGGGACTTGAGGGCCAAGGCAGGAGGCCCACACGGAGCCCACAAGCCCTAACGCCGCGACCAGGCTTGTGGCCTCCCTGGCGCTCCCCTGCCCTAGCTCTTTGGCCTATATATTCCCTAAAATCCCAGAAAAATCAGGGCGTCCACGAAACCACTTTTCCGCCGCCGCAAGCTTCCGTTTCCGCAAGATCTCATCTGGGGACCCTTCCCGGTGCCCTGCTGGAGGGGACTTTGGAGCTGGAGGGCTTCTACATCAACATCATCGCCCCTCCAATGACTCGTGAGTAGTCCACTTCAGACCTACGTGTCCGTAGTTAGTAGCTAGATGGCTTCTTCTCTCTCTTGGAACTTCAATACAAAGTTCTCCATGATCTTCATGGAGATCTATCCGATGTAATCCTCTTTGGCGGTGTGTTTGTCGAGATCCGATGAATTCTGGATTTGTGATCAGATTATCTATGAATTATATTTGAGTCTTTGCTGATTTCTTATATGCATGATTTGATATCCTTGTAAGTCTCTCCGAGTCTTGGGTTCTGTTTGGCCAACTAGATCTATGATTCTTGCAATGGGAGAAGTGCTTGGTTTTGGGTTCATACTGTTCGGTGACCTTCCCAAGTGATAGAAGGGGCAGCAAGGCACGCATCGTGTTGTTGCCATCAAGGGTAACTAGATGGGCTTTCATCATAGATTTGAGATTGTCCATCTACATCATCTCATCTTGCTTAAGGCGCTACTCTGTTCTTATGAACTCAATACACTAGATGCATGCTGGATAGCGGTCGACGTGTGGAGTAATAGTAGTAGATGCAGAAAGTATCGGTCTACTTGTTTTGGACGTGATGCCTATAGATATGATCATTGCCATAGATAACTTCATGACTTTGCGCGGTTCTATCAATTGCTCGACAGTAATTCGTTCACCCACCGTCTACTTGCTTTCATGAGAGAAGCCACTAGTGAACACTACGGCCCCCGGGTCTATTCACAACTATCGTCTCCACTTTTACTTTTACTTTTCTTTGTTTACTTTTTGCTTTCAGTTCTCACTTTGCAAACAATCTATATGGGATTGACAACTCCTTCATAGCGTTGGGTGCAAGCTCTTTGTGTTTGTGCACGTACATGTGACTTGACGCGATCCTCCTACTGGATCGATACCTTGGTTCTCAAACTGAGGGAAATACTTACTACCGCCGTGCTACATCACCCGTTCCTCTTCAAGGGAACACCGACGCAAGGCTCCAAGGCCGCGGGGGAATCCTTTGCATATTTGCCAAGGAAGTTCCTGTAGGTGTAGCCAGCAACAGAATGATTCCTGCCCGGGGAAGGTCTTTTGTTGCCGTAGCAGCTATATTCTCTGACTTTTGTGAAAAGATTGTTGAGGTTTTCATGGATGACTTCTCCGTTTATGGGTCTTCTTTTGATGATTGCCTCAATAACCTTGACCGAGTCTTGCAGAGATGTAAAGATACCAATCTTGTCTTGAATTGGGAGAAGTGCCACTTTATGGTTAATGAAGGCATCGTCTTAAGACATAAAATTTCTGAAAGAGGTATTGAAGTCGATAAGGCTAAGGTTGATGCAATCGAGAAAATGCCATGCCCGACAGATATCAAAGGTATAAGAAGTTTCCTTGGTCATGTTGGTTTCTGTAGAAGGTTCATTAAAGACTTCTCTAAGATTTCTAGGCCTCTTACCAATCTCTTGCAAAAGGATATTCCTTTTGTTTTTGATGATGATTTTGAGGAAGCCTTCGAAATACTTAAGAAAGCTTTGATAACTGTGCCTTTGTTCAACCACCTGATTGGAACTTACCTTTTTAAATCATGTGTGATGCTAGTGATTATGCTTTTGGCGTTGTTCTAGGACAAAGAGTTGATAAGAATATGAATGTTATTCACTATGCTAGTAAAACTCTAGACAGTGCTGAAAGAAACTATGCTTCTACGGTAAAGGAATTTTTAGCAGTCGTGTTTGCATGTGAAAAGTTCAGATCTTACATAGTTCATTCGAAAGTCACTATTCACACAGGTCATGCTGCTATTAAGTACCTCATGGAAAAGAAAGTAGCTAAACCTAGACTTATCAGATGGGCTCTCTTGCTACAAGAATTTGATTTGCATGTTGTCGATAGTAAGGGTGCTGAGAACCTAGTAGCAGATAACTTGTCTAGGTTGGAGAATGTTCTTGATGACCCACAACCTATTGATGATAGCTTTCCTGATGAGCAACTGAATGTCATCAATACTTCATGTAGTGCACCGTGGTATGCTGATTATGCAAATTATATCGTTGCCAAAGATATACCACCTAGTTTCACATACCAGCAAAAGAAGAAATTCTTCTTTGATTTGAGACATTACTTTTGGGATGATCCTCACCTTTATAAGGAAGGAGTAGATGGTGTTATTAGATGTTGTGTACCTGAACATGAATAGGGACATATCCTACAGAAGTGTCACTCCGAGGCCTACGGAGGACACCATGCGGGAGATAGAACTGCACACAAGGTATTGCAACCAGGTTTCTATTAGCCCACTCTCTTGAAGGATGCCCGTAAGTTTGTCTTGTCTTGTGACGAATGTCAAAGAATAGGTAATATCGGTAAACATCAGGAAATGCCTATGAATTATTCACATGTCATTGAACCATTTGATGTTTGGGGTTTTGATTATATGGGACCTTCTCCGAAATCCAATGGGTATACTCATATCCTAGTTGCTGTTGATTACGTCACTAAGTGGGTAGAAGCTATCCCAACTAGTAGTGCTGATTACAACACCTCTATCAGGATGCTTAAAGAAGTTATTTTCCCTAGATTCGGAGTCCCTAGATATCTACTGACCGACGGAGGTTCACATTTCATTCATGGTGGTTTCCGTAAAACTCTTGCTAAGTACGATGTCAACCATAGAGTTGCATCTCCCAATCATCCTCAGTCAAGTGGTCAAGTAGAGCTAAGCAATAGAGAGATTAAACTAATTCTGCAAAAGACTGTCAATAGGTCTAGAGGGAATTGGTCTAAGAAGCTTGACGATGCACTGTGGGCTTATTGAACTTCCTATAAGAATCCCATGGGCATGTCTCCGTACAAAATGGTTTATGGTAAAGCATGCCATTTACCTCTTGAGCTAGAGCATAAGGCTTATTGCGCAATCAAAGAGCTCAACTTTGATTTCAAACTTGCTGGTGAGAAGATGTTATTTGATATTAGCTCGCTTGATGAATGGAGAGCTCGGGCATATGAACATGCCAAGTTGATCAAAGAAAAGGTTAAGAGGTGGCATGATAAAAGGATACAACAGCGTGAGTTCAATGTAGGTGATTATGTCTTGCTATATAATTCTCGTTTAAGATTTTTTGCAACCAAGCTTCTCTCTAAATGGGAAGGTCCCTACATTGTTGAGGAAGTATATCGTTCCGGTGCCATCAAGATCAACAACACGGAAGGTAATTTTCCGAGAGTGGTAAATGGGCAAAGAATCAAGCATTATATCTGAGGTACTCCCATAAATGTGGAAACCAATATTATCAATACCATAACTCCGAAGGAGTACATAAGGGATATTTATCAGCCTGTTTCAAACTCCGAAAACGAAGAGGTATGTGATTCGGTAAGTAAACCGACTCCAAGACTTTTCCACTAGGAATTCTTCTCCGTTTTGGAATTTTTGAAAAAATAAAAAAATTTAAAGCAGTCCGGAAAGCGCACGAGGAGGCGACAAGCCTGTCAGGCGCGGGCCACCCCCCTGGCCGTGCCTGGGGGGCTTGTGACCATCTCGTGTGCCTCCCGGACTCCGTTTTCTTGTGGAGTACTCCTTTTGGTCGGAAAAAATCATTATATATTCACCCGAAAGGTCTGACCCTCGTATCACGCAAATTTCCTCTGTTTTTGTTTCGAGCCAGTTTCTGCCACAGATTTAGAGCAAGATGTCTTCTCAAGATTCAGAGGGGGGGAGCTATGTGGCCGATTACCTGGCTAATCCCAAGGTCTATGGGGATTTGGATCACTATGGTTGGACCACTGATGAGGAAGAAGATTATGATCCCAAGGGGAAGGAAGGAACAAGCTCCAATGAAGAGGAGGCTCTTCTACCTCAAGCTGGAGACACATACGTGGAGTTCAAAAAGTCAAGCCTCCCTGACTCCAGGAACAAGCCTAAGATTTTGTTTATCCCTTCTCGTCTTTTGCAGGAAAGTAAACAAGAATTATGCCAAAGGGTGTTGAAGCTTGAAGAGGAAATCAACGATCTGGAGGAGCAGAACTTTGTGCTCAAGAGGAAATTAAACAAATTCAAGAACTCTGCAACAACTCCACCACCATCACCTTCGAAGGAAGACAACTAAGCACGGGTATGGGAAATCCCCTTGGCTTGTACCAAGCTTGGGGGAGTTGCCCCGGTATTGTATCACCATCACATCTTTTTAGTTTACCTTTTCTTAGTTCGATCCTTTTTGGTTTTATCTTTGTCTAGTAGAATAAATTTCTCAGTGTTTTAGGCTTGCGTTTTGCTTTGTGTCACCCCCGATGTATTCGAGCTCGTGAGCCTTATAATAAAGAGTGTCTTAGTTAAGGGTCTTGCTTCATGCCATGATCAAGAGAATGATAAAAGAACAAAAGCATGAAAGATCTTGTAATGATCTTATGGGAAGTGATGGCTTCACGTATAAAAAGAATGTTGATTGAAACTTGTTGAGGGTGGACAAACGTAGACCTTGGTCATTGTTGCAATTAATAGGAAGTGATAAAGAAGGAGAGGTTCACATAAAAAAATATCATCTTGGACACCATCTATGATTGGGAACACTCATTAAACTATCGCATGCTTAGAAGTAGATGTTGGACTAGGAAGACAACATAATGACTTATGTTTGCTTGGTTCCGAACAATGATTATACGACTTGAGATCCCTTAGCATGTGACGATTGCTTCCACCTCTTATCAGCCAAAACTTCCGCACTAAGTAGAGATACTACTTCTGCATCCACAAACCTTCAACCCCAGTTTTGCCATGAGAGTCCACCATACCTACCTATGGATTGAATAAGATCCCTCAAGTAAGTTTTGATCGGTGCAAGCAATAAAAATTGCTCCCTAAATATGTATGATCTATTAGTGTGTGGAAAATAAGCTTTGTACGAACCTGTGATGAGGAAGACATAAAAGCGACAGACTGCATAATAAAGTTCTTTATCACATGAGGCAATATAAAGTGACGTTCCTTCACACTAAGAGGAAGCACATCCAAACCTCAAAAGCGCATGACAACCTCTGCTTCCCTCTGCGAAGGGCCTATCTTGTACCTTTACTTTTTGCCCTTGAAAGAGTCATGGTGATCTACACCGATTCCTTATTTCGCCTTTTTCTTGGCTAACATCATATGCTAGGGAAAGATCTATATTCATATGTCAACCTGGAAGTAAGTATTCATGAGTTATTATTGTTGACATTACCCTTGAGGTAAGCTGTTGGGAGGCAAAACTATAAGCCCCTATCTTCCTCTGTGTCCGACTGAAACTTTGATCTCATGAGTACCTCGTGAGTTGTAGCAATTGTAGAAGACGAATGGATGATTGAGTATGTGGATTTGCTTTACAAGCTCTTATTTGACTCTTTCCAATGTTATGATAAATTGCAATTGCTTCAGTGACTACATGTTATTGGTTGTTAATTCTCAGTAAGGTTATTGATCTTTAATTTACTTTGTGAAGGAATTATCACTTTAGCATGAGAGATTATATGATGATATTGCTGTTCTGATTATGATCATGATTCCTGCATGTCCGTATCTTGTTTTGTCGACACCTCTCTCTCTAAACATGTGGGCATATTTATTGATCTCGGCTTTCCCTTGGGGACAAGCGAGGTCTAAGCTTGGGGCAGTTGATACGTCCATTTTGCATCATGCTTTCATGTTGACATTTATCGCTTTATGGGCTGTTATTACACTTCACGGTACAATATTTATGCCTTTTCTCTCTTATTTTGCAAGGTTTACATGAAGAGGGAGAATGCCGGCAGCTGGAATTCTGGCCTGAAAAAGGAGCAAGTTTGAGATACCTATTCTGCGCAATTCCAAAAGCCGTGAAAATCAACGAGGATTTATTTTGGAATTTATAAAAAATACTGGGCCAAAGAAGTACCAGAGGGGAGCCAGCAGGAGGCCACAAGCCTGCTAGGCGCGGCCTACCCCCGTGGCCCCGCCTAGGGGGTTGTAGGCTCTTTGTTGGCCCTCTAGCCCCCCCTCCTTTGCTAAAAGGAGGGTTTCGTTCCAGAAAAAATCAAGAGGAGGCTTTCGGGAGGAATCGCCGCCGCCACGAGGCGGAACTTGAGCAGAACCAATCTAGAGCTCCGGCAGGGTCGTCATGCCGGGGAAACTTCCCTCCCAGAGGGGGAAATCATCGCCATCGTCATCACCAACACTCCTCTCATCGGAGGGGACTTGTCACCATCAATATCTTCATCAGCACCATCTCATCTCTAAACCCTAGTTCATCTATTGTAACCAATCTCCGCCTCGCGACTCCGATTGGTACTTGTAAGGTTGCTAGTAGTGTTAATTACTCTTTGTAGTTGATGCTAGTTGGATTACTTGGTGGAAGATTATATGTTCAGATCCTTGATGCTATTCAATACCTATCTGGTCATGAACATGATTATGCTTTGTGAGTAGTTACTTTTGTTCCTGAGGACATGGGATAAGTCATGCTATAAGTTGTCATGTGAATTTGGTATTCGATCGATATTTTGATGTGTTGTATGTTGTTTTTCCTCTAGTGGTGTAATGTGAACGTCGACTACAAAAAACTTCTCCATTATTTGGGCCTAGAGGAAGACATGGGGAAGTAGTAAGTAGATGATGGGTTGCTAGAGTAACAGAAGCTTAAACCCTAGTTTATGCGTTGCTTCGTAAGGGGCTGATTTGGATCGACTAGTTTAATGCTATGGCTAGACTTTGTCTTAATTCTTGTTTCGTAGTTGTGTATGCTTGCGAGAGGGGTTAATCATAAGTGGGAGGTTTGTCCAATTAAGGGCAGCACCCAAGAATTGGTCCACCCACATATCAAACTATCAAAGTAGCGAACGCGAATCATATGAACATGATGAAAACTAGCTTGACAGAAATTCCCATGTGTCCTCGGGAGCGCTTTACCTCCTATAAGAGTTTGTCCAGGCTTGTACCTTGCTACAAAAGTGATTGGGCCACTTTGTTGCTCCGTTGTTACTATTGTTACTTGCTACTTGCTACGAATCATCTTATCGCACCACTACTTGTTACCGATAATTTCAGTGCTTGCAGAGATTACCTTGCTGAAAACCACTTGTCAGATTCTTCTGCTCCTCGTTGGGTTCAACACTCTTACTTATCGAAAGGACTATGATAGATCCCCTATACTTGTGGGTCATCAGTTCTCCAACAGGAATCATGAAGAACCCATTGAGAATGAATAAAATTCTAGACGAACCACCATGAAGAATCTCTGGGAAGGACTGCGGAATGAAAGGATGATAGAAAAGAATTGAAGGTTGCAAAAAGAACAAGATTGAGGACGTGCAAATATTTAGATGGAACTTCATGTAGAGATACTTGAGAAAACATGGAACTACGAAAAAAATAAAAGATGAACAACTTAGAATCAAGAATTTGATATCATGAAAAACTCCAGAAAAGAATGAAATCACCTTGAAGAAAGAAGAACAAGAATTATGTTATGCTTATCCTTCATCAAGTTAAACTGGTGACAAGCAACAGATTTAGCAAACCACCTATCCTTCTTGAAAGATTGAAGGGAGATATAGGAGAAAACTTGAAGAAGTCTTCAATGAAGCACCGATAAGAATTGCAAATGAATGAGGATACCAGGAGTCAATGGAGATACATGAGAACGAAGAGACCATGATCTGCCTAGCAGGAAACTTGAATGAGGCACCAAAATAATTGAGATACGAACGCAGAGATAACAGTTGAGAAGAATTTGAGAATGAAAGCTGAAAGGTGAAAATAAATAAATCTTCTCAAATGATTGGCTTCGAAGGATCGAGAAATGAAAACAACTCAGAAATGCACCTATTAGATATGGAAGGAATTCTCAAGATTGACAACCATTTTAAAGGATAGCAACAAGACGAAACATGAATCTTCTAATTAACGGACCACGATTTAAGAGAAGACTCTACTTTGGTCTTCAACGTTGAGAAAGATGACGAGAAACAACACGATGAATTGCTGAGATACTCCTCAGCGATGAATAAAAAAGGTTGAGCTAACGATGAAAATGATTTTGAAGCGATCTTGGAGAAGGAATATGACCGATGGAATCCATACTTACGTCACATTTTGAAAATAACTAGAGATCTCCAAAAAATATTCGAATAGCCAGGTAAGATCTTGGACAACAACCTGTGGAGTATGGGCGCACTAAAATAAAACACCATTGAACCGATTGCTTAGAAGGAGATTGAACTAGTATAATGAAAACTTGATGAGGTGAGAAGCTCAAAATAATTGAAAGGGTTTGAATGAAAACATGAAACTTCTGACATTCCTCAACACTACGAATAAAAAAGAGATTTGAATAAATGAGAGAGACTTGGATAAGAATTTCCAACACGGGAAAGCCTCGAACAAGTGAAAAGTATATGATGAACATCGAAAGCTTGAATTGAATCCACCAGAGAAGAACACAGAGACAAAGAAATGATGAACTCAACACTCAAGCATCTTCACCATGAATCACTGGATATAAAATGGGAATAGAAGATAGAGGAAGCATGAGTGAAAATAAAGTCACTTGAATGATGATTAAATGACTGAATAAAAAGGGCGGGAGGGTGGGGAAAAATAAAGACAACTTGGGACACATGAGACGAACTCTGGAAAGAAATATGAGGATTGGTCTTGCAAAATTTGGAGAGGATTGAATTATCTTGACGAGAAACACTCCGGATGGAAAAATAATTGACATGACGACTCCAGTTTGAAAAGAATTGATGAGACAATTTGATTGAGCAAAATATTAAGTAGTACTCCCATATAAATATGAGAACACGACCTATAAAAGATATGAAATCACCACTTGACATCTAAGCAAATTTAATTACCATACTCTAGTAAAACAAAGGATGAGGCTTACGAAGCAAGCCAGAAACAAATATATGGTAGAGATTCCATTCGATATTTTCGTGGTAAGGCTTGCATGGGCTCGATCGTACATTGGGTTTTCATATTGAAATTATGCTAGAATATGCTCCCTAGGCGTAGCGAACTACGAGGCTTGACAGAGCATACATGATCAAGTATAGCAAGACTGTCCTCTGAAAGAAAAACCGTGTACAAACGAATCCACTAGAGTCGAACCCGAACTTCACATCATGCATCTATTGGAAGATAATCCTAGGTAACTACTTGAATTCCCATCTAAGAACTTCCGAAATCTTTCTTGGTTATGTTATCAGGTTGCGGGTCAGGGAGCCTACTGAATGTAATCATCTACAATACTTTCCCGCAACTATCACCACATATCCGAGAAGTTCCATAAATTCATCTACCTGAGACCTTAGTAATCACAACGATACCAATTATGGCAGTACATCTGGATGCTCTCCTCAGTACTGGGTGATGCCAAACTCCTCTCGCAACAAAGAGTATTGAAGAAATTTTGAACATCCTCCGTCCTGAGATACTGATGAAACTAAATGATAGCGATGTGTCAAGAATCCCCTCGAGCTCAATTCCCCGCAAGAAATCAAGTGAGACAGGAGGCACCAAGTCAGAGCTCCGTCACGTCGGCACCATACAGATTCCAAAATACCCGCGTGATCCTCAAAAAATTGAGTGAGAAGAGGAGTAGAATTAAAAGTCTTACGTCAAGATTCCTCGCCAGAGCATAGAAGAGAAGTAAAAAGAATCCTACTCGCAGATATAATTAGAATCAAAATAGTTTTTCACTAGACTCGACTCGGCCAACTTAGATCAATCAAGGGGCTCCTAGGTCGGTACTTCTCTGATACCAACTTGTAATGCCCAAGATGAGGTCCTATCCTTATTTTGGCACGAGGGCCTCGAAGAAGCGCATCTCGTCGCTTTATAAGAATGGATATCATTACAAGTACATGTACAGAAGATATGGGTATATGGAATTGGCTTACACTCGCCACAACCTACAACATGAATAACACAATACAACAATATATTCAATCACCAAGTAGAAGAGCAGGGTCCGACTACGGATGAAATCAAACGATAAAAGAATGACGTCCATCCTTGATATCCTAGGTTACCGGCCTTGAACCCATCCTATGATCGATGAAGAAGAAGAACAAACTCCAAATAGAACAATCATCATGCTCACGTCAAAGTACCACTTTACATGTACCTGCAACTGTTGTTGTAGTAATCTGTGAGCCACAAGGACTCATCAATCTCATTTCCAAAGGTATCAAGACTAGCAAAGCTTAACGGGTGAGGTATGGTTAAGTGGTGAGGCTGCAGCAAGCAACTAAGCATGTATTTGAGTGTCTAACTTACGAGTACAAGTATAAGAGGGGGATGGTCTACGCATAACGGACGTGAACTAATAATGATCTCGAAGTGATCATGAACACCTACTTACATCAAACATAACCCCATTGTGTCCTCTCTCGGACACACAGCTCACGACAAGAGATAGTCACGGTTACGCACACAGTTGGGATATTTTAATAAAGTTTACTTAAATTTTGGTATGAATGGGTGTTAAACAAAGTTTCGAAGTTGCCACATAACCATGGACACGACTCTCAGAAAGATTTAACCCTACAGGGGTGCTCCAACTAGTCCATCACAAACTACCACAAGCTGTGTCGGAAACCTCAACGACAGAAAACCCGTGATCTCCTTGGATTCCTGGTGGAAAACCTCGACCTTGAGATAGCCCAAAGTATCCTCCGAATCCCTTGCACAAGATGTTCGAGAAAGATAAAACAAATCCAGAAAGGTCGCCCAGTGTGTCGTCGATCATGATTGGAGCCACGTATCTCGTTCCCAGGACACGACAGATGAGCGACGCGTACAGTCGCTTGATTGAAATCACCCGAATTTCCCTGGGTTGGTCCCGCAAAGTTCTCTATTTAGGACAAACACCATCCGCACTGGCCCTCCCTGTATTTTGTTGAGTTACTCCTCGGGTTCATGATGCCCTATGTTTTAATAATGATGTTCAGTATTATTATGTTGGGCAAATATAGTACCAATGTGAGCCTTGCCAGAAGAGTTTTATCCCAAAACAAAAGTCAAGGGGGTCCCCACAACAACCCCAAGGATGTTATGAGCGTTCATATGGAACATAACAACCGGTACACAAGTAACTAGGGCGACAAAGATGGAACCAAACACTAGGCTAGAAGGCCAAGTCTTCCACCTTTTACCAAGTATATAGTTTCATTAAATTAATTAGCAATAATATGGTGATATAGCAAGGAATCCATGTTGTCACATGGAAAGCAACTGCACCTGCAACTAGCAACGCTATCATAAGGGTTGAGCAAGCGGTAACAGAGCTAAACAAGGGTTTGCTTGGATGTGGCTGGGGTTAAAGGCTTTCATGGAAATGTTGGGAGGCTTGTTAAGGAGGTGGTAGTTGCGAGACATAGCCAAAGAAATGAGACAACTAGCATGGCAATGATTGTAGTGGTATCTAGGGAAATGATCATCTTGCCTATGATCCCGCTTGGAAGAAGAACGAATCCATGAAGTTGATGATCCAACGTGGTCGATCAAATCCTGACTCCAATACGCTTTTGAAACTCTATCGAGAAGAAATAATCCAGAAACAAACAATCAACACACGATAAACACCACAACATATTCATGACATTATGTGCAAGCCATTATGATGCATGTCCATCTACTTACGCACGACACGACAAAGCACAACAATTTATTACTACACATTAAATGAATCTCAATAAGCAACTCGATGCATATTGACGAAACTCCATATTTGACTTATTTAGTTCACTCCCGTTTAGGTACACGACAATGTTAAATGTTGTTAAACATGGCAAGAGGTAAAGCATAACTAAACTACACTACATAGGAATTTTAAATGAGGTCGGAAACAACATATATAGCACTTTTGAACTAAACATATTTTATACTCCCTCTGTCCCAAAATAAGTGACTCAACTAAAAGGACGTGGATGTCGCCTAGAGGGGGGGGGCGAATAGGCGCCTTAAAATAATTACGGTTTAGGCTTGAACAAATGCGGAATAAAACTAACGTTTAATTTGTCAAGCACAAAACCTGAAACAACTAGGCTCACCTATGTGCACCGACAACTTATGGTAAGCAAGATAAACAACTAAGTGATAGCAAGATATATAACAAGAAAAAATATGGCTATCAAAAAGTAAAGTGCATAAGTAAAGGGTTCGGGTAAGAGATAACCGAGGCACGCGGAGACGACTATGTATCCTGATGTTCACACCCTTGCAGATGCTAATCTCCGTTTGGAGCGGTGTGGAGGCACAATGCTCCCCAAGATGCCACTAAGGCCACCATAATCACCTCACGCCCTCGCACAATGCAAAATGCCATGATTCCACTAAGGGACCCTTGAGGGCGGTCACCGAACCCGTACAAACAAGGTTGGGGCAATCTCCCCAACTTAATTGGAGGCTCCCAACAACACCACGAAGCTTCACCACAATGGCATATGGCTTCGAGGTGACCACAAATGCTCGCGGCAATCTCCACAACTTAATTGGAGACCCCGACGCTTGCCCGAAGCTTCACACCACAATGATTGAGCTCCGAGGCACCACCAAGCTTCTAGGAAGCCAAAGCATCCACGAAGAACAATCTCTAGGGTACCAAGTACCAAAGGGTAATAAGCTTCTCAACTTCTCACTTCCACGTATCACCGTGGAGAATTCAAACCGATGCAACAAATGCAATGTCAAGAACACGCGAAGTGGTCAAGTCCCTCACACTCAAATCCCTCCACAACAACTAAAGCTATGGAGAAATATGACAGAAAGAAAAAGGAGCTCACAAAGAACTCCAAGATCAAGATCCAAGGGGTTCCCCTCACATAGAGGAGAAAGTGATTAGTGAAGATGTGGATATAGATCTCCTCTCTCTTTTCCCTCAATAACTAGCAAGAATCATTGGAGGGATTGAGAGTTAGCAAGCTCTAGGTAGTTCAACAAAGGGGGAAGAACACGAGCTCAACGGATGGATAAGATCCAAAGGGGAAGAAGACCCCCTTTATATAGTGTGTGTGTGGGGGGGGGGGTCTGCTCGTTACCCCCAATTTTATCCCGAGCACAGCGGTACTACCACTTGAAAGTGCATGCTATGCCCCTAATCGTCTTTTGGTGTTAATGACAACACATACATAGGAAACTAATCCTATTTGTTGAGTGTATCTCAGGATGGCAAGTACTTTAGTAGATTGAGAATTATGTGCCAAAGGTTGTCTGAGAAGATTGGCGATTTATATTTCGAGAAGGCTCGGGATTAAGAAAAGATGATGTAGACTAGTCTTTTGAGTTTACTGATATTGAGTATAGGGATCCCGCACTATTAAGAGGGGATCACTAGTTTTGCGATGAACTTGCTCATACCACATCTTTACTGTCATACCCAATACCACATATTCTCCACTCTGTTCTTATATCAAAACAGGTCTATTGCCTCGGACATCCAGCTCCCTCCGGACGTCCGAGGGCCGGACGACCGGCAGGCTTCGGAAATCCGCAGCCCTTCACCAGAAGTTTGTGAGTCATATAACTTGGAAATCCGGCTCCCTTCGGACATCCCAGGGCCGGACGTCCGACCAGCCCCGGAAATCCGGAACCCTACATAGTAGAAGTTGAGTTCTATAACCCGGATTTCCGGCTCCCTCCGGACGTCCGAGGGCCGGACGTCCGACCCCCTTCGGAAATCCGGAACCTACCACCAGAAGAAGTTGAGTCGTATAACTCGGATTTCCGGTCCTCTCCAGACGTCTGGTCGCTGTTCAATTCAAAACAGTTTCAGTCGTATCTACAGGCCTCGGACGACCGACCCCTGTCGGACGTCCGGACTTCCGGCAACTGTCAGACGTCCGGACGCTGTGTGACTTAAAGTGTCCCCAACGGTTGTATTTCACTTCCCACTATATATACTCTTCTCCCACCTCGTGAAAGGGTGTTCAACACAGCTAGAATACACCCAAGAACACCTTTCCTCTCACTAACTCTTGTCTACACCAAATCCTAGATCCCAAGAGCATTTGTGAGTCCCTTTGAGTGTTGTTCCAATCAAAAGATCGATCGTCTCCCTCTCCTCCTTCCCACCAAAGTGATTTGTGATTTGAGCAATCCCCGTGATCTTGTTACTCTTGGAGGTTGGATACTCCTAGGCGGTAGGAGTCTTCGGAGAGGAATCAAACTATTGTGATATCCCCCGGAAAGTTTGTGAAGGTTTGGAAGCCACCTCAAGGCATACCACTAGTGGTTGAGAAACGCCTTCGTGGAGTTATCTCAAAGGGAGAATAGGGTGAGCCTTCGTGGCGTTGGTGTGCCTTCGTGGTAACATCCGCCCCTCTAACGATGACGTGTAAGCTGTTTAGCAAGTGTCGTGTCGGTCCTTTGAGCTATATGGGTAAGTATTTTATGGCATGGAGATCATCTCCCATGGCCATTTGTATGTGGAGAAAGAAATATTCTATCCACACGGCGAGGTCTGTCGTCCCGTCGTATTGTTCTATCTTCACGGGTTTAACTCCTTCCGGGAATTGTTGGTGCATGAACACACCTGTGAAGCACATTGGTTGCGTGGCGTCTGTGATCCGGGCTATATTGTGCCAGAGATCAGCTCCGGGTTGAACCCGGTACGGTTCCCGACCACTTTTTTGTAGGCGACCCGAGGTGGTTCTTCGTCCCATCGAGTGGGAGAGTACCTCCTGGATTCGTAGATGGATTTGTTGCGATCTATTCTGGTGTTAAAGTCGTATCGTAGGTCATGTCTGTCCCTCGGGTGCACATGTTCTTTGCCTTTTCTGCACGGAGGCTCAGGTCTATACTCGGCCTCTCCAGCTGCTCTGTCGCGCCCTTGAGGCGGGCAATTAGGCTGGTCGTAGTTCGTGTGAATGGGAGACGCGTGCTTTGGTGCCTCGTCGTCAAACTGAGGTAGTAGGCACCGGCGCGAGTAGCTTTTCTTTTGATACGGCCACTCGATGCCTCATCCTTCTTCAACGGCCAGGATTTATGTCCACCTGCCGTTAATTGTTTCTTGTTCGGCCTGAAGCTATCGTTGCTTTGCTTTTAGGCTCTGAGCGGTAGCTATAAGGTGCTGCCAAAACCGTTCGTGGCCATCAAGATCCTCAGGGATTACAATATCTTCGGTCTCTAAGCCATCTTCGTCATCGACAGTGGGGAGGTAATCGTCATCGTCCGAATTATAGAGGTCGTCGAGATCGGGTTTGTTTGGGTCTTCTGGTTGTTTCTCAGGAGCTTCGGGTTTGCCGTGGTCTTCTCGGGTTATGTTTTCCCCTGTAGGTTGTATGGAGCCCCTTCTCTTATTTTCCTTGGCACGCTTACGCGGCTTTTGGCGCTTTGAGGGCTCCTCCCCAAACGTATCGCTGTTTTGTTTGGGTTTAACATCACCTGTGTCACGGGGCATGTCTACTGTCTAAACATCATAGGTGGATGTTGCGGTCCACCGCCCAGTATTTACGGGGGTGGGATAGTGAGCCTCGTCATCCATGTCTTCGAGCTCCTCGGTGGTGTGGTCCAACGTGTCGGTTAAGTCTTTGACGGTGGCTACCAAGTGGGTGGTGGGTGGGCCATAAAAGTCCTTATAATCTGCCTCTATGCAGATTTCTGCATAGGTTGGTCTCCCGTTAGCTGAGATTTGAAGCGATTGGATCTGGTCGAGTGTTTCATTTAACATAGAGAGGCTGTCCTGATCAATCTCTTCGTGATTTTTGGAGTTGACCTCCATGGGTACCACAAGGGATGCATGTTCGACAATAGTCATTCGTTGTTGTACGCATAGAGGTCGGGTCCGAGATCGAAGTTGACTTATCGATGAGGAGGGGACCGAGGCCGTAGTCGGACAAGAGACCTCAGTAAATACTTCAGGATTTTGAGCCCCATCGGTCGAGGCCATGATTTTGGCAGGGAACAGATTGCCCCAGGAGTCGGCGGAGAATTCAAAATCTCCAAACCTTATTTGCTGACCAGAGATGAAGCCTCCGGTCTAGCTAGGAAGGCAAGTTGGATCTGTGTGCAGTGTGACACTGTCGAGCGTGAGGACCTGTTCAGGGGCAAAGATGCCCCCGTTGCTGATTCGACCGCCGATGATCAAGCGAGCCATCGATCCTTTTGGTGATCCAATGACGGAACTCTCAATGAAAGCACCAATGTCGGTGTCAAAATCGGTGGATCTCGGGTAGGGGGTCCCGAACTGTGGACCTTGGATCGATGGATTGCATGAGAAAGGAGGAGACAATATTTACCCAGGTTCGGGCCCTCTTGAGGAGGTAAAACCCTACGTCCTTCTTGATTATATTGATGTGGAACGATGATTACATAGTCGATCTACCTCAAGATCATATGAGCTAAAACCCTAGGTGAGTCAACCTCGTATACGCATGAGAACCTCTGGTTTATATAGACACCAGGGTTCCTAGGGTTACGTATTACCAAACTTAGCCGGGGACAGATGGGCCAACCTGGCCTTCTTGACTTGGAGTGCATGTTAGCCTTCACAACATTCCATCTTGATCATAAAGTTGTCACACAATCTAGTCTTCCACGATGCGGCCCACATGGTCGGCCCATAAGGGATAAGTCGACCACCCGAGGACCCCTTAATCCAGGACTTCCTCAATACCCTCTGATCATCTTATCATCTCCTGATTTAGGCATTTGAGTGTACCTCATAATAGTGTTAGTAGTGGGTATTCCTTCTTGGAGGAAGTATACAGAGCCAAGCTTGTGGGTCTTCAAATACTTTTGGGGCACTGGATTGTACATATCAGCCATTGAGTTATGATACATTTTTGGCTTAGAGTACACATCGAAGTCACCCTCTTGGACCTTTGGAGTGCCTATGAGGGTTGCCCACTCCTCAATAGTGGACTCATATCTCTGACCTTTAGTCATCCACACAATCCTAACTTGTCGATAAAAATGTGCGGTGGAGTAGAATTGCATGATCATCTCATCGTTCCAAGCAGACATCTCTTTGCCAACAAAATCTTCAATATCAATGGCCTAGAATTTTTCTCTCACATGAGGAAACAAGTCCTCATGTTTCTTGATCTAGTCCGACTGTCCGAGTCTACATATCTCATATCACTTAGAGAAGGACTTTTGTCCAAAAGCACAGTCTCATAGAAATATTGTTGCTCTTTAGTATAAAAGTGAGCATGAATAGATGTTCTTCTCCTAACAACATAAGAACTTGCTGCTCTCCACAGTCTCAGACCCTAATCTCTTCTCTTCTTCATGTCCTCTTCTACTGGACAAGCCTCATTATTGAATGGCAGGTGAGCTCTCATCTTTCTCAGCATGGCATGTTCTTCTTCTTCAACATCTCTCGATGCGGAGCCTTTGTTTTCCTCTGTTGTAGGAATATATCTTGTTATCCTCTTAGTCTTACGAGCTACATGGTTCTTGGGCTTGGGAGCAGAAGACTTTTTCTTTGGAGCAGACCTGCCGGGCATAGCATCATCCATCGGCTTTTTCTTCTTGGAAGGACGTGCACTCCCACGTTCCTCTTCCTCTTCTTCCTCAGCAGCTTCTGTTGGATCTTCATACATAGAAGTTGTCCTTCCAACAAGATGCACTATCCTATTCCTAATTCTCTTTTGCCCTGGTTCTTATCTAGAGTCTTTGTCCTTCTAGAACGACTTGGTTTTTCATAGGATTGAGACAACCCTCTCTTGGATGCAACAGACTCTGGGATCTTTCTGACTGTTACTCTCTCCTTCTTCTTGCGAGGAATGCTTTCTTCAGGAATGAAGTCAGCATCCTCATCATCTAAATTTAGCTTCTTCCTGGACGTGGTAGCAGCCTTTGGCATATCATGAGAACTTGGAGTACCTGGATCAGAAGCAGTCTTCTCAGGACTAGTGCTTGAGTCCATTTCCGCACTTGGATCTCTCGAAACATTCTGTCTATCTTCATACCCTAACATGCTGAGAACCTGACAAGCAAACAAGCTAACTCTACGAATAGTTGTAGAAGAGTAGGAGTGGATGAGCATCACAAGACACAAAAGTTATCAAGAATATGAACTCATAGTTTTAAATTTAACTTTCAGCTAAGTGGGTTTCGCTTCCACCAAGTCAAAAAAATTGGAGTCACCGAGACATACACTCTCATTAACTGAGACTTGGTCACCCACTTAGGTTTCACCAAAATGAGCAGCTCGGTGTCACTAAGAATGTTCTCAGTAATCCTAAAAGTAAAATTGATAGGACCGATTTCTCTGCATCGGTGACACCGAGACACATAAGGCAAAAAATTAAACCTAACTTTTTTGTTCACGTAATCTAATAGGAGTTTTCAATGGATTGGTTCTTTCCAATCCGTGACAAGATGATGAAAAATTCATAATGCGCAAGAATTGTACATGGATCACAAGAGGGGCGAGATGTTTACCCTAACTTGGCACATATCTTCTATGGCGGCGACAACAGGTGAGATTCCGATCGGCGGCAACGAACTCCACTTGCGAGGGTGCATGGTGACGAACATAATACGTCTGTAGACTCAAGTGCGGTAGCGAGGGTTTGCGAAGGGCGACATTTGAAGATTGGTTTCAAAAATCCGGTCCTTTGGATATATATATATATATATCCCCTGCTGTCAGTGACACCATGTTCAAAATATCTGTGCCACCGAGTTTCATAACTGCGTGGTGATAGTGAAACTCAGTGAGGCCAAGATTTACAAATAGGTGATACTAAGGTTATAAAACTAGATTAACCCTAGTGCTTCGGTGGGATAGAGATTTTGGGGTTGGTCACACCGACTGGCACATGGGAGGTTTTTGATGTCAGCTCTTGTCGAGATGGATGTCCGAGTGCTCCTCACAAAGAGTGTCCCTAAAGTGCTTGCTCAAATTTTGTGATGTAGTAGGAATAGTTTTGAGACGAGAAAGCATAGACAGCTAGTGATGGGTACACATGCATTCCTGTATATCCAATCGGCCAAATAAAATGGAAAGCCAAATAACAATGATTGGATATCCTCAAATGAGCAAAGATATGCATACCAACATGCTCACACAATATGATGTCAAATAAAACATAGGAACATGCACAACCACTCTAGTATCTACCAAGCACTTTGGTGATGATAATGTCATCTATATATGAGTATATTGACTTAGGAGCCAAGAAAGAATATTTGATCATAGGTCATACTCGTCGCTTAAGCACAAGTGGGGTTGCCACTTCTACATAAAGCTTTCAATGTGTTCACACCTTAAGAGATGCTTTAACTCAAGTCTTAGAGTAAAGCTCCCCCTCGATGTGACATCCCCCCTAAGAGGGATATATTAACCTTGGGTTTTGTGATAGACTAGTGATGGATGCTCATATTTGATGAAGATCATATTGGGTAGGTAGCAATCCGTGTTGTTTCTTACTCTTCTCACCTACATGGGTTTGTCACATAGGCAACGAACAAGTACAAGGATATATACAGACATGGAATGAAGTACATATGAGATGATGTCCATTGATGCATTAATTACCTTGTCCTTTGGTTACCTTTGAAGGAATGTGTGACTCCTTGAACTAATGCATAGACTTGGGGTTGATTGCAACTAGTTCTTGCCAAAATAAATAAGAGTGAATTTCATTGGCGGAGTCACCCCTCAAGAACTTCGCTTGTTCTTATTCTTGGGAACCCACATCAACTTGATGTGGATCCTTGGATTTGTGGTAGCACTTGATGAAGTAGAGCTAGTAGTGGCCTTGGGAATCCACTTAAACATGGCTTGGGTTTCTTCCTCAATCTCCTCTTGAAGCTTATCCTCGCCTTGTGATCTTGTGGTCGAAGGTGATCTTCAGAGCTTGTTCCCTTGGGGAGAGTAGGATCATACTTCTCCTTTTGGGGAACAAACTTCGGGTTGGGGTATTGACCTTCTTCCCATTCAACTCCATTGGTGTTGAAGTAGCCAATACCTTGTTTCTTCCGATGTCCTCCTTGTTTGCATACAATTTCATCAAATTTCTTACTTCCAGCAAGACTCTTGAAGACACCTCTCTCTATAATTCCTTTCAATAAATTGTTTTCTTGCTCAAGTGTAACTCGGCTAAGAGAATCATTAGTGGAATCAAGAGAGCTACTAGCAAAAACATCATTTGATTTAACATTGGTATTTTTGTTACTAGATGAAGAAATTTTCTTGCCTTTTTTACTAGTGTGCTTAGATTTAACTTGTGGAGGAAAAGTAGACAAGATTAATCGTTTGGCTACATAAGAAAAACTCTTCTTTTGAAGATCATCATTGATTGCTTTTAGAAACTCATGCTCTTGCTCTAAATTTAGCTTCATGAAGCATAACTTCTCATGATTTCTTGCAAGCACTCTATGATTTTCTATAGTAGATTCGTGGGCTAACTTAAGAGTGTTTAATTCTTTAGCTAGATGCTCGATCTCCTTCTTATCATCATCACTCAACTTATCTTGACTAACATGTAAACCATCAAGTTCACTTTCATTGCTATCACTAGTTTTATCAAAGAACAAGTCATCATCTCCAAGTACATCATCCTCATCACTATTAAAGTCAAGGTACACCAGGTGTGATACCTTGGGGCCTTTAGCCATGAAGTAGTTTCGAATCAATTCATTTGGTGAATCAAATATTTCGTAGGACTTGGAGGATACGAGTAAAAGCCCAGCAACACCTTCATCTTGACTATAGTCGGAGTTGGAGTGATAGCTTCTCTCGGATTGGTTTTCGGACTCAGACCCAGATACCCATTCAGCAACATGAGCTTGATGTCTTCTTCCTGAGTTTCTCTTGTTGTGCTTCTCCTTCTTCTCCAATTTCGTGCTTCTCCGGGAGGATCTTTGTTCATAACTATCTTCTCTACTCCTTCTCTCTCTTCGAGGTGAATCTTCTCTTGATCTTCTTCTTCTAGGTGACTCTTCTCTTCTTTTGTGGGGGGGCCGAGAACTCACTAGAGTAGTGTCTGGGCCTTCCACGGTTGTAGCAGTTTTGGTCACGACTAGATGAATGCTTCCCTTATTATCTTAAGTTAGACCTTCTCTCTTTGCCTCTACTCTTATATAACTTTTTGAATTTCTTGACCATGAGGCTTATCTCTTCATTGGTGACAAGGTTGTCATTTGAAGTAGCAGGAGCATCACTTGAAGCTTTGTAAGCATCGCTTGAATTGTTGTGTGATAACCCACAAGTATATGGTATTGCAATAGTTTTCGAGGGTAGAGTATTCTACCCAAATTTATAGATTCGACACAAGGGGAGCCAAAGAATATTTGCACGTATTAGCAGCTGACTTGTCAATTCAACCACACTTGGAGATTTAGTATTTGCGGCAGAGTGATCAGTAGCACAATAATATCATAGTTTTGATAGTAGTGGTAACAGTAGCAACAGTAATGGTAACGGTGATAGCAGTTTTGTAGCAGTTGTAATAGAAGTAGCAACAGTAGTAACTTAGCAAGCACAATATATGGAAAACTCATAGGCACTCGATCAGTGATATTGCTGGATGATATTCATCATAGAACAGTCACAGCATAGGGCGACACAGAACTAACTCCCGTTTATCGATATAATGTAGCCATGTATTCCATAAATAGTCATACGTGCTTTTGGAAAAGAACTTGCATGACATCTTTTGTCCTACCCTCCCATGGCAGCAGGGTCCATAAGGAAACTAAGGGATATTAAGGCCTCCTTTTAATAGAAAACGGAAACAAAGAATTAACACATAGTGAATTACTACTTCTCGAGCTTGCGTTGGTTTTTCCCTTGAAGAGGAAAGGGTGATGCAGCAAAGTAGAAATAAGTATTTCCCTCAGTTTGAGAACCAAGGTATCAATCCAGTAGGAGTATCAAGATGAGGCACCAATGAACCTGCGCAAAAACAAACAAACTTGCACCCAACGCAATAAAGGGGTTGTCAATCCCTTCACGATTACTTGCAAGGTGAGATCTGACAGAGATGAAAGGTAAATAAGTAAAAGTGCAGCAATGTAGTTTTGGTGTTTTGTATGTAGAGCTGAATATATGATGTGTAAAATAGACCCGGGGGCCATAGTGTTCACCAGAGGCTTCTCTCATGATAGCAAGTATTACGGTGGGTGAACGAATTACTGTCGAGCAATTGATAGAATCGCGCAAAGTCATGACGATATCTAAGGCAATGATCATACATATAGGCATCACGTCCGAGACAAGTACACCGATAGTGTCTGCATCTACTACTATTACTCCACACATTGACTGCTATCCAGCATGCATCTAGTGTATTAAGTTCATAACAAATGGAGTAACGCCTTAAGCAAGATGACATGATATAGAGGGATAAATTCATGCAATATGATATAAACCCCATATTTTTACCCTTGATGGCAACAACATGATGTGTGCCTCGCTACCCCTTCTGTCACTAGGTGAGGACAACGCACGGTATGAACCCAAAACGAAGCACTTCTCCCATTGCAAGAATTATAGATCGAGTTGGCCAAACGAAACCCTTAACTCGAAGAGAATTACAAGGATACAAAATCATGCATATAAGAAGTCAGAGGAGACTCAAATAATATTGATAGATAATCTGATCATAAATCCACTATTCATTGGATCTCGACAAACACACCTGATACGTCCATTTTGCATCATGTTTTCATGTTGATATTTATCGCTTCTGTGGCTGTTATTTCACTTCACGATATTATTCTTATGCCTGTTCTCTCTTATTTTGCAAGGTTTACATGAAGAGGGAGAATACCGGCAACTGGAATTCTGGCCTGAAAGTGGAGCAAAGTTGAGATACCTATTTTGCGCACCCCCAAACGCCGTGAAAATCAACGGGGATTTTTTTCCCAATTTATCAAAAATACTGGTCCGAAGAAGTGCCAGAGGGGCGCTAGGGGGTGGCCACAAGCCTACACGGCACGACCACCACCCCAAGTCGCGCACTGGGGGCTTGTGGGCACCCTGCTGGCCCACTTGCCCCCCTCTTTTCCTATATGCAGGGTTTCGTCCAGGAAAAAAATCAGAGAGGAGCTTTTTCTTGGTTTCGCCGCCGCCACGAGGCGGAACTTGAGCAGAACCAATCTAGAGCTCCGATAGGACGATCCTGCCGAGGAAACTTCCCTCCCGGAGGGGGTAATCTTCGTCATCATCATCACCAACACTCCTCTCATCGGAGGGGATTCGTCACCATCAACATCTTCATCAGCACCATCTCATCTCCAAACCCTAGTTCATCACTTGTAACCAATCTCCGTCTCATGACTCCGATTAGTACTTGTAAGGTTGCTAGTAGTGTTGATTACTCTTTGTAGTTGAGGCTAGTTAGATTACTTGGTGGAAGATTTTATGTTCAGATCCTTGATGCTACTCATTACCTCTCTGATCATGAATATAGTTATGCTTTGTGAGTAGTTACTTTTGTTCCTGAGGACATGGGATAAGTCATGCTAATAATAGTCATGTGAATTTGGTATTCGTTCGGTATTTTGATGTGTTGTATGTTGTTTTTCCTCTAGCGGTGTTATGTGAACGTCGACTACATAACATTTCACCATTATTTGGGCCTAGAGGAAGGCATTGGGAAGTAGTAAGTAGATGATGGGTTGCTAGAGTGACAGAAGCTTAAACCCTAGTTTATGCGTTGCTTCGTAAGGGGCTGATTTGGATCCACTAGTTTAATGCTATGGTTAGACTTTGTCTTAATTCTTCTTTCTTAGTTGCGGATGCTTGCGAGAGGGGTTAATCATAAGTGGGATGCTTGTCCAAGTAAGGGCTGTACCCAAGCGCCGGTCCACCCACATATCAAACTATCAAAGTAACGAACGCGAATCATATGAACATGATGAAACTAGCATGACAGAAATTCCCGTGTGTCCTCGGGAGCATTTTTCCTCCTATAAGACTTTGTTTAGGCTTGTCCCTTGCTACAAAACGGATTGGGCCACTTTGCTGCACCGTTGCTACTTTTGTTACTTGTTTCTTGCTACGAATCATCTCACCATGCAATCACTTGTTACCGACAATTTCAGTGCATGCAGATTTTACCTTGCTGAAAACCGCTTGTGAGATCCTTCTGCTCCTCGTTGGGTTCGACACTCTTACTTATCGAAAGGACTACAATTGATTCCCTATACTTGTGGGTCATCAAGACTCTTTTCTGGCGCCGTTGCCGGGGAGTGAAGCGCCTTTGGTAAGTGGAACTTGGTAAGGAAATATCCATATAGTGTGCTGAAATTTGTTGGCACTTGTCACTATAGATACTAATCCTTTGAGGGGCTTGTTCGGGGTATCTTCACCTCGAACGGAAGCACAAATAGTTTCTCCTCAACCTTCTGCACCTACTGAAAATATTTGATTTGAATTTCCTTCGGGTATTCTTGAGAAACTGCTGGCTAATCCTTTTAGAGGAGATGGAACATCACATCCAGACTTGCATCTAATCTATGTAGATGAAGTTTGTGGTTTATTTAAGCTTGCAGGTGTGCCCGAGGATGAGGTCAAGAAGAGGGACTTTCCTTTATCTTTGAAGGATAAGGCGTTGACATGGTATAGGCTATGTGATGATACTAGATCAGGGGACTACAATCGGTTGAAAATGGAATTCCATGAAAAGTTTTATCCTATGCATTTAGTACATCGTGATCGAAATTATATTTACAATTTTTGGCCTCGTGAAAGAGAAAGCATCGCTCAAGCTTGGGGAGGCTTAAATCAATGCTATATTCATGCCCCAATCATGAGCTCTCGAGAGAAATTATCATTTAGAACTTCTATGCTCGGCTTTCTCATGATGATCGCACCATGCTTGACACTTCTTGTACCAGTTCTTTTATGAAGAGAGATATTGACTTCAAATGGAATTTATTGGAGAGAATTAAATGCAACTCTGAATATTGGGAGCTTGAAGAAGGTAAGGAGTCAGGTATGAATTTCTCGTTTGATTTCGTTAAATCATTTGTTCAGACAAATACCTTTAGTGATTTTAGCGCCAAGTATGGACTTGACTCTGAGATAGTAGCTTCATTGTGTGAATCATTTGCTGCTCATGTTGATCTCCTCAAAGAGAAGTGGTTTAAATATCATCCTCCTTTAGAAGTCAATGTAGTTAAACCCACTCCAGTTGAAGAGAAAGTCATTGCCTATAATGATCCTATTGTTCCCAGTTCTTACATTGAGAAACCACCTTTCCCTGTTAGGATAAAGGATCATTCTAAAGCTTCAACTGTGATACGTAGAGGCTATATTAGAACACCTACACCCCCTGAGCAAATTGGAGTTGAACCTAGCATTGCTATCATCAAAGATCTTCTGTCTGAAGAAGTTGAGGGACGTAATATTCACTTCTATGAAGATGCTGCTAGAATTGCTAAACCTCATGCTAGAGACAAACATAGGCATGTTGTTGGCATGCCTGTGGTTTCTGTTAAGATAGGAGATCTGACATGGGTGCTAGTGTTAGTGCAATACATCAATCCTTATATGATGAAATCAAAGATGAGATTGCACCTGTTGAGATAGAACCTATTGATGTCGCTATTGAGCTTGCCAATAGAGATACTATCTCCCTTGTGGGAATTGTTTGGGATGTTGAAGTCTTGTGTGGTAAAACGAAGTATCCTGCTGATTTCCTCGTTCTTGCTACCGCACAAGATAGCTTTTGTCCCATCATATTTGGTAGACCTTTTCTCAATACTGTCAATGCTCATATTGATTGTGAGAAGCAAACTGTCACTGTTGTCTTTGAAGGTGTGTCACATGAGTTCAATTTCTCTAAGTTTGGTAGACAACCTCATGAAAAGGAGTTGCCTAGTAGGGATGAAACTATTGCCTTAGCCTCTATTGTCGTGCCTCCTACTTATCCCGTAGAGCAATACTTGCTTGAGCATGAAAATGATATGCATATGGATGAAAGGGATGAGATAGATAGAGTTGTCTTAGAACAATATCCTATCCTTAAGCATAACCTGCATGTTGAACTGCTTGGGGATCCAACCCCACCAAAGGGTGATCCTGTGTTCGAGCTTAAACAGTTGCCTGATACTCTTAAGTATGCCTATCTTGATGAAAAATAGATATATCATGTTATAATTAGTGATATCCTCTCAGAGCATGAAGAAAATAAGTTACTAAAAACTCTGAGGAAGCACCGTGCTGCTATTGGATATACTCTTGATGATCTTAAGGGCATTAGTCCTACCCCATGTCAGCACAAGATTAAAACTGATCCTGATTTCAATCCAGTTGTTGATCATCAAAGGAGATTGAATCCTCGGATGAAAGAAGTAGTGAGAAAAGAAATACTAAAGTTCCTGGAAGCAGGTATCATTTATCCCGTTTCTCATAGCGATTGGGTGAGTCCGGTGCATTGCGTTCCTAAGAAGGGAGGCATTACCGTTGTAGCGACCCGACTCAAAACGAATCAAGCCTCTGTGTTTCTGTGCCATCCCTGGATCAGTATGCTGGCACACACAATACATCAATGTATATATCAAAGTGCAATCACATGTAAATAGCGTAAAACTGATATATACCTTAAATATCTCAGCGGAAGCGGTCAAGGGAGTGGAGTCCCAATAAACACCAACGGCAAGTTGAGTGTAGACCGTAACCCTGAATCATACTCTTACTCGTCGAAGAAAAATATCTGCAACATAAGACGTTGCAGCCGTGTAGGTCAGCATATTGAATATGCCGGCAAGTCACATAAGAGAGGGGTGAAAAGTAAGAATCCACTATCTCTACATGCATATTTGGTCGGTGGAGCTAAGTTTTGCATAAAGCCAGTTTTATCCTACAACAAGAGGGGTTGAAAGCAAAATGTTACTACAATGTTTGTTGTTAACGAGACGGTTCCGCCAACCAGTTCTCGTACCCGAGTTGTCAATAATTACCCTCATCAAATATATATAATGGTGTTGAGAAATCCAGATAACTTCAGTTCCTTTGGCTCAAGTTGTCCATGACCGTGGACATGGCTAATCGATTAGGTTAGGTACTCTGCAGAGTTTTGCACACGTTCCCCACAAGATTTGATCGCCTCCGAGTATGTCCTCGCACTTCAGGGTGTTTGAAGACCGGATGATCAAAACATGGTCTTTCAACGGGTCCCTCTGAATCCCTGTCGGTGCCCATCCATTCCTACCGTTCGCCTACATCTGCTAGCACCGCCTGTCCAGAGTCGCTGCATTGTCCAACCAAGCCAGAGCCCATAATGACTTGTGGCTGTGCAGGTAAGCCTTGGGTCTTGAAAATATCCGTCCGTCTCTTTGAGCCTGGGTGAAGCTTTCCACGGGATGACATGGCCTCTCCAGCATCCTGGGCATCCACTGGGTTTTCCAGGGAGCCGATCAACCGTCCTCCACCGAGAGTTGCATTGCGTCCGAGGTCTTGAAAATCTTGTCTTAGTCCGGTCTTGATTATTATATCAACCACGCATCACTCGTGGTATACACTCAACCGATAACCCGTCTACTAAAGCATAGCATTAAGAAATTGTCGTCCCGGGGCCAAGTATCGGGGTGTTGTGTTCCTACCACATGATACTACAACTTACACTAAAGTTTCCAAGTACCTAGGCAGCATGCAAATTGGGCAAAGAAGGTGATCTACTATGCATCGAAAACATAGGTAATTGTATGATAAAAGTGACTTGCGTGTGATGTTGAGGAATAAGAATTCCTCGAGAAAATAACTTGATAGACTACTCGTTACTCTCCGATGAAATCTATATAACAAACATATCATTCACATAAGCACTCATTCTAGCAATCATTCTAGCAATCAAACAAAAGAGAGAGAGCGAATGAGAAACCGAAAGAAACTTCAAATAGAACTAAAGAATCTTCTACTACGTCAACCACTAAATAGTTTTGTCTAACAGAAAATAATAACAAGGAACTGAGATATAAGTTTAACTAAGTTAAAATAAAGTCTTTTTCACAAAACTTTTGACAGCATTCCCAAACGGGATTTGAAACAACGGTGAAAACAATTGCACGTTACTACGGAGCTAGAATTGATTTATGAAAACAAATAAACATAAAATAAATACTTGTTGCAAAACTACTGTTAACTAACATAAACAAACAATAATAATCTTTCTGAAATAATAAAGAAAATATTTTAAAACAAAAGTAGAAAAAGAATTTGCCGAAATCCTGAAAACGGTGAAACAGAAATTGTTTCACATGAAATAATGAGTTAAGATACTCAAACAACTCTGAACTTTTTACCCCTGATACTTAAGATCACTAGTGATCAGTACCAAAAGGAATCAAATTAAAAGCTATTTTTAAACTCCTGGAATAGGCAAAATAGTGTTCAAACAAAATCTGCTCTAACTTATATTTAAAAAATTCAAACATAGACAAATTATATATTTTTAAAAACTACAGAAATTTGTGAGCTATTGGAAAAAGAATCAATGTCATTGGACTTCGGGATCAAAAGTTGTGGCCAAAACAACATTGAAAGTTGTTGTTTTTGTAGTCAAAACAGAAAAACTACTGCTACTAGTACTAACACGTGGCAAGCTGCAGTTGCTGTTTGTTTCTACGCTTCGGGAAAACGGCTGAGCTCTAACAAAGGTGCTGATTAATTCCTAAGTGAAAATAAACCCACTGGTTTTCTGGGATAAACCGAAGAGGTATAGATGATCTAATCCTGGCCGTTGCATAGCGATCTAAGGGCTAAGAAAGGATCAAAAGAAAAACAGAGAGAGAGAGGGAAACTACCTACTGGGCAGTGTTGCACCGGCGATGGAGGAAGATGGCGTCGCCGGCGAGGGAGAGGGGGAGCTCCGGGGCGTGGAGAGGATGGGGGCAGCGGCGACGGGGGTCCTTCTCCTCCGCGGGGTGGCGCTCGGGGGGACGGAGGGGCTCCGGTGCTGGCTCCTGGAGGCGAGGCCGAAGGGTGCAGCGGTTTGCACCGGCGAGGTGCTGCTTCGGGTGGGGAGGCGGCGGTGGGGTGGGAACGGGGTGGTGGTGGAGTGGTGCAGCGACTCGGGTGGTGCTGGGGCTGGCGGCGGTGGTGCAGCGATGGCAGGGTGGTGGAGGGGTGCAGCGACGGCAGGGGTGATGGGGTGCTGGCGGCGGTGGTGCAGGGCTAGGGCGGCGGCTAGGGGAGAGGGAGGCGGCGGCGGCAGGGTAGGAACGGGGTGGAGAGGTGAGGGCTTATATAGGCCATGGGGAGGGGAGTAAGGAAGGAGAGGGAGGCGGTGGAGGAAGAGAATCCCTGGTGTCTCGGGCGGGGCTCGGTCTCGGTCCGGGAGAAGGAAAGGAGAAGGTGGTGACCGACAGGGAGGGGGGCTCGGTCGGGTGGGGCCATGGGCCAGGGAGAGGGAGGAGTAAGGAAGGGAGAGGGAGACAGCGGGGAAAAGAATCGCTGGGTGGGGGGAGACGAAGGTCTCGGTGCAGAGAAAAGGAAAGGGCGAGGGGAGAGGGAGGTGACGAGGGAGGAAGGAGAGGTGGGGTGGCCGACGTGGAGAGGGGTTCGGTTGGGGAGGTCCACTGGCAGGTGGAGGAGGGAAAAAAGGCAGGGGGAGGCGGCACGTTTCAAGGGATTTGATCCCAGGAAAAGGGGCTCGGGCCAGTGGCGGTTAAAGAAAAAAAAGATTTTTTCCTTTTTTTTTAAACCTAGCCAAAACAGAAAAAATATAAAGGCTAAAAGGAAAAATAAATCAATATATCCATATATGGTATTATATACCCAAAAAAATCAGAAAATAAATATCTACCCAAATAACATTTTTTTCTAAAGCCAAAATAAAAACTTTAGAAAACATATTATTTTTCCAAAATCCCTAAAAGTATTATTTCATTTTGTAAATAATTTTCAAATGATCCTCTAAGTTTGAGGTTGCAAATAGCATTCAAAATTCCCGGGTATTTGAGGGTCATGTTCCTCCGCTCTTTTCTGTTTGACAGAATGCATTTCCCGGCATTTTGTTGCACGAAGAAAAACGAATGGAAATGCAAGGAAATTCGAGTGCAAACATCTCCGTTCAAATTCTTTATAGTTGAAGAAGTCATGTCATCTTCTCTCGTTGCTTTTAAAAGCTCGAATTTGAATTCACCGGAGAAGGGGAAAGTCATTTTATTCCCTCTCAGTCAAAAAATTCGAAAAGTTTCGAATTTCACACAAGTTTCAGTCACTCACCAAACAAACAAACAATCAATCTAATAATTATATTAACATTCCAAAATTTATAATTTTGGGATGTTACAACCGTTGTCCCTAATGATAAGGATGAATTGATCCCTCAGAGGATTATTACTGGCTATAGGATGGTAATCGCTTTTAGGAAATTGAATAAAGCCACTAGGAAAGATCATTACCCTTTGTCGTTTATCGACCAAATGCTAGAAAGACTGTCTAAACACACACACTTCTGCTTTCTAGATGGTTATTCTGGTTTCTCCCAAATACCAGTTGCACAATCTGATCAGGAGAAAACCACTTTCACCTGCCCTTTCGGTACCTTTGCTTATAGATGTATGCCTTTTGGCCAATGTAATGCACCGGCCACCTTTCAAAGATGTATGATGGCTATATTCTCTGACTTTTGTGAAAAGATTGTCAATGTTTTCATGGATGACTTCTCCGTTTACGGTTCTTCCTTTGATGATTGCCTCAACAACCTTGATCGAGTCTTGCAGAGATGTAAAGACACCAATCTTGTCTTGAATTGGGAGAAGTGCCACTTTATGGAGGCATCGTCTTAGGACATAAATTTTTTGAAAGGGGTATTGAAGTTGATAAGGCTAAGGTTGATGCAATCGCGTAAATGCCATACCCCACAGATATCAAAGGGATAAGAAGTTTCCTTGGTCATGCTGGTTTCTATAGAAGGTTCATTAAAGACTTCTCTAAGATTTCTAGGCCTCTTACCAATCTCTTGCAAAAGGATATTCCTTTTGTTTTTGACGATGATTGTGAGGAAGCCTTCGAAATACGCTTTGATAACTGCACCTATTGTTCAACCACCTGATTGGAACTTGCCTTTTGAGATCATGTGTGATGCTAGTGATTATGCTATTGGTGTTGTTCTAGGGCAAAGAGTTGATAAGAAGTTGAATGTTATTCCTACACTAGTAAAACTCTAGATAGTGCCCAGAGAAACTATGCCACTACGGAGAAGGAATTTTTAGCAGTCGTGTTTGCATGTGAAAAGTTCAGGTCTTACATAGTTGATTCCAAAGTCACTATTCACACTGATCACGCTCCTATTAAGTACCTCATGGAGAAGAAGGACGCTAAACCTAGACTTATCAGATGGGTTCTCTTGCTACAAGAATTTGATTTACGCGTTGTCGACAGAAAGGGTGCTGATAACCCAGTAGCAGATAACTTATCTAGGTTGGAGAACATTCTTGATGACCCACAACCTATTGATGATAGCTTTCTCGATGAGCAACTGAATGTCATCAATGCTTCACGTAGTGCACCGTGGTATGCTGATTATGCGAACTATATCGTTGCAAAATACATACCACCTAGTTGCACGTACCAGCAAAAGAAGAAATTCTTCTTTGACCTGAGACATTACTTTTGGGATGATCCTCACCTTTATAAGGAAGGAGTAGATGGTGTTATTAGACGTTGTGTACCTGAACATGAACAGGGACAGATCCTACAGAAGTGTCACTCCGAAGCCTACGGAGGACACCATGCGGGAGATAGAACTGCACACAAGGTATTGCAATCAGGTTTCCGTGGGCCCACTCTCTTCAAGGATGCCCGCAAGTTTGTCTTGTCTTGTGACGAATGTCAAAGAATAGGTAATATTAGCAAACATTAGGAAATGCCTATGAACTATTCACTTGTCATTGAACCATTTGATGTTTGGGGCTTTGATTATATGGGACCTTTTCCAAAATCCAATGGGTATACTCACATCTTAGTTGCTGTTGATTACGTCACTAAGTGGGTAGAAGATATCCCCACTAGTAGTGCTGATCACAACACCTCTAGAAAGATGTTGAAAGAAGTTATATTCCCTAGATTTGGAGTCCTTAGATATCAAATGACCGACGGTGGTTCACACTTCATTCATGGTGCTTTCCGTAAAAAGCTTGCTAAGTACGATGTCAACCATAGAATTGCGTCTCCCTACCACCCTCAGTCCAGTGGTCAAGTAGAGCTAAGCAATAGAGAGATTAAACTGATTCTGCAAAAGACTGTCAATAGGACTAGAAAGAGTTGGTCTAAGAAGCTCGATGATGCACTATGGGCTTATAGAACTGCCTCCGTACAAAATGGTGTATGGGAAAGCATGTCACTTACCTCTTTATCTAGAGCATAAAGCTTATTGGGCAATCAAAGAGCTCAACTTTGATTTCGAACTTGCCGGTGAGAAGAGGTTATTCGACATTAGCTCGCTTGATGAGTGGAGAACTCATGCATATGAGAATGTAAAGCTGTTCAAAGAGAAGGTTAAGAGGTGGCATGATAAGAGGATAGAAAAGCGTGAGTTCAATGTAGGTGATTATGTCTTGCTATATAACTCTGGTTTAAGATTCTTTGCAGGCAAGCTTCTCCCTAAATGGGAAGGTCCCTATGTTTTTGAGGAAGTATATCGTTCCGGTGCTATCAAGATCAACAACACGGAAGGTAATTGTCCGAGAGTGGTAAATGGGCAGAGAATCAAGCATTATATCTCAGGTACTCCCATAAATGTTGAAAGCAATATCATCAATACCCTAACTCCGGAACAATACCTAAGGGACCTTTATCGGCCTGTTTCAGACTCCGAAAATGAAGAGGTATGTGATTCAGTAAGAAAACAGAGTCCAAAACTTTTCCAGTAGGACATTTTCTCCATTTTGGAATATTTGAAAAATACAAAAATTGGAAGTAGTCCGGAAAGTGCACGAGGAGGCGACAAGCCTGCACGGCGCGGGCCCACCCCCTGGCCATGCCGTGAGGGCTTGTGTCCACCTCGTGCACCTCCCGGACTCCATTTTCGTGCAGGGTACTCCTTCTGGTCTGGAAAAAATCATTATATATACTCCCGTTTGGTCTGACCCCTGCATCACGCAGATTTCCTCCATTTTTCATTTCGAGCTTGTTTTCTGCCGCAAATCTAGGTCGAGATGTCGTCCCAGGAATCTGTGGGGGAGAACAACCTCCGTAAAGTCTATGGAGAAGTTCATGCTGATATGAAAAGGATGGAGGTCATTGAGGCTAAGGAGAGGCTACCTAAAGAAACCAAGGTCAAAGCTAAGGAGAAGGATCAAGCATGGGACGAAGTGCAATCTGTGCTCAACAAGGAAGAAGTTGAAGAAGTGAATTTCCTCCAACCCTACCTCCACCTACTGTCTCCATCTTTGATTGAACTCGTGAGGTTTTGTGAAACAACTCGTGCTCGCAATACTTGTCTCACTCTTGAAGTTGTTTTGCTGGAAAAACATATCGCAGATCTCCAAGGTATAAATCAAAGATTAATGACCCTCTTGGAGTCAAACTCATGTTGCAACAACTCCACCATCACCACCAAAGGAAGACAACTGAGCATTGGTATGGGAAATCCCCTTGGCTTTTGCCAAGCTTGGGGGAGTTGCCCCGGTATCGTATCACCATCACATCTTTTGCCTTTACCTTTGTTCTAGTTTTCCTTTTCAGTTTTCTTTTTCTTTAGTACTTTAAAAGTCTTAGTGTTTTAGTCTTGAGTTTTGCTTTGTGTCACCCCCGATGTATTATTCCTCGTGATCCATATAATAAAGAGTGTCTTACTTAAAGGGCTTTACCTCTTGCCGTGATCAATAGAGTGAGAATAGAACAAAAGCATGAAAGATCATGTAATGATCTTATGGGAAGTGATGGCTTCACATATAAAAAGAATGAGGACTCAAACTTGTTGAGGGTAGGCAAACGTAGACCTTGGTCATTGTTGCAATTAATAGGAAGTGATAAGGAAGGATATGTTCACATATAAATATATCATCTCTGACACCATCTATGATTGTGAACACTCACTAAACTATTAGATGCCTAGAAGTAGATGTTGGACAAGGAAGACAACATAATGAATTGTGTTTGCTTGGCTCTGAACAATGTTATATGATTATAGATCCCTTAGCATGTGACGATTGCTTCCACCTCATATTAGCCAAACCTCCCACACCAAGTAGATATACTACTTGTGCATCAATAAACCTTCAAACCAGTTTTGCCATGTGAGTCCACCATACCTACCTATGGATTGAATAAGATACCTCAAGTAAGTTGTCATCGGTGCAAGCAATAAAAATTTCTCTCTAATATGTATGATCTATTAGTGTGTGGAAAATAAGCTTTATACGAACCTGTGATGAGGAAGACATAAAAGCGACAGACTGCATAATAAAGTTCTTTATCAAAGGAGGCAAAATAAAGTGACGTTCCTGCGCACTAAGAGGACACGCATCCAAACCTCAAAAGCGCATGACAACCTCTGCTTCCCTCTGCGAAGGGCCTATCTTGTACCTTTACTTTTTTCCCTTGAAAGAGTCATGGTGATATTCACCAATTCCTTATTTTGCCTTTGTCTTGGCTACCGTCACATGCTTGGGAAAGATCTATATTCATATGTCAACTTGGAGGTAGGCATTCATGAATTATTATTGTTGACATTACCCTTGAGGTAAGCAGTTGGGAGGCAAAACTATAAGCCCCTATCTTTCTCTGTGTCTAGCTGAAACTTTGATCTCATGAGTACCACATGAGTTGTAGCAATTGTAGAGAACAAAAGAATGATTGAGTATGTGGATTTGCTTTACAAGCTCTTATTTGACTCTTTCTGATGTTGTGATAAATTGCAATTGCTTCGATGACTAAAGGCTATCGGTTGTTACTTCTCGGTAAGGTTCTTGATCCATGCTTTACTTTGTGAAGGAATTATCACTTTAGCATGAGAGATTATATGTTGGTATTGCTGTTGTGAGCCTGATCATGATGCATGCATGTTCGTATCTTGTTTTGTCGACACCTCTCTCCCTAAACATGTGGACATATTTATTGAGCTTGGCTTTCGCTTGAGGACATGCGAGGTCTAAGCTTGGGGGAGTTGATACGTCCATTTTGCATCATGTTTTCATGTTGATATTTATCGCTTCTTTGGCTGTTATTTCACTTCACGGTACTACTCTTATGCCTTTTCTCTCTTATTTTGCAAGGTTTACATGAAGAGGGAGAATACCGGCAACTGGAATTTTGGCCTGAAAGTGGAGCAAAGTTGAGATACCTATTCTGCGCAACTCCAAATGCCGTGAAAATCAACGTGGATTTTTTTCCCAATTTATCAAAAATACTGGGCTAAGAAGTGCCAGAGGGGCGCCAGGGGGTGGCCACAAGCCTGCACGACGCGACCATCCCCCAGGACGCGCCATGGGGGCTTGTGGGCACCCTGCTGGCCCACTTGCCCCCCTCTTTAGGTATATGGAGGGTTTCGTCCAGGAAAAAATCAGAGAGGAGCTCTTTCGTGGTTTCGCCGCCGCCACGAGGCGGAACTTGAGCAAAACCAATCTAGAGCTCCGGCAGGACGATCCTGCCGGGGAAACTTACCTCCCGGAGGGGGAAATCGTCGCTATCGTCATCACCAACACTCCTCTCATCGGAGAGGATTCATCACCATTAACATGTTCATCAGCACGATCTCATCTCCAAACCCTAGTTCATCACTTGTAACCAATCTCCGTCTCACGACTCCGATTGGTACTTGTAAGGTTGCTAGTAGTGTTGATTACTCTTTGTAGTTGATGCTAGTTGGATTACATGGTGGAAGAGTTTATTTTCAGATCCTTGATGCTACTCATTACCTCTCTGATCATGAATATGGTTATGCTTTGTGAGTAGTTACTTTTTTTCCTGAGGACATGGGATAAGTCATGCTAATAATAGTCATGTGAATTTGGTATTCATTCGGTATTTTGATGTGTTGTATGTTGTTTTTCCTCTAGTGGTGTTATGTGAATGTCAACTACACAAAACTTCACCATTATTTGGGCCTAGAGGAAGGCATTGGGAAGTAGTAAGTACATGATGGGTTGCTAGAGTGACAGAAGCTTAAACCCTAGTTTATGCGTTGCTTCGTAAGGGGCTGATTTGGATCCACTAGTTTAATGCTATGGTTAGACTTTGTATTAATTCTTCTTTCGTAGTTGCGGATGCTTGCGAGAGGGGTTAATCATAAGTTGGATGCTTGTCCAAGTAAGGTCAGTACCCAAGCGCCGGTCCACCCACATATCAAACTATCAAAGTAACGAGCGCGAATCATATGAACATGATGAAACTAGCATGACAGAAATTCCCGTGTGTCCTCGGGAGCGTTTTTCCTCCTATAAGACATTGTTCAGGCTTGTCCCTTGCTACAAAAGTGATTGGGCCACTTTGCTGCATCGTTGCTACTTTTGTTACTTGTTGCTTGGTACGAATCATCTCACCACGCAATCACTTGTTACCGACAATTTGTGTGCCTGCAGATTTTACCTTGCTGAAAACCACTTGTCAGATCCTTCTGCTCCTTGTTGGGTTCGACACTCTTACTTATCGAAAGGACTACGATTGATCCCCTATACTTGTGGGTCATCAACACCGCAAAAGAAAGTTACATCGGATAGATTTCCATGAAGATCATCGAGAACTTTGTATTGAAGATCCAAGAGAGAGAAGAAGCCATCTAGCAGCTAGCTATGGACCCGAAGGTGTGTGGTGAACTACTCATGCATCATTGGAGAGGCAATGGTGTTGATGAAGAAGCCCTACGTGTCTGAATCCCCCTCCAGCAGGGCAACAGAACAGTACCCATATGGGATATTGCGGAGACAGAAGCTTGCGGCGGCGGAAAAGTATTTTCGTGGCTCTCCTTGCTGGTTTCAGGATTTTTGGGAATTTATAGGCAAAAGAGGTAAGGAAAAGGAGCCACGGGGGGCCCACGAGCCTACTAGGCGCGCCCCCTAGGGCGCGCCTAGGGGGCTCGTGACCTCCCCCGAGACCTCGTGCCTTGGTTCTCAAGTCCTCTGCGTATCTTCTATTATGGAAAAAATCATCCCACAGGATTTATTCCGTTTGGACTCCGTTTAATATTCTTTTCTGGAAAAGGTAAAAAACACCGAAAAAATAGAAACTGGCACTAGGCACTGAGTTAATAGGTTAGTCCCAAAATGACATAAAATGGCATATAAATGCATGTAAAACATCCCAAGTTCATAATATAATAGCATGGAATCATCAAAAATTATAGATACGTTGGAGACGTATCAAGCATCCCCAAGCTTAACTCCTGCTCGTCCTCGAGTAGGGAAGTGATAAAGACCGAATTTTTGATGTGGAATGCTACCTAACATATTTGTTCTTTGTAACTTCTTTATTGTGGTATGAATGTTCAGATCCATAAGATTCAAAACACTAGTTTAATATTGACATGAAAACATTAATTCTTCAAGCATACTAGCAAAGTAATCATGAACTTTTTGAAATAACAAGGCCAAAGAAAGTTATCCCTACAAAATCAAATAGTCTGGCTATGCTCCATCATCCCCACACAACGAATTTAAATCATGCACAACCCCGGTATTGGCCAAGTAATTGTTTTCGCACTCTTACATTCTCAAACCTTTTCAACTCTCACGCAATACATTAGCGTGAGCCATGGATATAGCACTATAGGTGGAATAGAGTGTGGTGGAGGTTGTGAGGCAAAAAGGAGGAGATGGTCACATCGACTCGGCGTATCGATGGGCTATGGAGATGCCCATCAATGGATATCAATTCGAATGAGTAGGGATTGCCATGCAATGGATGCGCGAGAGCTATAAGTGTATGAAAGCTTAAAAATAAAACTAGTGGGTGTGCACCCAACTTGCTTGCTCACGAAGACCTAGGGCAATTTTGAGTAAGCCCATCATTGGAATATACAAGCCAAGTTATATAATGAAAATTCCCACTAGTATATGAAAATGACAAAACAAGAGACTCTCTATCATGAAGAATATGGTGCTATTTTGAAGCACAAGTGTGGAAAAAGATAGTAGCATTGTCCCTTCTCTCTTTTTCTCTCATCATTTTTTTTGGGCTCTTTGGCCTCTCTTTTTTCATTTCATTTTTTTGGTGGGCATCTTTGGCCTATTTTTTTTATTTCCTCACATGGGACAATGCTCTAATAATGATGATCATCACACTTTTATTTACTTACAACTCAATACTTAGAACAATAATGACTCTATATGAAATGCCTCGGGCAGTGTACCGGGATGTGCAACGATCTAGCTTAGTGTATGACGTTAAAACATCTCGCTAGCCATCTTACGATCATGCAATGGCAAAATAAAAATGACGGCACATGTCATGAGACGGAACGGTGGAAGTTGCATGGCAATATATCTCGGAATGGCTATGAAAATGCCATAATAGGTAGGTATGGTGGCTGTTTTGAGGAAGGTATGTGGGTTTGTGCACCGGTGAAAGTTGCGCGGCACTAGAGAGGGTAGCAATGGTGGAAGGTGAGAGTGCATCTATACCATGGACTCACATTAGTCATGAAGAACTCATATACTTATTGCGAAAGTTTTATTAGTAATCGAAACAAGGTGCTAAACGCATAGTCCTAGGGGAAGGGTTGGTAGGTGTTAACCATCGCGCGATCCCGACCGCCACACAAAGGTTGACAATCAATAAATCAATTATGCTCCGACTTCCTAACATAGCGATTCACCATACGTGCATGCTACGAGAATCACTAACCTCAACACAAGTATTTCTAGATTCACAACACCCTACTATCATAACTCGAATATTACCATATCCATATCACAAAACTAATTGTGAGGAATCAAACTTCTCTTACTAATCAATGCACTTGAATATGAAAGTTTTTATTATACCCTCTTTGGATGCCTATCATGTTTAGGACTAATTTCATAACACATGCCAATTACCAAGTTACTTAGAGAGAGCACTCTCAAAATGATATAAGTGAAGAACAAGAGTTTTTATTTCTACAAAATATGACACTGCCGTGCTCTAAAGAGATTTAAGTGAAGCACTAGAGCAAAATCGTCTAGCTCAAAAGATATAAGTGAAGCTCATGGGAGCTAAATTGCCTAGTTCAAACGATATAAGTGAAGCTCATTGAGTATTCTAACAAATTCACGATGAGTGCATGTCCCTCTCAAAAAGGTGTGCAGCAAGGATGGTTGTGACAAAACAAAAAGAAAAGACTCCTATAATACACGACGCTCCAAGCAAAACACATATCATGTGCTGAATAAAAATATAGCTCCAAGTAACGTTATCGATGGATTGGAGACGAAAGAGAGGATGCCTTCCCGGGGCATCCCCAAGCTTAGGATTTTTGGTGTCCTTGAATTTGGCTTGGGATAACTTGGGCATCCCCAAGCTTAAGGTCTTTCCACTCTTTATTCCATTGTCCATAAGAACATCACCCAAAACAAGAAAACTTCACAACACAAAACTTAAACAGAAACTCGTGATATCATTAGCATAAGAAAACAAACTACCAACTTTTTAGGTACTGTAGTAAACTTAATTTCCATTTAGATTGATGTTATATTACTGTATTCTCACTTTTCCATGGCTCGTACCCCCCCGATACTAACCATAGTTTCATCAAAATAAGCAATCAACACAACAAAAACAGAATCTGTCAAAAACAAACCAGTCTGTAGAAATCTGTATATTTCGTACACCTCCGTTATCCCAAAAATTATGAAAATAATCAACTCAAGATCTCTTTATGGATAGGAAATAAAAATAATTTCGTGAGGACAAAATTTCTGTCTTTTTCGGCATGATTAAACAACTATCACCAAAACTAATCATAAAGGTTCTACTTGGCACAAACACTAATTAAAACATAAAAACACAATTATAACAGAATCATGATGGTGTGGACTCAACAAAACAGAAAGTGAAAAGAAAAAATAAATTTATTCATTGGGTTGCCTCTCAACAAGCGCTTTTCATTGAAGCCTTTTAGCTAGGCATTGATAATTCAATGATGCTCGCACAAAAGACAAGAATGGAAGCACAACGAGAGCATCATAAAGCATGTGAAAATCATATATAAGTCTAACGTACTCCTACGCATAGGAATTTTGTGAGCAAACAATTTATGGGAACAAGAATTAACTAGCATAGGAAGGCAAAACAAGCATAACTTCAAAACGTTGAACACATAGAGAGAAAGCTTGCTATTATTGCAATATGTAAAAGCATTTGTTCCTCTCTCATAGTAATTTTCAGTAACATCATGAAGGAATCTTACAATATAACTATCGCACAAAGAATACTTTTCATGATAAATTATAGCATAAGGGTCATCACCAAAACTTGGGAAACAAAACATATCATCTTCATCAGGCATAGCATCCCCAAGGTTGTGGTTTTGCATATCATTAGCATGATTGACATTAATAGATTTTATAGCGAAACCATTGCAATCATGCTTTTCATTCAATGTGCCCTCGTGAATCACTTCATAAATTTCTTCATTACAATTTTCAGATCCACGCATCTCAAGCAAAACTTCATAAATATAGTCAAGTGCACTCAACTCACTAGCAAATTGTTCATCATAATTTGGTCTTTTGAAAAGATTAGCAAGTGGATGAGGATCCATATCGATAGATTATTAGCAAGCGAAGATGCAAGCAAATAGAAGGCACATGGCAACAAAAGCAAACATAGCAACAAAAAGGCGAACGGAAGAAGGGCGAATAAAAAGGAAAATCTTTTTGTAAATTTTGTTTTTTAGAAGTGGGGGAGAGGAAAACGAGAGGCAAAAAGGCAAATAATGTAAATGCAAGAGATGAGTTTGCGATAGGTACTTGGTAGATATGCTTCACTTGAATACTCCCCGGCAACGGCGCCAGATGCTTCTTGCTACTTCTCGAGCTTGCGTTAGTTTTTCCCTTGAAGAGGAAAGGGTGATGCAGCAAAGTAGAAATAAGTATTTCCCTCAGTTTGAGAACCAAGGTATCAATCCAGTAGGAGTATCAAGATGAGGCACCAATGAACCTGCACAAAAACAAACAAACTTGCACCCAACACGATAAAGGGGTTGTCAATCCCTTCACGATTACTTGCAAGGTGAGATCTGACAGAGATGAAAGGTAAATAAGTAAAAGTGCAGCAAGGTATTTTTGGTGTTTTTGTATGTAGAGCTGAATATATGATGTGTAAAATAGACCCGGGGGCCATAGTGTTCACTAGAGGCTTCTCTCATGATAAGCAAGTATTACGGTGGATGAACGAATTACTGTTGAGCAATTGATAGAATCGCGCAAAGTCATGACGATATCTAAGGCAATGATCATACATATAGGCATCACGTCCGAGACAAGTACACCGATACTGTGTGCATCTACTACTATTACTCCACACATCGACCGCTATCCAGCATGCATCTAGTGTAATTTTTTCATAACTAATGGAGTAACGCCTTAAGCAAGATGACATGATGTAGAGGGATAAATTCATGCAATATGATATAAACCCCATCTTTTTACCCTTGATGGCAACAACACGATGCGTGCCTCGCTACCCCTTCTGTCACTAGGTGAGGACACCGCACGGTATGAACCCAAAACCAAGCAATTCTCCCATTGCAAGACTTATAGATCAATTTGGCCAAATGAAACCCATAACTCGAAGAGAATTACAAGGATACGACATCATGCATATAAGAAATCAGAGGAGACTCAAATAATATACCTAGATAATCTGATCATAAATCCACAATTCATCGGATCTCGACAAACACACCACAAAAGAAAGTTACATCGGATAGATCTCCATGAAGATCATGGAGAACTTTGTATTGAAGATCCAAGAGAGAGAAGAAGCCATCTAGCTAATAGCTATGGACCCGAAGGTCTGTGGTGAACTACTCACGCATCATCGGAGAGGCAATGGTGTTCATGAAGAAGCCCTCAGTGTCCGAATCCCCTTCCGGCAGGGCACCCGAATGGTCCCTAGATGGGATCTTGCAGAGACAGAAGCTTGCGGCGGCGGAAAAGTATTTTCGTGGCTCTCCTTGCTGGTTTCCGGATTTTTGGGAATTTATAGGTGAAAGAGGTAGGGCAAAGGAGCCATGGGGGTCCCACGAGCCTGCTAGGCGCGGCCCCCTTCCCCAGGGCACGCCTAGGGAGCTCGTGACCTCCCCCGAGACCTCCTGCCTTGGTTCTCAAGTCCTCTGCGTATCTTCTGTTATGGAAAAAAAATCATCTCGCAGGTTTTATTCCGTTTGGACTCCGTTTAATCTTCTTTCATGAAAAAGGTCAAAAACACGAAAAACACAGAAACTGGTACTAGGCACTGAGTTAATAGGTAGTTCCAAAAATGATATAAAATGGCATATAAATGCATGTAAAACATCCAAAGTTGATAATATAATAGCATGGAATCATCAAAAATTATAGATACGTTGGAGACGTATCATGAATACATGAACTCCTCATACTACGACAATCCTCAGAAAGAATCCCAATTATTGTCAGTTTGGGATATGTAGATCCTAACACGTAGTAGGTGCATATAACTTGGAAGATCAGATTTGGAACATAGATATAATGGTGATCATATCTGAAATCATGGCACTCAGGCCCTACTAACAAGCATTAAGCATAGCAAAGTCATAGAAACATCTATCTCCGAACTTATTGGATAGTAGGTATCAAGCGCTATCAAAACTAACTCGATTACATGATGAATTTTACCCTCTTCATCGACCAGCAAGCCTATGAAGGGATTACTCACACCCGGTGGAGAGCATGATGGAATTGGCGATGGAGCAGGTTTGGTGATGACAAAGACCGAAGATTCACCTCTCTGGAGCCCCAAACGGACTCTAGATTAGGTCTCCCGATGAAGAACATGAGGTGGGTGCCGCTCCGTATCGTGAAACACGATAAAAACTTCATCCCTGATTTTTTTCTCCGAAAATGGGATTTTATAGCGTTGGAATAAGGGTCAGCGGAGCCACGTGGGCCCCACTAGACACCAGGCCACGCCATGGCGGCCTGGCGCGCCCTCATGTCTAGTTGGCGCCTGTGGCGTCCCCTCTGGTGGGTCTTGATTCCAGTAAAAAATATTATTCCAGAAAAAATTTCCAAAACGTTTCGTTCCATCCCAAGAAAAAAAAATTCTGCACCAAAACAACACCATGTTACTTCTATTGAAAACAACATCGGTCCAGGTTAGTTTCATTCAAATCATACAAATTAGAGTCCAAAACTAGAATAAAAGCGTTAGGAAATGTAGATACGATGGAGATGTATCAACTCCCCCAAGCTTAACCCATTGTTTGTCCTCAAGCAATTTAGTTTACAAACTGAAAGTGATAAGGAAAAACTTATACGAACTCTTTTGTTCTTGTTTACATATACATGCTTAGAGAGCACCCAGGTTTTCAGCATAAATTAGGACTAATCATATCAACATTGAACCTAAGAAACTATATTTGCTAATATCAATGGCATAATCAACTAGTGAGCAATAATAAGATAACTCAGACACAAACACTTTATCAAAAAAATCATGATATAATATGACAACAATGGAATCTCGCTAGCCCTTTTTGAGACCGCAAAACATAAATGCAGAGCACCTCCAAAGTTCAAGCAGTGACTAGACATTGTAATTCATGGTAAAAGAGATCCAGTCATGCTGCAAACAATGAGTACCTTGACAGAAAGTTTGAGGATGATAGCAGTGCTCTCTGGTATTGTGCTTATTTGAGAAGGTGATGACTCATAGTAAAAATAAAATAAAATAACATGAAAGTAAATAGAAAGTCCCTTCACAGAGGGAAGAAGGGATTTGAAGTGGTGCCAGACCTCATAGAGAAAATAAGAGATAAATTATTTTGGGAGATGCACCCTTCCTGTCAACATTACGACCAAGAGTTATCGGTATCTTCCATGCTAAACAAATTAGCGGCGGTTCCCCAGCGGTAAAAGTAAAGGTTTACTCCCCGTCCACCAAGAAACAGACTCCACTGCTAGCCGAATCCATGGGTGCCGTCCATACCAACCAGAATCCAGGGGGAGTTTTGTTTAATTATTTTTTATTTATGATTCGGTATTGGGAGTCCCTTTTACCAACCCCTCTCGTGCAAGGATGAGTGAATAGACACTCATCATGAGAATAACCTGCCTAGCATGGAAGATACTGACCGTCCTCTATCTCTCCATGAGCAGTCCACGCACACAAAACAGAAGTTCATTTGAAATATTAGAGGTGGCACATGCAAATTTACCTGGAATGGCAGGGTAATACCGCATATAGGTAGGTATAGTGGACTCATCTCGAATAACTTTGTTTCCAATATTTTGATGCACAACCAGTATTCCCGCTTAGCACAGGCACAGGCTAGCAAATAGGTTGGGAAGTGACCAGCTAGAGAGCGAAGATGATCATGCAAATGCTTTATGAATAATCATTGTTGCATACAAGAATGAGTAGGTTATAAACACCATGGACTTAAATATCGTGGAGGCTATGTTGGTTTTGATTCATCTACATGCGTGAACATGTGCCAAGTCAAGCCACTCAAACATTCAGAGGAGGATACCATATCATCATAATACATCACAACCACTTTAATGCATGTTGGCATCCAAGATAAATCATTATCCACTCCTAGCTACTTAAGCATGACCTAAACAACTATAATCACTAGTTTTCATTGCAAACATGTTTGATCATAATACATTGAATCATGGATACTCGTCTAAACATATTTACAAAAAACGAAAACAAGTTGAGTTCATACCCGCTTCTCTTTGCCACAGCCACTTCATCAAATATCATCATTATTGCCTTTCACTTGCACGACCGAACAATATGAAAATAATAATAGTGGAAGAGGGCCATGAACTAAGCTGGAATCTCCAACATTTTATTCAAGAGAAGAATACAGAGTAATATGGGCTCTTTGGTAGATCAGTAACAATGCATATGACAGCTACTCAATATTTTCATCGTGGTTTTCCCCTTTGGTATAACTCAAAGAAGGAAAAGAAATTAAGATAAACACACTAAAATGTTTTTGGAGTTTTTAGTTTTTCAAAGTAAATTAAAGAAGGGAAAATTAAAATGAGAAAAAACAATTTACACGGGAAAGCTCCAAATAAATAAAAGCAGAAAAGAGAATTTTTTTTGGGTTTTCTGCAAGTTTTTCAAACACACAAGAAGAAAGCAAGAAAACTAAATATAACATGGATTATACAATGCAAGAGTGTGAACACCTACAACTAGAATATGCAAGCATGAATGTAAAGTCGGTGGAAAGACATACTCCCCAAGATTAGGCTTTTGTCCTAGCTTGGTAATCACCACCCGTAGTAGCCTCGGCAATAGTCAGTGTGGTAACTCATGGAAGCCCTTGGTGCAGCCTCCGTGGCCTGACGTGTAGCCTCCACTACTGCGTTGTACTCATGCGCCTCCCTCTGATAGTCATAATATCTTCCTTCTCCCTGATAATCAAATAGGAAAGGTGCAGGCAAAATAATAGGCACAATAGATTTCTTATTAAACATTAGTTTTTAGTTATAATCAATAGTGGTGGCGTTTACAAACTTGTAGCGCTTCATGGCCTCAAAGTCTATGTACTGAGTAGGAAGAATAGGGTCACTAGACCACAGTGACACGCCACACTTCTTAGCTAAACAAGAGGCATAAATTCCACCATAAAAATTGCCACTGTCAGAATTGTGTTGCAAGCTGCGTGCTACATTTGCTCCAATATTATAGTATTTAATTCCAGTTAACGCAGTATACATGAGACTCAAGTCTGGGGCACATAAAGTACTACAATCTTGCTTGACCACTATGCATTTTCCATTAATGAGTGCTAGGTAACGAATTGAAGGAAAATGTATACTATTTATTCTACCTTGAGTTACTTCCCTATCTTCGCCAAAACAAAGACTAGTTAAAAATGCCTCATATTCAGATTTTGGTGGCTCGTCTAATGAACCCCAACGTGGAATTTTACATGCATAAGAGAAATCATCTAGAGACATAATGAAGGCATTTTTGTAAAGGTTAAAGGAGACTCTAAATTCTCGAGGATAAAATTTAAATTCCTTAGTGAAAGTTTGTGGAAGATGATAATGTTGCATGCACTTATGTGAGATGAAGTGTGCAAGATCAACATTATGAATGTATTGCTCAAATTCTTCCTTAATGCCTTCACCCAACATAAAGTCATCACTTGGCCAAAGGGACGATTTGGCGTGGGCTTCTCGCACCGAACTTTCACTTGGCTCAGCATAAGACTGACGTATCACAATCTCACTCGATGATGCCTCTCATTACTTCTTCCTAGAATAACTCCTCTTGAACCAACTCATTATTCCTACAAAATTTCTGAATATTTTTTTAGTCACAACAAAACTTAACAAAACTTCACAAGAATGATAGAAACTACTCATAGGGATGCCTAGATCCTAAAACAAGCATTCAAACTACATTGAAATGCAAGAATTCAACATGCAAGCTCATCTACAGCAACACCTAGAGTGGATAATTACTTCTAAGATAAACCACTAAAGCAAAAAAACTAATTGGAGGAGTGGGGGAGTTACATACCAAGCAGAAATCTCCAAAAACATTTTCAGAAATGGGTTTTCGAGAAAAGAGATCGAAATCCACGGGTTTGAAAGCGAGAACACAAGAGAGAGGGTTATAGAGAATTTTTTTCTAGAGGTAGGTGACGGAGTTAGCTGAAGAAATAAGTGAGGGGACCCCCGAGGGGCCCACTAGACACCTGGCCACGCCAGGGGGGCTGGCACACCCTGGTGTCTAGTGGCCACCTGGGACACCCCCTGTAGTGTTTTTAATGCGAGATATTCTCAAATATTCATAAAAAATCGTGTAGAAATTTCATGTGATTTGGGGAACTTTTACTTGCACGGAAAATCAGAAAACGGGATAAACATGACATTTATTGCATTCAAATAAAATAACAGGAAAAGTAAAATGGATACAAAGAGTTGTGCCTACTCAATTTATCGACATCATGCCTCTTGAAAATGATTCATTAATAAGGTTGATCAAGTCTTATTAATAACCACTTCCAATTAGCATGATCCTAAAGAATTTTCGTAAAACACTAAGTTACCTCAATGGGATATGCATATCCCCAACAATAAGTATCTCATTTTTTTGGCTGTAGGTAGAGGTAGTTGAAAACTTACATTGGTGGTAGCCGAAGATTTTTCAATACTCTTAACACCATCCACTTGAAATTGTTTCTTTGGAAAATGCATCATATGTTCTTTATGATTGACATGAAAAGTAACCTTACTTTTCTTGCAATCAATAACAGCCCCTGCGTATTCAATAACAGTCTACCAAGGATAATTAACATGTTGTCATCCTCGGGCATATCAAGTAGAACAAAGTCTGTTAGGATAGTAATATTTGCAAAAACAACGGGTACATCCTCACAAATACCAATAGGTATGGCAGTTCATTTTTCATCCATTTGCAATGAAATTTCAGAAGGTGTGAGTTTATCCAATTCAAGTATTTTGTATAAATAGAAAGGCATAACACTAACACAATCTCCTAGATCACACAAAGTTTTTTTCACATAGTTGTTTTCGGGAACATGGTATAGATGGTATTCATAGATCTCCTAGTTTTTTTGGTACTCCATCCTTGAAAGTATAATTAGATAGCTTGGTAGAGATTTTAGCTTCAGTTATTTTTCTTTTATTAGTGATGATGTCTTTCATGTACTTAGCATAACGGGTCATCTTTAAAAGATTAGTTAAACGAGTAGGCAACAGACTGGCCTAAGCATTTCAGCAAAGCGTTCAAATTCTGCATCATCCTTTTTCTTAGTTAGTTTAGGTGGATAAGGCATGGGTTTTTGAACCCATGGCTATTTTTCTTTACCATGCTTTCTAGCAGCAAAATCTATTTTATCATAATGTTTATTCTTAGGTTGTGGATTATCAAGATCAACATCACGTTCTATCTCAACATCATTATCTGGTTCTTTATCATTGTCAGGTTGAGCATCTACATGAGCATCATCATTATCATTTCCATTATAACTAGGGGAATGCTCACTACCCGATTGAGTTTCAACATCAGAGATAGAGATATCATTAGCATTAGCAGAAGGTTTTTCTACTTTAGGTATACTAGAAGTATGCAAGGTCCTATCATTTTTCTTTTTCTTTTTCTTCCTAGAAGGACTAGGTGCATTAATATTAATTCTTTGTGAATATTGATCAGTTCGTTTAGGATGACCTTATGGATATAGTGGATCTTGAGTCATTGTCCCTCCTCTAGTAATTACTCTAATAGCATGATCATTCATATTATTAGTCTTTTCGTGAAGTAGCTCACTTTGAGATTTAGCAACTTTTTCTAGTTGGATTTGAATCATACAAGCATGTTTTCCTACACCTCTTACATCATTGGTGATTCTAAATAACAAGTCACTTAAGTGAGCAATCATATAAGAGTTTTGTTTCAATTGTTTCATGACATAGGAGTTGAAATAATCTTGCTTTATAATATAATTATCAAACTCATATAAGCATTCACTAGGATGTTTATTGTAAGGGATGTCGCCTTCATCAAACTTTGAAAGAGAATTTACCTCCACCGCCTGTGGTGGTGTTTTGAGACCATGCATTTCTTCGATAGGTGGTAAATTCTTGACATCTTCGGCTTCAATGCCCTTTTCCTTCTTACATTTCTTTGCTTCTTGCATAGTTTCAGGACTAAGCAATAAGATACCCCACTTCTATAGAGTGGGTATATGTGGTGGTTCACGAAGTGTCCATTTATCATAATTCTTCAATATATTAGTCAATAATTCCTCAGCTTGTTCGATAGTTCCTTCCCTGAAAACACAACCAACACAACTATATGGGGGTCCCTAGAAGCATCGGTTAGTCCATTATAAAATATATCAAGTATCTCACTTTTCTTAAGAGGATGATCAGTCAAAGAATTTAGTAATTGGAGAAGCCTTCTCCAAGCTTGTGGGAAACTCTCTTCTTCAATTTGCACAAAGTTGAATATTTCCTGTAAGGCAGCTTGTTCCTTATGAGGAGGAAACTATTTTTCAGAGAAGTAAAGCATATCCTTGGGACTACACACATAACCAGGAGCAAGAGTATTGTACCAAATGATAGCATCACCCTTTAATGAGAACGGAAATAATTTGAGGATATAGTAGTAGCGAATTTTATCATCATTAGTAATAGGGTGGCTATATCATTTGGCTTAGTGAGATGTGCTACAACAGTTTCATTTTCATAGCCACGAAAAGGACCAGATTCAACCAAAGTAATTATCTCTGGGGCGTCCGAGAATTCATAATCCTTATCAGTAACAAAGATAAGTGAAGTAGCAAACTTAGGATCATATTTCATTCTAGCATTTAAGGATTTTTTTTTCTACTTGCATAGTAGTTTCTTAATATATTCTCTATCCTTACATGCAAGAAATTTTCTAGAAATTTCTTCATCCATAACATAACCTCCAGGTATTTCAGGCTTTTCAATTCTAGGATGGTCGTGGCTAAAAGATATTTCAATATTTTCAGTTGCAAAGACTTCATCAGTTTCAATAGTATCATCAGTTTCAGCATGCTCAATTTCTTTAGCTCTAGCAAGTTGTTCATCAAGAAATTAACCTAGTGGCACATTATCATCAAGCAAGGTGCTAGAATCATCATAAGCATCATTCATAGTAGAGGTAGCATCATCAATAACTTGCGACATATTAGGATTAATAGCATGTGGTGGTGTTGTTGCAAGTCTATTCAAATCAGAGGGTGAATCAAGTGCAGAGCTAGATGGAATCTCCTTACCTCCCCTCATCTTAGAGGGAATAATCTTGGTTCTAGTATCTTTAACATTCTACATAGTGATCAATAAATAGATATTCCAAGTGACTCAACAAATATAGCTATGCTCCCCGGCAACGGCGCCAAAAAACATTCTTGATAACCAACAAGTATATGGGATCGCGATAGTTTTCGAGGGTAGAGTATTCAACAAAAAATTATAGATTTGACACAAGGGGAGCCAAAGACTATTTGCATGTATTAGCAGCTGAGTTGTCAATTCAAACACACTTAGAGATTTAGTATCTGCAGCACAGTGATGAGTAGCAGAGTAATATGATAGTTTTGATAGTAGTGGTAATAATAGCAGCACTAACGGTAATAGTGATAGGAGTTTTGTAGCAGTTGTAACTACAATAGCAATAGTAGTAACTTAGCAAGAACAATATGTGGAAAACTCGTAGGCATTGGATCTGTGATATTTCTAGATGGTATTCATCATATAAGAGTCACAAGATACGTCGACATAGAACTAGCTATCGTTCATATGTACTTATGGAAAACACTTGCATGACATCTTTTGTCCTACCCTCCCGTGGCAGCGGAGTTCATAAGGAAACTAAGGGATATTCAGGCCTCCGTTTAATAGAGAACCAAAACAAAGCATTAACACATAGTGAATACATGAACTCCTCATACTACGGTAATAACCAGAAAGAATCCCAATTATTGTAACTTTGGGGTATGCGGATCCTAACCCGTATTAGGTGCATATAACTTGCAAGATCGTATCAGGAACATAGATATAATGGTGAAAACATAAACGGTTAAGATATGAAATCATGGCACTCGGGCCCTAGTGACAAGCATTAAGCATAGCAAAGTCACAGGAACATATATCTCCGAACATAGTGGATACTAGTGATCAAGCCCTAACAAAACTAACTCGATTACATAATGAATCTCATCCAGCTCTTAATAGACCAGCAAGCACATGAAGGGATTACTCACTCCCGATGCATACCATCTGGGAAATGGTGATGGAGGAGGGTTGGTGATGATTAATACCAAAGATTCCCCTCTTCGGAGACCCAAACGGACTCCAGATAGGCCTCCCGATGAAGAACAGTAGGTGGCGGTGGCTCCTTATTTGTGAAATGTGATGAAACTTTCTCTCTGATTTTTTCTCTCCAAAAATAGGATTTCATAGCGTTGGAATTAGGATCAGCGGAGCCACATGGGCTCCACTAGACACTAGGTCGTGCCAGGGGGACCTGGCTCGCCCTGATGTCTAGTGGGCACATGTGGCCTCCCCAAGGGCGCCAAAAAGTTTCGTTCCATTCCAGAACTTCAATTTCTACACAAAAACAACACTATGGTACCTCTGCTAAAAACAATGTCAGACCGGATTAGTTTCATTCAAATCATGCAAATTAGACTCCAAAACAAGAGCAAAAGCGTTAGGACAAGTAGATACGATGGAGATGTATCATTGTGCAGCTCTTCTTTGTCCTTGAGTGACATTTCATGAACGACAATCCTTCCAATAAGTTCCGTTGGCTTGAGATCTTTGTAGTTTGGAATTATTTGGATCAATGTTCACATGGTATCGTACTTTCAATCCAAGTCTCTAAGTATCTTATTGATGTTGAATTTGTCGGTCATCTCTTCGCTTCTTAAGCCGGCAATCTCATTTGCGATGAAAGCAAACATAGAGTACATTGACTCCCTGCTGATTTCGTTGGTTTCCCTCCAAGCTTAAGGGGTGATGTAGCACATCGACGACAATTATTTCCCTCAGTTGTGAAACCAAGGTATCAATCCAGTAGGAAGATCCACAAGACTATGTAAGTAGCACCTGCACACAAACAGCAAATCATCGCAACCCAATGCGTGGAGGCGTTATCAATCCCTCGTGGGTAAAGTAAGCATAGATTGATAGATGCAAATAAGAGTGATACAAAATAAAATGCAGTAGTTTTTTTTGGGTTTTTTGATGATCTAGATCCAAAAATAAAAGAGCACATAAAATGGAAACACGAATTGCAAAGTAGAGATTGCAAATAAATGATGTGAAGTAGACACGGGTGCCGTAGGTTTCACTAGTGGTTCTCTCGAGAAAATAGCAAACGCGGGTAGAAAAATTACAGTTGGGCAATTGATAGAAGAGCAAATAATTATGATGATATTCAAGACAATGATCATGTATATAGGCATCACATACAAGACAAGTATACTGACTTCTGAATGCATACACTTTTATTACTCCACGTATCGACCGTTATCGAGCATGCCTCTAGTGAATAGAGTTCATGTAGACAAGATACATTCATGTAGGAATAGACCCCATCATTTTATCCTTGATAGCAACGATACATGCGTGTCATGTCTCTTTCTGTCACTGAGATTGAGCAACGCAAGATCGAACCCATCACAAAGCACCTCTTCCCATTGCAAGATAAAATATCAACTTGGCCAGACAAAAACCGAATATCGGAGAAGAAAAATGAGGCTATAATAATCAAGCATGTATATGTTTCATAGATCTGATCATAAACTGACAATTCATCTAATCCCAACAAACACACCGCAAAAGCAAGAGTTATATCATATGGGTCTCCAAGAGACCATTGTATTGAGAAACAAAACAAGAGATAAAGCCATCTAGCTACTTCCCACTAACCCATAGGTGTGATATGAACTACTCACGCATCATCGGAGGGCACCAATGAGGATGGTGAACCCCTCAGTGATCGTGTTCCTCTCCGGAATGGGTTGTAGATTGGATTTCGTGGCTCTCAAACTTGCCGCTACTCAAATGATTTTTCGTCGTCTCCTCTAGGGTTTTCTTAATAATGGGCTATTTATAGAGCTCACAGGTGGTGGAGGAGGTGCTCAAGAGCCCCACTAGATACCAGGCCACGCTAGGGCCCCTTGGCGTGCCCTAGTGTCTAGTCGCCCCCCCTGGGCGTCGTCTTTTGCTAATTCTTGGCTCCCAAATTTCCTTCTGGTCCAAAAAATCACCATAAAGTTTTGTGCATTTGGACTTCATGTGATATTGATATTCTGTGAAGGAAAAGAATAGCAAAAAACAACAACTAGCACTAGGCACTATATCAATAGGTTAGTCCCAAAAAATGATATGAAGTTGCTATAAAATGATCATCAAACATCCAAGAATGATAATATAACATCATGGAAAAATCAAAAATTATAGATACGTTGTAGACGTATCAGCATGCCCAAGCTTAATTCCTTCTCGTCCTCAAGTAGGTAAATGATAAAAATAGAATTTTTGATGTGGAATGCTGCCTCACATGTCCATCATATTCTTTTTATTTTTAGCATGGAAATATGGACTTGTAGATGATGCAAAACAATAGTCTATAGTTTGACATGAAAATTCAGTACCCAAGGATATCAACAGGAAACCAAGTGTTTCAAAATATCAATGCTAAAGTACACTATCCCTAGCCCATCATGCTATATCATTGATCCATTCACGCAACACACTCAAATATTAAGTACATCCAGTGCTCAAGTACGATAATGGTGTTCCTTAGCTGGTGCTTTATAAGAGAAGATTCAGAATCAAATTAAAAATAAAATTGCATAAAGTAAATACATAGGCCCTTCGCAGAGAGAGTTAAGGATTTGTAGAGGTGCGAGAGCTCAAAGTGAAAAACTTAGAGATACATTTTTTGTTGGGTGGTATGCTTTTCCTATCAACGAAAACAACTAAGAGTTTACAATATCCTCCATGATAAACAAATTATAGGCGATTCCCAAACTGAAAATAAAGTTTATTCCTTTTCCACCATTCTTTCACATTCCACAGCTAGTCGTATCCACAGGTACCGTCCATACCAACACTTCCCAAGGTATTTATTATTTAACAACATAAAATATTTTTTTCTTTTTGGGACTGAGCATCCCTATTATGGCCATACTCTCAGGCAAGTGTATGTGAATAAACACTCAACTTGAGAATAACCTATTTAACATGGAAGATACTGGCCACCCCTTGCCGCTTCATGAGCGGTACGGGCACACAAAACATAAATTTATTTTGAACATTAGAAGCGGCACTTGTAAATTTACTTGGAATGGCGTTGAAATACCACATATAGGTAGGTATGGTGGACTCATCTGGCACAACTTTGGGTTTAGGATTTGGATGCACAAGAAGTATTCTCGCTTAGTACAAGTAAATGCTAGCAAATAGATTGAGAAGCACCCAACCAAGGAACGAAAATCATCATAAGTGAACATTAAACATAACTAACACCAAGTAATGCAACACAAGTAGGATGTAATTTTATACCATAATTATTGACTTCATGTGCATGCATAGGGAACCACAAACCTTAACACAAATATTCTTACTAGAGCATAATTACTTATCGACATAATTCACATATCACTATCTTCATATCGCAAAACTATTGCAAAGAATCAAGTTTTAATATCCAATGATTTTCATGAAGGTTTCTATTATATATTTCCTATATATGTATCACTTTGGAACTAATTTTCATTTAAATCAAATTACCATTGCAAATAACAAGCTCTCAAACAAATATAAGTGAGGAACGAGAACACAGGTTTCTTTAAAATTTTCAACCCTCAAAATAATATAAGTGAAGCAAGAGAGGATTTCTTAAAAAAATTCTACTACTCAAAAATAATCTAAGTTAAGCATGAGAGCAAATTTCTTCAAAATAATAGCACCACCGTACTCAAAAAGAAATAAGTGAAGTACTAGAGCAATTCCATGGCTCAAAAAATTAAAGTGAAGCAATAAGAGCGATTCCGACAAATCATAGCATAATTTGGCTCTCTCAAATGGGTATGTCCAGCAAGATTTATTATGACAAACTAGCTAGAAAATATATCAAAGACACAGATGATCCAATACGCTCCTAGCAAAACTCATGATATGTGATGAATAAAAATATTGTTCCAAGTAAAATTACCGATGGTTGTTAGAAGAAAGAGGGGATGCCTTCCTAGGCATCCCCAAGCTTAGTTGCTTGGTACTCCTTAGATATTACCTTGAGGTGCCATGGGGCATCCCCAATCCTAGGCTTTTATCACTCCTTATTCCTTCATCCATCGTGATCTCACTCAACACTTGAAAACTTCAATCACACAAAACTGACTAAATTTTTTGTGAGATTCGTTAGTATAAGAAAACCAAATTTAATTTAGGTACTGTTCAAAACCTATTCCCAGTTTGTTTTTGCATTATGACTACTGTATTCTAACATTACCATGGCTTATACCCCCCAATACAAACCATATCATCATCAAAACAAGCCATAACGCAAAGAAAACAAATTTGTCAAAAAGAGAACAGTCCGTAAAGACTCGAATTTTACGCATACTTCTGCAAGTCCAAATATTCTGAAAAAATAGGGAAAGGTTGGAAATTTTTATATCAGTATTGTGTCAAAACTTCACACCCTTTTGAAGTTTATGTGATTTTTAGGATTTTTTTCTACTGGCTGTAGAAGTTTCTGTTTTTCAGCAGGATTAAAGCAACTAACACCCCACATGATCCCAAAGGCTTTACTTGGTAGAAACACTAAATAAAACACAAGAACAAAATTATAGAAGTATAATAATTTTGCAAACACCCAAGAAAAAAAATAACAAGTGAAAATAAATTTTATTCATTGGGTTGCCTCCCAACAAGCGCTATTCTTTTACGCCTCTAGCTAGGCATATATAATAGATTTTAAGTGATGTCATCCTTAGCGATTGATCCATAGGTTGCCCTCATGATTTATTCATATGGTAATTTAATATTAGTTCTAGGGAAGTGTTCCATGCCTTTTCTTAGTGGAAACTAAAATTAAAGATTCTCTTCTTTCATATCTATCACAGCCCCTATAGTACGCAAAAACGGTCTACAGAGAATTATTGGACAAGACGGATTGCAATCAATATCAAGAACAATAAAATCTATGGGCACATAATTCCTATTTGCAATAATGAGAACATCATTAATTCTTACCATAGGCTTTTTAATAGTTGAGTCCACCAAGTGCAAACTGAGAGAGCATTCTTCGATATTGGTAAGACCAAGCACATCACAAAGAGATTTCAGAATTGTGGAAAAATCACATAAATTATAGCACTCAAAAATTATTAATCTTGATCTTAATGGTAGGTTGAAATTCATCATGTAATTATCCAGGAATTGAAATATCTAACTCTAACTTCTCTTCCAGAGCTTTTATTACCGCATCCGAAATATGTTTAGTAAAAGCTTTACGTTGTTCATAGGCATTGGATGAATTTATCATAGATTGTAACATAGAAATACACTCAATAAAAGAGCAGCTATCAAAATTAAAGTTTTTGCAATCCAAAATAGTAGGTGCATAACTAGCTAAAGTTTTGGCCTCTTCAATCCCACTTTTATCAAATTTTTCAATAGGATTTTCACCCTCCAAATTATAGGAATGCCCTCTAGCTAAAGTTGACACTTCTTAAGTTCCCTCATCATTAATTTAACATTACTAAAAAGGGAATGGATAGAATAAACACTAATCACTTTAATCTCTTCATCATTTTTGTAAAAGCAATCGGGAAACGCTCTTTCTAGAAATTCTCTTTTAGCTCTAGGCATAGCGGTTCTTTTCTTACTTTCATCTATGGAAACATATAAAGCTTTAATTGATTCATTAATATCAACCTTAGGAAAAAAATATTCTTGAGATTTTCTACATCATGTCAAATTCTACCAATGCTTCTAGACACATCATCAATCTTATTCAACTTTTCTTCTATCGGGGTATTGAAATATTTTTGCGCATTCATAAATTCCTTAATATTACTCTCAAGATCAGAGGATATCTTAGCAATATTATTATGAGAATTAACATAGGAATTACCATAATTATTTGAAGAAGTTCCACGATAGGGACTAGGATTCAAATTGTTTTGATAAGCATTATTATTAAAGTTGTTTCGCTAGACAAAATTCACATCTACGGCACCCTTATTTTGATCAATCAAAGTATACAAAGGCACATCATTTGGATCAATAGGAGAATGCTTACTAGCAACCAATTTCATAAGAGCATCAACTTTATCACTCAAAGCATCAATTTCTTCAATTGAATTAACTTTTTTACTAGTAGGAGCGCTTTCAGTATGCCAATGTGAATAATTAGCCATAATATTATCAAGAAATTTAGTAGAATCACCCAAAGTAATTTCCATAAAAGTACCACTCACGGCGGAACCTAAAACGTTTCTAGGAACAAAACCGAATCCTGCATAAATTTTTTGTATGATCATCCACAAATTAAAATCATGAGTTGGGCAATTTCTTCTCATCAATTTCATCCTTTTACAAAGAGTGGGCAACATGTTCGTGGCCAAGTTGTTTAAAATTCATAATCTGATTTCTAAGAGAAGTAATTTTGGTGAGAGGAAAATACTTTGTGATAAAAGAATCTTTGCACTTGTTCCAAGAATCAATACTATGTCGTGGCAAAGAAGAAAACCAAAATTTAGCATGAACACGCAAAGAGAACAGAAATAATTTCAACTTGACAATATCATCGGCCACATCTTTCTTCTTTTGCATATCACACAATTCTACGAAAGTGTTTAGGTGGGACGCGTCATCTTCATTAGGAGTGCCGGAAAATTGCTCCTTCATAACAAGATCGAACAAAGCAGCATTAATACCATAAGAATTCCCACTAGTGGCCGGAGGAGCAACGAGAGTATTCATAAAATCATTGTATTTTTTATTGGAAAAACCAAACAAGTTTTTCCCGAGTCATCATGACTACGCAAGCAAGAACACAAGCAAACAAGAGATCTGGCAAGAAAACGGCAAACGGAAAGAAGGCAAATGAAAACGCAATTTTTTTGTGAAGTGGGGGAGAGGAAAATGAGAGGCAAATGACAAATAATGTAATTGCAAGGAGGTAAGAGTTATGTGTAGGAACCTGATAGATCTTGACTTGATCTTCCCCGGCAAGGGCGCCAGAAATCTTGACTCCCCGCTGATTGTGTTGCTTTCCCTCCAAGCTTAAAGGGTGATGTAGCACAACAACGATAGGTATTTCCCTCAGTTATGAAACCAAGGTATAAATCTAGTAGGAATATCCACAAGACTATGTAAGCAACACCTACACACAAATAGGAAATCCTAGCAACACACCGCGTGGAGGGGTTGTCAATCCCTCGTGGGTAAAGTAAGGATAGATTGATAGATGCAAAATAAGAGTGATAGCAAATAAAATGCAACAAGGATTTTTTGGGTTTTTTGATGATATAGGTCTGAAAATAAAATAGTAAGTAAAATAGAAATGCGAATATCAATGTAGAGATTACAAATAGATGATGCGAAGTAGGCCCGGGGGGCATAAGTTTCACTAGTGGTTATGTCGAGAAAATAGCAAACAGTGGGTAGACAAATTACTGTTGGGCTATGATGGTATTTAGCATAATGATCATGTATATAGGTATCATTTCCAAGATAAGTAGACCGACTTCTGCCTGCATCTACTTCAATTACTCCAATCCAGCATGCATCTAGTGTATTGAGTTCATAGAGAAACGAAGTAATGCCTTAAGAACGATGACAAGATGTACAGAAGATCTATTCATGTAGGAATAGAACCCATAAATTTATCCTTAATACCAACGATACATGCATGTCGTGTCCCTTTCTCTCAGTGAGATTGAGCACCGCAAGATTGAACCCATCAGAAAGCACCTCTTCCCACTTCAAGATAAAAGATCAAGTTGGCCAGTCAAAAACCAAATATCAGAGAAGAAATACGAGTCTATAATAATAAAGCATGAATATATTTTCATAGATCTGATCATAAACACACAATCCATCAGATCCCAACAAACACACCGCAAAAGAAAGAGTTGCATCATTTGGATCTCCAAGAGACCATTGTACTGAGAAACAAAGCGAGAGAGAAAGCCATCTAGCTACTACCTACGGACCCGTAGGTCTGATATGAACTACTCACGCATCATCGGAGGAGTAGCAATGAGGATGGTGAACCCCTGTGTGACCATGTTCCTATCTGTAATAGGCTCTAGATTGGATTTTGTGGCTTCTGGAACTTGCGGCGGCTGAAACAATTTTTCGTCGACTCCTTTAGGGTTTTGTGAATATTGGGGTATTTATAGAGCTCAGAGGCGGTGGAGGAGGTGTCTAAGGGCCGCACTACATACCAAGCTGTGCCAGGGGCCCTAGGCCGACCATGGTGTCTGGTGCCCCCCTAGGCCTTGTCTGTAGCTAATTCTTGGCTCCCAAGTTTCCTTATGGTCCAAAAAATCTCCATAAAGTTTCATGGCATTTGGACTTCATCTGATATTGATTTTCTGCGAAGGAAAAAAGAGCAAAAACAACAACTGGCACTAGGCACTATGTCAATAGGTTAGTCGCAAAAAATGATATAAAATTGCTATAAAATGATCATAAAACATCCAAGAATGATAATATAACAGCATGGAACAATCAAAAATTATAGGTACGTTGGAGACGAATCATACATCTCAGCGAGTCCTTCACCATCCTTCATCTTGAACTTTCAAACTGACTTTGTAGCTCATCCAACTTAGATTCCATGACAGATTTGGTACCTTCGTGCATATCAATCGAAGTGTCCAAAATTTCCTTAGCATTCTCAAGACGACTAATCTTGTTGAACTATTCGGGACATAGGCAGTTGTACAGAATGTCGCATGCTTGAGCGTTGTATTGCCACATCTTCAATTCTTTCGCAGTCGCTTCACGATCTGGTTCCTTTTCATCACCAAATAATTCACCTTACAAACCAACACGAACAACAGCCCAAACAAAGGGGTTATGACCAATAATATGCATTTTGATCTTATGCTTCCAACTAGCAAAGTTTGTGCCATCAAAATATGGGCCAATACGTGCTAATTTCACCCACTAGATGCCATACTCTCCTAGATTGTGAAACCAATGCAATTGAGACCAATTCTTTGATACCACTTACAGGATTCAAAGTATGTCTAGAGGGGGTGATTAGACTACTTGACCAAATAAAAACACATCATTTTCCTAGTTTTAGTTGTGCGCAAGCTTTAGCAATTGTTGTAAGTCAACCACCCCCTACACATGCAAGTCTAAGAGTATAGTAGCGGAAAGTAATAACATGGACATGTAAGTAGAGGGTCTGGAAAGGTAGATCAAATGAAAAGGTTGACATGGCGATTTTTGGCTAGGTTCCAATAGGTGGTGCTATCGTACGTCCATGATGTCTCTACAAAACTTTATTCTTGCACACTATGTTGGGACTCCGAGCGCAGAGTTTTGTAGGACAATAGCAATTTTCTCTAAAGTGGATGACCTAAGCTTTATCAATCCGTGGAAGGCATAGGATGAAGATGTTCTCTCTCGAACAACCCTTCAATCAAATACAAAAATCTCTTGGGTCCCCAACACACCCAATAAAATGACAAATTGTATAGATGCACTAGTACGGTGAAGAGATGGTGATACAAGTGTGGTATGGATAGTAGATATAGGTTTTTGTATTATAAAAATACAAAAACAGCAAGATAGGAAGTGTAAAACAACGAGAAAAACATTGTATAAATGCTTTGTAATAAGGCCTAAGGTTCATACTTTCACTAGTGCAATCTCTCAACAATGCCAACATAATAGAATCATATGATCATCCCTCAACGTGCAACAAAGAATCACTCCAAGGTTCCTATCTAGCGGAGAACAATAAGATGAAATTGGTGTAGGTAGTAGAAGCACCTAAAAGTTTTTCTTTCTGATCAATCTTTTGAGTTATTCCTCTAAGTGTCACAAACGACCCTAGAGTTTGTACTAGAATAACACCCATGATACATATCAATCAACCCAAATGTCACCTAGATACTCCAATGTCACCTCCAGTAACCTTGGGTAACTTATGCGACATGCATCAAATAATTTCGTATCTATCGTATTTAATCCAACACAAAGAACTTCAAGGAGCACCCCAAGATTTCTATTAGAGAACATAGTATGAAAACCTGTAATCAACCCCTATGCATAGATCCCCAATGTCATTGGAATCCTCAAGTTGATGCCATAACATATATCAAGTGAATCACTTGAATAGCCAAATTCCACTAGGTATTCTCATGAAAGACATACATCAAGTTTTCTCAAACCAAAATATTCAATCCAACGTAACGAGATAGCAAGATAGCAAGGGAATAACATCATATGATCCAACTAGATTAACAAGGCCCATGATACATCAAGATCGTTCCATATCAAGAACACAAGAGAGAGAGACAGAGATTGAACACATAGCTACTGGTACATACCCTCAACCCCGAGGGTGAACTACTCCGTCCTCGTCATGGCCTCCGCGGGGATGATCAAGATTGCAACCGGAGATGATTTACCCTCTCCAATAGGGTATTGGAAAGGCTCGAGATAGTTTTTTATTTGATAAAGAGAGTTACGGTGGCGGAGCGGAAGTTCTTCTTTATTACTAGGGTTTCTAGTATATGTAGGATTTTTTTCAGCATTGGAATCATGCCAAACGGAGCCATGTGGGGCCCCACAAGCCATCAGGACATGACCTAGGGGGCGCCCAATTGGCATGTGTCCCACAGGTGGCTGGCCTCCGGTGCTTCTTCGCTCTAATATTGCATATGTCCTCTAGAAAAAACTATAAAAGTTTCAGGCAATTCCGAGAACTTTAATTTTCTACACAAAAACAACACCATGGTAATTCTGCTGAAAACAACACCTTTTGGGGTTTGTTCTTAATAAATCATCTGAAGTGCATCAAAACCATATAAAAGTATTGTAAACATAGGATAATATGGCATGAATACTTCATAAATTATCAATACATTAGAGACATACCAACATCCCCAAGCTTAATTCCTACTCGTCCTCGAGTAGATAAATGTTAAAGGAAATAATTTATGAAGTGTGAATGCTAGCATAGTATATATGTTTGATCAATGATACATTCATTCACTTTTCTAGCATCATAACCAACAACGTTTTTCATAAAAATCATCATGGCTGAGTAGCAGTCAGTTCACATGTCATAATTCAAACAATGTTCTTAGTCACCAAACAACTTTAATGCATCATCAAGTCTAAGTAAGAGCTCCACATACTCAATTACCATATAACCTTCTATGATTGCTAATACTCGAGGCATATTTTTAGAACAAACAGCATCCATCAAACCTAGATAAAGATAGGGGCATAAAGTTTCGCCACCCAACATACTTATCATAAAGATAATTGTCAACAATAAGGAACCGTGATCAAACATATTTGACTATATATATATATAAATATATATATATAAATAAATAAATATATATATATATATATATATATATATATATGTTTGGATACTTCTCCACCACATCGTGCTTGCCAACTAATAGATTGAGGTGGAAATAAGAAGTTGACTCAACATGAAAGTAAATAGATTGTCCCTTCAGAGGGGTAAGCAAGGATTTGCACAGGTGCCAGAGCTCATTGTCTTAAAATAGAGATGAATATGTACTTTTGGGTGGTGTGCCTTTACTGCCAATGTTACGACAAGAGTTTTTAACATCTTCCGTACTAATCAAATTATTGGCAGTTCCCAAATAGAATTTAAATTTTACCCCCCTCAACCATACAAACACACTCCATGGCTAGATGTATCTACGGGTGCCCTGCAAGCAATCAAATTTCTAGGGGGAGTTATTGTTTATTTATTTATTTTGTATTATGCAGGACTCGAATCCTTTTTACCATTCTCCCTCATGCACTGACAAGTGAATAAACACTTGTCTTGAGGATAACTCACTTAGCATGGAAGATATTGACCCGATCGCTCCATGCACTACAGGAATTAGCTTCTTTGCCGTCTGCCATCACAGACGGAAAAGAGTAAATCCCGAACGGCAAAGAGAATATCACGGATGGTAATGAATCTCACGGCCGGCAAAATTTCTGCATCAACCTACCACAGCATTGTAGCTTCTTTGTCGTCTGTCTCCCCAAAGCGGACGACAAAGAGCTTTGCCGTCAGCTTTTCAGAGGAGCAGTCGGCAAAGTGGTCGAGACGGCAGCCGACAGGCGTTAGCTCCGTTAGGGGCTAACGGAGGCTTTGCCGTCTGCCTCCCCTCTTCTGTGTCGTCTGCCTCCCCCCTCTTCTTTGCCGTCTGCCTCCCCCTCCTCCTCCCCCTCCTGTGTGTCGTCTGCCTCCCCCCCACTTCTTTGCCATCTGCCTCCCCCCTCTTCTGGTGTCGTCTACCTCCCCCTCTTCTTTGCCGTCAGCCTCCACCTCCTCCCCGCTCCTCTGTGCCCTCTTCTTTTCCGTCTGCCCCCCTGGAAGCAGACGGCAAAGATACTCTATGACCAGCTGCTACTGCCCAGGTTGCATAGCTGGGCGCCACGTGGCACCTTTGCCATCGGTCATCTAAAGGCAAAGGCCTTTGCCATCAGCTGGCAGACGGCAAAGAGCCTATATTGTCACATTTTTGTTTATTTTTTCTATTTCACAGCACATATACATATAATTCATAGCACATATATTATAAATAGGTCACAACACATATATGATATACATATAAAGCTCATCAATGCCATTTGTTCATCAACGTACATCCCATATATCAAAAGAACCAACACATACAAAGTTTCATCCATATATACATACATATAGTTGCACATATATTGTTCATCCATATATGCATATACATATAGTTCCACATTGTTCATCAACTCAAATAAAAACGGAAACTAAAGCACTCCAATGCCAGCTTCCATGCATGTAGTACATCCAATCTGCAAAATGGGAATAAGAAAGTCAGAAGAAAAAGAACAACAACATATATATGACAAATAAGCTCAATTGAAGAAGAAAGAGAAGAAGCAAGAAGAGAACAAGGAGAAGAAAAACCAGAAGGAGGAGGAGGAGGAGGAGGGGAAGGAGCAGGAGAAGGAGGAGGAGAAGAAGAAAAAAGAAGAAGAGAAGAAGAAGGAGAAGAAGGAGGAGAAGAAGGAGGGGAAAAGAAGAACTAGAAGAAGGAGGGCTCCTTCTCCATGTTTTCCTCCTTCTCCTTATTCTTCTCTTCTTCTCCTCCTCCTCCTTCTTCTTCTCCTTCTCATTCTCCTTCTCTTCTTCTTCTCTTCTTCTTCTTCTTCCTTCTTTTCATTTCTCCTCTTCTCCTCTTCTTGGAGCTAAATTAGCTAACTATGTCTTTTTGGAGGTAAATAGGCTAATTATGTCATTATAGAGGAAAACAAGCTAAGTTTATAATATTAATGAGCTAACCAAGGTTCGTATGCCATTTTGAGCTTATAATGTCTTTTAGGAGCTAAATTGGCTAATTATGTCATTGTTGGGGAAATTAAGGCAAGGAGAATATGAAAGAGGAGAAGAAAGAGGAGGAGGAGGAGAAGAAGAAGAAATAAAGAAGACTCAGGAGGAGGAGGTGGAGGACAAGGACTAGAAGGTCCTTGGCCTTCTCCTCCTTCTCCTCCTCCTCCTCCTCCTCCTTCTTCTCTTCTTCTTCTTCTTCTTCTTCTTCTTTGTTTTCATTTTTCCTATTTCTTCTCCTCTTCTCCTCTTCTTGGAGCTAAATTAGCTAACTATGTATTTTTGGAGCTAAATGGCACAATTATCCCATTTTAGAGGAAAACAAGCTAAGTATATAATATTAATGAGCTAACCAAGGTTCTTATGCCATTTTGAGGTTATTATTGCATTTTGGAGCTAAAGGGCTAATTATGTCATTGTTGGGGAAATTAAGGCAAGGAGAATATGAAAGAGGAGAAGAAAGAGGAGGAGGAGGAGAAGAAGAAGAAATAAAGAAGAAGGAGGAGAAGGAGGAGGAGGTGGAGAAGGACTATAAGGTCCTTGGCCTTCTCGTCCTTCTCCTCCTCCTCCCCCTTCTTCTTCTCCTCCTCCTTCTTCTCCTTCTCCTTCTCTTCTCTTTCTCTTCTTCTTTTTGTTCTTACTTTCCATTTCTCCTCTTCTCCTCTTCTTGGAGCTAAATTAGCTAACTATATCTTTTTGGAGCTAAATGGTCTAATTATCCCATTTTAGAGGAAAACAAGCTAAGTATATAATATTAATGAGCTAACCAAGGTTCTTATGCCATTTTGAGGTTATTATGGCATTTTGGAGCTAAATGGGCTAACTATGTCATTGTTGGGGAAATTAAGTTAAGGACAATATGAAAGAGGAGAAGAAAGAGGAGGAGGAGAAGAAGAAGAAGAAATAAAGAAGAAGGAGGAGAAGGAGGAGGAGGAGAAGGACTAGAAGGTCCTTGGGCTTCTCCTTCTCTTCCTCCTCCTCCTCCTCCTCCTCCTTCTCCTTCTTCTCTTCTTCTTCTTCTTCTTCTTCCTTTTCATTTATCCTATTTCTTCTCCTCTTCTCCTCTTCTTGGAGCTAAATTACCTAACTATGTCTTTTTGGAGCTAAATGGGCTAATTATCCCATTTTAGAGGAAAACAAGCTAAGTATATAATATTAATGAGCTAACCAAGGTTCTTATGCCATTTTGAGCTTATTATGGCATTTTGGAGCTAAATGGGTTAATTATGTCATTGTTAGGGAAATTAAGGCAAGGAGAATATGAAAGAGGAGAAGAAAGATGAGGAGGAGGAGAAGAAGAAGAAATAAAGAAGAAGGAGGAGAAGGAGGAGGAGGAGGAGAAGGACTAGAAGGTCCTTGGCGTTCTCCTCCTTCTCCTCCTCCTCCTTCTCTTTCTTCTCCTCCTCCTTGTTCTCCTTCTCCTTCTCTTCTCTTTATCTTCTTCTTTTTGTTGTTCCTTTTCATTTCTTCTCTTCTCCTCTTCTTGGAGCTAAATTAGCTAACTATGTCTTTTTGGATCTAAATAGGCTAATTATCTCATTTTAGAGGAAAACAAGCTAAGTATATAATATTAATGAGCTAACCAATGTTGTTATGCCATTTTGAGATTATTATGGCATTTTGGAGCTAAATGGGCTAATTATGTCATTGTTGGGGAAATTAAGGCAATGAGAATATGAAAGAGGAGAAGAAAGAGGAGGAGGAGGAGAAGAAGAAGAAATAAAGAAGAAGGAGGAGAAGGAGGAGGAGGAGAAGGACTAGAAGGTCCTTGTCCTTCTCCTCCTCCCACTACAAGGAAAAGGCCTGCTAGTGTCGCACCTATTTTGGCTACTAATGGCGCACTATAGGTGCGCCACTAGCATCACGCCATTAGATTTTTTTACTAATGGCGCACCGCAATTGCGCCATTAGTATCTGGTATACTAATGGCGCACCAGGCAGTGCGCCATTAGTATTGCTCATGGTGCGCCATTAGTATCTGGTATACTAATGGCGCACCAAGAAGTGCGCCATTTGTATAGCTCCTGGTGCGCCATTAGTATCTGGTATACTAATGGCGCACCAGGAGGTGCTCCATTAGTATAGCTTATGGTGCGCCATTAGTATGCCTCCGAGGGCCATATTTACCCATGTGCTCTGGCTTACTAATGGCGCAATAGTTGACGATGCGCCACTAGTGTGCTTTTGAAGTGCGCCACTAGTGTGCTGAGTGGTACGCCACTAGTATGAATATTAGGTATTTATTTTATTTTTTCTGATATTTGCACAGATTACAAAATATATTATTGCACAGAATATAAAGAGCACAACATATAAACAACAGATTTATCGAATACAATAGAAGATTAGTCTCCGAAAACAATTCATCATATTAGTCTCCGAATTTAAAATACCGAACAAAGTTAGAACATTACAAGTCTCGAGACCGCGAGTAGCGAGTTTGTCTTCACATTACAAGTCGATATCGACCATCTAAACTACCATCACATAGAAGAGAGCTGAGGTCATCACGATGAGCATAATCACAATGAAACTGGTCTTCATCCGGTTCCTCCAACGCTCCCTCCTCTCTCGCGCTAGATAGCGCGCGTATCTAACTTCCGCCTCCGCCCTTGCGGTGTACCCTTTGTAACTGTTACCGCTGAATCGGTGAACCTGTCTCCGACACTCCTCCGAGTCGTCGTAGACTCCGGGAACCTTACCCTTGTACACGACATACGACGGCATCTCTATGCACTAGCCAAACAAAACGTTAGTAGCAATTCACAGAGACATACAAGTTCATTAAATTTTAATATTACAACTATAGCAACACGATTCATGGTCCTACTAATAAATAGCATCGATTACATATAAGTTGAACACTGTCCAAACCAAAGAGACATACAAGTTCATTAAAGTTTAATATTGCAACATGAATTAGTAGCGATTCACGGGAACGTGGATGAAGCCACCGTCTTTCGTGATGGTCATGAAATTGCGGTCGTTGTCAGCCTGCATTTGTAGCATTGTATCTATCTCACTATTGGACAGCGGAGATCTGAGGTAGAACTGCCTCGAGGTACGAAGGACATCTTGATGGATGATTTCCGCAAACTCCGACTGGATGCGAAAGAATTCTTGTTTGATGTCCGCATCCTGGATTGCCGACAAGCGTGCTGCCCAATCTTTGAGATTATTTGGTAGCTGAAGGTGATTACTATCGCGTATGATCGCCCGCATGTGATGGAGGGCATAGTAGGCATCCTTCTGACTGCCAGGCGGCTGCTTGACGTAGGCGAACGTCGTATTGTGGGTGAACACGTGCTTGCCGTGCCTGAGACTTGTCCTGCTGAAGGTGCCTCCAGATATGGCGTAGCCGGGAAGAGCTTCATCAAGAACTTTCTTGATATTTGTGTAGTCTTTTTTGACTGACGGTCCGAGTCGAAATACGTGGCCGTGGAATATTTCGGGCTTAAGAGGATGAGTGTGCAACGTGTGTCACTGCACAAAACACGGAATGTTTGAAAAAAAAAGGACGATCAAAATCTAAGAAATCATATGTTACGGGGCGATGAGGGGATAACTTACGAGGGAAAGTAAGGCACGAGGAAGTTATCCTTTTCTGAGTTTGCCAGAATGACGCCTTCGAGGTATGAACTCGCGACTTGCCGGTCCCCAGCGCTGCCCAAGATCTTGGCATGCATATAGAAGGGGTCGACTATCACTAGGTCAGGGGTCTTGTCTCTAATGATCCGCATCTCCATACTCAGCGAAAATAGTCGAACGAAGGTGTAGTGCAGCGGATGAAGGTTAAACATGGCAAAGATGTCAGCAAACCGCAGGACGATCATACCCCCGATGATGCTATCGACAAAGCCCTTGCCCTCTGGCACCTTGGCCACGAAAACCGGGTATGCCACATTATTCTCGGAGAGACGCCGCTTCTCCAAACAAAGAACACTCTCATGCAGACTCCGCATAGCACCGGTTGCACCATTGAGCAGATTAGTCGGTAGCATCGGCCTACCCACCACATGCACCCTCCTCGAGATATCCTTAGGTGAAGGTGGCCCGTCCAGAGCACGGATCATACTCGGTGCCGGCTGGCTCGCACCCTTGTTAGTCTTTGTTTTCCGTCCCTTCTTCTGCTGATGTAATGGGATCGAGTTCTGCTCAGAGACCACCTTGTTGAGTGTGCTGGGGCTGATAATATTTCGCACCTCAGCTATCTGAGGCTCGCTGAAGGCGGCAGCTGGAGGTGTCTCCTCAAAACTAAACGCCAGACAACGCCTGTTGCAATTGGGTTTCTCCGCGGTACCAGCTAGATCGCGGTCGTCTTTTGCAGGGTTGTGTTCTTGAGAAGGAGGCCCCAAGAATTCCTCACCGTACCCATGTTCGGCAAAGTACTTATCGACCTTGGTAAATGTACCACCGTCGTCATCATCGTCGTCCGGATCCTCTGCCATATGCATGTCTGTATCTCATGCCATATGCATGTCCGGTAGCGTTGCGGCGGTCTTGCCATGGCTTGGCGCCGGCACGACTGGCGGTGTTGTCTGTGGGGTGGTGTCCCCCACCCCCAAACGAATCTGGCTCTTCGGCCAAACCAAGGGCCAGCTTAAGCAGGCGCTGAGGGTCATCACATCATCTTTGTCGGCCCAGTGGGGTGGAACGGAGGTAACAAGTCGTCGCAGCCTGGCAGCACCCGAACCAGTTGAGCCCTATACGTGGTGGGTGGCATCGGTTTACCGTGGAACATGGGGTTGCCCGGTTGAACGATTCTGCCCTTAGCGACATCGATCAACTCGCCGCCCATGAAGTGCAGGAGAGTGCATGGAACGTCGGCGCCGGCTCCATGCGAAAACATGTAGGGCGTCAGGGGATGCCCAGTCAAAGGCAAGGAGATGAAGTCATTGGCCGAGAGAGGCTTAGTTACCGTGATGGCGTCGAGCTCGGCTAATGTCGAGGCACCGCCAACGGCGGGCGTGCAAGTGACGGAGGGGCCGCTTGATGTCGAGGTGCCGGCCGGCGCCGGAGACACCAATGGCGCCGGCGCCGGAGACACCAATGGCGCGGCCTGCGCGTTGTGCGAGTTTCTCGCCGTGAAGGTGGGAATCGGGGGCGGCCCCTGTTGGCCGCCCGCAATCCACGCCTACAGCCCCTCAATCAAGGTAGGCACAATGGCGGTGATCACCCCTCCCACTTGGGGTTGCACTAGCTCTTGGACCATCTCCGGAATCCGCGCTACTTTTGCCTTGAGTTCTTCAACCTTGCGCGACTGGCTTTCCAAGTTGGTATTTCTCTCCTTTCGCCCACCAGCATTATTGTATGACGACCATTTCGTGGACAAGCCTTTGTCGGCCACACGACCAGCTGACGACGGCTTACTGGACTTATCCTTGTTTTTCATTATGTTAAACACCCTATTTAAATTGGTGTCCCAATGGGATCTCTGAGATGACACCGCGCTACTGCTTTCAGTGTCCTGTGGAAGGAATGAACCATTTAGAAATTTGGCTTCATTAATTAGAATGCAACCATATGGAGCTAATTATGTGGGGTGTACTCCTTACCAGAACACGCTCAAGCGCCTTGGTCTTCGCATCCGTGGTAAGCTCCTTTGTTACCGGGTCCACCTTGTACCGGGCCCTAACATAGTTCCTAGTCTGCTTGTCACCGTATTTCTCGAAGCGGGGTGGTAGGCCTTGCTCGGCACGCTCCGCGTCCTCCTTGTCCCATATAGGTTCCGCCACTCTGTAACCGTCGGGACCGAGTTGGTGGACCCCTAAGTTCAACTCCCGCATTTCTTTCCCCCACTGACTTGATTCCGCGGTTGCCTTGCTCTCGCACTTGATCTTGAACTCCTTGTAGTCATCTTCACTGATCGAAGGAATTTTCGCCTGGATCTTCTCATAACTATCACCTTTGTCAATCATTCTCTTCACCACGCTTCTCTAAGTAGACAGGGCCTTGCTCAACTTCGTGAGGGTGGCACTGTTCACTTTATTCCTTGAGAGGCGTGTGTTTACGACGTCACCGGGGAAGTTGTATCATTCGTGCAGCTTCGTGAAGAGGAGGTTGCGCAAATTCCCTCGGTCCTTATTTCTTAGGTTCTCGGTGTTGATCGAGACAGTGCTCCGGAGAATGCACCCGAGCTGAACCGCGTACCCCTTGACTATTTCTTTGGGCGCCGTTGGATACCCGTCGGAGTTCACTTTAGTAAATTCCTCCTTTACGGTGCTGAGCATGTTCGGGCGCCGGTCCTTCCGTTGCCTCTTCGATTTGCTGCCATCTGTGCGTGCGCTGCCGTCATCAGTGGTGGCATCCTCGGCGGCACCATCAGTGGTGTCATCCCCGACGCCACTAGGGGTTGTGTACTCGGGATCGGTGTCTTCCGCGGCGTCCTCATAGCGGTGAGGTTCTTCCTCCATCTCCTGGGACAGCTCCCAGAATGGCTTGCCCGAACCGCCGGCCTCATCGTTGTGGGCCATGTTTCGCTCTAAATAGGAAAAAAGTTTGGTCAAAAAGTTGGTTATTCTCAAGGAACAACATCATGGTCTCATCATTTAGGGTTTGTCGACACCGAGGCATCCTAAAAGCTAAGGTTTTATCATTTAGGGTTTGTCGACGCCGAGGCACCCTAAAAGCCTAATCTTTCATCATTTAGGTTCTTATCGACACCGAGTCACCCTAAAAGCCAAGGTTTTATAATTTAGGGTTTGTCGATGCTGAGGCACCCTAAATGCTAAGTTAAGTTTTCATCATTTAGGGTTTATCGATGCCGAGGCACCCTAGGTTGACTGATATATATGGGTATCTTCTAATAATATACCCTATCAAGAAAAGGGAAGGAGAATTTTAAGTTGGGCCTAATCACTTGGCTCTATTGCCACCTATGGTTTAATGCAGCAAGCATAAAGGGGCAATTGATCCTACTTAATTAAGTACTAAGATACCCCGGCCCATGCATTAGTCGCAAGTACCCCATATGTCCTATTTTTAGCAAAGTCATGCTAAAATTCACGGAAAATTCCAGCACGACCTTTGCTGAAAATAGGACATATGGAGTACCCGAATTTGCCGGAACGGAAGTTAATCGACATTCCGGCAAACTCAAGGGCCTCTCAGGGTACCTGCAAAATCATCACAACACGATGGTCGGAAACAAAACCCAGCAAACTAGAACCACAATGTGCCTTTACTTTCATATGGATGAAAAGGACACAGACCATATGGTCCTCTGCTTTCATATGGACAAAATTAGGTCAGCCAACAAAAAATAATCAATATTTTAGCAAGTCTGTACCCTCAAGAATGAACATATAGCAATATATGTTGTCCCCCCATAACATACGGAAATCAAAATCAGCTCAACTTAGATGACTAGCTAACTCATTTTTCAGATAGCAATATCTGTTGTCCCCCCATTGTACCAGAAGAACTAGCAGCTGCTGCTCCTCTGCCCGTGCTGCTGATGCTCCTCTTCCGCTGATCCAAGTGACTGTGCTGTGCTGCTGCAGATTAGAACAATTTTGCTCCTCTGCACTCTGAAGAAGGTAACTCCGTCAGAGTACTGTACCTGAAAATTAATGAAGGTGATTTAGTGTTAAAATTAGGCATGCGTTAAATATGACAACGCATGTAAAATAGTCATGTACTGTTGCGTTATTACACACAGAAAAATAGTCATGTACTGTTGCGCATGTAAAATGTGTTTGGAACTTGGAAAAGCTTGTTGTGTGGACAATGGATATATCTCTTGTACATTCATCATCATTCCATAGGAGACCATTTAATAGAAGTTGTTTGCTAATCGTTAGCATTCGGATCAATTGTACTTGAACACAAAACATTGGTCTTAAAGTCAAGAAACAATTACCCTTACAGGAGCAGTTTTTAACTAAAATAAACATCAGGTCTTGCGTAAGACTAGGCCACAAAACCCTGTGACAAGATGACTAGCCAGAACCATAAATTAGACTGGGGCACACCCAGAGGACATGTATCGAACTCCACAATACGATTATGCACAACTCATTGTTCCATCATGTATCATCTCTGCTACGCTCCAGAGAACATGGTAGCATATGAACACTACAGGATAATGGTGAGCTCTAGGGAGTCCATTAGAAAGCAACATGCCTAGCTTCAACCTTTATTTCACGAAAAATGGCAGATGGCATGTATCAATTGTTATTATTATTATTAACCGTCAAGGAAAATTGATAAGTACTAGAACAGACTAAGTTAAGAGTTACGGATTACAATGTAGACGTTTTTGCAAGCTTGGGACAGTAGGAGTAGCAGTTCTCCCTCGTAAATGTATTACCAAAATGATGGAAATCAAGGTAATAAGACCATGGTCTGAACAGAACTGCCTAAAAAAATGTTTAGCTAGTCATTTCGACCGAATATTATTTGTCGACCAATCAAAATATTGAAGCAAGTCTGATGAACAATTATTAATTTCTGACTCTTCGCTATCCAATTGTCGAGAATTTCCAAAACATGACATGCAAGCCAAGTGCTCAGAAATATCTTCTCTAAGGCTCCTAAACATTACTTACGAAGTAAACTAAACTTTGAATGGAAGGGAGGATCCCAGCTTGAAAGTATCTATCATAAGCATCTCTTAGATTTTTTTCATAAAGAATAAGCCACCGTTATCAAGCCATTAGACATTAACAGCAACAACAAAAATACCAAACTGGACATGAGTTAAAACTGAAGACCACAAACATAACTTGGAAAAAACCAATCGAGACAAAATCATGGAGTCTATGTAATACTTCACTATAGATGAAAGACATCTAAGACACATATATAGCTAGAATCCATTATAACAAATAGCAATTTCCCCGGAGTCCAGTGTCCACGACAAGCAAATAAAATTTCAGGAGGATATTAACAAATGGGATATCTTGATCAAAATCTGTAGAGATATGAAAAGCCATGACTCCAGCTGCCAACTTCACAACATTTACCATTGGGCTGTGACTCAATTATGGTCCCAAGGGGAAGAAACTTGAAAGGACAGCAGCGACTACGGACATAGATGGACTCCAGACATTCAGACTGAAACTTGACGATGACGCTGAACCTTCTTGACCCTCATTACTGTTCTAGGACTCACTGTAACAGTAAGGACATGATATATAAGCCATGCACAAGAGAACATTGAGACAGAAAATAATGAAAGGAACTATTGAATAGAATATTTCAGCTTTAGACCCTTGACTCTATTAGAAAATCATATAACTGTAAGCATTCAATATTTCAGCTTAACATTCAAGCATATGCTCACATAGACCAGCATTAGAAAATCGTGCAATTTGTATAACTGTAAGCATCACATGATGTTTCATGCTTCCATTTTGCTATGGTATATGCGTGTGTACTCCATACTAGCATATGCTCACATGACCACTAAACAACTCCCAAGTGTGCATTTTCAAACTGACCCTACCCCAGGCTGTAGACTTTGGCTACCTTTGTGTACAGTTTCAGTTTCTCTGGTTTCAACTTCAGTTCCAGTTTTTCCTTTTCCTTTGGCTAGCTTAGGACCCTTTGTTTCTTTTATATTCGATTCTCCATTTTTTGCTTTGCATCATCTTTACATGTCTTCTAATACAAACTGACAGCTGCGTGTTGGAGAAATAAAAGAATTGGCTGTTATGCTTATTTCTCGTACAGTTTATTAAATTGGACGAGGTCTTGCAACACATGGTTACTTAAAATGCATCTATATGATAATAAAACATTTATACTCCTAGATATTTTCTTCCACTAACTATTTGGCATAAAGTTCATTTCTGGATTCTGTTTAGAAAACCCCGGACGATATCTCACTATTCTTTCTTTATTTGGTCACTGAAGAAAGAAGTACAGTATATTCGCTACCTTTCTGTTTTACTAGTGAAAAGTGTTAAAGCTGAAATATTATGCTAACTAATTCCTTCATGTTCATTCCATTATTCAAGACAATAGACAGGGTCTAAAGGTGAAATATTCTATTCAATAGTTCCTTTCATTATTCAAGAACATTGAGACAGGAAAAATGGAAGTGCACAATAGACCCTTGACTCATTAACACATATCCTGGTAATTAAGATTTCCTTACCTCTGTTGCTTACAAGCTCTGCCCACAACCCACCAGCACCAGCATGGTTGATCTCCTACAGATAAAATCAAAAAATGATTTGAATCACTAATTGGTGTTGAGCTTATCCGCTTTGCAGCAAAATCAAATTATACCATTTTTCCAAGATCCATTTTTTTAACCGAGACAAACTGGGACAGAGCCGCACTCTGTAATCCTATGAGATTCAGTTAAGGGGCGGAGGAAGGGGCGCCACCGGTGGAGAGGACGAGGACGGCGTGGGTCTTGCGGGGGGACTTGAGGTGGCGGCCGAGGACGGTGAGGTCGGGGAGGTGGTGGCCCTCCGCGGCGGCGGAGCTAGGGTTCGGGGAGACGGCGGGCGACACTCAGCGGTGGAAAGAGGGTAGGGCGGAGGCCGCGGGAGAAGAGAGGAGGGGGCGGTTGGGTGCGCGGCTTCGGGGGTGGAGCAAACCCTAGCGCCGCCAGAGCTCCGTGGGCTGCATGGACGAAGGTGGGGGAAGGGGTGGGCGGGGACGAGTGCGCGCGAGGGCAGATGGAGTAGAGGCGCGCGAGGGCAGCCGGCTTAGGAATGGCGCACCCCGAGCGGTGCGCCATTAGAATTTTTTTTATATAGTAATGGCGCATGTATATGAGGTGCGCCTTCTCTACCTTGTTAATCTCCGAAGTAGTAGCGCAGTGGTGCATGGGTTATGCCTGCTAGCAGGAGGTGGCGGGTTCGATCCCCCCTCAACACCCTTTTTGGGGTTATTTTCCTTTGGCACAGTAGCCATCAGAGAGTATTCCCTGCTCTCTTGCACTTTGCTGTCGAGCAGATGCTTCTCAGCCCAGTGGTTTGATGCAGGATTGAGTACCGGGGGGACAGGGTTCGAATCCTCTTCCCCCCTCCTTTTATTTTTTTCGTTTTATTTTTTTCCATGCATTGTTTTCTTGTGCTGGTTGCACCTTGGTTTGAGAAGTTGATGTTGTGGTGTGCATCACACCATGAGGGTGATTTATCTTCCCTCACAACAACATCTACTGCCTAGTATTTTTTTTGATGTTTGCAAGTAGATGCCTATGAATAGGAGTTGAATCTTGTGAATAGGTGTTCTAGTGGTAAGTATGCCGACGGCGGCGGCGGTGGAGCGGGGAGGGTGCGGGGGGTGCTCGACAGCGAGGGGGATCTTGCGAGGGGTGATAGCGATCGAGATGGAGGGGATCGAGATCGAGTGTCCTCATGAATATTCAATATTTTTTCATATTGAATATGAAAAAATATCATCAAATTTGAAAATGTCGAAATACAATCGACAAATGCAGGCTACAATTTAAATACAATCGATCTTAGCTAGCTATTTGTTCACAATCTTCTTGCCTTTATTTTTCGTAAATGGAGTTCTTCTCTTGAACGGACGTCCATTAGGTAGGGTGGTCCTGCTTCTTCTTGTGGTGTATGCTGGTACTTCATCATCGTCGTCATGTTCCATCTTCGGGTCGCCGTACTTGTCGAAGTCTTGCTCATTGGCAAGTCCATCCATTCCGATGATGTTCCTTTTGCCTCTCCTCACGACAACACGACTGGGCTTTGGCGGGTCGGTAATGAAGAAGCATTGGTCCACTTGGGAAGCCAGTACCCATGGCTCCTTTCTCGCGGTGACGTTTGCGCCCGCGGTCTTGGATTTGGCTTTGGGTATAACCATGTTGGTGAAATACCGGTCTTCTTTTATGATGCTCTTGGCCCATATGACACGGAACATCGGGAACTTCTCTCCAGCGTAGCTCAGCTCCTAGATCTCCTCGATCCTTCCTTAGTATATGTCCTTGTCGTTACCAGTGTAGGATTCCATTGTTACCCTGGAGTTCTGATAACCATCGCTCTTCATGTCCTTTCCCTCGGTGTAGAATGTGTAGCCGTTGATATCGTACGCCTCATACGTCATCAGGTTGTGCTCGGCGCCCTGTGACAAGGCGGATATGAGTTGTTCTTCCGCGGAAGAATCCTCGTGTAAAGGGTACGACAGAAGCTTCTGCTCGAACCAAGCGTGAAACATGAGTTGTGCTCTTTGATTATATCTCCGTCCGTCCTCTGTTGGCCTCGGTCATTGTACGTCTTCTCAATAAAGGTTTTGTGCTCTACGACCCAAGGATCGACCACGTCTATGTGTTGTAGCGCGACTAGGTATGCTCTTTCAAAGTCGGCGAGTCGACCCTCGAAGTCGACATGCATTTCGCGGCGACCCTCACGGTGACCCCATCCAGCGAGCCTGCCGAGGTGCCTGTTGACGGGCAGACCAACGGGGTTCTCGATGCCTAGATAATTCGTGCAGTAGGAGATGCACTCTTCGGTCCGAAAGCCCCTGGCTATGCGTCCCTATGGACGTGACATGTTGCGAACGTATCCTTTGATGACACCATTCATCCTTTCGAACGGAATCATGCTGTGCAGGAACGTCGGCCCGAATTGGATGATATCCTCCACGATATGGACCAGCAGATGCACCATAACGTCAAAGAATGCGGGCAGGAAGTACATCTTAAGCTCGCATAGTATCACCACGATCTCTTCCTGTAGCCTTCTGAGTTGCCTCACGCCAACCGACTTCCGAGAGATGACGTCGAAAAAGTTGCATAGGCCAAATAGCATTTCACGGACGTGCGCGTTCATGATCCCACGGATTGCAACTGGAAGTATCTGCGTCATCAGCACGTGACAGTCGTGAGACTTCATCCCGCTAAACTTCTGCTTCGCTGAGTCTAGGTATCTGCTTATCTTCCCCGCATAATCGTAAGGAAGTTTTACTTCTACGGGGCAGGTGAAAAACTGATCGATCTCCTCCTGACTTAGAGTGAAGCACGCGGGAGGGAAGTCATTTCCAGTCTTCTTGATGGAAAGTATATGAGGTGCGCCTTCTCTACCTTGTTAATCTCCGAAGTAGTAGCGCAGTGGTGCGTGGGTTTTGCCTGCTAGCAGGAGGTGGCGGGTTCGATCCCCCCTCAGCACCCTTTTTGGGGTTATTTTCCTTCGGCACAGTAGCCATCAGAGAGTATTCCCTGCTCTCTTGCACTTTGCTGTCGAGCAGATGCTTCTCAGCCAAGTGGTTTGATGCAGGATTGAGTACCAGGGGGACAGGGTTCGAATCCTCTTCCCCCCTCCTTTTATTTTTTCCTAATATTTTTTTCTATGCATTGTTTTCTTGTGCTGGTTACACCTTGGTTTGAGAAGTTGATGCTGTGGTGTGCATCACACCATGAGGGTGATTTATCTTCCCTCAAAACAACATCTACTGCCTAGTATTTTTTTTTATGTTTGCAAGTAGATGCCTATGAATAGGAGTTGAATCTTGTGAATAGGTGTTCTAGTGGTAAGTATGCCGACGGCGGCGGCAGTGGAGCGGGGAGGGTGCGGGGGGTGCTCGGCAGCGAGGGGGATCTTGCGAGGGGTGATAGCGATCGAGATGGAGGGGATCGAGATCGAGTGTCCTCATGAATATTCAATACTTTTTCATATTGAATATGAAAAAATATCATCAAATTTGAAAATGTCGAAATACAATCGAGAAATGCAGGCTACAATTTAAATACAATCGATCTTAGCTAGCTATTTGTTCACAATCTTCTTGCCTTTATTTTTCGTAACTGGAGTTCTTCTCTTGAACGGACGTCCATTAGGTAGGGTGGTCCTGCTTCTTCTTGTGGTGTATGCTGGTACTTCATCATCGTCGTCATGTTCCATTTTCGGGTCGCCGTACTTGTCGAAGTCTTGCTCATTGGCGACTCCATCCATTCCGATGATGTTCCTTTTGCCTCTCCTCACGACAACACGACTGGGCTTTGGCGGGTCGGTAATGAAGAAGCATTGGTCCACTTGGGAAGCCAGTACGCATGGCTCCTTTCTCGCGATGACGTTTGCGCCCGCGGTCTTGGATTTGGCTTTGGGTATAACCATGGTGGTGAAATACCGGTCTTCTTTTATGACGCTCTTGGCCCATCTGACACGGAACATCGGGACCTTCTCTCCAGCATAGCTCAGCTCCTAGATCTCCTCGATCCTTCCGTAGTATCTGTCCTTGTCATTACCAGTGTAGGATTCCATCGTTACCCCGGAGTTCTGATAACCATCGCTCTTCATGTCCTTTCCCTCGGTGTAGAATGTGTAGCCGTTGATATCGTACGCCTCATACGTCATCAGGTTGTGCTCGGCGCCCTGTGACAAGGCGGATATGAGTTGTTCTTCCGCGGAAGAATCCTCGTGTAAAGGGTACGACAGAAGCTTTTGCTCGAACCAACGCGTGAAACATGAGTTGTGCTCTTTGATTATATCTCCGTCCGTCCTCTGTTGGCCTCGGTCATTGTACGTCTTCTCAATAAAGGTTTTGTGCTCTACGACCCAAGGATCGACCACGTCTATGTGTTGTAGCGCGACTAGGTATGCTCTTTCAAAGTCGGCGAGTCGACCCTCGAAGTCGACATGCATTTCGCGGCGACCCTCACGGTGACCCCATCCAGCGAGCCTGCCGAGGTGCCTGTTGACGGGCAGACCAACGGGGTTCTCGATGCCTAGATAATTCGTGCAGTAGGAGATGCACTCTTCGGTCCGAAAGCCCCTGGCTATGCGTCCCTATGGACGTGACATGTTGCGAACGTATCCTTTGATGACACCATTCATCCTTTCGAACGGCATCATGCTGTGCAGGAACATCGGCCCGAATTGGATGATATCCTCCACGATATGGACCAGCAGATGCACCATAATGTCGAAGAATGCGGGCGGGAAGTACATCTCAAGCTCGCATAGTATCACCACGATCTCTTCCTGTAGCCTTCTGAGTTGCCTCACGCCAACCGACTTCCGAGAGATGACGTCGAAAATGTTGCATAGGCCAAATTGCATTTCACGGACGTGCGCGTCCATGATCCCACGGATTGCAACTGGAAGTATCTGCGTCATCAGCACGTGACAGTCGTGAGACTTCATCCTGCTAAACTTCTGCTTCGCTGAGTCTAGGTATCTGCTTATCTTCCCCGCGTAATCGTAAGGAAGTTTTACTTCTACGAGGCAGGTGAAAAACTGATCGATCTCCTCCTGACTTAGAGTGAAGCACGCGGGAGGGAAGTCATTTCCAGTCTTCTTGATGGCATGTATATGAGGTGCGCCTTCTCTACCTTGTTAATCTCCGAAGTAGTAGCGCAGTGGTGCGTGGGTTTTGCCTGCTAGCAGGAGGTGGCGGGTTCGATCCCCCCTCAGCACCCTTTTCGGGGTTATTTTCCTTCGGCACAGTAGCCATCAGAGAGTATTCCCTGCTCTCTTGCACTTTGCTGTCGAGCAGATGCTTCTCAGCCCAGTGGTTTGATGCAGGATTGAGTACCAGGGGGACAGGGTTCGAATCCTCTTCCCCCCTCCTTTTATTTTTTCCTTTTTTTTTCTATGCATTGTTTTCTTGTGCTGGTTGCACCTCGGTTTGAGAAGTTGATGCTGTGGTGTGCATCACACCATGAGGGTGATTTATCTTCCCTCAAAACAACATCTACTGCCTAGTATTTTTTTTTATGTTTGCAAGTAGATGCCTATGAATAGGAGTTGAGTCTTGTGAATAGGTGTTCTAGTGGTAAGTATGCCGACGGCGGCGGCAGTGGAGCGGGGAGGGTGCGGGGGGTGCTCGGCAGCGAGGGGGATCTTGCGAGGGGTGATAGCGATCGAGATGGAGGGGATCGAGATCGAGTGTCCTCATGAATATTCAATACTTTTTCATATTGAATATGAAAAAATATCATCAAATTTGAAAATGTCGAAATACAATCGAGAAATGCAGGCTACAATTTAAATACAATCGATCTTAGCTAGCTATTTGTTCACAATCTTCTTGCCTTTATTTTTCGTAAATGGAGTTCTTCTCTTGAACGGACGTCCATTAGGTAGGGTCGTCCTGCTTCTTCTTGTGGTGTATGCTGGTACTTCATCATCGTCGGCATGTTCCATTTTCGGGTCGCCGTACTTGTCGAAGTCTTGCTCATTGGCGACTCCATCCATTCCGATGATGTTCCTTTTGCCTCTCCTCACGACAACACGACTGGGCTTTGGCGGGTCGGTAATGAAGAAGCATTGGTCCACTTGGGAAGCCAGTACGCATGGCTCCTTTCTCGCGATGACGTTTGCGCCCGCGGTCTTGGATTTGGCTTTGGGTATAACCATGGTGGTGAAATACCGGTCTTCTTTTATGACGCTCTTGGCCCATCTGACACGGAACATCGGGACCTTCTCTCCAGCATAGCTCAACTCCTAGATCTCCTCGATCCTTCCGTAGTATCTATCCTTGTCATTACCAGTGTAGGATTCCATCGTTACCCCGGAGTTCTGATAACCATCGCTCTTCATGTCCTTTCCCTCGGTGTAGAATGTGTAGCCGTTGATATCGTACGCCTCATACGTCATCAGGTTGTGCTCGGCGCCCTATGACAAGGAGGATATGAGTTGTTCTTCCGCGGAAGAATCCTCGTGTAAAGGGTACGACAGAAGCTTCTGCTCGAACCAACGCGTGAAACATGAGTTGTGCTCTTGGATTATATCTCCGTCCGTCCTCTGTTGGCCTCGGTCATTGTACGTCTTCTCAATAAAGGTTTTGTGCTCTACGACCCAAGGATCGACCACGTCTATGTGTTGTAGCGCGACTAGGTATGCTCTTTCAAAGTCGGCGAGTCGACCCTCGAAGTCGACATGCATTTCGCGGCGACCCTCACGGTGACCCCATCCAGCGAGCCTGCCGAGGTGCCTGTTGACGGGCAGACCAACGGGGTTCTCGATGCCTAGATAATTCGTGCAGTAGGAGATGCACTCTTCGGTCCAAAAGCCCCTGGCTATGCGTCCCTATGGACGTGACATGTTGCGAACGTATCCTTTGATGACACCATTCATCCTTTCGAACGGCATCATGCTGTGCAGGAACATCGGCCCGAATTGGATGATATCCTCCACGATATGGACCAGCAGATGCACCATAATGTCGAAGAATGCGGGCGGGAAGTACATCTCAAGCTCGCATAGTATCACCAAGATCTCTTCCTGTAGCCTTCTGAGTTGCCTCACGCCAACCGACTTCCGAGAGATGACGTCGAAAATGTTGCATAGGCCAAATAGAGTTTCACGGACGTGCGCGTCCATGATCCCACGGATTGCAACTGGAAGTATCTGCATTATTAGCACGTGACAGTCGTGAGACTTCATCCCGCTAAACTTCTGCTTCGCTGAGTCTAGGTATCTGCTTATCTTCCCCGCGTAATCGTAAAGAAGTTTTACTCCTACGAGGCAGGTGAAAAACTGATCGATCTCCTCCTGACTTAGAGTGAAGCACGTGGGAGGGAAGTCATTTCCGGTCTTCTTGGCCTTTTTGCCTTTGCGATGACTTTCCGTGTCCTGCTTCGTCTCATCATCCTCATCATCATCATCATTAGCGTGAAGCTCCTCCCTGATGCCCATTGATTTCAAGTCTGCCCTTGCTTTCGGTCCATCTTTGGTCCTCTCTGGCATGTTGAGCAGGGTACCAAGCAGACTCTCGCACACGTTCTTCGTGATATGCATGACATCAAGGTTGTGAGGCACACGGAGGATCTTCCAGTACGGCAAGTCCCAGAAAAGAGACCTCGTTTTCCATACCTTCTACAGCGGCTCTAGCGCCTTTCGCTTCTTTCCCGGCTCTAGCGCCTTTCCCGGCGGTGGGCACTCTTTCCAATTTTTCAACATCTCGTATATTTCCTCACCGCTCCTCGTAAGGTGGCGTCTTCGGGGTTCAGTTTCACCATCGAACAGATCCTTGCGTTTTCTCCATGAGTCATCATCGCGAAGCCACCTTCGATGTCCCATGAACATGGTTTTTGAAGACCCGGGATCTCTATCTAGCTGGCGATATATTGTGTCATCCATGCACCTGAGCATCCAGAAAATCCGTGGACCACCTGCCCCGCGACATATCCGTAACCGAGATAGTCGTGCACCCTCGTGAGCAGTGCGGCTCTCATAGGGAAATATTCTTTCTCTATGGCGTCCCACGTATTGGCTGGCATTTTCCACAGCGTGTCTAGCTCCTCTTTCAGCAGCCCCAGATACCAATTGATGTCGTTCCCTGGTTGTTTCGGCCCTTCAATTAGCATACTCTTGTGAATGTACTTCCTCTTCATGTACAACCAGGGGGGAAGGTTGTACATCCACACAAACACAGGCCAGGTGCTATGTGTGCTTCTCTGGCTGCCAAACGGATTGACTCCACCGGTGCTCGCGCCTAGTACGATGTTCCTTGGATCGCCCCAAATTTTGGGTATTTGTAGTTCAACGCTTGCCACTGGCTCGCATCCTTAGGGTGACTCAGCATCTTGTCTTTTTTATTTATCTCCAGATCATTTCCGTCATTTCTCGCTTTTTCTCCTCCCTATCCGCGTGTCAACGCAGGAGCTTTGCTACCTTAGGGTCCGTGAAATACCGTTGCAGACGAGGAGTGATCGGAAAGTGCCACACCACTTTTCGAGGAGCTTTGTTCCTCTTCTTGTATCGACTGACGCCGCACACCGGACATATGGTAGACTCCGCGTGCTCGTCCCGATAAATGATGCAATTGTTCATGCACACATGGTATTTCACGTGCGGTAAATCCAGAGGACACACGATTTTCTTCGCCTCCTCGAAACTGGTCGGGCACTTGTTCCCCTTGGGAAGACGTTCGTGCCGGGATGACATGTTCTCGTCGAAGCATGCGTCGGTCATTTTTTGTTTTACCTTCATCTCCGGAGCCATGAGCGTTACTTTCACGCGGGTATCCTCGGGCTTGCATCCTTCATACAATGGATTAACCGTGTCTATCTCCAGTTGATCCAGCTTGGCTTTCTCTCGGGCAGCAGCTCTTGCGTTATCCGTCTGCTTGAGAAGCAGCTCTTGAATATGAGGGTCCTGCACCCAGGCCATCGATGGTCCATCGTCGTCTGCTCCGGCATCTTCATCTTCATGATCATGCCCTTCGTCTGCTCCGGCATCTTCCTCATCATCATGTCCGGCATCTTCTACATGATGACTGTGTCCTGGAGATTCTTCGTCTTCTCGCCCGCCCTCGCCGTGGTTGTCTTGCTCATGCCCTTCCTCATTTCTTTCCCGGCCCCCATGGACGACTTCATAATCATCTTCATCACCTTGCCACCGATAGCCATCCATGAAACCACGCAAGAGCAGGTGGTCCCGCACCTTTACGGAATCCGGGTCCAAATGAATCAACATTCCGGGAAAATATTGGCAACTATCGCATTTCAAATACCGGTACCTGCAAACACAAACATATATGCAACACCACAAACATATGCAACACCACAAACATACGTAGATCTAGCTAGGCCATAAAAAGTGCATGTGCATGTTGTTGGAGGGAGAAAAAAGTAGATCTACAACATAAAAGCTTTCCCCTTACTTACCTATCAAAAAAAGGTAATTTAACCACTTAATTTGGGTGAATCTATGATGCAAATGAGGTGAGGAGGAGGAGGCACCCGAGACAAGCTTGGAGGAGGAGGCGGAGAGAATGAAAGTGGGGAAAGTGAGTGTGGTAGGTGGGTGTCCAAAATATCTAGCTGGTCCCAGGTTACTAATGGCGCACCACCTACATATGCGCCATTAGTAACCCTGGTTACTAATGGCGCACCACCTTCTGTGGTGCGCCATTAGTAGTTCTACAAAAAAAAGAAAAAAAATATAGTAGTGGCGCACCACCAACAGATGCGCCATTAGTAACACTGGATACTAATGGCGCACTAGCTGTGGTGCGCAATTAGTAGTTTGCAAAAAAAAATTTATAGTAGTGGCGCACTACCAACACATGCGCCATTAGTACCCCTGGTTACTAATGGCGCACCAGCTGCTGGTGCGCCATTAGTAGTTTTGCAAAAAAAAATATAGTAGCGGTGCACCGAGTGTGTGGTGCGCCATTAGTGTCCATCACACTAATGGCACACCTGCCCATGGTGCGCCACTACTATATAGTAGTGGCGCACTACTTGTGTGGTGCGCCATTAGTGTTGATATCATCTATAGCCCTTTTCCTAGTAGTGTCCTCATCCTCCTCCTTCTCCTTCTTCTCCTCCTCCTTATTCTCCTTCTCTTTCTCTTCCCTTTCTCTTCTTCTTTTTGTTCTTCCTTTTCATTTCTCCTCTTCTCCTCTTCTTGGAGCTAAATTAGCTAACTATGTCTTTTTGGAGCTAAATCGGCTAATTATCTCATTTAAGAGGAAAACAAGCTAAGTATATAATATTAATGAGCTAACCAAGGTTCTTATACCATTTTGAGCTTATTTTGGCATTTTGGAGCTAAATGGGCTAATTATGTCACTGTTGGGGAAATTAAGGCAAGGAGAATATGAAAGAGGAGAAGAAAGAGGAGGAGGAGGAGAAGAAGAAGAAATAAAGAAGAAGGAGGAGAAGGAGGAGGAGGAGGAGAAGGACTAGAAGGTCCTTGGCCTTCTCCTCCTTCTCTTCCTCCTCCTCCTCCTCCTACTCCTTCACCTTCTTCTCTTCTTCTTCTTCTTCTTTCTTTTCATTTTTCCTATTTCTTCTCCTCTTCTCCCCTTCTTGGAGCTAAATTAGCTAATTACGTCTTTTTGGAGCTTAATGGGCTAATTATCCCATTTTAGAGGAAAACAAGCGAAGTATATAATATTAATGAGCTAAGAAAGGTTCTTATGCCATTTTGAGCTTATTATGGAATTTTGGAGCTAAATGGGTTAATTATGTCATTGTTGGGGAAATTAAGGCAAGGAGAATATGAAAGAGGAGAATAAAAAGGAGGAAGAGAAGAAGAAGAAGAAATAAAGAAGAAGGAGGAGAAGGAGGAGGAGGAGGAGAAGGACTAGAAGGTCCTTGGCCTTCTCCTCCTCCTCCTCCTCCTTCTCCTTCTTCTCCTTCTCCTTCTCTTCTCTTTCTCTTCTTCTTTTTGTTCTTCCTTTCCATTTCTCATCTTCTCCTCTTCTTGGAGCTAGATTAGCTAACTATGTCTTTTTGAAGCTAAATGGGGTAATTATCCCATTTTAAAGGAAAACAAGCTAAGTATATAATATTAATGAGCTAACCAAGGTTATTATGCCATTTTGAGCTTATTATGGCATTTTGGAGCTAAATGGGCTAATTATGTCATTGTTGGGGAAATTAAGGCAAGTAGAATATGAAAGAGGACAAAAAAGAGGAGGAGGAGGAGGAGAAGAAGAAGAAATAAAGAAGAAGGAGGAGAATGAGGAGGAGGAGGAGAAGGACTAGAATGTCCTTGGCCTTCTCCTCCTTCTCCTCCTCCTCCTCCTTCTTCTTCTTCTTCTTCTCCTCCTCCTTCTCCTTCTCGCTCTCTTCTCATTCTCTTCTTCTTTTTGTTCTTCCTTTTCATTTCTCCTCTTCTTCTCTTATTGGAGCTAAATTAGCTAACTATGTCTTTTTGGAGCTAAATGGGCTAATTATCTCATTTTATAGGAAAACAAGCTAAGTATCTAATATTAATGAGCTCACCAAGGTTCTTATGCCATTTTGAGCTTCTTATGGCATTTTGGAGCTAAGTGGGCTAATTATGTCATTGTTGGGGAAATTAAGGCAAGGAGAATATGAAAGAGGAGAAAAAGAGGAGGAGGAGGAGAAGA